>NC_143021.1:26355000-26955000 GCF_055824585.1 Amblyomma mixtum | reverse complement strand
TGTACCTTGTCTTTTTTACTAATAGATGACTCAGTGTATTGAGCAACTAAAACCTTGGGCTAATTGAGGTTCAGTTTTGTTAAGATCAATTAATTGGTGGTTCAGCTGCGTAGCAGCCAGAGAGATGGCACGATGTAACAGGAGCTAGCTTTGTGTATATAATGAGAAAGAGAGGAAATGGCAACTGTAGGTTGGCACAGAAGGCGTTTTGCCCGAGGTTGCTTTGCTTTCACTGCAGCAAAGCTGATGCATTGCTGGTATAGCTGGTGCCATTTATGAGGACTTCATTTAGAGGCTTCTGTTTCTACTACTGCACCCATTCTGCCACTGCTCTCTTCTCACAGGAATTCCAAGAATACCAACCTACCTTTATTTTAAACATTTCAACCGCTTGTCTCTCGTGCTGAGCTGCCACTTGCATCTCTTTGTAGGTGTCTCTTTGATTGTGTTGTATTTCATTTTATTCTGGAGACATATGCATGCCTGTGGTAATGAGCTTTTCCTCAAATGAATCTTAAGCTTCATGAAGGGATGTGATACTTTGGTGGGTATACGCTACTTGCATACTTCTATTCAGATGATGACATTGTCTGCATATGCCATGAAGTGTACATCTTCGTGGTGCACAAGACAGTGCTTTAACCTGTTCACGATTACATTAACACCAATATGTGGAAAACTCTATTGTCAAGCCTGTACTGTCTCTTTTTTTTTCAAATCTCGGACGCTGCATGAGAGTCTGCTCACTCTCATTCTAAAATAGAGCCTTATTGCATGGTGGTCATTTTGTCCTTCCTTTGAGTTGCTGTAATGGTTCCCTCTTTCCTCAAGCAGTTACGGTGACAAATATTAGTGCAACCAGTGGCGACAGAGTGCGTCTGTGTATTGTGCAGCAGGGGATGGAGGGACTATCTGAAATACATAGTCATTGTGCCATTGGAATTAACCCCTTGTAACACCATGTCTGCAACAATATGTTTGTAGTCCTGTATTTTTAGTTTGGCCACCGGTAAAACACAGTGTGAAAGTTTTATGCTGCGCACGTCAACCATTATGTACCATTGATAGGGAGATTTTTGTTGTTGTGTTGCTTCGTCATGATTTATTGTTGCGAATGATTCTCCCAATGAACAGTACTGCCCGGTTCCCAAATAATCTTTGAAATTTGATGCACAACTGTATACCCCTTGCTGTTACCTAGCATTTCAGGAATGCTAGGCGCCTCATTATGGCATCATTTGCACAAATTTATTCCAGTAGAATTTCATCTGCCTCCAAGTTCAGATTTGTTTCCTTTATTAATGGTTCAGACAACACATGCATAATTATTTCCCCGTAAGAATAATTCTCATGTGCTTCTGCATTAACTCATGAACACAGGCTCTGGTAACCAAGCATCAATAAATCCAGTTCAATGTGTCAACATTCATGGCTTTTAAAATGACTGCTGCTAAAAACAAGACATTGAAGAAAGTGTAGTGCAATATGTTTGCAATGAACTACTTGTAAGCAACGTATATCAGACATGTACAGTGTTATGTCAGAACTAATTTTTTACTTTTAAGTCCCCTAATCTCAGCTGTAACACTCACTTGCCATAAAGGAAACCCATTTAACTACAAACCAAATGAAAGCCTTGTAGCGAGATTACTTGGTACAGAGGCTGCTGCTTTGCCAGGATGAGGCAGGTGGAATGATACTCGGAGGTTAACTGTTTTAAGCCAGAGGTTTGGGTGAGTGGGTCATATGTAAGGATGAAATGCAGCACAAAGCAAAGGAAGGACAAGAAAGAACTTCACGAAGCATACTGCTGACTGTTAAGCTCGTCTTTTACACCTGTGACAAAATATAGTTTGAGAAGGGGAACACTACTAGAGAATAATTTGTTTACACAGAGCTCACATACCTTACTAATATCCCATAAAACTTTCTTTTGAAAGCATGAAAATCTATCATTTGTACAGTTAGGCTCACGTTAAGCTGTAAAAAGCTGCGGTTTGTACCAACCACTAGCCTTTCTTGCGACAAACAGTCCTTCACCTACACACTACTTTCGCTGACAAACCTGTTAAATCATGCAGATCTCAATCCTTCCAGTAAATAAAAAGTTTGCTGGTACACAATAATGAAAAGCTGGTTTACGCTCCCATTTTTATAGCTTAAGTTTCACATTTTATAGTATTCATTGTTGTTGAGTACTGCTATTTTTTGCTGATTCACTGTCATTGTGCTATTTCATTTTGTAATTTTGTAGCATGATCTGTGCGTTGTCTGTTGCTCTCTATTGCTTGCTGTGTATTTCTTCGCAATATTTGTGTATTACTGGCCTATATGCTCCTGTTTTACAAGCTCAAAAAGCTTTTATTCTTGCACTCTCAGTTTTTGAAAGTGCAGTGTGATAGATACTATTGCATTTTCTGTTTGTTGAGCAAAAGTAAACTTTCTCTGTGCATTTTCATGTCAGTACTATTTTGTTATCATTAATATTCCCCAGAGTCTCCCCGCACGCTATAACTTACACTAAAGACAGCCCATTTGGTTGGAAGAAAGATGAACGCCCCTTGCAAATGACGATCAGTGAATAGGCAACAGCAGGAAGTTCACTGTGGAAAGGTATGTGGAGCGATACCCTAGGAGCAACAGCAGTATTTCTTGCCACAACCTTATTCGTTCATTGCACCCACACCTATATTCTTCTGTAGTGTACACACACCCATTGTCAATACGTATACTGCACACTGCTGTGGTAGTCAACCCCCACAGTAATTTGCTGTTTAAACCACAGTATAAAATTCCAGACGTAAAAGAGCTTTGTTCATATCATCACATGCTGCTAAATGCCTTTGCATCGGTCTGCATTGTCGAAACGCCTCCTCTTTGGAGTATCAGATTCCATTGCCTCTTAAGCCGTGCTAGGGTGCGGTGCACGTCACAGTCCAGTGAAAAATATGGCAGCACCCAGGAAACCCTCAAAAGAATACATCACAAACTGCAAACCAACAAGCACTTGTGATCACTCTTTATTTTGTGACTGACTGCTTCCTCTCTCAAGGAATCTTTCTAGAAGCCTGACCATGCTTGCGTTAATGTCTTTTTAGTTGGCACGGAAGCAGCATTTGGAACACCATGGCTCATGCAGCGCATCTTTACCCTTCGCAGACGATCTTCGCGTTCTTGGTACTGCTGTGTCCGCCCCCGGCATACTCGGCGGATGACATTTCCACACCGCTGCTACAATCAAGCGATGACGCATTCTACCAGCAGCCCTTCAACTATCTTCACCTGGATCCACTACAGTTAATGCGACCGGCTTTCTACGTACCTTCATCGTCGACTCTGACGTCACATCGCAGTGGCAATTTAAGCGGCTGTCTGAGCGACAGTCCGTTTAGTTGGCACGGAAGCAGCATTTGGAACACCATGGCTCATGCAGCGCATCTTTACCCTTCTTTACGATCTTCGCGTTCTTGGTACTGCTGTGTCCGCCCCCGGCATACTCGGCGGATGACATTTCCACACCGCTGCTACAATCAAGCGATGACGCATTCTACCAGCAGCCCTTCAACTATCTTCACCTGGATCCACTACAGTTAATGCGACCGGCTTTCTACGTACCTTCATCGTCGACTCTGACGTCACATCGCAGTGGCAATTTAAGCGGCTGTCTGAGCGACAGTCCGTTTAGTTGGCACGGAAGCAGCATTTGGAACACCATGGCTCATGCAGCGCATCTTTACCCTTCGCAGGTGTGTAAAAACGTTTCGCTTTATGCTAAGAAAAGTGACGACCCGTTCTTGCTATTGCTTCCGTGCCAACAAGTGCTTTGTGAAATTGTCTGCGATTGTTTCTCAATGGCGATGCTCATACTGCGCTCCGGTGATGTAGAGACTAATCCGGGGCCCACCACGCGTAATACTGAAGCATTACTTGAACTGCAACATTTGCCCGCCAATCCTTCGGAGCAGATGGAAGTTCTTTTTCGGCTATTAAAGGACCTCCAGGCACGATCTGTAGAATTCGCTAAGGGCCAGGCCGAGTTGGTTAGCGACGTTAAGGCAATTAAGGTTGGTCAAAAGAACATCGAGACCAAAATTGAGGCAATCCAGACGAGGTTAGACAATCTTGAAGAAAAAACAAAGGTATTAGACCGTCTCGATGATGACATTGCTGGAATTCAAGTGTCAGCACAAGTCCAGACAAATCGGCTCGACTCTTTAAAACTGCGTGTTGACGAACTTGAGGATAGATCTCGACGCAATAATTTAATTTTTCATGGAATCCCTGATTCTCGCGAATCATGGGAACAGTCAGAGTCGAACGTAAGGGCAGCACTAGCCGAAGCAATCGACAGCCTACCCGACACAGCAATAGAACGCGCCCATCGCATAGGTCGCTACACGCCCGATAAGTGTCGCCCAATTGTTGTCAAGTTCGCCAGCACGAAAACAAAAGACAAAGTACTTTCCGCGCGAGCAAAGCTAAAAGAAAATGATGTCTCTATTTCCGAAGATTTTTCGCCCGCCACACGCCATGTACGAAAAAAACTCATTGAGTACGCTAAAAGCCAGCCCCAACCATGTACTTTCCAGTTAAGATACACTAAACTAATCATGAATAAAAAACAGTTCGTCTATAACCCGGCAACAGACACCATCAGCGAAAATGCCGCGTACGAACCACGAGATAGCGGCGAGCATGTTGATTGTGAACACGTCCCAAGTTAGGAGAGCGCGAGGGGAAGTGGACAAGACGCGTCCCACGTATCAGTTTTTTTTACTAATATTCGTAGCATCATGAATAAACGCGCTTCCTTAACTTCTGTCTTAGATACTTGCAATACCGATATTTTAGTGCTTACAGAAACGTGGCTGCATTCACAGGTTCAAGATCACGAACTTTTTCAGACCGCTCATCGTTTTTCACTCTATCGTTGTGACCGAACAATGCGACAGGGAGGCGGCGTGCTCTTAGCCATTTCGAAAGATCTTGCATCCCAGTGTATTCATGTATCTACTGACTTAGAAATGGTTTGGGCCATCGTTGAACTAAACCACCAGAAGATAATCATTGGTGTTTGTTACCGCCCCCCAAACCATTCATCTAACTTCGTAAATGAGGTACATGATATCATTAACATCGTTACATGCCGTTATCCCACGTTACCTTTATTTCTGCTTGGCGATTTTAATCTACCAAATATAGTATGGAACACTGGATCTCCAACCTTACAGCCTTTTTCTTCATTAGCCAATGAGTTCTTAGAAATGTGCTCAGTTTTTTCGTTTTCACAACTTGTTACGCAGCCTACAAGAATTATGGAATCTGTCGCAAACACACTGGACCTTGTATTAACAGCGCAACCTGATCTTGTTTCCGACATCACGTACTTTCCCGGCTTGAGCGACCATTCGGCCCTTTCATTCAACTTGAATATCTTGCGACCAAAAACCGTTAAAAAATTCAAACCGTTTCGAAATTATGCTAAAGCTAATTTTGAAGCCATTAATACTGAATTATCAGTCTTCCTTGACGACTTTCTACAAGACTTTGACTGCCGTAGTGTTCAGTCTAACTGGAATATGTTTTCTTCCAAAATTGCTGAATTAACAAACAAATACATCCCACTTCGCACCCTTGTCTGTAACCATAACGCTCCATGGTACAGCACCTGTCTCAAGCGCTTGTCTAATAAAAAAAGTCGTCTCTACAAATCTGCGAAAGGTTCTGTTAGCATAACACGGTGGACTAAATACAAACTGGCAGCCCATGAGTATTTAACCGCGCTTAAACAAGCAAAGAATAACTTTCTTCATAATACCCTGCCATCAATGCTTAAAACCGACATAAAAAAATTCTGGCGTGTGATTAACCCCAAAGCGGATGACATGATAACCTTGATTGACAGCTCTTCCAATGTTATTCCAGCTAACGAATGTGCGTCTGTACTTAACGAAGTTTTCCTGCGCAACTTTTCTTCAACTACCAATATTACGCCCCAATCTACGCACAACAATGTTTATCCAGCAATGTTTCCCATAA
The DNA here is from genome assembly GCF_055824585.1 of Amblyomma mixtum. NCBI lineage: Eukaryota > Metazoa > Arthropoda > Arachnida > Ixodida > Ixodidae > Amblyomma > Amblyomma mixtum. The sequence goes on along the minus strand of NC_143021.1, from coordinate 26,948,961 downwards.
CCATTGAAGCAGAAGGCATCGAATCAATAATTTCATCTCTAAAACCATCTTCCGCTCCTGGGCACGATTTAATCAACGCGAAATTTTTGAAAAACACGAGCTGTTATTCTTCCATTTTTCTAACAAAGATATTCCAGCAGTCGCTCGAAAAAAGTTCTTTGCCGGCTGAATGGAAGGTAGGGAAGGTGATCCCACTCCATAAATCAGGTGACAAGCATTGTCCTTTTAACTACCGGCCTATCTCGCTCACTTGCATCCCATGTAAAATTCTAGAACATGTCCTTGCCTCAAATCTAGCTAGCTTTCTCGAATCTAATTCATTTTTCTCACCATCGCAACATGGCTTCCGCAAGACTTATTCATGTGAAACACAACTAGTATCATTCACGCATCAGCTAAACGTCATCCTTGACCGCTGTTCACTTGCCGACTGTATATTTTTAGATTTCTCGAAAGCATTTGATAAAGTATGCCATAACCTTCTAATGTTTAAGTTACATCAACTTAACATTGATCCCAAACTGCTTGCTTGGATCGAATGCTTTCTTTTTAACCGTTCGCAGTTTGTTTCTGCTAATGACTCAACCTCGCAGCCAAGTAAAGTACAGTCCGGCGTACCTCAAGGGTCGGTACTTGGTCCTCTACTTTTTTTAATTTACATTAATGATCTACCCTCTTGTGTTTCCTCTAACATTCATTTATTCGCAGATGATTGCGTCATCTACAGGGAAATAATTTGCGACGATGACATATCTTCTCTTCAATTAGACCTTAACGCTATCTGTATTTGGTGCCAATCATGGTCAATGGAATTAAACATCAAAAAATGTAAATTTCTGCGTGTATCAAGAACATCCGGCCAGCTACCTTCCTATCACCTTAATAATGTCCCTCTAGATCCTGTTTCTTCTTACAAATATCTTGGTATCCATATTACTAGCAACCTCACTTGGTCCATTCACACATCTTACGTAATTAATAATGCTAATCGCATGCTGGGATATCTAAAACGTAATTTCTCTAAGGCACCTTCTTCCCTAAAACTACTTCTATATAAGACACTGGTCCGCTCAAAGCTAGAGTATGCTGCAGCAGTGTGGGATCCCTTTCAACAAAACCTAATTCACTCATTAGAAATGGTCCAGAATAATTCTGCTCGTTTTATTGTATGTAATTATAACCGAACTGCCAGCATCTCTGCAATGAAATTAAATCTCAGCCTGCCATCTTTAGCATCTCGCCGTAAAGCCCTTAGACTATCACTTTTTCACAAGATATTTTATCATCCTTCACTTCGCCAACAACTGATCTCCCCTCCCCAATACATTTCATCAAGGCTAGATCACAATAACAAAGTCGGAATTCCATTTTGCAAAACCAATGCCATGTTTCAGTCATTTCTTCCGCGCACATCTGCTGAGTGGAATCACCTTCCTGCATCTACCGCTACCATTACTGACAACCAACGCTTCAAAACAGCATTAGAAAACTTTGTATAAGTAGGAGCATCATCTTCTTTTTTTTTTATTCTATATTCTTGTTGTTTTTTGTACGAGCGTTTTGTTTGTTTGTTTTTCACTGTATTGCTGCGCTGTATTTTGTGTATTATACACTATTAACCAGCACACCAAGAACCCAACAGCTAATAATGTATAACTAGGAGCAATCATTTTTGTATTACTAATTAGTTTGCTGCACTGTACATTTTTTTTCTTAAATTTTTGTAACCACTCCCCTCTATAATGCCTCTGGCCCTGAGGGTACACGAAATAAATAAATAAAATGTCGTTCGCTTCTCCTTGAAGGCGGACCATTTTTTTGTGCATTTTATGGGCTTTTCGTTCGGCCCGTACTGCTTCCTCTGCTTCTGTTTTGTGGAGGGCAATCAGCTGCTGCACAGTGGTTGCCGGTCTTTTGTGGCGACTCTTTTGAGTTTTGGGTCTGCTACCATTTGTCCCAGCAGTATCCGCACTGCTTCCTCCACCGCCATTGCTGCCACTTGCAATTGCCAGTGCATGTACCACAGGAGTGGTGCTGCAGCTGGCGGAACTGGTAGCATTTTGCAGGTGGTCCTCTCTGCTTGCTTCTGGAAGCCCGTCCTCCTACGACATCACCACTTCTGCACCGTCAGGTGCCTCATTGACGACTGGCAGCTGCACATGACACAACACAGAAAACAGCATGCTTTTAAGATTTGAAAGGAGAGGTTCAAGGCATCCTAAAGAAATGCACTCACCAGCTGCCACAGTATATTGAGAAAACAGAAGCTATTGACGGCCACGGTGAGGTGGGCATTTCAGCATGGCACTGAGGTTGAAGAGGTCTTTTTTAGGTCTATGAAGAAAGGAAATGGCGCAGTAAATGTCGCATATATTGGTTTACACCTTAACTGAAAGGAGGGAGTAAAAGAAAAAAGGAGGAAAGAGGTGCCATAGTGGAGAGCTCAAATAATTTCGACCACCTGGGTATCTTTAACGCGCACTGACGTCGCACACCACGCGAGGGCCTTTTGCGTTTTGCCTCCATCGAAACGCGGCCGTGTCTGTACATGGTTTCAAGAGGCAAGTGCCATTTTTGCTCTGCTTTGCCGATTCTCATGGTTGTGGGGGTGTTTTACTCTGCACAACTCCCAAATGTGCTCTGATTTTGATCGCCTTTTGATGGAAACGATCGTCCTGAAACATTTTTGGCTTAGTGACGTATAAGATTCCGTATGTTCCCACACGGTCTCTTCGACCGAAGGAACCTTTTTGTATTCCCCGACGGTCTACAAGACATGGAAGGCGTTTAAGAGATTATTACGTTCCCTTTCACTTTAACAGGTTACCTCCAAGTGTTCGCCGGGCAAAAACTAAATACAAAATAAAAAAGATGCTGCGATACATTAATTAGAGGGTTTACGACATCATGCATGTGCTTTACCACCTGTCAAGTAAATCTTGTGATGTCATTGGTTACTGCTGTATTTATTGCACTGATCTGAGGTATTGTCATGCCACTTTGGTTTTTCTTCCTTGCGATTTAATCTGATGAGGATTTTTTTTTTCCTTCATGTAACATGAGTCTTGTGTCTATTTTGTTCTCACCGTCATACTAATTTGATTTCCGTTATTTTGAATGTGGTTTTTTTTTTGCCTGTGTGTATGTCTGCGGGTTCCGCTGCCTGTCGGGCTCTGCCGCTCAAGCCCTATGAGGCTTTGGCAGGCCGGATTTCTGTACATTTTTTTAAATATTTGGCGCAATAAAGAATTATTATTATTATTATTATTATTATTATTATTATTATTATTATTATTATTATTACTGTCTGCCACTGGCCAGCCTGTCGTAAATCGAAGTACACAGTGCACTGAGAAATGGGTAGTGATGGAATTGTGCAGTGATTTCATGAACTGATAGGCAATGTTACAAATAGCAAGTCACCTCCATATTTTCCTCAACTCGCCCATCATCGTTGATGGGCAGGCACCTAAGAAAACTGTGGAGCTGCCAGTAGAACAACCATGGCACACCGGGTGAGCCTGTAGCAGTGCCCGTCCGTCTCAGCTGCCTGAAAAAATGGAAATCATTTGAATAAATAATTGTACTGCTTAAATAAAAGACATCGAAGATTGCAATCCGAGCAGTTCGCAGTCTCAGCAGTTATCTTCATTGCATTAAAGGCCACTGTACATTCAGCACTGCGAGACTAATATTTCACAATTATGTGCCTAACCAGCAGGCACATGTGCTGGTGAAATTAGTGCAGTTTAAATTTACGATGTTGCTTTAATCCCACCGGTTGCAGTTTTGAAAGTGAAGCCGCAACTGTCGTATTATGGTTCTGCTAATGGCATTCAAGTATCTGTGAGGCAGTGCAGAGTGGAACGCGGAAAAGTTATATGAAAGAAATAAATATATCTGCTCAGTTACTGCCATAGCAGGAGGCCTGAAACACTGACGCGTGCGTGCAATGCCGACGCGTACCGAAGATGAAATACCGACGCTGATGGCGATGCAGATCGTAGACAATAACAACACAAACGGAGGATGAAGTTGTCATGCAGTTCGATGCACGCGTGCACGAGCGAAGTCAAATTAGAACGACTATACGCCGAGTGACGTGTTTGCTGCCTCTGTCATGTGTCCTTACTCTCGAAAACTTTACGACCTTTCTAACATATCTGCAAGATCGTATCGGACACCAGTAATCGCTAGCGACATGTGCTACTGCCGCACATGGGGGGCTATAGCTCAGTTGCACCAGAGTTCTTCAATAGCTTGTTGCACTGAGTAAACAACACCAAGAAAGCGATATTGCACTAGTATTATTCGTTTAAGATCGCACTTACCGGTATTTCTTGTTGAGGTTGTCCATCTGCTTGACTTGCTTGGCAGTGTATGGGCCTTCGCCCGGCGCAAGCCCGGCGTTCAGCGCGTCCGCGATCGCTGCGTATATTCGCGCGTTGCGCGTGTTGCCTCGCAGCGCAGGGAGATGGTCCTCCCAGATGCGTATCAAGACCGTTGTTGTTGCATCAGGCCAGTTGACACGTCTCTGGGAGGACGACTCGCTTGACATCGGCGTTTCTGCTGCCGCGGGCGCCGCCATCTTGTCGCAAACAGTAGTTAGCCGCAAACAGTAGTTAGCCAGCTCGGCTACGTTAACTGCAGTTAGTGGCGTAACTATGGTTTGGCTTGTCGTGTGAGCACGGCTAACAATAGTTACGGAGAACCGTAGTTACCTTAACTGTAGTTAAGGGCGCCCGTGTAAATACAGTATAAGGTGACTTACCTGTGGCTGGAAATCCTGATCACGTAGCGTGATTCTTCTAGCTGCAAAAAAAAAAAGTAGAGCCGACTATGGCTGTTATCGGCACGTAGTGATGCCCTTGAAGGGTCATCTTCATTAAAGCCTGCTTCACCTAACTTTATTTTGTGGTAGTACCAATCAAATTATAATAAATTAGGCGGTGCATATGCATTGGCCCTCAAAGTATCTTATAAAATGCCTTGCATGGTGTACGGTTCTCTTAACTTAGTGCCATGTTATCAGCCTTCTGACTGCTATCAAAACGCGCTACCACAGTAGTTAGCATACCAGTGCGGGAATAGAAATCACAATCAGAAACTCTAAAAGCACGAGGCTGCAGCCGAATAGTTAGCCATGATGACAGCAGGTCAATCGTGTTGACTGCGCCTTTTCAGCTTAACCTTCTTCAATAAATGCTAAATGCGGTGACTAGAATAGCGACAAGTCCGCTGATGGCCATAGGCAGAGCGCATAAATGGAAGGAAAATAACCTATGGTCGTTTGGCATAACCGAGCGGATTCGAACAGTAGGCAAACGCAGAAGAGGATGGAAGATTGCAGTGTGAGCGGAGGAGATCAGGAGCACCGCAGCGATAAGATGTCAGTAGATGGCAATGAAGAGGCTTATATGGAGGTGGGTAGGAGATGTCTTTGTACTGCATTGGAGATAGCTGTCCAAATTCTTTACTTTTGAATAAAAACATACAATTATAATTGTAAATATATTTCGTGTGCGTTTGATTTGCAGCTATTTGGTTCACGATTAAAGACAGATTTCTTCATAGCGCAAGACACGGGGCATAAAAGAAGAAAGCACATTCGGAAAGTGCGAACACTGCAGAAAATAGAGGTCCTCGAAGAAACAATTTTCAAAACATGCGGCCGCTTGTTGAGTATTAATCTTCGTGTTCGCTACTGGTGGATGATTTCCACGGCTACACCGATCCACTCAGCCTTTATACATTACCAAAGACTGGTGCCTGCATGATAATTTCGGGCAGTGACTTGTACAGAATGTTTCATTGCGTTCGATCACTTGGTGCATGTTGCTTCACGCTAATATAATTATTAATTCTTTTAATATTTTAATGAAACCACTCCTGCGCACCTCTTGATCCTCGGCATACTATGTGTGTCTACTTATTTGCACTTCAGTAATGGTATGTCTTGGTCTATGTCATTGCGTTCCTTGAAGAAATTTTTAAGGGCTGCACACTTACGGCTTGCAGGCATCAACACTGTAAGAAAGAGGCGTCGTTAATTGAGGTGCTATTTATTTCGTGACAAAATATTACTGTTTCTTTGTGTGCCAGTTCATTTTTAGACACATCAGCACATTGAAAGCAATAAAAATAGCCTTTATGCTTTGAAGCGGAAGGAAATGACGGGTTTTGTTTCCCCCGAAGATTCCCTGCGCATAATATAAAGTTCTAAGTTTTAAATTGTGGGGTTTACCGTCCTGAAGTCAAAGATGGAGGATACCAAAGGCCGTAGTGAAAGCTTGAGGGGTCATTTGGACCATTTGGGGTAGTTTAAAGTTCAAATGACGCCGCACTGCGCAGAACTGTTTTTCAATTTCGCGAAATATAAAATACGGCCGCGGCGGACTGAATCAAACCCGCAACCATAGGATCAACAGCCGAAGGCCAAAGCCACTAAGCAATAGCGGCGAGTAGGCGCAAAATGCGTTGCCAGCAAAGTTGTCATTTGAAAAAGGGTCTTTCACCAAACCGTTGCCCCCGGGTTTCGGGGATTTGCACTGCCTTCAGGTAACTTGAATTGGCCGGGTGTGGTAGAGAAAATGTGCACTGGCTTTCATAAACCTTGTCATTTTCAAAACTGCAGTCATCAGACCCAGGTGTATATGCGGAAAAGAGAGCCATACGACCGACAGATAGGCACAGACAGGCGTTAAGAGTTTAACGATGGAGTTTAGCACAGTTAATAATAAAATTGTTCTCATTTGTCTTCTAAATCGCGTAGAAGTAAACGCATGGAAATGCACGCGTGGTCTTCACTTCAGCTACGCTACATGAATTGTAACGAACGGCTATTTGCATTCCATACCTGAGGTGAAGTTAAGTTTCTTGAGACAGTTTTTCAATCTAGCTTGAATTACACTTGACGTATATTATCATGTGAATAATAAAAGGGGGGCGCGTAGCAAGCAAATAGCACTCGAAGCGCAAAACTTTAGTTAACAAACGCTGCTTTCCATTTACTCTCTCAGCCATAACCATGCATATTAAACATTGCATAATATCATGGGGAAACACTTGGGGAATGCATTTATTCAACTAGAGTATTTCGAAAATGCAGCCACCCGTGCGAAAACTTTCTGTTCCCTTCCTATTAATGCAGTTTCACTTGCCAATCAATACGTTAAATTGGTATCAACTAGAAGCCACTTCTTCTGAACCTGTGACTGATATTTGTGCTGCACATGGTTATATACCCATTAATGATAGGATCACTATAGTGTCAAGCGGTGCCGAAGCAAAATTTAGGGCTTCTGTGTCCTACACACCAATTGCTCAAGATTATTGCATTGCACTGAAATGTTCACTAGCTGAAAGTAACCAACACTGCATCGGAAACTACTGACGCAAGTTGAGCTGCGGAAAAAAGCGGTCTTTTAGGGCATGACATTTTCCTTTAACCTTATTCCCAATAACCTTCGTATAGAGGTAATGCAAATTTTACAACGAGCGCTGAGAGTTCACTAAAGCAGGCTAAGAGATTGTTTGCAAGGAACCGGGGTTATTTCCGTTATGATCACTGCAATATGACTAACCACGGTAAAAGTAATTCGGAACACGGCATATTGATCAATTAATCAAACAGGGCTCGCCTAAGACTTGCCTTCCCCACCCTCTACCACTCCTCCTGCTCAAAGTCTGCAATCTGCTATACTTTGCACAACAGGTATGTATCATCGCGCGTTTTGTTGGTATATATCTAGCGCTTCGAAAGTCTCACATGGATACAGTACAAGAAAGGCATGATAACTATTCAGAAGATTGTAATGGCACCCTGACAGGCATTTATGGATAAAGAAACGCTATGTACTTGCTTGCGTGTCACATGTGATCAGGTGAGTAAATGCCCTAACTCTGCCGATGCTCCCTTAAACACCTCATGAAGCATCGTCTATATTCCTGCTAATAAGTCCGGAAATGTGGTAAGCGCCCTAAACCAGTAAATCTTCGTAGGGCTCGCATGCAACTCTGCGCTAACATTCTGAGACGTGAAGTGTAGCAGCATCACACATACGAAGGCCAATAATCATTCAAGAGCTCACCGCGCTCTGCGGATCTCTTGGTTACGCCGGTGCGGTTGGTTCTTCGCAAGTACTCCTGGTACTCTGCAAGCCAATGGGCAGAAGCGATGAAGCCACTGAGCAACCATGACATATATTCCATCACGGCAATAGGCAATGTTCTACCACTCACTGAATCAATGTCAAACTCAATTGATATTTTTAAATTATTATGCAATTTCTTCCCTCGGCTGCTTGAAGGGTCCCTAACGACACACTTGGATTACTCCATTGCAAATGTGGGTATGTTCTGAAACTCGCGTAAGGAAAACAGTTTGAAAAATTAAGCCAGTGACTAACACAAGAACGCAGAAACTAAAACGTGAATGACACTGTCTTATAAGGTGCAGTCTGTAGCGGCAGTGGTGCGTTCACTGCGCTGTGGTCGACACAGCGTTTTGCAATTCAGCGGCATTTTGGTGCTGATATGTCTGCTGGGTACAAATCCTCTTTCCATTTTACAAGGAAACGTGACGCTTCTGCGGCGCACTGAGGCGAGCTATGTTGTTACGTAATTTTAGCAGATTTAATGTTGAAGTCACTGCTACGCACATCTTCCCACGTGTACTTAGATGACAGAGTGTCTGCTGAAACAACACCACACCATGCAGTTTACTTAACGGTGACCTCTGCGACGGTCATGCGATGAACCACGTAGTGTTTAGGCCTTTAAAGATTGCGCTTTTCTTTAAGCGACGACATGGGTCACTTGGTCTCATAACTGTCATGTCTACTTCATAATGCGGCTGCATGCGATGGCAATTTTAGGAAGTGGACCTTTAGATCAGATCCTATTTCTGTGCTTCCATATGCCTGTGCCCCCCAAAAAATCCTTCCTCCCGAAAAAACAAATCATCTTATAGTGCTCCTTGGCCTTGGGAACACTACAGCACAGCATTTATTATTTATAATTAATGGAAGCATTCATAGCCGCTAAATGGCGATAGAGAAATGAAGCGTGATTTGATCAGTATACTTGCCAGCAGTGCAACGTTTGCAGACACCACATCAGATTTCTTTATATTCTATTACTTTTTTTTTCATTGTTTGGCTTTTCACCTTGTCCTATAATACCGCCGCGATTCGCCCGCTTAATGAGTGCAGTGGGTGGTAGCTAGAATTCCAGACTTGATGCGAGTATCGGTTCATATAAAATAGATGTCGCGCAAGAGTACTCATATCGCTTTTGCGATCACATCCGGAAAGGTCTTGTGCCGACCTGGTGCAATTCGTTCAATAGGCTTCTCCGTCACCTTCCTTGTTCGTTCCTGGCCAGCCAGGATTTTCTATAGTCCTTTGAACTGGAGAAATTAGCGCCAAACCATGCACACCACAAAAACGAAGGAGGACGAGACACAAGCGCTTGTGTCTCCTCCTCGTTCCTTTCTTGTAGTGTGCATGGTTTGGCGCTATTTTCTATAATTCAGGCATGCACCAACTAGCCCAAAAAGAGGTGTTAATGCAGTATCCTTTGAAGCGCTGGAGAAGCCGACACGGCATTGTACACTAGCAGCTACCTGTTGCAATTTCCATGTCTGATACAAGAGAAAGTCCCGGTATTATTTTAACGCGACAGTTCTTTATTTTAACGCAACGCTCTTCAGAAAATGCGGCTTAGGCGCTGTAAGGGGAAAATGGTCCTGTGGCCATCTCAGAGCACGGGAGTGGGCTCGGCCTCGCGCAACCCGCTATGGTCCATAACTGGATCGATCAAGTGACCTTGTCACCTTCGGGTGTCGTCACAACCTGCCCTTTGAGCTGTGAGCAAACTGCGCACCGTGGCAGATCCAAGTTAAATTAATTATTGGTCGCGAGAGGTTGCACGTGAATAGCAACCTGGGATGCACAACCTCTACCAGTGGCAGCACCTGCCGCCACAGAGCAGTGGTGCATCGTTTACTCCTGCATCAATGCACCCGCAGTATTATGAGGACTCCCAGGGATTTATGAATAAAATTGAGGATGACCAGTTCCGCATATATAGGCACTAACCCATTAACGCTATGGCATCCAACACTTAATGTGGAGCCTTAGTGTCTCTTTCAATATTATGTTGTTTTGGAATCTGTAACACCTGGCATAAAGTGCACTGATGCCACTTTGTGGTAAATATCTAAGTGAGAATAAAATCCTCGTGCTTTTTTGATCTTGTTTTTATTCCTGTCGCCCTTTTCAATTCTTATTAGTGCAGTCATACCTCAGCCTTCAGACGTAGAGGTTGGTGTGGCGGGTACTAACACCGAAAAGCCTGGATATAATCATAACCACATTCTTAAAGAATATAATCCAACAGTATTTCGCTTGACTGCTATGGCTGGCACCGATTTCATTGCCCTTGTATGGTATGCATCAGGCATTGCCTTCTAGAATGTCGAGTACCTTGCATTGAATTATTGTATGGGATTGCACTGATCCGCCTCACTAATCCACCGTAATCCACTCACCAACCCCTACCAATTCACCTGATCCATTTTTTTTAGGAGAACCTGTATCATCAGTATGCGCACTTCTCGCGTGCACTGCAAGACACCCTTAGAGCATGTGGGAGTAGCGGTCTAGGTCTCAAAGGAGATGCCATCGACACAGCGTGGCAAGCTCTGCCAGAAATCAGCGATCAAGTGACAAGGGGGGTGGCTGTTTGGTGTCCAGATTTCGCTGGTCGCAAGCCAGAGAATTGATCGGAGCCAACGGTTCACAAACAAAAGAAAGTTCACACAGCAAAGAAGCAATACAGACGAATTTCTAATTTCTCGTACAATAACATACGAGGTGATTCTACGAAAAAATGCAGCACATGCAAAGTAACATTGGAGAGAGACTACAGTACGAGTGGGCGTTACTCACAACGCTGAAGTCTACACCCGCTTCCTCGGCAAAAAGTACCATGAACTCCAATGTTCTGGAATCACTTAGGGCGGTTGTGATCCCTTTCCTATTGCGCCGCCGAGCGAAAGGGAAAGGGCTGCTACACACACAAGGTTACGCGCTCTCCGGGATTCTTTTTCTCTAATATTGCAGAATTGTTTACGTCGCACGCTGAGGAGATCGCTTCTGCTGCACAGGTTTTCCGAATCTGCGCGGAATTTTGTGACAGCCTGGTTACAAAATTTGGGGGCCGTTTGAAATTTTGGGGTGGGCCAACTTCAAAATATTGGGTGTCCACAGATTTTCATGTTTGGCGGTGACCTATGATTGGTCGACTGGTGGTCAAGTATCGCGGAGAATCGTCATGCCCCTACTGATATAGTGGTGCAGCGGTTAATCGATACGCCGCTGCACCGGCAAGTGGCTGTTTCAAACCAAGCCACCGGTGGGGCTTGTCAGACACGTGTTGGCCTTCGCGCTCTCCTGTACGGCTCACGCGCAGCACCGCCATGCGCAGATGGCGAGTGAATTCAGTTTGCAAACGGTTCGCAATTTGCTCACAATACGTTCCCCACGTTGTGAGAACATCAAAAGGTCACGTGACCTGTCTGGACCGAACAGAGAATTTCGTTACAGAGAAACCGGCAATTTTTAGGGAGACGACCACCTCAATGCTGCCGCATTTATAAAATGGAAGAAAGCGCACGGGACATTCTATGCGCCGGTCGTGGCTTCGAAAACCGCACCGTGGCCTACAAGAGGGAAATCCATGACCCTTACTGCCAACCGAATCGACGATTTCGTTACGCACAGCGTATCATCAAATAGCACTAAGGAGACACTCACCGGCGATGAGCATGAGTGCGACCACCATTCCAGAGAGGAACATGAGCATGCAGAAGCCGACCACGATGTAGATGTCTTGTGTGGCGTCGGCGCGGCGGTAGGGCGCGTAGTGCGTCGTACTGGGCAGAAGGCGCACACGTTAGTATTGTGGTCAAATGTTTAGGGGAGTGGAGTAGATTTGTAATAAGGGAGTAATTACTCATTGGCATCCACCCGAGCGCAACCATACGGCTACAAAGGAAAGCTATGCAGCTTTCTCAGAAACTTCGCAGTTAAAGAAAAATTCGTCCTGGTCCGGGGTTCGAACCCGGGACCACCGCTACACCGGAGCAGTCGCTCTACCAATTGAGCTAACCGGAACGGCAAGCTTTTTCTTTAACTGCGAAGTTTAACTGCAAAGGAATTTTTCTTTAACTGCGAAGTTTCTGAGAAAGCTGTATAGCTTTCCTTTTTAGCCGTATCGCTGCGCTCGGGAGGATTCCAATGAGTAATTACTCCCTTATTACGTTAGTATTATGAATGACAGCAAGTTGCTGAAGCGTTTGCAGCGCTCTGGTAAAAAAAGGTATTGGCTTGTGTAGGCAGGAAATGTGGCATATTACATAGTATAATATGGTATAATTACGTAGTACATAACAGGTGTCTAAACACAGGAATACTTTCGTTAAAAAAAAGCAATGGAGGGAACCTCAGCGCGTTGCAAACAAAAGAATGGGCTACTTCAAGTACCAACCGATGGCTGCTCCAGCTTAGTGGTGCAAATAAAAGAGCCTTATCGCCTATGTGGAGAGAATGTCCGCCTGGCCCAGTGATTTTTTTTTAGGCCCTGCGTTTTTCCGCGTCATTATCCATAGAATTAACACAGTGCTCCCATCTTGGCTGCAAGCAGAGGTGCCCGCTTGAAAAGAGACTTACCCTGTCATTTCGGCGAATGCGCTGGAGCTAGAGGGAAATAAACAGACATGAGTTCAGAATGATATACGCTCAGTTAACCGCAGAACATCAGTTCGTTCTTGAATTCCTACTGCTGGCGCGGCGTAAGTTGCCTTCAATACAGTGACCAATATCTGGGGCCGTATTACGTTCATACGAACTAGGGTAGTGTTAACGCCAAGATAAAAAGAAGTATTGAAATAGAGACCCTCCCAGTATAGGCGCAGCAAGGGACAAAAGCCTTGCAAGCAGAGGGTATTTCAATGACAAGATACATTAAGCAGTAAAACGTTTCGTGTACATTTGCTCTATGCTGCGCGCGACACTCGTTAAAATTTTGCGCTTAATTTTTAAGGCACTTCAAGGGGGATATGAACAGAAAAGGGAATAAGCAAAGTGTAGCTTGATAGCTTACGGTCAAGCCGCAGTAAAACAGTTCTTCTTCTTTTCGTCGGCCTCAGTGAACCGCAGTAAAACCTACAAGTCTGCTTGCATTAATCGCACTTTGTCATGTGCGTTATGTTAATTCCATTTCAACAACGTAAACGTCCACCGCAGATCGCATTATTTTGGCCTGGAATACTCATAGAATGTGTCGAGTATCTGGCTTCTATTTTACGTCTTCTTTTTTCATTACTATGGTTTGCTATAAAGTTTGTAAAAGAGCATTATTACTTATGCCTTTCTGCGTGAGCTACCTGAAAGTACCGTCGAAAGGTGCATGATTGCTTTCTTCAAGGATGCCTTAATTAGGTAGAAAATTTTGTGTCCCGATTTTCGTTTAGTATGAAGTGCAATGAAATTCTTTTTCCTGAACCTTTTTTTCCCCCAATTTTCTGCAGTCAAATAAAAACAACGGATTTCGCAAAAACGTAAGGAGGCAACAATTAATTGAGAAGTTAAATATCGTTTCCCGCGATATTGAGTTATGATTTCCATATGCCGCACGAATGTTCTACGATCAGTCGAGGTGGATGTGTCCATGGACGGCAGAGAGGTGCTTGTTCCGGGTGGGCATAGACGGCTAATCTGCAGCCAATCGAACATGTGTGAACGGCCCCCGCATCTGCAGCCTTGCGTAGCGGTAAAATCGTTGTTGAGGTTCTTGCTATTTTAATGCCGCATCTTTCTCTTCGTTGCGCAGTGTTTTACAGCGGTAGGGGATAAGCGCACCTTTCCCTTCGGCCGCCGCGGTGGCTCAGTGGCTATGGTGCTCGGCTGCTGACCCGAAAGACGCTGGTTCGGTCCCGGCCGCGGCGGCTAGAATTTCTTTGGAGCAGAAATTCTAGAGGCCCGTGTGCTGTGCGATGTCAGTGCACGTTAAAGAACCCCAGGTGGTCGAAATTTCCGGAGCCCTTCAATACGGCGTCTCTCATAGCCTCAGTCGCTTTGGGACGTTAAACCCCACAAAACCAAAACCAACCCTTTTCTTCAGCGTTGCCGTTTTGCGGCGGCGGCGGCGGCGTGAAGGTACAAACACACCAGCGGCAAAACGCGTGGCACGCCGCGAAAGGGACGGCCACACTCTGCGGCAAAGAGTCGCCGCCGCGCAAAGCTCCCTTCGTGACAAACCGGTCGAGGTCCGCGATTGTGATGAAGGAGCGCGCGCGACACCGCCACCGCCGCAGCCATGTCACTTTACTAGGAGCCAAGATGTGGCGACACAGACGCTCCCCACGTGACAAAGCCGGGCGCCCCTCATTGGTCTCCCCGCTCCGCGGAACGCGGCAAGCCGCCGAAAATGGCTCCTCGACCCATTCGCTGCGCGGCAGATCAAACCGCCGCCGCGGCAGGTTTCGAGGCAAGCGGCGTGCCGCGCGCGTTCTGCCGCCAGTGTGTCCATACCTTAACACGAAAGAGTCGAGGAGGAAAGAGAGGAAGGAAAAGTTATGGCGCTGCACAGAGCGTCCCTGGATGGACAGAAAAAAAAAATTCATCACAAATACTCTATGCAACCCTCTTCTTGTCCAATCCCCCCGTGTCGTTATGCGCCATTCTACGAGGTGGACAACAACAACAAATATGGAATGAATGGAATCCAGTGGAATGGTATTCTATGGTACTGGATTCAAACCAACTGATAGAATTTCGTCCCTATTCGTGGAGCGTCCCGTCTGAGACGAGGTGGGGGCGGGTTCAAGATTTTTTTTTTTATCTTTAACCAATGCGCAAATTGTCAAAGTGCATCCTTTAAAACACGTGTTCTATTGACTTTGCGCTAAGCATACTTTCAATTTTTAACTTGCATATTTAGATCAATATATTCTGCTTGGAACTATCTCCCTCCCTACGGAAAAATGGCGGTATTTTGTGAGTTGCAGCAAAATTTTTCTGGTCCATGAACTATGAGGTACAAAATTATGCAAATATAGAATATAAGCCCCATCAGGCGCACTTTTTATAATTACGAATTAATAAGTTTCATGTCTAATTTCTGAATTTTATTTGCTAATTCAGTGTGCTTAGACAAAACTTGGACAGTTTGAACATTGGAGCACAAAAATTTTAGCAGAAATTCTTGCATTAAGAATGTTACAGAAACCACTACGCTAGTTATGTTTGAAGTGCTTCAGTATTCGTCAAAGTACTCACGACGCTACTCACCCTTAGTGCATCTCGTATGAAGTGTTTGGAAAAAGCCATCAGCCTCGGAAGCAGACGGTTGTGCTGGCACACGCCGACGCCTAATTTCACACATCATTTTTAGGTTCGCCTCCGGTTACTAGACGGTCTCGCGGGCGCCCCTTTGTCGGCTGCAAAGTTCCAGGCGTCGTTGCTCCTCAGCATTTGAGGTGCAGCGGCGACATTGGGCTCGCCCCATCAGTTGGAAGCGCTGTTGTTTCACATCGTCCTGTTTCGCTCCGTATCGGCAGTATCGTATCGGCTCCGTATCGGCAAGTTACACACTATTATTTTGCGCTAACAAATTAACTAACAAAGTATCTCTCTTAAGGCCTGAATTTACTATTTCGGGGAAATAATATTTCTTTTCGCTGGAAAGAAAAAATGCTGTGTCAATAGGTTGTCACTTTGAGCCCGCTCTTGAGCTTCTGCTGGCATCTTTTTTTCGCATCACAGCCCTCTATGCTTAAAACCTTAATTTTATACTCAAAGGGCACGTCCATAAGATTATGGAAACCCAGAATACCCTTATAAGAAATACAGTTCGTCTCGTACTCAAGGCTTCCATGAGCCGTGAGATCCCATCGATTGCCATAAGTTGGAAAATGTCACGTTTTAGTACATGAGCTAAATGTACCTTGAATGACTACGAAGTGTCACCATTTTTACGCATTTTTTTTGCGATAAATGCATATAAAAGTTTAGCGCTGGCGTGGAGATGCAAATCGTCAGTAAAGTGCACGCATATAGCGCCGACCACTGCAGCCAAAAGCCGATGGGCATGCGCTGTTAGCTGCTGTCGATATGGGTGTACAGTAGTGACACCTCTATGGGCTGTCCTAGAGCTTTGTTTTGGTGTTTTGCAGTCGTAACTTTTAAGACCATGCCAAAGCACCACACGCATTACGGGACCAAATTTGACGGGAAAAAATTGGTATCTTATGTATATTACGCAATGAAACGCATGAGGCCTTTCCAAAGCCGCCGCATAGAGTTACCGCGAAAGTCAGTTGCCGTTGACTATGTGTATTAGAGGGTTGCAAACGAAAAACTACTTTTGCCCTATAGCAACCCAATTCCGAATTGAACACTTCGCTTTCTTACGCACCTTTCAACGCTTCTTTCTTACGCCAGAATACCGACGACTACCAGTTGCTGTGGTTACGTATGCGTACATTACAATTAAATTTCCCCTTCAGTCAGTGTGCCTTCAGCGGTCGTAGTCACATTTTCGCCAGTGTCGCCACCAACGACGATCGGTGCAACCTGGTTCAGAGGCATAAACATTTCACCAGCCTCATTGTTTTGAGCTTCCTCTTCGCGAAGCGAAATGCCATCGTCGAATCTCGTGCTACCACGAATGTAGTCCTCTCCAGCTACCGTAATCCTCGGGACGTCATCCACCACAGTGGAAACGACAGGAGCGGCTGTCCCATCTGTCGCCGTCATCATGTGCCTTGCAGCAACTTTCTTCAGGGGAGTGTTGACTTCCGCCGCCGAGTAGACGACCCAGAACACTAGGAGCACAGCCGCGTACAGCAGGAACGCTACGCACGTGGCCATGTCTGTGACGCGTATTTTGGCTCCGTCGTGCGTTTCGAGAACCCCGAGAGGCGCCGAAGTCACTGAACGCCCGTCTTGCGCTAATTGGACGCCGAGACCAGGCGGCAGATCCGAAGGAGCTTCGGGTCGCTGAATATTTAGCGGTCGGGATCGGAAGTCTTGGGAACTGGGGCACCCCTTCGTCTGGCCCAACGATCGAGTGCCGCCGATGCTGCTTTCACGCGGGGAAGCACGACGCTGGCGTCCTGAACCCTGGGAGTCAGCGTGTGTCAGTCTCTTGCCGGCCGAGCCGTGATGCCATGAACATATTGCTGGTCCCGTTCCGACGTGCCTGCACCAAGAGAAACGGCGTTTTTTTCGTCTGCTGAGAGGTAATCTGTTTGACTGCCAAAAACCAGGCATGTAAACGTCGAATGTGAATTCTATTATTCTTGCGAAAGCAATACTACTTGCACTTTCACGCCTTTGCCGTGCCGCGCCGGTGACCACCATTGACCTTCATTTGACCTTGATTGCATTAGATTAGATTGGATTGGATTGGACTGGACTGGACTGGATTGGATTGGATTAGATTAGATTAGATTAGATTAGATTAGATTGGATTGGATTGGATTGGATTGGATTGGATTGGATTAGATTAGATTAGATTAGATTAGATTAGATTAGATTAGATTAGATTAGATTGGATTGGATTGGATTGGATGGGAATGGAGTGGATTAAATTGAATTGGTTTGGATTGGATTGGATTGTATAACCATGGCGTAGGTACGGATATTGCTTTCGCAATTACCGGGCTTAACCAAGCTAAGCCACAGCGAATTCTTTTCTTGAGTTCGCAACTGCGGGCCGCACAACTTCATATTGTTGGCAGGTTGAACCGAGCGGCGAGTACCTACGGCGGACACCGCCGTACTAAAACTTGAATTGACGACGACCATATTGCTGTTCTTCTCGCCTTGACCGCTTTGCAAAGATACCGCGCAATGTGGACTATAAAAAGGGCACCATTACGTACTTGAAAACCGCATACTGAATGAACGTAAGACCGATTCTGACTCGATCAAAACCAATTGGCGTTGCTGACGGCCGCCATTCATCATCATCGTCAGGCTCACTATGCCCACTGCAGGACAAATTCCTTTCCCACATCTCTCTAACTGACCTGACTCACATTACGGTTCACTAAAAATACGTGCCTCATGAACATAACGCTATGATCTGAGATTGAGTGCTTCAAAACAATTTACCATCATCTGAAGTATTCATATTGTTACGGGAAATACTATTTACATTTATTTACAAGCCGTACGTGAATAGTTCCTAGCAGGGAGCACCAACGCGAACAGGAAGCACCATCAACCTCTTCTTCTTCGTTCGTCCTTTTCGCGCGGGAGTTCACTTCGTCTTCTACTTCCCCTTCGTCGTAACATGACCCCCGGCGGCACAAGCGCCGTCCCGGCGCTAGGCCGATGATAGAGAAGCTGCGTGGTAGGGCTTGAGGTGCGTAACGTGAACAATATCGGTGGATGGTCTACATGATGAGGATGCAGGTGTATGAGGAGCAACTTCATACGTGACGTCGGTGACCTGACGCACAACACGATAAGGACCATCGTAGGGGGACAAAAGTTTCTCAGAAAGACCGACGCGGCGGGAAGGGGCCCACAGAAGAACGAGCGACCCCGGTTGGTACGTGACATGGCGATGGTGATTATCATACAGAGACTTCTGTGCTTGCTGGGACGCTTGTAGCCGAGTACGGGCGATTTGGCGAGCGTCTGCAGTTTGAGCAATGGCGTCACGGGCATAGGCGGTGACTGGACGGTCAGCAGATGGGACGAGTGTATCCAAAGGCAGGACGGCGTGTCTGCCGTATAAGAGATAGAAAGGACAGTAACCAGTTGTGTTATGCCGCGAGGTGTTGTAAGCGAACGTGACGTAGAGGCAGGCGAGATCCCAGTCTTTGTGGTCGGGGGAGACGTACATAGACAACATGTCTGTCAATGTTCGGCTCAAACGCTCGGTTAGCCCGTTGGTCTGCGGGTGGTATGCTACGGCAATCTTATGCTTGGTGGAACATGAACGCAGGATGTCGTCAACAACTCTGGACAGGAAATAGCGTCCGCGATCTGTGAGTAGCTGACGAGAGGCACCATGTTGCAGAATGAGATTGTGCAAAAGAAAGTCTGCCACATCGGTCGCGCAGCTCGTAGGCAATGCACGGGTTATTGCATGCATACCGAGTGGCATAGTCTGTGGCTACTGCCACCCACCTATTTCCGGATGCCGAGGTCGTGAATGGTCCAAGGAGGTCGAGCCCTGCACGGTGGAACGGTTCCACAGGCACATCTATAGGATGCAGAAGACCAGGAGGTGGTGCCGAAGGCTTCTTCCTGCGCTGACAGAGGTCGCAAGTGGTGACGTAATACCGCACTGTACGGTATAATCCAGGCCAAAAGAAACGGCGCCGTATCCGGTCGTAAGTTCGTGCAACACCAGGGTGGCCAGCGGCAGGCAGGTCATGGAGTTCTGCAATTATAGAAGACCGAAGCTGCTGTGGAATGACTAGAAGGAGGGAGGGCCCGTCAGGACTGAAGTTGCGGCGATAGAGGATGTCATTTTCGGTAACGAAGAGCTGCAGGGACCGCTTCGAGCTTCCAGAGCTGAGGCCCTCGATGATGGTTTGCAAATAAGGGTCCTTGCGCTGCTCCTCGGCGATGTTGTATAGATCAGAAATGCCAAACAGGGAAGGATTATCGTCAGTGTCACTGAGAGCAGGTGGCTCGACAGGGTACCGAGACAGGCAATTAGCGTCTTGATGGAGACGTCCGGACTTGTACACGACAGTGTACGATTACTCCTGAAGGCGTAGCGCCCAGTGGCCAAGACGCCCGGAAGGGTCTTTCAGCGAGGACAGCCAGCAA
The DNA here is from genome assembly GCF_055824585.1 of Amblyomma mixtum. Lineage (NCBI taxonomy): Eukaryota > Metazoa > Arthropoda > Arachnida > Ixodida > Ixodidae > Amblyomma > Amblyomma mixtum. The sequence goes on along the minus strand of NC_143021.1, from coordinate 26,929,099 downwards.
AGGGCATGGTGGTCCGTGACAACAAAAAAAGCACTCCAGAACAAGTATGACCGGAATTTAGCAACAGCCCAAACCAGGGCGAGGCACTCACGTTCGGTAATGGAGTAATTTCGCTCGGCAGGTGACAGCAGGCGGCTAGCATACGCAACCACGCGGTGTGGGCCCCGGGAGCGTTGAGCCAGCACGGCTCCGATCTTGTAGCCACAGGCGTCCGTGCGGAGTTCAGTAGAGGCCGCGGGATCAAAATGTGCCACAACTGGGGATGATGTCAGCAGGTGGATAAGCGTGGAAAACGCGTGTTGTTGATCAGTGCCCCAGGTAAAGTCTATGTCGGTCTTCGGGAGGTCAGTGCGGGGACGAGCGATAAGAGCAAATTCCTGAATAAAACGGCGAAAGTAGGAACACAGCCCATGAAAACTGCGCACGTCTTTCTGGGAATGTGGACGAGGGAAGTGTTGCACCGCTGCAATTTTAGCTGGGTCAGGACGTACACCGGAGGCATCGACGAGATGTCCAAGAATGGTGAGTTGCCGGTGGCCGAAGTGGCATTTGGACGAGTTGAGCTGTAGCCCAGCCGTACGAACGACAGTCAGGATACTCCTCAGACGGTCAAGGTGCGAGGAAATTGTGGGCGAGAAGCCAACAACATCGTCAAGGTAGCACATACAGGTAGTCAACTTAAATCCGCGAAGTAGTGAGTCCATCATCCGTTCGAAAGTAGCTGGTGCATTACAAAGTCCGAACGGCATGACTTTGAACTGGTATAAACCGTCAGGTGTGACAAAAGCTGTTTTTTCGCGGTCCTTCTCGTCAACGGTGACTTGCCAATAACCGGAACGAAGGTCAATGGAAGAAAAGTATTGAGATCAGTGGAGGCAGTCGAGAGCGACATCGATCCTAGGTAGTGGGTACACGTCTCTTCTTGTGATGCAGTTCAGGTGGCGATAGTCGACACAGAAACGCCAACTGCCGTCTTTCTTTTTAACAAGGACGACCGGAGAGGCCCAAGGACTGGACGACGGTTCGATGATGTCCTTAGCGAGCATCTTTTCGACTTCCTGTTGTATCACTTGGCGTTCGGAACACGACACCCTATAAGGCCGGCGGTGCAGAGGAGCGCGGCGTCACCGGTGTTGATACGATGCTTCACAACAGTCACGTAACATTCGTACATACGTAACATAGTTACATAAATGTTACGTAACTTCACGTAACATTTGGTGTAAGGTGCTGGGTACCTTCTTCATCCCGGTCCCGGAGCTTAGGAGCCTGCTGTACACCGAGGTCTTCTGTGGAGAGCTCACGTCTTCGCACCTTCCGGCGCTTCCCCAGCCTGCCAGGTATGCCCCGACGCCGCCACTCTTCACCACCCCGCCCCAAGCCCCGACCAGAAGACACGACGACACAGCAACCGCCGCAACTCCCCTGTGACCCCACTCACCGCCCACATGAGAACCTTCATGAGAACCTAGAAGACCCAACGACCTACGACCCCACTGAACCGAGACCGCCGCCACTGACCAGAGAACCCATTGACCACTGACACTCGCACGAGAAACGAGTACCCCAACCCCTGCCGTTGGGTGTGTCCACGGGCCTCTACGTTGACTTCCAGAAACCGGTGGCTCCTCAGTCTTCGTGGACCTGGCTTCACCCGCTCATCATCTCTTTCATCGTGACAGCAAGCATTCATCTTCTCTTCTCTGTTCATATGTTCTGCCACGCCCATCGTCACGTCCTGCTTGTCATCGTCTGTGGCATTCTTCTAGTTCGCGCGATCGGGACGATCGCTTCGTGGCCCCGAGTCATGTGACGGACTAGAAGACGACGAAGCGGGCAGTGGCATGGGCAGGAGCGCTCGTGCTAGGCTCGCAGACATTAAATCATATCATCTCCATCGGTCATGCAGCCCTTTCTTCATCGCTTGCCGTCACGTAACAATATAATCACAGTTTAGCCCACAGAAAATGTCTGATGTTCCTTTTTTTAAGGGTAATTCGAAATAAAAAAAATGGCTGGCGGTTTAACATCGATAAGCCTGAAATATTGTTCGAAAGAAGTTTTAATGCGAACTCATTACTTACGGGGTCAAGTACAACGAAGAACCTTAGGCGTCCGTGACCTTGAGGGTGCAGAAATAAAGTAACAAAGCCGGGTCTGTGTTTCGAACGGTAGGCGACGCGAACGGATCAGCTTCGCTGGACACTGCATGAGAGCACTATGCTATCGCCGCAGCAGATTATGCCGTCTTTAAATTAAAGCACTCACTCTCGCCGTGCATTGCACACCGTCGTGTTGATCAACTTCCATCTGCGGCGAGGATAGATCATATAAGTTTAACCTCAATCAGAGCTTAACATGAGTCTAATTTTGTTGCCAGACGTGTAGGCGATAAACACATGTGCCACCCAGGCTAATCACGCTTTCGCACATCTAATTGGTTGAACTGCTTGAAAACCCAACCATTTCGAAGCGGAAAAATTCAGGAGGGCGCATTGTTAACCTACAGTGCGTTGAGGCGAACGCCTAAAGCGCGGTGTTGCTGCTAGTGTCACTGATGTGTGGTCAAGATGTTAAGCTTCGCCTCTAAGAGTGCAACGCGACAGCGTCTTGCAACGCTGCCAGGGAGTCCACAGAACGCCATCGCCCGTTCGGCTGTACGCCTTGCGCGTCGGTAAATTGGTTTTTGAGGAGAGGAAATGTATCTGTCTCGCATACCTCGGTGTGGTGGTGGTGAACTCTTTTATTACGCCCGAAAACAGGAAACCAGTCCAAGGACCGGTTGCGCTGGCTTATAGTTGGTTGGCGGGGATCCCTTGGAATGTCGCGGCCTCCACCGCGCGCTGGTAAACCGGCGTTGGTCTACTGGCTCGGAAGTGCGCAGGAGAGACTCCCACGTCTCTGGGGCGTTTGAGTTGTTTGTATTGTGGTGTGTACAAGTCCACGCCATGTGTATGAGAGTGGCCGGAGTTGAGCAGTGTTTGCTCATGGGGTCTATCTGTTGCGGAAAGATACTGCTGTACAAGCGGGTGTTTGCAAAACTGCCGGTTTGTAGTTTACGCCATTGGACGGCTTCGCGTCTTGTTAGATCACGGTGTGCCGAAGGATAGAAACATCTTTCGAGCCGGTAGTGCTGGAGTATGTCCGTGTGAGTGGTGAGTAGAGAAGCTCGTGAGATATTAGTGTCAGAGGAAGCAGGGAGGCTGATCATACACTCGGCTCGGCAACTCAGATCTCGGGCGAGAGCGTGCGCCTGGGCGTTTCCGCTGAGGGACTCGTGGGTGGTGGTGAAAACTTCATTTGGTGCAATAGAGTTTGGGAGCCACAGAGTGGCCACGCTTCATGGTCGGCGTCCCTAGCCCGGGACACCGCGTGACGAGGCCCCGTCTCTCGCCCGTTTCATCAGAGCCTTTTGGGACTCAAGCGAGGAGCAGCTGAGGAGGGCAGTCTCCCATGCCTCTCTGGAAGGGGTAGGGGAAGGGGGGAGGGGGGGATTTTGAGTACATTCCCACACCATGTGGAAGATATCACAGGTCTCCCCACAGTGTGGGCGTCGCCCATCCGTGTTAGGATCGTAATGTTTTATGATTAAAGGACGTAGAGTGCCTGTCTGCAGGCGCCTTAAAGTTCGCTCCTTCGTCTCACTCAGCCCCTTTGTAAGGGCCGGGAAAAGGCGGTGGTTGTCGCTATAATGCGTTATTATTTCCCTGAATCGCATGAGTGGCTGGTTAGTTTCCTAGCCAGAAGAGCTGGGAGGAGGAGCCCAGTAAGCAAGCGCTCGAGCAAGCGCATCAGCGGCCTCATTACCTCGTAAGCCCTGGTGGACAGGAGCCCAAATGATTCTTTTCGGTGTTGGATCAGTAGCAGACCGTCTTAGAATACAAGCAGCTAAGGGGGAGATCTCTCCTGTCAAGGAATGATAACATGCTTTTCGGGAGTCCGTGATGATGACTCTCGAAATGCCGCGGGCGGCAGCAAGCGCTATCGCTACTTCCTCAACTCGCAATGAATTCGGGGCTCGAAAGGAGAGTCCATCACGTGCATTTCCTGGTGAACGACAGAGGACGTGTAAAACCCCGTGGGCGATGGCCCTGCTACGTCTACATAATATACACCGGGTCGGGAGCCGTGCTGTCTCTCAAGAGCCCGAGCCCGCGCTTGTCGTCTGTTTTCGTGCATGTCGGTGTCCATGAGGAGTCAGCTAGAGGTGGAAGAGGGTGCAGTAGAAAGTAGAATTTGTAACGCCTGGTAAGAGATACGGCCAGCATCGTAGTTGCGGATAGCCTGTTGAGAATCACTGACGACGATTTTGGTATGAGGGTCGGCTAGCGCTAGCGCATTGGCAACCTCCTCTGCTGCGGTGACTGTTTCTGCATTGCGAATGCCGCAGGCTGTGTACCAGCTGAGGTGAGGGGCGAGAGCTACCACCACCGTCGCTGGCTTCGAGGGATGGTCAGAGGCGTCCGTATACGTGACGTCCGGACGTCCGCTGAAGCGTTCCTCGAAATGACGTGCATGGTCGGCCCGTCTCTCGGCATGGTGTTCCGGGTGCATCCGTTTGGGAATGAGCGGGATGCGGAGATTTAGGCGATATTTCGGGATAAGTTCAGCATAACTTGGGGCCGCTCTCCGCGGGGAGATCCCAACTTGCTGCAGTATCGCTCGGCCGGCGTGTGTGAGTGAGAGCCGCTCGTATTGGGCAGTGAGGGTTGCTTCGATAAGTTCGCTCACGGCATTGGAGATTCCGAGAGCCATGGACTTATGGGTAGCTGTGGACATGGGAAGATCCAAGGCTGTCTTGTACGCTTTTCGGAGTGACACTCTAACCGTTCGTTGTCGGCACGAGTGAGACGTATGTAGGGTGCAGAGTAGATGATGCGGGAGCAGATTAAGGCTTGAACGAGGCGCAAAGGTTTGGACTCTTGTATACCACGATGCTTGTTGGAAACTCGCTTAAGGAGGCGTCCGATCTGTACCACCGACTCGTCGATAGGTTGGAGCATCTCGGTTCCATTCGACACTGGTTCGATTCCCGAACTCGCCAAATTTCCTACTAGGTTTTATTTATTTATTTATTTTACTTCGAGTATCACTATACAATTTCTTTAAATGGTTGCATGGTTACAAGCGCAAGTACAATTGGCCCCGCTTGAAATTTGCGCACTGTGACGTCACGATTATTTCGGCCAATTGGAAAACGTGACATTTCTGCCGACAACTCCGGCTTACAGCCATGAGGCATTAAAGGCTTCCGCCTTAAAAGCTCCACTTGTATCAAGCACTGGTGAATGTCAAATGACGCTTGGATTTGACTTCTAACTAGAGGCTCGCCGCAGGTGCGGATGTGACGTCATACCACGTGACTTGTAGCAGCTATTACCACTCATTCCGCTACCGAGCCGACCGCTAGCTCTTGCCAGTTGTGTCACGCGACTGACAACGTGATTCGCTCTTGCTGAATAAAGGCCACGTTCACCGCCTAGACACCGCAGGCATAGAGAAAGGGACTCATAGAGGGCGGACACTAGGCGAAATCTGACCCCAGGAACCGCGTCACAAATTAGTTGGTAACCCGTCTTTTTAGTGGCGCCACGAGCGCTAGCGCGCACGCGCGGGTGACCGGCGACGGAGCAGACGGGCACACAAGGCAGGCGTACCGTAACGAAGCCAGGAGACGGTCGTCTACGTGGCTGCGCTTGTGAGCGTGCGAGGTCTGTCTTAGCGCCCAGAATCTGTGTTTTTCCCTCTTTCTTCGTCTTCGACGCGAAACTCATGCGGTTTCTGACGACGGCAAGGTTAGACAGTTTTTTTTTTTGCACATCTACTATGCATTTCAAGTTGTCTCCGCTGACAACGCCGGCCGGTGCCTTGAATTACGCAGTTCGTAAAAAGGCGCGCACGCTTCTTGTCCTGCCTGCTGTCCTGGAGCGGTTGGTGTGGTTCTTTTTTTGATTATTCAAGAAGTCTGTCATGAGGCATAATTTAAGAAAGGGGGAGTGGAATGTAGGATATACAAAGTTAAAAGAGGGGGTAGAGACCAGTATTGGCGAGGTAGTCGCATAGGCTTTGGTTTGGTTTATGGGGTTTAACGTCCCAAAGCGACTGAGGCTATGAGAGACGCCGTAGTGAAGGGGTCCGGAAATTTCGACCACCTGGGGTTCTTTAACGTGCACTGACATCGCACAGTACACGGGCCTCTAGAATTTCTCCTCCAAATAAACTACAGCCGCCGCGGCCGGCATCGAACCCGCGTCTTTCGGGTCAGCAGCCGAGCACCATAACCGGTGAGCAACCGCGGCGGCAGTCGCATAGGCTGCTGGTGAACTGATTGCTCATAGTCCAGTTCACATAGTCAGCGCCGCGGTTCCACCGCAGGGCCACCTCCCTTAGGAGCTGTTTTCTATTAGGGGCCCTCGTTGGTGAAGTCCGCAACAGGTGCCGCAAATCGCAAATGTCGAGAGCAGCGGAGGGCACCTGTCAGTTGCTCGCAGATCTTTATCACGCCACTGATGACGGGCAGATGGGGTCAGAGCCGCTCCTGCCCGAAACCCGTACAGTTATAGCTCCTCCTGCCGAGTAAGACTACGGGGGAGAGCGTGCGAACACGGAGGAATTAGACTGCGTGTTCGCTGGCCCAGAGCTTGTGAATCGTAGACATGAGACAGGAACGGATCTGGTGAAAGAAGGGAAGGTGGCGGATCGTCTGATGTGTCAAGCTCTGTCATAGAATCCGCTTGAATGTTATGTGCATGGCCGTGAATTCAGCGTATGCGCACAGGTCATGGATACTTTGCACAGAGCAGATGAACTGCTTGTGTAATCTGGAATGTGCGTTGAACAGCCTTGATCTGTTTATGGGAGGCGATGGAGTCGGTGTAAAAAATAAGCTGTGGTTTAGCTCTGGTTAAACCTGGAGGATTGCGGAAGCAACAACTGCGCGTAGATATATATTGTTGCGTGAGCTACATTGCCCACAGTCTCGCCATTTCGCGTGCTCTTGCACGACCATACTGAGCATGTGCGAGGAGCAAGGGACGTCACTACGCACACCTAGCGTGCCGGCGGCCCCGGCACGCTAGCTGTGCGCTGCTACAGCGCATCGAAGAGGAGAGAGAGAGAGGCGATCGAAAGCGCGCGGCAGCGGTGTCGGCCTCTGCAGGCTAGCTTATGTGCCGCTAATGCGCATGCCCAACTGGCGAGCGCGGCGGCGGTACCTCTGAGTCACCCGCGCAGCGACGGCGGAGGCGCGATAGCTGTGCGCCTTGTGACGTCACTGCTCCTAGCGCATGCGCAGTATGGCCTTTCCTCGTCTCCGCGAAATCGCTCAGCGACTAGCGTAGTGTTGCTTTCGCAACAAAGTGAACTGCATTGAATGTGAGAACGAGCGGAAGGGAAGCAATGACATTGTAAATGACTTGAAGCTCCAATGCAGGGGATGCACGTGATCGCGGTGTATGTCGCGCGAGAGTTGAGATGCGGATGGGAGGGACTATACGCAGCAGGAACCCCCCTCCCTCCCCCCCCCCCCCCTCTGCAGTACGTAATGCATCGGTGTACAATATGCAGCCTTCAGGCAGATACGCGGCTGATACCGACGGGGAAACAGTGGGGCGATTGTCTGTGAGCTGACAGTACGACCACGGAGGGAGCGTCTTTGAGCGATGAAATTGTAGATACTGCTTGCGACCTCTGTTTGCCACCCGCTGGTCGATGAGTTCACTCAGAGTATTAAGATGGGCGATCTTCTCAAGCATATGTATGGGTATTAAGCGGAGAAAATAGTTATGGCGCGCATAGCCTCACATAAGATTGTAATCGGTTGCTATTGGCAGACATCTGTAGCCGTGCTTGCAGTAAACGTTAGAAAACTATTCAATATTGTCACGTTGTAGTGACGGCATTCCAGCGGTCAGGAAGACACCAGAAATACTTGCAAACGAAGCTCTTTATTTGGGCTGACTTGCGCCCGCAAAAGAACTGAATCACTCGGTGACGGCGTAAGCAACAAGCGTGCTCGTCAGTTGTCGAACTACGAATGCCCGCTGCTCGCGGCATCGTTCAATTTAAAGCCGGCAAGGAAACTTCGAGATAACAGGTCGAGATCATCTAGAGTAATCTAGAAACAAGTAGATGCAGCTTTTCATGGCTGTGAACAATCGAGATTAGTCCGGTCGCTTGTCGCGTCACGAACAAAAATGATAACACACCTTCTGTGCGGCCTTGTGCGAACGAACGGACGCTACAATGATACGTGGCAATATGATAATGCGCGTTATTAGCGTTATTAGACAGATGATAGGCGTGATAGAAATAGGACAAAGGGCCGATAGAGATACTAGAGGCTCACCTGTCTTGGGTATTTGGGCGACGCCACAATAGATTGCTTCCACTCTTCAGGCATGATGCCAGAATGCCACACTTGGTTGAAATTATCATGTAGTGTTTGCAAAGCAGTCCCTTCCAAGTTACGGAATAAAGAGTTAGGCATGCCGTCGTACCTGGGAGAAGTGATAGTTTTGAGGCGTTTAATGGAGCCCAGCAATTCTGCCATGGTTTGGTAGGCATTCTCAACGGAGGACTTTGTAACCGATAAGCCAGAAGGAGATGTAAAGGTGCAGTCGTGTTCTGGAAAAAAATTTACGGGCCGCTTGTTGTGCAAATGTGGCCTCATCCACATTTAGAGCGAGGAAAATGCTTTCTGTGTGATCTGCAACCTGAGAAGGGAGCTCCATGGCGTGAAACACTCTCCAATGATGTCGACTGCCCTGCGCAGAGGACAGGCGGGCACACCATGCAGCCAAGCGTTGCTTGCTTCCGCCTCACGGTTCGCGTTTATATTTTTTTCGTTACTTCTCCCTGCTGACTCAGATCTCTCCTCCTACATTGCCCTGAATGAGATTTGCAGCTATGCGCTGTGTAGAGGCGGCATAGGCACGATCACATTTTGCCTAACACTGTCTTTGCCTCTCTCCTTGCATTCGAAGCACTAATTCATAAAAAGTACATCAACGTTTACTTAGTGTCTTCTGTTACAGGGCGTTATAGTTGAATCCGCGAGCGAGCACAACGCTTACTGTCCTTGAAAACATTGCGAATGTGTCAGCGGGTTCTTCAAGACTGCGCAGAATGCTTAGACACGAGCGGTTGTTCCATTTTGTTAAGTCAGATCCCAAATATCCCAGATTTTACATTGCAGAACGCCTGGTTACGGGCGTTTTCTTTTGTAATAAGAGCGTCTTTTATGGTTCCTCTAGTGAAGGAAACACTTTCACACTGGTATGTGGCATGTGGGGTTTCCCGCACCGTGGAGGGACACCGTCGTGCAGGGCTGCGGAAAAACTTAAACCGCCTCATACTCTTCAGCGCGCACTGGCATCGCACAACGCAGAAGAGGAGCTGTGATTTTCTTTTAAATATTCTGTGTTGTGTACTATTCTACCATACTTAATGCACTGCAGGTTGAATAGAAAATTTAACCTTGCTGTCTGTAGTATGCAATAGAGAACATTTATCTTACTTTGTAATCAGGTCCTTAATATTTGGAACTGCTTATTTGCACTTTGTTCTTGATGTGTAGTAATGGTGTGCTGTAGTGCTCATCTTCCCTGTAATATTGTGCCATCTTCACGGTGGTTTGTTTAGTAAAGATACTTTATATGTTTCGTCTGTACTCCGCATTGAATTTACATTACTAATTAATTTCGCACGATGCTTTGCTATTTTCTTGAGTTCTGTATGTTGCCATGCAAATGGCTCCGGGAATAGTAAAGCTACTCTTGAAGTAGTGCCCATGGGCCGTCTTCTCTCTTAGAGTAATGAAGAATGTGTGTGTTTGTGTGAAAATAAAGACGTGCTACACCACACAATCACTATCACTCTAATGCAGTCGAATAATGAACTGCGGCTTTTGGTGTTCTTAGGATAATCGACCCGCTTGCGGCAAATGTACAGTAAAAGAAAGAACACAGGACAAGTGCATCGTCGCTTTACGTTCGCTGACTCAGTGTCTATTTTGTTATTGTCTATTTCGCGCAGGCCATTCTGCGGTTTGCTGAAAATTCAGAAGCTAGCACGGCAACGTGTGTGTCTTAATTTTAAGCAGTACAGTGTTTCCAGACTTCATGCTAAATTGACGCCTTTCAATTGCAGTTTACCTAAAGAATTCTGTTAGGTGATCTTGTTATTATCGCAAGGTCATAATTACACAAACACACACACGCACGCACGCACGCACACACACACGCACACACACACACACACGCTCACGCACACGCGCACACGCACACGCACACACACACACACACACACACACTATATATATTCTTTTACAGAGGTAAATCACGTTTCATGGAAGCGATATCGAATTTCTTGCCAGGCGAAAAATTACAGGACGCGGTAGTAGGTATTAAAGCGAGTAGGATAAAGAGCAGCAAGAAATTCCTTAACGCTCACTTTCGCGAAGGCGAGGCTTTCGAATCGACAACAGGTGATGTCGCCTTGGCAGCCTTCCTAGTCTTGGCTCTGTTCTCACAGATGGACCCTGGAGCGTCCTGTCGCCCACTACCGCTTCTCTGAGGGTGCGACGAAGCGCCTGCCTGGCTCCGCCCAGTCGTGCCCGAGACGCAACCATGATGCTTGAGGCAGCTCGTCCTGATGCCGGCGTGCCCGTCCTTCGTGGATACTGCCCGCTGCTCATGGGACGCCTTGTGTCGGGTCATGGTCGCCGTGATCAGAGGCTGCAGGAAAGCGTAATTATTGTTAGCCTTTGAAGAGATGGCACATACCCATATTGGGGGATCGGCCAAAAGTCGGGAGGCAGGGGTTGCTATTCACCTTTGCATACTAAAGTCAAAAGAAAAGCACACGGCAGAGCAACACCGGGAGTGTCTACCTTCTTCTTCTTCTTCACCTCTTTATAATGGCACATACGCACGTGGGGCGATTGGCCAAGATATAGGGTATACATAAAGAAATTTTCATAGGATTACGACAAAATATCGGAGCCAAACGTGAATTTTGAAGAATGTATTCATGAAAAACGACAGAAGAATATTTGAAGTGAAATAACAAAGAACATTTTGGCGAGAAAAATAATAATATAAAAAACTCCAAGACTTTTAAAGGAGTTAGCAAATCAACCTACCAGTTGCAATTATGTAATCATGGAGATTCCCACAAATTGAACCCAATGCAAATCCTTTGGCGCTCGCTCCGAACGATAACAACACTGGCAGAGATAACGGGAGCCCTAACCTGGAGAGAGGGACCTCCAGGTAAATCTTTCTCTGAAGTGCGAACTTTGGACAGTAGAGCAGGAAATGGACCACAGATTCAACGTCCCCGCATGAGTCACATAGGTTTCTCGGACACCAGCCACATCTGCATAGGTATAAATTTAAACTGGGAATCCTGCACCGCAGTCGCGTCATTGATACCTCACACTGCCTGGTTTTACACGAACGGACGTTCCATTTATACGATAAGTGCTGATAATCAGGAGTATTTAGTAAGGGATCACGTAACCTGGCTGATATGTGTTGGAACCGCTGAAACCTGGAGATCGCCAGTAGACTGAAATTCGGGACGGGATGCGTTACTGGCCCGTCAAGAGCTGACCTTGCTAAATAATCAGCCACCTCGTTGGAATGAATGCCTGCATGACCAGGAACCCAGACACAACGGACCTCCTTTAAAGTGGACGGGACAAAAAATCGCAGGAAGCGGCACAAAAAATCTTTTTGGGAAGTTTCAAGGGAGACTAAAACTGACAAACAATCAGCCAGGATGATAACGTGAGATACATGACACGGAATTTTGTGCAGGGCCATTACAAGAGCCAAAAATGCCGCAAAGAATATAGGGATATAATCTGGGATACGGACAGAATAGCTCCATGCCAAATCCTGCGATAAGATGCCAACTGCAGCTTTTTGGCAGCTGACGGAGGCATCAGTAGAAAGCACCACATGATGGGGGAATTCCGCTATATGACCAGAAATAATGCCGTTTAAAATGTTTGTGGCCATGTGTTTCGCATGAGATGGGAAGATGCGGTCAAAATAGAATTCCACAGCTGCCGGCGTGTCGTCAACCCACTGCAAAGTACTGAGATCAACACCAATCGGTGTTAAAAGTTTCTGCGTTAAGGTAATTTGTGGAATTTGATATCGTGGCTAATGATGGTAAAACAATAAGGAATAAGTGGTGAAACCTACAGACCAGATCTATGAAGGTAGAAACTTAGCAGAGGAACTCGGTAGCGAAAACGCGTGAAAGAGACCTCCAGTCTGCACGAGCGCCAGTCTTTACTACTCCAAGGATGCAAAAATGCTGATATTCGGCAGCTGAAGTCAGCGGCGAGGCTGAAAATTCCTGAAATAATGTGTAATTGCGACACCTCACCGCAGCTGTAAATGCGCAGGTTGGCAGGACAGCAATTATTGGGCCGCAGAGAGAGGCCTTTTCTAAGGAATCGGCAACCTCATTTAACTGAATGCCCATGTGCCCCGGTACCCAATGCAACCGCACCGAATTTAGATAGAGTGTGATCAGCTGGCGTAATAACCGAGGCTCTGTGGGCGATGATAATGTAGAGCAAATAGATAGAGAGTCCGCCATAACCATGACTTGGGAAACGGTAGGATCGAATTTACGCAAGGCTAAAATTGCTGCTAATAATTCGGCCAGATAAACTGGAGTGAAATCAGGAAGACAGAGTGAAAAGGGCCATCCCAATGTAGGGAAAAAAATGCCCACACCTGCCTTTTCACGATCCTGCGAGGCATCGGTAGCAATGAGAATATGAGAAGGAAAGGACCTTAGATGGCCCTGCTACAAACCATGAAGGAGAGGAAAGGGCTGTAGTTTTGCATTCGATGAGAAAATGTCATGAAATGGAATTTTTAATGAAGGGCAGTTGCGAGTATGCTTTTGCAGGCTAGTTTGTGCCTAAGCATTCTGGGTTTTTTGCGCAAAACACACGACAGGAGAGCTGTTATACATTGTATGGATATCTGTGAAATGAATGTTTAAGGGATCAAGGACGGTGGTGACAAGATGATGATGATGATGATGTCCTCGGGCTGAATGAATATCAGTCATCGGTCTTCTTCTTTTTCTCCTTCACGCGTTCGCTGTAATGCCACTTGGGTGGCTTGCAAGCTGAAGAAAAATATCAGTGCACGGTCAAATGTTTCGTGAAATCTTCAAATGTTCCTTTAAATACGCAGTTTCTGTGGAAGCTGCGCAGCTTTCTTTTCGTAGCCGCATGTCTGCACTTGGAAGGATGCAAATGAGCAATTTGCTCCCTTATTACAGATTTGCTCCAGCTTGGGGGCTTCCTGTAAACATTTCACCGACACTGTAACCACTTCGAGTTATTGATATATTCGCTTTAGCCTTACCTCCTGCTTGCCGTCGCGGCAAGCTCAGTTGGTAAGCTGAGTTTTGTTCTCTACAAATTATTTAGCTCTTACTTGTTTCTAATCTAATCATCTTATTGGCATGCATAGAAATTAGTAACTTTAGTTTGCTGTAAAAGACCCGAGTTCTGCGATGAGGAAGCCAGCCATCAAGCTCACCAGTAGCCCTGCCGCAGGCTCATAGTAAAATATTTCCTCTTCCTTAGGGCATACATAGGCCTGGCAGGTCTCCACAGCATCGTCATTTAAATGAAGAGTCTCTGTTGAGCTGTTGGAAGAAACGACCGAAAAATGTCCTTTAATTTTTACTTTCTGTTCATTATCATTTTTTAACATTCAGTTCCCTATCATTTTCTACCTCTATGCACCTTCATAGCCTTAAAGTAATCTTGCAGTGAGCGCAGTGTAAACGAACGGAAATTTTTACTACCCCTTGTAAAAAAAAGTTGTTCTAACTTCATCTTTTGTTTGCCAATATTAAAAAATTCGGAGGCATGAATAAAAAATTAAATACTGAAAATTGTTTCTTGAGGAAAGCAAACGGCGCGCTACCTGTCTCACATCTCGGTGGACACCTTAATCGCGCCGTAAGGGAACAAATAAAGGAGGGACTTAGGGAAGAAAGGGAGAAAGAAGTGAAAAGTGCCCTAGTCGAGGGCTACGGAATATTTTCGACTATCTGGCGATCTTTGCATCGCAAAGCACACGGGCGCGCCAACCCCACCACAGAGGGCTGGGAGGCGGCCCTGCTCGCCTGTGAGGGCCTCAAGACCCAAAAAAGGCCTTGGTTCAACCTACGCGGGTGGTGTTGCTTGCCAATGGGGCCCCGTAATAGGGGCTGAACCTTGTATTGCGAGGGGAAGGGCCTTATAGGGCCGTACCCCAATCACCTCTCCGCAAATATTTATTGGATAAATGTTTTTCAAAACCAACTCTTTCATTTCACCTCCATCAAACTCAATTTTTAATATGCTCGACAGTGTATCTTTCTTGTAATCATTTTTTCCTACCTGCCTATGTGTTTGTGGAAAACATTATCTGATCTTTAATTTCGGTCACTTTAAAATCATTGAAATGATATTAGCAAATAGATACATTGTGACTTCTGCCGCATCCGACCATGTACTGCCTCCTTTGGGGCGAAAAAGGAAACGTTCAACTGAACAAATCCACTGAAATACTGAAAAGAATTTGGTAATATTTGGCAGGAAAAGAGCACTGAAGCCTGTCTGAATTTTGCTGGGAGTGAGATTCGTGCTAAAGTTCTATTTTTGAAACATTGACGTTTAGGAGCAAAAATTCAACGATGTGTTCAGGCAGTTCGTTTGCGTGTAGTTTTAATTTCAGGTTCTTAGTGTGTTCAACCCGTCAGATGTTTCCGGCGGTCAACTCTAGGCTACTTTACAGCATCCGAGAGGTATTTCGAAGCATTGAGCTGCGTCTTGAGACTCTGCGTCCCCTCGATGACAATATTAACATTAACGGCGATTGTTGCGTGCTGCGCAGGGGAAGGTCAGGTGATTAAGCGTGACCTTCATGCAGCGTTGTGTATGTTGTAAGACACATACTTATGACCAATAGCGCTTGTAAAAGGCTTTACAAAAGAAAATGACTTACAGCCTGACACACCCCTTCGAGCGCTTAGTGCCATCTAGTCTGTGCGGTGTAATAAAATTTTCAGGAATTGCGGATTGCGGTTTTCAAGGACATACCAGGCAGTAACAAGCTTCTTATTGGAACTACAGGAAGCAGTTATTTTTTACCAGGATGGATGAATGAAAAACTATTATACAAGCAAGTTTCGACCGTGCAAGGTCTCAGGGCCACCGCACAGCCCTCACATTACGCGCATGTGTCCAGGCCAAGCAGGGCCATGACACTGGAGGCCCCCAGGTTCATACAGCGAAATTGCGTGTCCGGTTCTGCGACGCAAGGAGGGCCTCCCATGTTCTGATGGCGGGCTGTTCCTGCGGGTGAGGATAAGCAGGGCAGCCGAAGAGGATGTGGTTCGGGGTGGCGTGGTATTCTCCACAGAGACTAGGCTCTGGGGAAAGGAGGAGGAAGTAGGATAGAAGCTGAAGGGTAGGAAGAGTTCGGTTCTGCAGTCGCCTCCAGAGGATTTGTTGGCAGTGGGATAGGCGGGAATGGGGAGGGGAGCAGAGTCGACGGGCAAAGCGTGCTTGTTCAGTCAGTTCTGAGAACGCGTGTGCCCGCTTCCTCGAGAAATCCCGGCTGGGGTGGCCATTTGCCCGACAAATGAGTCCTCGGGCTATGTTATCAGTGGCCTCATTGCCGGGACTTCCAGAGTGAACCGGCACCCACACGAGCTCAATACACCGATCGAAATTTAGGTAAATTGGTAAATTGGTTTTTTGAGGAAAGGAAATGGCGCAGTATCTGTCTCACAGATATCGGCGGACAACTGAACCGCACCGTAAGGGAAGGGAGGAAGGTAGGAGTGAAAGAAGAAAGAGAGGAAGAGGTGTGGTAGGGGAGGTCTCCGGAATAATTTCGACGACCTGGGGATCTTTAACGTGCACTGACATCGCAGAGTCACTGGAAAAAATTTCAGAGTACCGCATTTCTTTTCCCCGCGCCGCCGACGCGGTCATTGGCCCAACCGTACCACGTGATCTTGGGGTGCCATATACCTTCCAAGCGCCGGTCGGGCCGGCTGAGAAGAGCGCAGGTTCCCGACGTTTCACGTGTTGCAACTGTCGCTCTCGTGTTTGATACCGAAGAAATCATGCCTGGCTGCTGCGCCTTCGGATGCAGCAAGCGAACCGAGTCCGGAAAGACTTTTTTCTCGATTCCGACCGGGAAAAATGACCGAGAGCGTCGTTCTGCGTAGTTGCACAGAATCGGCCGGGAGAACTTCAAGCCTTCAAAAAACACACGCTTGTGCGAGGTAAGTGCTTTTTGGGGCTGTTTTAGAAGGTATGTAAGAAGAAGGTATGCACGCGGTGTTAGCGATAGGATGCTAAGAAAATAGGAGTTCACAGCAAGGCCGTCGCGCAAGTCGTGCAGGGATGGTTCGCGGCTTTCCCGCTTGACGCGGGTACACGTGCACGCGCTTGTTACTCAACACACGCGGCTCTTCCGACTATTCCGTGCTTGTGGCACGCGAAGGCACAAATTTGTCGCGCCAGAATTCCGCGTCCTAACGTGCACCAAGCACTCGCACGATCTTTCTGCGCCTCGAGTCATTCGACCCATGGCACATGTTTTTCGCGGACCGTGACGATCGCAGTCAATAAAAACATGGTCGGGCATGTCTTACGTTCACATAACGGCCGCTTTCTGTTCAGTTGTGTTCGGACTGGCAGAAAAATAGAAATGGGTCGAATGTTTGCAATCCTTGAAGCTGCGTGTTGGTGGCGACTTGCGTGTTTACATCCCAAATGAGCTATTTTAAGTGTCACTGCGTAAACTTAGAAACCTTTATAACGTATTCTTTTTCTTCGCCTTTTTATTTGGGTGTTCAAGCTTATTATTACAGCTATCTTCCATGTTTTTCTTGTTCCACATATTTGAAACAGGGCTTCACTCGAAAAAGCCCTGGGAGCCTCCTTGGGCAGCCCAGCATTCGGGTGACCAGCATCACTGTTCTAACTGTACAACAAACATTTGCAGGACCACTTTTGTGCTGAAGACTTCGAGAAGCCTAGAGTGGACGGGAAGAAGATAATGTCAAGTAGTTTCGTCCTGCTTGAACGAGACGGCGGTTCCATGGCGGTCCACGATGCTCACTGCCCAAAAGCACGAGCTTGTCTCTTTGCTGCTCGGAGTGGCGAAATGTTTCCTTCGTATAGCTTGCTCCGCGGAAGGGGAAAAAAGGCGTGCACAAGCACCCGATAGCAGCGCTAAGATGCTGCTCACAATCATAGTGCAGTTCCTGCAGTAAACGCAATCGCAGAGCAAAACAACCGCCTGCTGCATTACTTCGCACAAAATAACAATATTTTTTTTCTTCTGAGTAACCATTGTCTCCGAGCACGAAGTATTTGCGCTTCAGTGAACACTCCACCCGATATGTCACCGAATATCAAGCTCTTCCAACACGGCGACCTTCCTGCGACGCAGTCGGCTTGGAAGGTAAATGGCAGTGGCCGCTCAGTGTTGCCAGTCAAATTCCGACCTTTGCGATACTCTGAAATTTTTTCCACTGACTCTAACCTCGGACAGCACACGGGCGCCTCTCGCGTTTCGCCTCCATCGAAACGCGGCCGCCGCGGTTGGGTTCGAACCAGGGTACTACGGCTCGGTAGACGGGCGCCTTACCACTGAGCCACCGCGGCGGGTCGGAATTTAGGGTGCACATTGTCCATATCTGCCACGCGGGAGGATGAACGCGTCAGCGGGCGAAGTTAAATATTTCTGTTTTGGAATCGCTAACTATATGAACCGCACTGGTTTGGGCGACGGCTATTGCTATAGCTGCTTCCTCTGCTTCTTCCGGGGTACAGGGCGGGTTACACTTGACACAACAAGAATGAAGTTTGAGACGGAATTTGCATTCTGCATGTGTCAAGCGCGTATGTTTCAAAATGAGACCGTTCAAGAGACATGCCGAGTAACTCCTAGTTTTGCCTACACTGTTTTCCGTTGATTTAGGAAGCGTATACTAATGTTAAACTAGAATTTTAGTTTTTGAAACAGTGCGAGACAGTTCGGAGTACTAAAGGTTAAAGGCCTGCTTAGAAAGTTGACCTTCTTCATGCCGCTGTTCACCGGTGTTTCTCCTGTAGGTGAAAACTCAACCATCCCTGTGTCTTGGTACAGGAATCGACCGCTGTAAACCAGCCCCGTTCCAGTGCATCCGAGGCCGGGGCAGACGTAGAGCAAGGCTAGGACGTGCTCGCTCCTCTGGCCCTCCGGGTGCAAGCTAATCCGTGCGGCGGCGCTATCACGCTCAACACTTTGATTCCGCCGGTCGTCAACACGAGCGCGGGCGTGCCTCCAAGCGCGACAGTGACGAAAGGAATGTGCGTGATCTCGGGTGCGAACCTAACCATGGACGTCGACTGGCCCAGCAATCAGTGGAAAGTCAAATTACAGCTCCTGGACGTGGGAATCGGTAAGAAAAATCATTTGCTTCGTTGACTCCTCAGTTGACTCCTCATTCTAGTGAATGTGTTGTCGATTTACAAGTCTCCTCTGATTAATTTACCCCTTTTCCAGAAGGCAACGCCAATGGAGGAATTTTCGTAGCTATCCTGGGCAGCCTTTTTGGCTCTTGTGTACGGAGAACTGAAGCGAGAATTTAGAAGCAGGGAAGCTTTGATATTGTCACGGAACCAAGGCAGGAGACACCGTTCGCCAGCAGCGCTAACAGAATCAGCCCTCAGGGCGCGTGAGCCAACTCTCACCTCTTTTTCTTCTGATGCCACGAGGGGCCACCAGGGGCCACCAGGGGCCCCCTGGTGGCATTACTCCCCCTCCCGGAAAAAAAAGAAAGGGAATACGGAAAACCACTACGACGCCACGAGCTAACTGAAGGAAGTAGGGGAAGAACAATCGAAGGGGCAAAATGACAGGGGGAAAACGGGCCTGTGCGAAAAAAAAAAAAAACCGAAACAACTGTGCAAGCGCTGTCAGTGCGTGAAAAAGGGCTTCATACGCAGTACGTGCACTACTTCTGGCTGGGGTCGACGGCGCGTACCGTGCACAGAACCGTCGGGCAGAACTTCATAAGTGACATCTGTTATACGACGCAACACTCTGTATGGGCCGAAGTAGCGGCACAGGAGTTTTTCCGACATGCCTGGGCGACGGACAGGGGTCCACACCCACACTTGGTCGTCCGGTTGGTACTCGACGTGGCGGTGTCGCTGGTTGTAGCGGCGTGCATCTGAGCCCTGTTGCCTCCTGATGTGCATTGGGGCGAGTTGGCGGGCTTCCTCCGCGTTTTGGAGAAATTCTTCGGCGTGTGGCGTGAGCGCCCGGTCGTCAGTAGTGCATGGAAACATGGCATCCAACATGGTGTGCACATCGCGCCCATAAACAAAGCGAAATGGCGTAAAGTGAGTGGTTTCTGGTAGTGCCGTATTGTACGCGAAAGTCACGTATGGAAGGATCTCGTCCCAAGTCTTGTGCTGGACGTCTACGTACATAGCGAGCATGTCTGCTATAGTTTTGTTGAGTCTCTCGGTGAGCCGATTGGACTGCGGGTGGTAGGCAGTAGTTTTGCGATGGCTGGTATGGCTCAACTTGAATACCTCGTGCATGTGCTGCGCTGTGAAAGCCGTTCCCCGATCGGTGATTACGCTGGACGGGGCGCCATGTCGCAGAACAATGCGATGCATGAAGAACTGCGCAATTTCAGACGATGTGCCACGCGGCACCGCTTTGGTTTCGGCATAGCGTATCAGGTAGTCTGTGGCGACAATTATCCACCTATTGCCGGCCAACGATAGGGGGAATGGGCCGAGAAGATCCATGCCGACTTGGTCGAAGGGCGTACGAGGAGGTGCAACTGGTTGGAGTAAACCCGCGGGCTTGAGGGGAGGCGACTTGCGGCGCTGGCACTGACGGCAACCTCGGACGTAGCGGCGGATGGGGGCAGCAAGTTTAGGCCAATAATAGGCCTTGCGTACTCGAGCGAGAGTGCGTGCAAACCCCAAGTCACCAGAGGTGGGCTCGTCGTGAGAGGCAAAAAGGATGTCGGCACGGAGGTCTGCCGGCACGACGAGGAGATAGGCGCGGTCGCCGTGGCTCGAGTTTTTCTTGAACAGTAGGCCATTGCGCATGCAAAAAGAGGAGAGGTTCCGGGAAAACTCCCGGGGTATGGTAGCAGTGCGGCCCTCCAAATGGTCAATGACGGGTCGTAAGGTGATGTCATCTCGCTGCCTCGCCATTACGTCGGAATCGCTGACCACTCCAAGGAAACGACTGTCGTCCTCTATGCTGTCATCAGTTAGGTCGACTGGTGCGCGGGAGAGCGTGTAGGCATCTTCGTGCTTGCTAAGCAGCCCGATGGGTCCCGTAGATTGGCTAGCCAGCACAAGGAATGGTGGTCTGTGACGACTTTGAAATGGCGGCCGTAGAGGTAGGGTCGAAACTTCATCGTGGCCCACACAACCGCGAGGCACTCCTTCTCCGAGGTAGAGTAGTTAATTTCGGTGCGAGATAAAACGCGACTCGCATATGCAATCACGCGTTCCACGCCATCTTGGTGTTGGACCAAGACAGCCCCCAGGCCGATGTTGCTGGCGTCTGTGTGGATCTCGGTGGCAGCCTCCTCATCAAAGTGAGCAAGGACAGGGCTTCTGTGCAGGCGTCGGCGTAGCTCTATGAAAGCCTCCTGTTGTTCGGTAGTCCACACGAACGGGGTATCGTCCCGCGTCAAACGGGTCAGGGGTTCGGCAATTTGGGAGAAGGCGGCGATAAAGCGACGGTAGTAGGCGCACAGACCAAGGAAGCGTTTCAGCGCTTTCTTCGTGGTAGGAACCGGAAATTCGGCCACGGTGGCAGTTTTGTCGGGATCGGGTTGGACACCGGCGGCGCTCACAACGTGGCCTAGAAACTTCAGTTGTTCGTAGCCGAAGTGGCATTTTTCGGGCTTGAGCGTTAAATTGGCCGACCGAAGGGCATCTAATACAGTCCGCAAGCGTTTAAGATGTTCGTCAAAGGTTTCGGAGAATACGACCACGTCACCCAGGTAAACTAAACAAGTTTGCCATTTGAGACCAGCGAGAACTGTGTCCATCATTCTCTGAAACGTTGCCGGCGCTGAACAGAGGCCGAAGGGCAACACCTTGAATTCGTATAGACCGTCGGGAGTAATGAAAGCTGTTTTTTCCCGGTCCCGTTCATCAACTTCAATCTGCCAGTACCCGCTCTTTAAATCAATCGAGGAAAAATATTTGGCGCGGCGAAGGCGGTCGAGCGAGTCGTCTATACGGGGCAGTGGGTATACGTCCTTTTTAGTTATGGTGTTCAATTTCCTATAATCGACGCAAAAGCGCAGCGTTCCATCCTTCTTCTTAACTAAAACAGGCGATGACCACGGACTCTGAGATGGTTGAATAATACCGTCAGTGAGCGTCACCTTCACTTGTGTTTGGATGGCCTCGCGTTCTTTAGGTGAAATACGGTACGGCTGTTGGCGTATGGGACGGGCATCTTCACTCGTGATGATACGGTGTTTCGTAATGGCTGTCTGTTGAACTTTCGAAGAAGACGCAAAGCAGGCTGTGTATTGGTGTAGTAAGGTACGGGGAGCGCGGCGTTGAACCTGTGACAACCCTGAGCTGATGTCAATTTGATCGAGAGACATGTTCGGAGATTCCACGGCTGTGCACGCAAAACATTCCGAAACATCAGCTAATTGGTCGGCGAACGCGATCGCTGTGGCGCGGTAGAGGTGCCGAAGTTCGTGGGTGAAATTAGTAACCAGTAATTGGGTCCTACCATTGCGTATGTGGACGAGGCTTCGGGCCGTACAAATGCCGTGTGTCAGCAACATTGAAATATTGCCTTCGGCGACTGCTGTTCCGTCACGGAGCCCATCGCAGTCGACAGTAACAAAAACACTGGAGCGTGGCGGGATGAAAACACTCTCGGAGGAAATGCGAAGGGCGGAGCGACATGGGCGAGTGTGGGAAGTGTCATCGGCGTTGTCTGTCGAAAAAGTAACTGTGCGCTGACGGAGATCGATGATGGCCCCATTTTCACGGAGAAAGTCAACGCCCAGGATCAGGTCACGAGAACAATCACGGAGAACCAGGCAGCTGACAACGAACGTGGAGTTGCGGACCTGGACCCGAGCTGTACACTGGCCTAGCGGAGTGACGATGTGGCCGCCAGCCGTACGGATCTGCGTGCCAGACCATGGTGTCGTGACTTTTTTGAGGAGAGCTGCCAATTTGCCGCTTAAAATGGAAAAATCAGCTCCGGTGTCCAGCAGCGCGCTAATGTTGTGACCGTCAATAAGTACAGGTATGTCGAGTGAGAACCGGTCCTCATGTTCTGAAGCTGTGGGCGTCGATGTCGTCACGTTCCTGCCAGCCGATGTTCGCGTTGTGGGGGGGACTGTAGAGCGTCGAGTTCCAGCGACCCCGCCCCCGGAGGTCGCTGCCGTCAGTTTTCCCGGCGAGGGCTCGGCGACCGGCCTTGCGCTGGTCGTGAGAAGTTATGGCTTGCCGATGATGGTGACGGTCGGCGAGGTGACGGCGATCTTGACTGCCGTCGCTCGGAGGGTGGCAGACGCTGCAGAGACAAGTATTCTTCAATATCGCGGGGTCGTTGACCAAATGGAGGTCTGGGTGCGTCGGCGGGGAAGCCCTGCAGGCCGAGCTCACGATATGGGCACTGGCGGAATAAATAACCGGGTTCTCCACAGTGGAAGCACAAACGCCTGCGGTCGGGGCCACGCCAGACGTCCGCCTTGCGCAGAGGTGGCCGATCATTCGGGAAGTACTGCGCCGGTTGCACGGAAGGTAGCGGGACGTGATGGTCAGGAACAAATGACGCAGATTCTGGGGCAGGGCGTCGCAGGGCCTCAGCGTATGTCGGCCGGTGGTCAGGAACGCATGACGCAGATGCTGGGGCAGGACGTCGCAGGGCCTCAGCGTATGTCGGGTGGTGGAAGTCATTCCGGTAGGGCTGAGGTTTGTCACCCAGCAACGGAGGTTTGATCACTTGCTGCACCTCCTCGCGGATGACACTAACCAGAGAGCCGACCGCTGGCTGCGACGCACCGCAAATTTTTTGGAGCTCTTCACGTACAATAGAGCGGATGATGTCCCGTAGGAGATCAGGGTTTTGTCCGAATGCCGGGAAGGACTCTGTCACGGAAGCAGCAAGTACTGGCCTGTCGTATACGGTGGACCGCCTCGAATATATACTAAAACCTACCCATGGCCGCAGAAACAACAGGATCTCGACTAGTACGGCCAGCTAGCTGCCAGTTAGAAGGGCATCTCATAGCCTCCTCTAGTTTGAGTGCGGACTAGGCAACCTAAATAATTTTTCATTCAACCTATCCGCCTTCTTTTCCACCTTAGTGAACCTCCCCCGGTAAATACGAAGATAGGTGTCATGCTTGTGCCAAGGAG
The DNA here is from genome assembly GCF_055824585.1 of Amblyomma mixtum. Taxonomy (NCBI): domain Eukaryota; kingdom Metazoa; phylum Arthropoda; class Arachnida; order Ixodida; family Ixodidae; genus Amblyomma; species Amblyomma mixtum. The sequence continues at coordinate 26,905,620 of NC_143021.1, read as the reverse complement.
CAACACGCAGATTCGGTTTTCCGTTTGCTTTTGTTTAGCTTGAATTGATTTTTGCTCTCACAGTCGAACATCTTATTCTTACAACGTCCTATATCGTGGCAAGATTCACATTTAACTGAGATGCGAATAAAAGCGAATAACCACTCTCACAGAAGATAATACCTTCAGATTTATGCAGCTATTAACTGATCACTTCAACCCCTACAATAGTTGCTTTTCCTCGGGCTCCTCTCCCAGCGATCTGAACTGCATGTTCCATTTTTCTGAATTTATGCATGTTTTTCCACGACTCTTTCCTGCAGTCTTTTTGCTTGCATCACTGCATTGCCTTTCATTTTTATATACTGATACTTTTTTGCCTGACTTTTTACATACACAATTTGACTTGTACATGACTTCTAGTACCCTTTTTTTCAATCTTTTCGCACAAGTATTTATCTCTCCTTTTGTATGCATGACTGCTTGAAAACCCTGTCTGCCATATCTTGTGTAACGTACATGAAGGGACCTTTAATGAACAAAAATAATGATGATGATGAAGTGTGTGCATATACGCGGAAAGGCAGTTCTCTGCATGACTTCTGAATATTTCGACTGACTTAAGTGGTTTCCTGTAATTTTTGAAGGCTCTATAGATGAATTATTTATATTCTGCGCATTTATCACCTGATTAATACTGTGAATGTGCTCTGTTGCCGAGTATTCTTTATGGAAGCCTGCCTGATCATTTGGTTTTTAGAGGTCATAGGTTGCCCTGAATCTATTACCGATACTTAGTAAATAACTTACAGGCAACTGACAGTAAGTTAATCCGTCTGTATCTTTCAAGTCCTTGACGTCTCGTTTCTTATGGATTAAGATTATGCTAGCGTTTTTCCAAGCTTGTGGCATGCTCGAGGTCATAAGGCATTGCGGTGGCTATTTTTTTAGCAGAATCCCCGTAGCGTCCTTGAGAAGATCTGCTATTACCTGATCATCACCAGCTCCTTTTGATCTCTGCATTGCTCCTAATGGCGTCTTTGCCTATGCATTGGTTACTGGTGGAACATCCCATTGCCGTGTAAAACTGCCTACCTCATTTACATCATTATTGCCGTGTCTTCTATAATGTCAGTTACCTTGCACTTATTTTTAGCTTTTATAGCTACACCAGTTATGTAATATCTGTGGGGTTAGAAGCTCTCATGTTTTGGCATTTCTTGAGATCTTTTGACTGCTGAGAGCTTGCCAAACAATCTAATACCGCCTTCTTTTACTGTGCATCCGTAATGATATCGTTTTGATTATCTTTCACAGCGTGAAAATTAAGATCGTCGCGCTCAGTTAAACCGAAATGCCAGTTCTGAAGCCATATCCTGAATTCCTTCTGAAGGTGAGTTCAAAAAAGATGGTGGCTTGGGCGTTTATTTCGATTTGATATATAAAAATCGGCCGCACAGCACAATAATTACAAGTTCCTCTGAATACTTCGAGCGTGTAGATCGAGTTCCCGTTGAAAAAAAGATCAACTCACGATCCTATTTAGTGCACCTTCAAGTCTGCTTAAGAGCGTAAATGCCGAAAGCCTTTCCATTTTGTCTTTCTTCCTACGTTTTCTTATTTTTAAAGTTTTGTTGTTATTTTATTTTTGATATTTAGCTTTTTATTTTTGTTTATTTTTTACTTTTTATCTTTCATATTTTTTCTTTCCCAACCGCTTTGATCATAGCTATCATCATCAACGCTATCACTGTCTATCACTATCACTACCATCATCACTGCCATCATCGCTACATCACTAACAACTTCACTATCACTATCAGTAGCGATCGTTATCACCACCACAACCACCATTCTCTATCTCTACCGGTACCACCATCGGCACCTATCATCAGTATCTCTATTATCACTACTACTATCTACCTCTAGCACTGACTGTCACTATAGGGAGCTATCACTATTTTTACTAACTATTTAGTAACTATCACTGCTATCCTTACATATACGTTGCTTATCAACACTTGCACAATGAACTCTTAGATTTTATTCTATTTACCATGCAGCTTATGACTGAAAATTCGTGTGGACACTTTGCAGACAACTTAATTCCATCTATCACTTCCGTCCATTCCACTCATGAGCCCAGAAAGAATGCCGTTGCCTTCCAATTGTCTTCCTAGAGCCCTTTTCGATTTATTTTAATTTTTTTTTAATCACCGTCGTGCTTGCCTGTCTAGTGTTTTGTCAAGGTTTCCAGTTCGTGCGCTAATTTACTTAGCAAGGCAATGTCGTAAGCGAGTTGTAGGCTACAAAGGTATTCACCAGAAACTTATAAAACAGCGTTAAGGATCCCGTCAGGCTGGAAACCCGACGTCGTTGTAGTCGTCAGCGTCGTGAGCAGAAAATCCTCGCACAAGCAACCTAGGTGGCTACCTAAATTACGTTAACATTGTTGCGTGATCGCTACCTTCCCACCGGATTGTGAGCAAGCTGACCACCGTTGCAGGGAACAGTTAAAAGAATGGTCGCGAGAATTTTGCTTGCAGTGACCAACTCGGGTTGCACCGGCCCAACCGATGGGAGCAACTACCATCGCAGGACAGTGGCGCACCACTTAAAAGCCGCACCACTGAGGCAAGAGTGTACAAAGACCCCAGTGATCTCTGCAAGCATATACTCACCAATGCCTCATTTTTTGTTAGTAGCCCACTAATGCTATCGAGTCATACCCTGAAAGCGGAGCGTTATTGTACCTTCAAGCTTTTATCCCCATTCCTTTATCCTCAATCATTACCATTCAAGTTCTCTCAGTGCCCCTGTCAATGCTATGTGAAAAGCCTCTAAGAGGTAGCATTTCCTTGCCTGACATCCTCCGTGATGTGTACATTATCAGCTTCAATCTGAAGCACAATGGTCCGTGTTGCAATCGTTATAGATATTTTCCAGAGCCTTTAATATGCTTGCATGACTGTTGAAGTTTCGACTGAGTCAAAATGCCTTCTCATAATTTATACCTCTCACGTGCATTACTATTTGCGTGCTTTTCACACTCGCATTTCACTTTAACCTTTAATAATAATGCGAATATGGTCCGTCGCCGAGTAAGTATCCTTTCTGAAAACCAGCCTCCTTTTTTGGTTAATGAAGTCTAAAGTTGACCTCATTCGAGTAGCGATTTAACTAGCTTCTAAACGGATAGTAAGCTACCCGGTCTGTAATTTTGCAGTACTTCGCGGCCACCTTCGTAAGGAGATTTATGCTAGCGTTCTTCCGACAACGCCATGCAGGCTCCACCCGGGCAGTCCCCCAGCTGGCGTCTCTCTGCAACTAGCCTCGATTGGTGTCGTCACAGAGCAGATGGCAGCGCTTTGCAAAGGAGCGCAAAGATAACAGAATGATTTACCAGAGGTATTAACAAACTTCCCTCTCCTCCTACGGACCAATTGATGCGTCACTAACACACACTGCCGTCTCCTTAAGAGACAGCAAGGATATCGCCAGACAGTTATGGCTGAGTCGATTCCCCTACACTACACCATTCCCATTGGTCTTGCGCTGAAAGCATGTACAGGCAAGGTTAAAAAATTGTTTTCTCCTCATTGACCACTGCATTCATTGCACACAGCGGTATGCAATGCAGCAGTACAAATGCTGCTTTGAATACCCTGACGGCATTCTTGCACTCTGAATGCTGACACGTTTAAGAAGTTATGAAACACTCTGATAGCGATATTTTCAAGACCTAAATTTCTCAGCCAACATTGCAATCTTTCCTCATATATTAAGAGAGTTTGGTTATTCTGGCAAGGGTCACCCTGATATCTTCAGAGCGGACCGACTCTCACAAAAACTCTCGGGTCGCACTTGTAAATCCCGCGTGGAGCGGAAGGAATACCGTCCGCGCACACCGTACACGATTTGAGAGCGTCAGAGAAGCGAGCCCCGGTTACCGATGGACAGCGAGTTACTTCATGCGTTTTGAGTGATGCTCTCTGCACTTCGCTCGCAAGCGACGGCGCCGGTTCGGAAAGAAGCCACTCGAATTCTCAAAAAGCCGCTCTACACGTCTTACCAACGATGACCCGCGCTAGACGGGATGGTGAAAGCGCAGGTGTACGGTTAACCTGTGTACGTGCGAGCCTGTCTTGGCGCGAAGAAACAGAACAGACGTGGTGCGTACTATATTTCAATGACGTTGAGAGCTGTCAGTCATCCGGCGCCGTAGTTGAAGCTTCGGAGAAGTGCGCCAGCACGACTCGCGGGCAACACCGGTGCCGTCCAGCCACGGACCAGGCATGGAACGCGTGCCAGTCTGCGGTTGTAGCTGTCGTTGTTGTGGTTGTGTTAGTGCCCGGTGAACATATTGAGTTTTGTTTGTTGGAAACGCTATTTTATTAGGGTACTTTATGTGCACGACTTCTTGTACCGTAGTTTCTCACTAGTGTTAGTTTCCATGTGGTGCATTGTTCTGTAGATCAATTTGTATGTGCTATTACGAGTGTTTAGAAATTCCTCTGTATCTTGTCTTTGCAGTATGAAGTTTGTTTTGTTTGTGTACCTTCGGCTCCGGCCCATTCCCTGGCTTGCTACTGCCAAAAGCTGGGCAACAAACGACCACCTCCTTTGTCATTTGGTAGCTTGTATTTGACTGAGCTTGTCACGCTGTGTCGAGGACATCTCCTTGGAGACCGGACGAGCCACTCCCACACTATTTAATAGAGTCTGAAAGTGCGCTCAACAATTGCGCTCATGTGACATCGACTTCGTTTTAATTTAATGACGTTGTCTCTCTTTCCCAGATGGTGTAACCAGGTGCAGGATCCTACAGTCAGTGTGATAACTGAACACAACTTAGGGTACAGTTGTGCACTTGGTCACGGCGTTCATTTCCGAGCAGGGGCTTAAAATGCGGCGATAATGAGTTAAAATGTTTTTGGTGAAAACTTCACGGATTTGATTGAACGAGTTATGGCAATAGCACCTTTCATCTTCGTCCCTCTGTAAAGATTTTTTTAAATGGAGGTCTCCCATTTCTGTGATAGAAGACTTTCGTCCTCTATATAACAGTTACGTGTCGTTTCCTTGGTCTCTGCGACAGTCGCAACCTGAAAAGAAAACGATTTTGAAAAATCTGGCATTCAAATGGTAGAATAGCGCCCGTGGAGACTCTTACCTTAGAGCTTTCTCCATAAGGAAAGAGTTTAGTCCTCCGCCAAAACCGAACTGCTAAGTCACTGCACAGACGATGCTGCTGCGGATTTTTGTACTTGATTTCGCCTATGAGAAGAGAACGTTTTTGGTTGTTAACTGTAACCTAAATATTCTTTCTACCTTGTCGTAGAACCCCCTCCAAAAGCTTTCCTTGCAAATCATCTTACAAAGGCAAATCTTGAGGCCGGAACACAGAAACGCTCTTCTAATTACCGCACTGTGTCTGCTTTACAAATGCGTGTAAAACGACGAGGTTACAAATCCCTTTTTTACTCACCATTATGAGCCGTCAATTCATAGTTTTTAACACTGGCATCTAAGTTAAGGAGAATAAGGTGAGAGGTTGGATGTTTAGTACATGCCCAAGTTTTTTCAGGTTTGTGTGCTTCCGCATCTTCCAATGAGTAAGGATGGTGAGACAAATAAAACTTTCCGGAGCAGCTGATTCACGCACTGTGCGATGCAGCGGCAGACCTCTACGAAACAGCTCAGTTCCCCTATATGCATACCAAGCACGGTTGTCCTTGCAAAACAATTCTGTCACGGTCTTGCCTTGCAGCCTACAACCTAAGAAGGGCCTCTCTAGAGAGCCATACAAAAAAATTCAAACTGCCACTTTCCATTTTAGAAAGGCGTTGGCGGCAAAAAAAAGTTTTCTTTTTTGCGCCCAGAAGTGCTAAATGCGGGGAAAAACCTTAACGGGCACTTGTAAGCACACGCGTTGCGTCACGTTCTAGCCGTTTATCTCGCAGTGAAGACAAATTTTCTGCAGTAGTGAATTTAGGTCCTTCCTCCCCAGGGAGCTGTTCATAAACGCGATTTTATTGTGGAGGAGCAAATTTGAATAAATAAGCAATCTTTGCGCGAGAGAATTGAAGGACCAACGAAAGGTAAAAATATCTTTCCAGCCGTAAATGCTTGCGATCTCAAAGGAGTGTACCCCGCCGCGGTGGCTCAGTGGTTACGGCTCTCGGCTGCTGGCCCGAAAGACGCGGGTTCGATCCCGGCCGCGGCGGTTGAATTTCGATGAAGGCGAAATTCTAGAGGCCCGTGTACTGTGCGATATCAGTGCACGTTAAAGAACCCCAGGCGGTCGAAATTTCCGGAGCCCTCCACTACGGCGTCTCTCATAGCCTCAGTTGCTTTGGGACGTTAAACCCCATAAACCAAACCAAACCAACCGTCTCACATCTGAACAACCCACAGTTATAAGACCATGTTCCAAAGACACTGTTGCGCCATGTTTGCGCGGTGAATTACAGAAGAACAATTCGCAAATACAACCATACCACCAAACAAACCAAGCTTCCACGGCAATAAATCTGAGCCCAGGCTCTGGCCGCACCTGCTCGACAGATCTGAAAGCAGCCACAGGACAGCAATAGAGGAGAGATCAAAGTAGCGCAGAAAACCCACTCCACTGCCAGTCGCTGCAGTTCTTCTGTCACAGATTCACTCGTAGTCTAAGCCAATACTAGAGAACGATATCCTATTTAAGGCAAAAGCCAGGTGTTTGCCCACCTTCTCAGATTTTACTTAAACTTTCACTGCACATTATGTAGAGTTTTCTAGTCATTTGGGCTTATTTCCTGTTTCTTGGACTCAACCAGGAAGATTCCTATGGGCCTTTCGTGCGTGACCCTCACTGGACGCTCGGGCGCCAATATTTGTTCTGCGCTTGCTGACTGTCCAGCTTGCTTTTAGTGATTTTGAACCAGCATTGACCGCGGCTCTCCAATATAGTCGCCAGTTTAGCTAATCAATGCGTACACGATAGAGTGTCTTAGGTTCTCCTGTCCGGGCGTGATAGCTAGGTCAAAATACAATTTCGGTTTCGGTTCCCAGGTTTTCCTCTTTTCAAGTACGTTTACTCGAGATTTTAAAAAACTTTTTTTCGTATCGGGGAAAAGGGACATTACGGAATGGGATATTGTTTTCAACTGGAAATATTCAAAAACCCCGAAAGTCCACTTCAAGCGCACAACGTAATTCCTATCCTTCCCATATAGTTTAAGGCGTATATAAACCCGCACTCTCAGCAGTTGGAGCAAAGGACTTAATTGGGTTTGTGTTGTTTTGTTTCTCATCCTGTCGGCTTTTAAGTGAACGGAAAATACAGTTTTGTTGCAATATTCACGAATTCAAAATTTTTTATTTCATAATATTTTGCGCGTTCTAAGAAAATGAAAGAAAAAATTATTGTGCCGATATCCTCATTGCTTGAGTAGTAGCGATGAAGCTCTGTGCACAAAATTTAGAAAATGCAACTCTTCATTGACTTTTAAAAATAATTTTCGCCATGTAAGAACAAATGAGGTTTTAGGTGTTGATATGTGCTGTGACATACTTCAGTTTGATTGCTTTATTTCGCTGCAATATATAGAAGAGGAAGGGGAAAAAAGCTACCTTGGAGCCGCTTTAGCAGCCATATTAATTCAGGAACATAATTCAATTTTTTTACAGGAAGAACTCGCGCTAAAGCATCGGAAACGAGCCCTTTTCATATAATAGGTATTAGCGATTATTTCACACTTCTGCGCGTGTCAAAATCGTCAGAGAGTTCCATTTTGTAATCTGTTCAACTTTCATAGTAATGTACTCTGGACAACGTTCTACTATCTCGTCTACTACGCCAACGGATCTCGATGCAGTGCCCCGTTGTTATGCCAAATCTTATGGGGTATCCCCGAGGATATCTCAGGACTTAAACTTGTACCTTACTACCACTAGTGACTGTGATCGATACACCTAAAATATTGATAGGGGGAAGTTGAGAATAAGTAAGACATGGTTAGCCAGTCGTTGTCGTTTTGGGTTCGACCTTAGACGCACTTTTTGGGAAGTTCATGGAGAGAAAATGGAGATAAAATAGACAAATATTTGCACACTGCTGACCGTCTGCAGGCGCCACCTGATGGCCGCACCTTGTCTACCAGCGCGTGGCCGAGCGTCTTCTTTGTCTTGCACGAGCTCGGCGGTTCAGCGATCCTCGTCCTAAAGAAACGTCTGTGCTTCCCGCTTCCTGCTGCATTGGTCGGTCAAATTTGGTGGAGGTGCTGGGTGCCATCCCACGTACTCTGACCCCGACGACAGCCGTGACGCTCCTCCCCAACGCGCGGACGCCACACCCGTCCACAAAGCGAGCCGTCGCCTGCGAGGCCTGCAACCCGAGTTTGAGCCACTGACAAGGCATGTAAGAGCTATGACGTCCACCACTGGCAGCCAGACAGGTCACTGCTCCGGCCGTGCTCTGCCGTTCGTCTTTCTCGCACCTCGGTCGCCACCATCCTTCCACGGCGACCGGTTCGAGGATGTAGAGGATTGGTTGGCCAGTTTTGACCATGTGGCCGCATTCAACCAGTGGGACGATGAGCGGAAGCCGATGAATGTGTATTTTGCACTGCACGACTCGGCGAAAACTTGGTTTCAGAACCACGAGGCGTCCTTCTCCATGCGCAGCTTGTCGCCGCGAGTTGCTCGCCACATTCAGCTCGAGCGAACGGAAGGAAAATGCTGAGATTGCCCTTCGCTCCAGGTCACAGCAGAACAACGAGAGCGTGGCCATGTTTATAGAGGACTTGACACGCCTCTTCAATCGGGCCGACCCTGCCATGCCCGAAGCTACAAAGGTGCGTGGGGTGAAGGAGCAGCTGTTCGCTCGCCTCATGCGCGACCCTCCGCTAACTGACGCCGCCTTCCCCAAAGAAGCTACGAGCATTGAACGTTCGTTGCAGGAACGGAGTGCCCAATACGGCCGTCAGGCGAATGTAGCGGCCACTCACTACTTCGTGTCCTTGCCAGGCCCCGGGTACGAGGCGCTGCGAGTGATTGTACGGAGCATCGTTTGCGAAGAACTGCGACACCTCCACTTGGATCTTCTGTCGGCAAGCATACCTTCAACAGGGGACGTCATGCATGACGAAATCCAGCGAGCGGTGCAGCCACCACCAGCACCACTACCGGAGCAGCACGTCCTGTCTTACAGCAATGCCCTGCGCCGACCTGCCCTCGTGCCGCAAGCGTTCCGCCCCTTTGCCGGACCTCGACCACCCCACCGTTACCTGCGCCCCGTGGAGCAGCAGCAGGACCTGCGAACTCCTACCAGCAAAGCGCACGTGTGGCGCACGTCCAACGATCGCTCGCTCTGCTACCACTGCGGAGAGTGTGGCCATATTCTGCGGCATTGCCCGTACAGGCGTATGGGATTGAGAGGATTCCCGCCGGATGCACCTCAACCGCGCTATGGTGAAAGACCGCAGGACATAGAGGAGTATCTCGCCGCTCACGTGCTGCCCCCGATGACCTCGAAGCAGTGCCAATCGCGACCGCCATCCCCGAGGCGCTTTGCTTCGCCCAATCGGCCCTCAACCTCTAGTCAGTTCAGACGCACGTCCCCTCGCCGGGAAAACTGAAGACGGCGTCCTCCGGGGGTAGGGCCGTCGCCACTGCACAGAGTCAACAGCCTCCACCCGACAATTCGACGCGACGACCCGGGCGGCGACCACCCGATCCGACGACCTCACCGACGTGCTGCGAACGATTAGTTTCTGCTGAAGTTTTAGTTACCGACGACAGTTATCAAGTGACCGCACTCGTCGATACCTGCGCTGATTTTTCGGTGATGAGCAGCCAGCTCGCCATGACTCTCCGTAAGGTTCTGACGCCTTGGTGTGGACCCGTGATCCGCACCGCCAGTGGCCATGTAGTGACGCCAATAGGCGTCAGCCGCTGCCGCATGCAGAACCGAAGTCTTACTTTCACTAGCTCCTTTGGCGCATTGCGTGACTGTTCGAAAGATCTCATTCTGGGCATGGATTTCCTTCAAGAGTATGGTGCGGTCATCGATCTTCGGGAGCTCATGGTATCTTTTTCCGCCCAGCGAGCCGTTGACACCAACAGCGAGCCCAGCAGAGTAGTGTTGCGCCTATGTGACGACTACATAACGATCCCTCCGCGAGCCAGCAAATACGTCAAAGTCAAGTGTGATAGCAGCACCGGCACCCTTGGCATCGCTCAAGCGACCATGTCGCTGGAACGCGCTCGGCAAGTTTGTGTAGCCCGAAGAGTAGTAGAACTTGCCAACGGTCATACCGACATCTTAGTCACCAACTTTACCCATGAACCGCAACATCTAACGAAGACAGTGATCGTCACTTATTATGACGATTTTGGACAGTTTACCAGGCAGTGCTCTTTGTCCACGACGTCAGACCTCGACGAGGCGACGGCTATACAGCCACCCCGACCGATGTAAACCCGCACCACTTGGCCAGTCAGAAACGCTGCGTAGAAAATCTCATCTATTCCTTCACTGTAAAAAATTTCACACCTTTAAAGGGAACATACTGACAAACACACCCTCGCACCCGACAAAATAGGAGTTTCTGTTACTCGTGCACCCGTCCTGCACCCGTCTGCAACCTAGCATTTTAGGGGCGGGTGCATATGGTCAAAATACCCGCCAGTGCAGGCAAGGGTGTTCCTTTAAAAAATGTAAAGCTGGCTTCACCTCAGTTATGCATGCCGGACTAATTGGGGAAGGGAACTGTAAAAAACATAAAATATAGCTGTAGCTCGTGCGTTTTATATGGACAAAATGTGTTGGCGTGGTTACTGTGACAACAACACGTGCACGTGTGAAGCAGTAACGTGCGTTTTCGGCATTTTATCCACGTTTCACTGATGCATCGACGCGATTGTTAAGGCAACATTCCACATGGCGATCCCAACTTAACTAATTATGAAGGCAGTACAAACGCTCTGACGGGGGCGATAGTATGCGCTTTTGAGGATTGCACTTTGAGGCATGGTTTACATCTTTCGCACCCGAGAACATACATGCAGCGGCGAGAAAAATATTGGTTCACTCGCAGCTGAAAAAAAAAAAAGACATTGATTTTATTACGGCCGCCGCGCCGCTGCGGAAAGTGCTGACGCACTGTCAAGCCGCTGCTAAGAGCGGCGGCCGTTCACTTCGCCACGGTCAGCGGGCACACTCAGTTTCCATACTCAGTTTGCTCGAAAACGCCGTTGAGAGCGTTGCAATTTGGTAGCGCACGAGCGTAGTCACGTGGTATCTTTTCATATTTCGCGGGCTTTCTTTAGATGCCGGAAAAAAGGACCCCGTAGGAGATACGATGCTACAATAAACTGTATTCGTTGTTTATAAACCTGCTCTACAACCTAACGTAATGGTCTTGGCACTAAAGTGAATATATGAAAAATTGCATAATTCATCTTAGTTAATTCATTAAGCGCAATACAAAATATTCTGAGGAGCGCCACATGATGGCGAACAATGCATCGTTGGTTTCAGCTGGCTGCGGTGTACCGCTTTTTTCAAATCCTTGGTTCAAGTTACGTGAAACACCCTGCATATTTTTCAAACGGAGTATTGTCAGCGCGAAATCATTCTACTTTACGCACGAAACTACGCGCAAAAAACAAGACCAAAATTAGCAATTTCTTGAAGTAACCTCTGTGTCAACTGGAAGAAAGGTAATGATGGAGACCTGAAGTTAATTAGGGTCCCAGACGAGCTTGAGAAGCTCAAAGAGCAAAGGGAAGAAAACAAAAATTTTATTTTGCCCCGACGTACGTAGCTCTCCAAAACTGAGCGAGTAGCAGAAGGTACCTGTGCAAACCCATTACAAAAAAGTTAAATGCTACGGTATACAGCGTTTAATGTCTGAAAGCTAAACCTGAGCTATCGGAGACACCGTAGTGGAGGACTCCATACCATTTTCGGCAATCGTGGGTCCTTTAACGTGCACTGACATTCGCACAACACACGGACAATTTAGGCATTTAGTGCTTCCAGTTTCCGTTCTGGACAAACTAGCGAACATCGTCTACGCACAGCAGCGCACAGGACAGAGAACATGAGCTAGAACTTTTAGAACCTTAAGCGAACATTTCGATCCTCCCGCTGATCTCGTAACAGGCGCGCCGCGAGTGGAAGCACGCTGTGCGGACCCATGAGAGCGCCAAGGGAGCTGAAGGTCTACTGGACCGCAGAAAAATCTGTCGCGATCAGACCTTGCAGTCGGCATTCGGCCTTATGTGTTGCTCTCAATCACCGCTGCGTTTTGTTGATTAATTTAAGTTTATGAAGAGCAATGCCACAGGCCTTGGAGCATTATGCCTATCCATCATAACATAGCGCCCTCCCGCTCATCTTCTACCTCTCTGAGCCTCCTCACCACGAATGCCCTGGCACCGTCCCTGTGCGGCCCTTCGAAGGTGTCGCTTGACGGTGGGGGTGCCGTCCCAAAATATGCTACGCCGTGACTGCCATACATTTCATGCTCCCTCCACTTTCGACGACGATATAGGCTACACTTTTTTATATATATTTCGCCACCATCGAAATGCAGCCGCTGGAGTGAACGTAAAAAGAAAGAAACGGCAAGGGGGCCAATTCATGGTAACTTTTGAATACGATGAAATATATCTAATTTAATCACTTCGCATTTTCCGTAACTGGTAACGGTTGGCAATCGTTGCGTATGCTGTTCCGATGCTGCAAATACATTCTAGCTTCCGTACGCACTGTAAAAAACCCAATAAACTGAATTCAAAACTGAAAGTAAAACTGAAAGTGAAACTACATTTCCGCCGCTAGGCGGCCATCGGTACCGTCGGGCCTTTGTTGATTTTTTCCTGCCTCTTGTGTACGGTGTGGCGTCGGTCGTGGTGTGCGGATTTCAGCAGTTGACGTGAACTGCGTTTTCGACCGCGTTTTTCGAGGTACCGCGTTGAACTGAAGTGTTTTTTGTTCATATATAACTGGAGTAGTGCGTAGGTTCGTTCACTGCTGTCCAAGTACTCGTATCTCACGTATCGGAACAGAAGCACCCTTTGGAGGCTCTGCCGAATGCGTTTCTTTGTTGTAGATTGGCAGAAAGGCCGGCGCTCGCTCACGTTTTAAAGGTTTGATATCAGAAATCACGGGCGAAGTTATAATGTGCGCGTGTTTATGCACCAGAATGCATTTTGTAATGTAGAAACGTCCTGAAGTCGGCTTTAATGAAAAACTAGCGTTGCCGTGACTTGGAGACGTACTTCATCAGCTCGGCACGACTACACACCTGCCTCGAATGGTAAGCAATACTATGTCTTCATGCATGCTGGTGTGCATTATTCAAAGCATATTTTATGGAAGAGCGGCCTCAAGACTTGCCGCTTCTAGTACCAAAGTGCCAAGATCTGCAGACAGGCAGCTCTTTCCATGTATCCAGGAAGAGAAGCAGCACTGAACAGAGTTCGCCGAGAATGATTCTACTCAGAGCTGTTTTTGTTTTGACGAAACGAATGTTGCAGAGTACTGCCTCATGCTACTTAAGAGCTCTAGTATGTGTGTTCTGTCAAATTTAAAGCCGTTTAACGCTATTTCGTCAAATTCCTTGTCCTACGGTTTATCTGCACGTGGTAATTTTTCCGCCCGTGCGTAAGGTCTATTCCGTATCTGTGCGTAAAATGCGTTGCGTCAGCGTGACGTCTGAGATAAGCTTTCAATTTTGTGTGCTGCAGGCGCTGACCACTGATCGTTTGTGCATCAGGCCATGTTTTTGCATAAATTTGTTGACGCTGCTATCTATTTTGGTTTTTAATTGTTTTTAGAACGGCATCCAGATTAAAGAATCCAGTGCTGTGCCAGCTAGGTATATTTAGCTTGCTTTTTCAAGTTTTTAAAAGCTTCATTGTTTGGCCGTAGTAACCTAATTTCTGAATTTTGGCGGCCTCTAATCGTGATGGTATTAAATGGATGTCTGCAGGGGAAACATCTACATCCACATGGGAGTCCACAGCCACAGCTTGCACCTTGTTGCCGCTGGGAAATATTCACGAGCAGTATGGAAGCAAAGGTGTGTTTTAGTTCTTGCTGCAAGCTTCTTTTTATGTTGTATGCTAGGTTCTTTTTTGGGCCATTTTCCCTTCTTTCCTTCATCAGGCTGCTTCATGAAACAGGGTACATAGCCTAACCATAATCAAGGGTTCGACAGAATCCTGTCTGGCGAGGGAGAGGCATAGTGGTGAAATAAAACGTACACTCGCCAAAAGATGGTTTATAAAAAAACTTAGTTTGACGTTTTGGGACCCGTACGTTTCCCCGGAGTGGTGTACAAAATCCCCTGCAAAAACTGCGATGCATCATACATTGGCGAATCAGGCGATTTCAGAAGAAGATTAAGAGAACATAAAAACGACGTCAACAAATGTCGCACCTCATCGAACCCGCTGGCAGAGCATGCTCAAGAAAAGAACCACACCATTGACTGGGAGAACGCCACAATATTAGATACCATGAAACCCACATCGTCACAACTGCTTTTAGAATCTTTTTATATACAGACCACGGATCATGTCATCAACAGGACGAAGGGTAATCTCCCGGATAACTACGCCCACTCACTGCGTTGTCAAGTGCGCATATAAGAAGCGGTCCATTCCGTCCATCATTCATTGTGAACAAGGGAACCGTACGGGTCCCGAAAGGTCAAACTAAGTTTTTTTTTTATAAACCATCTTTTGGCGAGTGTACGTTTTATTTCACCACCATAGCCTAACCATGCCCTCATTTATTTGTACATCCTTGCTAGTTCGTTGTCAGCATGGGGTTATTGCAAACCAGTTTGAGTGTCGTTAAACGTAGTTTTCTTGTCATCATCATCATCCTGATTACACCCACTGCAGGGCAAAGGCAGTCCTTTGCCAGCTGCGGCTACCATATCCCTGCGAACTTGGTACTAGCATTTGGTGATAAAAAGTGCGCTACCACATAATGTCTTAATCTCCTCCTCTCAAAAAGTATGTGTTCACAAGCAGGAGAAGTACACAGTCCTGTATACTTCTGCTTGTGAACGCGTCCTTTCCACGAGTGTATCACAATTTGAAAAGAATAGGAGCTAGGCCTGGTGTGCGAGTAGTATTCTCTGCTCCAAGCAAATTGCAATGTCTCCGCAAGAGTGTCAACCGTGAAGGGTTGCCACCTGCAGAATGCGAAAAGAACCGAGAATTCTCTTATGTACAAGTGCCCCAAAAATGTGGCGCACAGAAGTGAGCTATCCCGCGGAACGTGCTCTATCAGTCAAACAGGACATGTCTAAACGACTGTCTGAGCGAACACAAGAGCCCCTCAAAACCACCTCCTGAAAGCAATATGGTCAAATATTGGCTGTCGTGTGAAAACTGCACCTCTGCTTTCAGCCGTACAACCATACTGTACACGCATAAGGACCAGCACACGCGGGAGATTGTTGTTGATGCGTTTTATCCGTCAGGAGCAAGACAAATGCATCTGCAAACATTCTGTTGTGCTCAGATGCAAAGAACTGTACTTCGTCTCACAAGATGTTTGCAGCACTACGGAAGGTAGAGCTCTCTCGTCCAATCAGGACTGCAGAAACGCAGAAAATAGTCCCTCGAATATTTGAGGAGCGTATGACTATTAATCAAAACAATAAGCATTGCAACTTAAAACATGGTTTGGACAGGTATATTTAAATGGTAGGGAGTGTTTCAATTACTGGTGATATTACCCGACAAAGCCCGTACGGACACAGCTCTGCGGAGGCCTGCTGCGAGGTAGTGATGCGTTGCCACTTTCCAACATGGCGTCGGTCGAGTCTGTTGTGTCTCCTGTGTGCTCTACATCGACAGTGCGCTATTTCCCCAAGCAGGCGAAGCAGGTGGCTTCGCGACAACAGAGGAACTGATCAGAACAGGTTGCGACAAAAAAAAAAAAAAGTGGGGCTAGTCCCTTTGGAACGGGCGTCCGCCTGTCCAAAAACAAACCAAAATAGAATAAAAAGACATCAAGTGCCACCTGCTAGAGGTAGAAAGAAGCCACCTGGACATCAGGTGGATTGAGCCACAGGCGCGTAGGAACACACTAATTTAGTGCGCGCCATCCTGATTGGACGAGAGAGCTCTACCTTTCGTAGTGCTGCAAACATCTTGTGAGACGGAGTATAGGCTACCTCAGCAGCTTAGACGGCAGGGTAACAGTTTCTTCTACATTTTTAAACATTTTTTTTTGTTTTTATTCACCAGCATTTTTGCCTTTCGCAGTCAATCTTTAATGCAGTGCCACATGTTTTGCAAGCTGGCAAACTGTCGCGAAAAAAAATGTTGTTTATGCTCTTTTTTCACCTGTTTATTGTGTGGCAGCAATTAAGATCGTCAGTCTTGAGTCAGCGCCTAGTCTGTCTTGTTCTTTCATACCATTATAGTCATGCTGTGCCCTTCATGCTGACAAACATGTGCCGACTAGCTCAAGAAAGTAACCTTTTACATTGTGGAGCCATTTTACCCATTGCATTCGCATGGTTTGAATGAATGACCATTCAGGTTGCTATTGCATATTTTTGGAACCGAACAAGCTTAAATTTTGCAAGCTTACCAAACTCTTAGGATGCTTATGTTTGTTATTACCTGCATTAAGTCTCCTTTCCTGCTCACGTCTACAGAGGGCAAAATGCTAGACTCATTATATTGCGGGGACTATATTTGGTAGACTGGCAGGAACGATACCACCATCCAAGTGCGTAGGGGAGTGGGAGTTCTCAGTGTCACGGTTATACATCTGCACAATGTAAAGATTCAGATTGGTGTCCTCTTTGTAACTTGTAATTGTAATTTTTCTAGTGTTACAGAAGCCTCTTACAGCCCAGCCAATTTATTGACCTATATGGAAGCTGCTACATGCCTGGTGATAAGTAGGCTGTGTATTGTGTTGCTGTGCAATACTCAATAAGGTGATTCCACGCCATGTTATCCAGACTTTTGTACTCGACTGCACTTAATTTCCTACAGAAACAAAAAAATCATGGCTTATTTTATTACCATGACAAAGATTTTTAAAGCATGTTCTTGGCAGAAAAAAAGAAGTTTCGTGTTGTGGCCACAGTCTTATGTTTACAAGCAATAGCAAAGCTAAGTCTTACAAAAAACTTGTTAAAAATAAACACTTTATGCATGACTGAAACTTTTTCATATAAATAAAGGATGTGCTTTCATGAAAGAAGGTACAAAAATATTGGAAATTGATATTTTTTATTCAATTTATGTTCTCATAACAGTCATTTCAACTATTTTTCTGGGTTATCCAAAAGGCAAAGAATGTGATAAAAGTGTTTCAGAGATGAAAAAAATGCAAGGCATGTCAGTCAGCTGAAAAAAAATATTTTTGAGGCATATTCAGCCGCCAGTGGCTCAGTGAGGTTGGCCTCATTTATTTTCTAATGGCTGTGACATTTCTAAAATTTTAATTGGAGCAATTTTCGTTTTAGGCGTGAAAATAATTTCGCAATTTGAGTCTCTACCTTCAACCCCAGCATTGCTGGCTGCTTGCTCGACACTGCGGTGCACGCTAGAGCCGGCATCAAGGAGACACAAAGCTTCGCTGCACGGTGCTCCATGTGGATGCTCCTCAAATTTTGGTTTTGACGTGTCTGCTGGCATGTTCGCTCACATTTTGTCAGTTTGAACTCGAGCATGACTTATGTCCAGCGTGCACCATTGAGAGAGATAAAAAAGGCTTGATGTGGTGAAAAATGCTTATTTTAATGGTAGCACTCTTGTAAACGGCCTAGTGAGTTCACCTTTGTTTTCTTGAATCATTTGTTGGAGCACCCAGATAGCTACGACACTCTTAATGGTTTTCTCCGCCGATGTAAACAGCTTATAGAGGATCAGTATTTAACCTTTCTATGACCTCTGAATGCTTTCTGTTGCTGCAGGGGGCCTCACACTTCCACCAATGCCGTCATAAGCGCTCTTCCCATGTGATCAGGTGAAAAAGTCCATTCCACTGAAAAGTTTAAGTAATTTTCATGGTAGTAGAGGTTTTAACTCTGATTGGTCATACCACAAACAGTGCTTCCCTGTGTCGAGGAACGAGAGCCGTTCTGCCATGTGGCCCCTTCATTTTTACTTTTTGTAAATCTATCCTTCAGCAGATTTCTTTATTGCCGAAGCTGCTGGTATCGAAGACCAGCACACCATTGTATTCGTGCAGCGGAGTGCTGGTTTTGTGTAATTTACAGCTGGTGGCAAATTTACAGCACTGAGCAGTGTCGATGTTGAACGCAGGGACTCAACTTGTAAGATTGTTTTCTCGCTTAAAAAAAAAAAGAGCCCCAAATAAACTAAAAATAAATGCCATTAAATAGTACTGTTTAAATTTCTATCTTTCATAATTTAATTAAGATCACCTCATTATGTAGTAGACTACTCAATATGTCACAAAAAGCAAATTCTCTCGACTTTAGAATCCTTTCGCTGTCTTGCCTTACATGTTTTGCTCTCTGAAACATTTTTATCACATTTGCCTTCTCGACAGCTTAGAAAATAGAATAACTACTGTGAGAACATGAAATTTGATAAAAGATTTCAAATTTTTATATTTTGTACTTATTACATGTTTTATTTAAAACAAAATAAGTTCAATTTACTGCATTGGATATGGAATACCTTTAATTTATATAACAGAAACTTCATAGTCCTGCGTAAGAACGTTTCTTTTTACAAATTTTTTTGCAAGGTTAGGTTTGGCTATCACTTTCAAACATGAAATGGCGGCCACGACGGGAAAAAATTACTCCGCCTAAAACAAGCTGGGATAATGTTTGCCTAGGTAATGCAATAAGCCATGAATTTTTTTAAAGAAATAGAAGATTCAGTGCTAAGCCTGGAACAGTTGGCATGGAATGACCCAATGGCATATAAATGCCAACTGTGCGCTGATTTGAAGAAGCCTTTATAATATTTTTGTAGCTCAATTAATATTGCAGTGTAGGTTGAATGCAATTTTTTCTGCTTGCATAATTGGAATGGTTCCATATCATGCCGTTTATTTCGCATCTTGTATGCAAACTTGTATTGCATTGCCAATATTTTTTGCTGCTAGCATTCACCCCATATGAATACTGCTGCTCCTGAGCAGCATACTCAACTGATCCACTGGAATGGTATCACTGTGTGTACCTTTGGTAAATTTCTGGGAAAAATGTATTCATTCACCTGGCTGCTTCATAGTTTCATGTTTAATATGTAATGACAGATGAAATGCGGATCTGTCCTAAGGATGAATGTGGCCATTTGTTAACACCATTTTACAGTAGTGATATTTGGAAGATGATCAATTCTATTTATCTACTTTGTACTTTTGTTCACTACATGGTGCATGTATGCCTCTAAGGAAGGAAACGCGAACCAGAAAGGAAACAGCTTGGAACCCCTTGTGGTGTTTTTCCAGATGTAGACTTCATCTCTTAATGTGTGATAGTATATTAGTCTAGGCAAAGCAGCGTGCAGGGTAACAGGGCACTGACAGGAACACACAGGTACTGCGCTGACTAACAATTGAGGAATTTATCGCTTTGCTCACTATAAATACAGGAAATATGATCCAAAATACAAAAGAAGGAAAGTCATGGAATCATCATTTGGTCAAATCTGTTGGGCTTATTTATCCAGATAGTCAATTTCTTTTTTCGTTGGCGTTAGTGATGATGTGCTTCCATAGGTTGAACAATTCTTATGTGTCATGCACGTCTCTTATATCTCGGCATGAGCTGTTAATTATATTTCCTAAGAATTTTACATCATCGAAAGTGGGGGGTGCACTCACAGTTCGACACATGTCTTGCTAGTTTGCTACTGTATCCTGTCTCAGTATTGCCGACTTGTTCTATTAGACAAATGTTGACACGCTGACCTTATTTCCCAACATACGATGCTCCGCATGAGAGAGGGATCTCGTAAGCGAAGCCATAGTCGCATGTTGTGAATTTGTTTCGGTGCTTCATCTTGTGTTGGCGCGTTGCATACTACGTTCAGCTACTTTCTGCAAAAAAAGCAAATGAATCCATCACAAAGAACTTCCGCAAGCTGCAAAAGAAGGTTAAGCGCCAAACAGGGAAGAACGAAACCTAAAAACTTGTGTAAAGCCAACAACTTGTCCAAATTAGTGCTGGCTATGACGAAAAGTGATGGCCTATGCCTGAATGCCTTCGCTATTGCAAAAACACGGAACAATAACTGGCCTTTCAGAGTAATTGTCGCTGAACTAGGATCAAGGCAGCAACCCTTAGGGCAGTATCTGCAAGAATTGCTCTCCTTGTTCACCGTGGGAGACCTCTTCCTGGTGAAGAAGCCAGAAGTGTCCGCATTCCTCTCGAACAGCTGTACAGAAGAATTGTCATCTCATTCTGATCAAGGACTTAGACTGCACGCTGCTAAATGCTGCCTTGTTTGAGATGATAAGAGAAGGCATTAATTCAGTGGGAGCAGTACAATTCCAGAACCTGTGCAGAATTAATGCGGATAGATTCCTCGAGTTGCTAACCATCTACTTCCGTTCTACCTATGTAAAGTTTAATGATGTGTGCATACAGTGGCAGGGAGTATGCACCAGTTCCAGTGTTGCACTAATTCTCATTGTGCAGCTAGCCTGTAAAGATAGCCAACTATTAAAAAGCTGTGCATGGCGCCAGTTTGATAATGACCTTCCGATTTGTGGACGACTTCTTAGTAACCCACAAGCTTCATTACCAAGGGTAACACAAAGTCATTGTTGACATCTTCAAGACCTTCTCCAAAGTTCTTGCTAACTTTGAGCTGACCAAAGAAATGCCACTGGAGGTACAGCTTCCCGATCTATGGCTGTACTTTGTAGAGACCCATATGTGCTTGCGTTACTTCCCAAGGTCGAAAAAAAGGCTGTTGCTACTGGCGCACTGAAAAATATCCTAAATAGCTCGTGTATTGACCGTCAGCAAGAATTCCTTGAGGCCCACCTGACATGGCTACCTGAAGCTGATTTCCCAGATGACCTCATCTGCAGCCTTGGCTTCAGGATAAAGAAATTTGCCTGTCTACCTGTAAAAGGCTTCAGAAAGAACGGAACGTAGCTGTCATAGCATATTACTATGGGGTTTAGCTCAGCAGCAGGCGCGACGGGTTGCACTCAGAAGGCACCCCAAACCAAGTCACTCCAAGCGCTAGCTGCAGCGTGCCTGTTGTCGTCAACTGCCCAGTGTCAAAACAACGTCCTCTTCGCCTTGCAACTTGCACTGTAGCACTACCCCCTCCGCCTCGCGGAAAGAAGCACAGCCCCTGGGCGCCCTAAGGTGGTGTGAATGGTAGGGCTTAAGACAGGTGACGTGCACGAGCTTTGTGGAGTGGGCCGGGGGAACAGTGCGGGAGTGCAGGGACGTGATTTCATAGGTCACATTGCTCAGTTGCCTGAAGAGAAGACGCGGTAAGGACCCACGTAACGAGGCAGCAGCTTCTCACCCAGGCCCACATGGTGCGCAGGGAGCCAGGGGAGTACGTGGAAGCCGGGAGGGTAGTGGGCAACACGGTGATTAAGGTCATAGGTGCATGGTATCAGCCACGCACTAAAGAAAGTGGTCAGGCAGGCTGGTGTGAACTTAGTATGCAACACGCCCAGCTAGGGTGCTTGAAAGACAGCCTGGTATAAAAGAAGGCTGTCAAATCCGCAGCATGTGACAGTGACTTAGGCACCTTGTTTACTAAGTTCACACCAGCTCGCCTTACCACTTTCTCTTGCGCGTGGCTGATACCATGCACATATGCCGTCACAGCTAACTTCCATTCTTTCTGAAGTCTCGTTGGGGTGGATCAGCAAATTTTTTTCATTATCTTCAAGCCAAGGCTGCAGACGAGGTCATCCGGGAAACCAGCTTCAGGTAACTATGTCAGTTGGGCCTCAACGCTTTCCTACTGACAGTCAATACACAATCCGTTTGAGACATTTTTTAGTGTGCCAGTAGCAACAGTCTTTTTTTCGACTGTGGGACATAACACCAGTACATATGGGCCTCTGATGTGCAGCCATAAATCGAGAAGCTGTACCTCCAGCAAGGACTTCGGAGAAGGTCTTGAATATGTGAACAATGCCGTTGTGTTGCCCTTGTTTATGAAGCTTGTGGATTACTAGGAAGTCGTCCAAAAATTGGGAGGTCATTATCAAATTGGTGATAAGCAAAGCTTTTTAATAGTTCGCTATCTTGACAGGTTAGCAGGACAATGAGAATTAGTGCAACGCAGGAACTGGTGCATAATCCTTGCCACTGTATGTGCAGATAATTAAACTAAAATAACAGATGGTTAGCAACTCGAGGAATCTATCAGCATTAATTCTGCATTGGTTCTGGAATCATGCTGCTCCCATTGAATCAATGCCTTCTCTTACCGTCTCAAACAAGGTGGAATGTGGCAGCGTGTAATGTTAGTCCTTGATGACAATGAGAAGACACTCCTTCTGGACGGCTGTTCAAGAGGAATGCGGACACTTCTGGCTTCTTTACCAGGAAAAGGTCTTCCATGGTGAGCTAGGAGAGCAATTCTTGCAGATACTGCCCTAAGGGTTGCTGCCACGATCCTTGTTCAGAGACAATTACTCTGAAAGGCCAGTTATCGTTCCTTGTTTTTGCCATAAAGAAGGCATTCAGGCATAGGCCCTCACTCTTCTTCACAACCAGCCCTACTTTGGTCAAGTTGTTGGCTTGACCTTCTTTTGCAGCTTGTGGAAGTTCTTTGCAGTGGCTTCATTTGCTTTTTCACAGAAAGTAGCTGAATGTAGTATGCAATGCTCCTAGCAAAGGTGCTTCAAAAACAGCCCAGCATAAGACGAAGCACAGAAACAAATTCACGACATGCGACAGTGGCTTAGTTTACAAGATCTATCCGCCACGCGGAGCGTCCTGTGTTGGGAAATAAGCTCAGCATGTTAACATTTATGTAATGCAACATGTCGGCAATGCTGAGAAAGGATATCGTAGCAAGCTACCGAGACACATATCGGACTGTGAGTGTGTATCACACTTTCGACAATGTAAAATTCTGAGGAAATGTAAGAGATGTGTATGGTACATAAGAATTGTTCAACCTGTTTAAGCACATCATCGCTAACTCTAAGGAAAAAGAAATTGACTACCTGGATAAATAATCATGACAGATTTGACAAAATGACGATTCCATGACTTTCCTTCTTTGTAATTTGGATGATGCTTTCTGTATTCATTGCAAACTAAACAATAAATTCCTCAGTTATCACTGCACCTGTCTTGTCTGTGTCCTGTTATCCGGCGTGGTTTTGCAAAGATTCATGCACCAACTGGCCCAGCTCCTTTTCTTGTAGTTTAGTGGCCTTGTGCAAATCTTTCTTGATGGATTTTTGAGTTTACTGGCTGCAGACATGGGAGATATGTTAACTTAGCACTGTTGCCTGCCTTTCAAGATGTCACTTGCTTGATATATTAATGAATGCATGCTTTGCATTAGTTGCAGCTGACCACTCTCATGGAAGGGGTTGTGTTGCTGACTTTGATCAGATACTGTGCTTTCTGTTGTTACAGTGAATTTTGCACATTACTTGTTGTTCGGTTTACTGTAAAGCATTTTCAAGTGCGCTATTTTCGTCTTTGTTGTCATGGTGTTCTGTGCCTTTTATAGTCAGTTTACCCTCCATACAGGCCAGTGGTTTGCACTAGCTTGTAGCAGTTCGTGCAGAATTAATTGCACGACCTGACCACCTTCGTTCTATTTCATAGCATCTAGCTTTTTAGCTAAAACATTGTTTGTATAATGCCGTTTAGAGCTATTTTTTCTAAACCACAGTGGCCTCTTTGGAATGTTTCAAAAAATAACAGCTGGTGCTTGCTCGCCACATGGGCAGATTTTCTTCTTTCTGTTAGCGTTAGCATGCATAATAAAACACATTGTTAATGAGCAATATGTTGGAATTTATCAGCAACATTGAACAGTGTAAACTGGTATGAAATATTTTACTGTTTTTGTCTAAAATGCAGACTCGCACCATGTATGCTGTTCACCGAAGACAATCCTGAGGTGGCGAGAACCTGTTCGTCGAGGGAGGATGGCTACTCAGCAGGCTTACCACTGCGGCTCACTCCACAACTGCGCCATAATGTCAGGAATATGGGTGTTCAGCATAAGTTGCCTTAAGTTTGCTTTTTGCTTATTCCTGGGAGTTAGCGTCACAGTTCAAGCCTTCTTCAGGCTGGTATATAAGGCTGCACAAGCATGAATTTTTCATTCTGTTTGCTCTGAAAAATTTGGGAGGTAGAGTAAGTGCTATGGAACCTTATTCTTGCAGCACCATAAGCCCAATAAAAGCAGGTATGGTGCTGTTGTACCTTAAAATTTTTAGTTCTTTGAATGGCAGTAAGGAATTCATTGGAGAAGCTTCTTGTGCCTTGTTTTATGGATGTGTTTTGTTCTAATAAAAATTTTCCACATTTCTGCAGTTTTGTGATTTGTTTGTCAATAAACGTTTTTCTTAGGTGCACACCGCCTGTTTACTGCTATGAAGAGCTCCAGTAATACAGGTATATTGCATTACTTAGGCATTATAATGGTAAATTTAAAGAACGCTTAAGAAAAGTAATAAAAGTGGGGACAAATTATGAACCCATTGCATGCTTTTTTCCTGAAGGGTGTAGGGGTGTAAGAAGCGTAAAACGCCTGTGGCTCGGTGGTAAAGTGTGTGATACACCTCAGCACCTTTGGGTCAAATTTTATCATTTTCGGGCTGGTTCTTTCCTGAAACACCCCACCTTAAAGATGTATTCAAGTCACAAAACTCCTTTCTGGGCCGGGTGCAAGGGTGCGAGTTATAGACACCTGGAAACTCCTTTACAGGTGTTTTATTTTTTACAGTGTTCCCCGACTGTTTTGCATCAACTTCCAAGGTGCGACAGACGCCGCTTACCAAGCACCGAATTATCGCTGCTGACGACCGAAGACCACTATGTCAGCGCCCTTATCGTGTGTCTTCAAAAGAACGTGACGCCATCCGCCGCCAAGTTACACAAATGCAGGACGACGTCATACAACCGCCCACGAGCCCCTGGGTATCGCCTGTTGTCCTCGTCCCGAAGAAAGATGGCACCCTTAGGTTCTTCGTGGATTACAGGCGCCTCAATAACGTCACGAAAAAGGATGTTTACCCTCTGCCGCGCATTCATGATTCCCTAGACCGCCTGCGCCATGCCACCTACTGTTCGTCCCTTGGCCTCCGCAGTGGGTATTGGCAAATAGAGGTGGACGAACGCGACCGAGGGAAGACCGCCTTTATTACCCCTGACGGTGTATACGAGTTTCAGGTGCTTCCTTTTGGCTTGTGCTCGGCCCCTGCCACATTCCAACGAATGATGGACACCGTGCTGTCCGGCCTGAAGTGGCAGTCGTGCCTCGTATATCTCGACGATGTCGTGATCTTCTCTGACACTTCCGATGAGCACCTGAAACGTTTTCGAGGCCATACGTTCCGCTGGTCTCTCTCTCAAACCGGGAAAATGTGACTTTGCGTTTGTCACTAAATTCGGCGCATTTTGGAAACAAACAAAGAAAAACCGCCGCGCGCACGGCGTCTCGCCGGCGCGAGCCCAACGGGAGAGAGGGAAAGCCCCCACCGAGCGCGTGCCTCTCTCTCCACCGCCACAGCGTGCGCCGAAGGAATGAGTCATCCACGCCGAATTCTCTGGAACATACGAGTTGCTTCTGCAGCTGACGGGGGGAAAGGGCGTAGCCTCGCGTGCACTAAGACACGTCCCCTTCGCCCGTCGGCGACGGCGCCACTCAAGAACACGCTCGAAACTTCGAGATGCGACCCCCGACCTCTGACCAATGGGGACGCGCGGCCAGTGAGAAGAGGGAAGGGAGACAGCACTGCAAATGCTGCGTGTATGTGCGCGCCTACTCTGGCGCGTTGAACAAACAGACGTGGAAGCGAGCCTATAAAAGAGGACGTTGACCGCTATCAGTCAGTCCGGACCGCCGTTTAAGCTTCATCGAAGCGCGCCCGTTCGACTCCCGGGAAAACACCACTCGGCCAGCATCGGACCAACGAGGCAACGGTCGCCAGTCTGCGGGACGGCATCGTCGTGGAACTCTGGTCGTCGGACTGCCGCAGTGCCCGGTGAACAAATTGTGTTTTGTTTGTTTACCTCTCTCTCTTGTGTTAGTGCACTTTAGGTGCAATATTGCCTCGGTATTGTATTCTCTCTCGAGTTTAACATTGCACGAGTTGCATTGTTTCGTTAATCACTTTGTATGTGTCTGTACTAGTGACTGTGAAATCCTCTGTATCGTCTCTTTGCTGTATAAACTTTGTTTTGTTTTGTAAACCTCTGGCTCCGACCCATTCTCTGGCTTGCGACCAGCGAAAGCTGGGCACCGAACGCCCAAAAGCATCTTGTCACTTGGTAGCGGGTCTCCGCTGAGTTTGCCACGCTGAGTCGAGGGCATCTCCTTTGAGTCCGAGACCGCTACCCCCACACGCTCTAAGGGTGTCTGGGAGCTTCCCACGTAAAAGTGCGCGAAGTCTGGGTGACAGCGTTTCATGAGCTGAATTTTCTTGGTCACATTGTCAGCGCTCGAGGCGTTAGTCCAGACCCCGAAAAGACGGCCGCCGCAGCTGCCTTCCCCAAGCCCACAGACAAACGGAGCCTACGTCGTTCCTTGGACCTCTGCGCCTCCTATCGCCAGATTGTTCATAATTTCTCCAAGCTAGCTGAGCCTCAGACCCGCCTGACGAAAGACGCTGAACTCTTCTTCTGGGGCCAGGACCAAAAAAGACGCTTCACGGAACTCAAGTCCCGTCTCCAATGTACGCGTGTACTTGGCCACTTCGACAAGGAGGCCGACACGGAACTACACACTGATGCCAGTAATGTTGGTCTCGGTGCGCTTCTTGTTCAGTGGCAAGATGGCCTAGAACGCGTGATTGCTTACGCCAGTCGCACTTTGTCCCGTTCGGAAGTCAACTATTTCACCACAGAAAAGGAATGTTTGGCTGTGCTGTGGGCCGTTTCGAAATTTCGTCCGTACTTGTATGGCCGCCCATTTCGGGTTGTGAGCGATCATCATTCACAGTGTTGGCTGGCGAATCTGAAAGATCCCTCGTGGCGGCTTGCTCGATGGAGCCTTCGGTGGAGCAAGGTGGCCGCACCTTGTCTCCCAGTGCGTGGCCGAGCGTCTTATTTGTCTTGCATGAGCTCGGCAGTTCGGCGATCCTCATCCTAAAAAAACGGCTGTGCTTCCCACTTCCTGCTGCGTTCGTAACAACCGAAGGCCGAGTATTTGCGGATAAGAAGATTTTTCCTTGTAGGTTTTTGCGTTAATTACGTATAGCAGTGTTTCAAACGCAGCCCGTAGCAGGTGTTGCTATGGGTAGCGAACGAAGGAAATTCGTGCTTTAAACGTTTTTACACAACTTTCCTGCCCCCAAACAACAAGGTTAGAAAAACTGAAGCCAACACCACAGTAGCGAGCAATTCGCATGCAGAACAAGAGGTACCAAGGGCGCGAAAGACAACTTTCCAATGTTCAGTACAAGATACCATCAGTGCATCATCTATGAAAAAAGCCTACAGGACATATGAAAAGTGAACACAGTGCATAGGTCGCCTGTGGTACGCTGAAAACTTCATCCTACTAACATACTTTTTCTCCCTGGTGCGTCTCAATTTCACCCCCGCAAGTGTGGTTTCAAACTGTTGGCTAGTGGCCGAGGACTTAGCTTCAGCCGCAGTTCACACCTCCTGGAAACTTTTCCCCGATAACCCATTTTCCTTTGCCCCACTGCTCTAAGGAACCAGCTTAAATAGGATGTATTTCTACTTTCGCTTTGGGCCTCATTTTTACAGGAAAAATGCGAGGCAGGCCAAGGTAGAGGAAAATCGTCTCTACCCGCTCAACACTCCGGTTCGTCAGCGAGGTGCCTTTGGCTCTGCTAAGTCGTGGAAAAGCATTCTCGAGAATCACAACAGATTGAATGTTACAACTATATGTTTTTAAATATTGCAACGCCTTGCTCTTTAATCTTGAGCTTGTGCGTTGTAAAGCAGCAAATACAAATATGAAATGAAATCAAATAAATTCAAATATTTTTCTTTGCTAAGCTGCACCAATCGAGCAGCCTCAAGAAGCTACTGCTAGCAGCAGGTTGACGACGCCGCTGGCTCAACTTGTGACAGCAACAGAGGCGCAATGTGAGAAGACTGATTCCCAAAATAACAAACACAACTACACATATGCAAACAAAAAAGTAGGAATTGCAGCTTCTTATCAATGAAAAGAAGAGCATTAGGCTAACTACGAGAGCTTGGTGCATTGCCTAAATTGGCTAGACAGCGTCGCTGGCGTCAACCGAGGATTTCCCGAGATATGAAAGCCAGAGAAAATAGATGTCCTCTTTCGGAAATATCTTAAAAAGGCACTACGGCTACCCATGGGTACCTCCACTGAGTGACTGCTTCGGTTAGAGGTACATATCAAGCGGATAGAACTAGTCCAGGCGGTGCGCGCCTCTCATATCCAGATACTCAGCACAGCGGAAACAGGCAGGCTAATCCTAGTAAAAGTTGGAACAAATCTCGAAAGAGGGATCAAAAAAGTTACAATCCACGCCACGCTGAGTCGAGGGCATTTCCTTTGCGACCGAGACCGCTACGCCTACACGCGCTAAGTGTGTCTGTAAGTGGACGTTACAATTGCGGGTATTGTGACAGTAGACTGCTTTTCCCGAAGATATTTTCTCTTTTATTAATAGGGATCATTCTCGGTGCGGCACCGCGATAAGAGTCCAGAGGTTTACTCAAAAATACAAAAGCTTTACTTGCCTGTGAGAGCGCTCACGATTACTCCAATCAGAACACAGACGAATATGGAAAAGAAACTCGCCCACATATGCGACACCCGAAATATGAAGGGAGGCGCTTCCGATCTAGAAGGAGAAAAAGAGAACAGTACAAATTTTTTCTCCATTCCAGGGAGAAATCTTGTATAGTTATTGTTATCACGTTCGCTCTGCAGCAGTAGTTTTCAGAATATCTACGAGAGGTCTCCAAAGGGGCACTCACACCAAAGAGAGAAAGGATTTCGATTGCTCTTAAGCATTATCAGTATAACATTAGTGCAAACGGCGGACGCCATTTTTTAAGTGCATTACACGAAACGGATCATTGAGCCGCCAGTGTGTGCCTAGCGCGGTAGCGATGTGAGGAACATTGTCCCAATACGGCAGAAAATTCGCACGTTGTTGGGAAAGTTAGGAGAACCTTCTTTTACTGAGTCATCCTTTGGAGAAGTTGAAACCTGAACACGTTGAACATCACTGACCATGTGAAGGTAAAATTCATGATCTTTCTGAACACCCACGGGTTCCTACCGGTCTCGAATTTTCTCTTTACAGGGTCAGTGACCAACAACCTGTTGACTGTCATGCCTGACCAATGCACTGTTCATCGACAATCGACTATGATAGCTAAAAAAATCGTTATGTTCGATTCCATTTCATTGTTATCGTCTGTCGAGCAGGCTGATTGGTCCAGGCGCAACAATGACCGGCAGGTGCATCAGCTGGCAACGAAAACAGAAATGAATATGACCGAAATAAAAGTGTACTAAACTGGCCCTGAACTTCGTGCTATGCTGCTGAGAGATGTTAATTTCTGATTTAGACTTCGTATTTCGTAATTTTCAGCGCAGGTTACAGGCGTGATGATCTATCATTGCCATCAATAAGACTAAACTGCCGCTGCATCAGCTAAGACCGGCGGCTGGTAACGAAGCATCATAGCTGAAATGTGAACTTAAAACAACATTGCCGTATAGCAATGACCAAAGAAAGCATTCGAGGATACCTGAGTCAATATTTTCGGAAAATTGGGCTCGGTACAACGTGAAATTTTTAATATTTCATTCTTTCTTTTGCATATTTTGTGAGTGGCTAAACTTCTGCCTTAACCTGGCCATCACTGAGCTTCAGCGTTGCGGAGGAGAGCATGAAGCGTGGGTTCATTTGAGCGAGCCACAAAAGGGTCGAAATAAAGCAAACGGAGAAAAATGCAATTATAGTCTTGGCACAATATTTTCTCTGATAAACAGCGTTCAAAGCTGCTGAGCCATTGCCACAAGGAAGGACGTCCGAATACGGAAGCGCTTGTACCGATGTACAAAATCTTGTGACGCCGTCTTGGGAAGGAGAATTTTGCACATTTAATCGCATAGTTCAAAGAACATCCTACTAAAAAGCAGAGAAAGCTGGGTATGTGAAATGAAGACTTTTTTTTTAACTGGAACTCGCTCAGTAATTCTTAGAAGGCGGCCGCGATGCTGTGGGTGGGTGATCCCCAAATGGGGGGACTTGCGTAGGCAGTAAACTTTCGGTATGTGGTTTCCTTATCGCCATTGAGCCGCTTGGCTCAATTGGTTCCTGTTGCGCAGTCGAAAACTGATTTCTATTGAGAAAAAATGCTCGTGTTGCAAAAGAAGAAAAAGAGTAGCCATGCCTGCTTGTGGTGGAGGCTGTGTAATCCGGAGATAGACTTTCAGAATCATGCGGATCAAAAAGACGCAATTGCCTCGTTCTTCCAATCTGAAGAACGCTTAGAAGGTGTAGTTTCTATTCGACTTTTATAGTGATCTCTTGTTTCAGAGCCGAACTTAAATTATATAGGAAATTTACACTTCATGGCCTTACAGAGTGGGATGAATTGCTCGACAAGAATCTTGATTAGGGGCTCGTGCTTCTTTTGCGTCTGGGTTATTTAGAGAAACCTTTTGACACTAATGTCTGAGCCAGATGGATGTGAGAATCTCTTGGATTGCAAGAAATACCGGCCGCTGAATGTACTTTGTGACCACGGGACTCAGTTCGTATGCTGACTGTAATTGTAGAAGTGGTCTTACTCTGTGCGCACGGCAGGAAGAGTGGCGTTTGCTCCAGAAATGATGATGCTTTGGTTCACAGGACAGAACTCCAGCGTTGTTTCCATCCTTCGAGGCTTTCTTCCATTTCGAATCGTATCTGCGATGTGGGCTAGCTGGTAGGCAACCACGGCGAGCGTAGCCACGCCTGCTCCCTGTGAAAGTATGCATTTCTCTGAATACTGCCTTGCTGTTTTGAGAAGAATAATTTATAAAACTGAGAAAATAACGCACATCTGAAACTTTTTGTGATCCTGATAATGTTAAGTTAAATTTCGTTTTCATACTTGACATGAACGCTCAATTAGATTTTTGACATGTTAAGTTGGCAGGTGACCAAAAATCTGAACGCAGAACGATTCTGATGTGCTCTAATGCTAGACAATACGTATTAAATAGGCTTGCGCGCACAAAATGTGCGTTGTCTTAAAGGCATTAGCTTTTTCATGCAGTTGACAATCGTTTAAATATTGGACATATTTCAGCAAGAATGGTAGAACCTCAAGCTTGTTTTGCTGAGAACTATGCTATTTTATATTTTAGCTCATCAGGAGCTCACAAGCGTGCAGTGCAGCAAAATGCCGGAAAATCAATTAAACTGAAGCAGCGAAAGAGGCGTTGAGCTCAATGGTCGATTCCTGTTCGTTAGTTGTGAGTAGAACGGTTTGACTGCCGTAGCTCCTATTGCTTAGAAAAAAGATGAAGTGAAAAAATTACGCGTGGCTGAGCTTGGTTGAGAAGCGAAAAGCAAATCGCAATTGAGAAGTTACTTCGCCGTGTTCGCTCATCTGGCTACTCTCAGTTGACGCGGCCAAGAGACGCGGTTAACCTTCCTTTTGACGTCGTATTGCAAGGCGTTCCACCCGGTTTTCTGGCGTTTCGGCCATACGCTTAGCTTTGCGCTGTTCATTTCTTCGCTGCTTTTCGGCCAACTCCCAAGCTAGCACTTCTGGATCGGCAGATTTTGCTACTGCCACGTCTGGGTGCTTCGCCTTCCATGGCAAGAGCGAGCGCCTATTCTCTGACAAGCGCATTTATAGCCCAGTAGCGAGGAGGAGTAGCGCGCGCAGCGGTAGCGGCGGCGCACATGCGCAGTAGCGCGCGGCTGCTGCGAAAGGTCAGGCGACGGAGTCGACGGCGACGGCTGCGGCCACCTGCGCCGCGTGTGACGTCACTCGGTTTCGCGCATGCGCAGAACTGGCAAATCTGTGCACCGGCTCACGCGAAGCTCGTCTCCGACCCACGTAGTGAAGCTTTTCGCTTCAAAATTATAACACTGCCAGCACTCAACGCTTCACTAATGCATAAGGTTGTGAATAAGTGGAAGCAAGAGGAAGGACTGGAACAATTGATATAGTAATTGTGCAGGAATAACCTTCAGAAAAGAAGATCAGTCGTCGATAAGAGGTCACCTGGCTGATTTCTAACGTTAGCTATACGCCTTCTTCCTTACGTACTGATTCCTAAAGGGTCGCAGCAAGTGTTCACAAGGGTTTGTTCTTTCCGGCAGTGCAATAATATCTACAGCAACCTTATAGCTATTACAGTAACAGGACATGAATAAAAAGTAAAGCAATATCAGCCTTACTCTTTTTCCATTTGAAATCTGCACGATTGCAAGCAGCTAATACACAACATCATTTGAATCACGAAAGAAGGAAAGAATCTAAGGAGATATTACAGTTGTTTTCTCGCTGTGCTTTGGTTTGCATCTTTCAAAACTTCTACCATGAATCACTCTGCCGCGCATGTATTCAAATCCAACTTAGTAGACAGCAACTTAGATGAGGCTTTTCTTTTAACGCTAGCTCACTACTGCAGTTGCAACATAGGCTTTGCAATCTTATGTTGAGAAAGAAAGAGGGCATTATATTGCGGAAGTTGACATACGGTGTATGGTTAAAGGCGTTTAACAACCGAAAGCAGCTCATGCTATGTGGGACGCCGTAGTGAAGGGCCCCGGAAACTTCTTCAACCTAGGGTTCTTTAACGTGCACTTACATCGCACAGTATACGCCCCTCTAGAATTTCGCCTCCATCGAAATTCGACCGCCGTGGCCGGGATTAAACCCGCGTCTTTCGGGTCAGCGGCCGAGCGCCGTAACCACTGATCCATAGCGGTGGCAGAGGTTGACATACCTTCGAATGGACGAAAGGGAATAATACCGCTAGAAGGCAGAGGCCAACAAATGCCGCCGTGATGCCATTGTATACCATCATAAAGATCTGGAAAATGAATAATCGTAAAGCACAAAAAAGACCGCGTATGACAGCAAAAATATCTGCACTCCCAGAATGAGCGCCAAAACAAGCACATAAGCGGCAAGTCGAGAAGGCTGAAACGCGTAGCACCAAGGTTTTCATTGTGGCTTAAATCTTCTATCCCTTCTCCATTGAAAAAAAATAACGTGACTATGTATGAGCGTCGATGTGGTCAAATGGTAGAATCAAACCTGAGCAATATATGTCTGCACTTACATAATCGTATGCCGCTGCTTTAGGATCAGAACTTGTTACGAACTTTATTACATCCAGATATTGAGCGTTGGATTTTGTTTCAGACTAGTTACATTGTGGAACTCTTGCTCTCGTTTTTAGTGGCAGAAAGTAAGACGTCAACATTTTTTTTTTCACATTCTGAGCAAGGGCACTGTTCAGCCTTTTGACAATGCACAGAAGCTATTATGCTAGCATCGTCACTGGCGGTCGCAAATTTCAGTTTAATGGCGTGGACCGGTGTTGCTACCCACTGCAAATTTGTGTGCGGGCCAAATGCATTCAGAGACATGACCAATTTCGCAGGTTTTATTAATATTATTGTTCAATGCTAAATTTTTGTTGTCAGCTCTGATGAGCATAAAATCGTCACTCTCAGCATTTTTCAAAATAGCAGAAATGTTGCGTGTACAAGAAACGTTGCCTAGATTGAGAACAAATAAAGAGGCAATCGTACTCACTCTAGTCAGTGATCCCATGTGTACGCACATTGTGCTATATACTGTGACTAAGATACCCAAAAGGAGAGCTGAAAGATGTTGGGACAAAGAATATATTATTGATCACGAAAGTTAAGTGGCTGCATGAAATTCTTTTAACACTTTGTTACCAATGAGGTAAACATGAATACAATTAGCTTTACCGCGCAGTTTCTACATTAGGTAATCGCTAGACATATGCAGGCCAGTTACTGTACCATATTCACCACCCCCATCATCATCATCATTATATGCGATTGTCGACTGTAAGAGAAAACTAATAGCAGCTGATATGCAGCTACTGGTGTCCTGTGACAAATGCGGCCTCCTAATTGAAAGAAATTTTTTTATCATTCTCTCACCTTTACCATTCTCTTTAATTATCATTCTCCTACCACGACATTCTCCACTAATTGGAATCCAATAAATGACTTCTACACGTTTCTGAAATTTAGTTCACGTTAAATGCCTTACCCATGTACATTTCCTCGTATTTCTCTTCACTAAGCCATAACTAAGTCAAGATTGTTGGCGATTCTATACGGTTCTACTCCTGAACTTAAGTAGAACAGAAAACTGGGCGAGTTGGTGAAGGTTCAACATTATGTACAGCGCGAAAAACTAAGACAGGGGAAGAAACACGCAAACACGCAGCGCTTGTTTGTTTGCGTGTTTCTTCCCCTGTCTTAGTTTTTCGCGCTGTACATAATGTTGAACCTACTCCTGAAGTTCAGCATTTCGGCGATAATTTTTCCTTCCACGAATATCACCGCTGTTCTGAATCAAATTCATTGATTTTCTCTTGGCCTCAAAATTTTAGACGTTATCGATTAGCGCCGATCCACAACTTAAATGGGGCATTCATAATGACTGGTAGTTCAAAGTAGACTGATAGCTTAGCGGTATGCAAAACGAAATTTGTGATCTTTAACAAAACAGAGATTTGATAAAGAAGACAGTTGCGGAAAAGTGAAGAATGCGCAGTCACGAGTCTGGAGGGTTCTTTTTCATTCGGCTTCGTGGCGAGGATAATTGATCAGCTCCGGTCTGTTCATCGTGTTCTTGGTCAACCCTATTTCGCCTCATTGTGAAGGCAGCGTCGAGATCAGAGGAAAGCAGCGCCACGAGCGTGACCAAGAACGTGAGAAGGCCCAAAATATAACGCCTGAAGCTAGGCTACGGACAGCAAGAAGAGGCACAAACGTGATCAAGCGTTTACTATTCTGCTTTCGATTCTTTGTATTCAGCTTGCGTGCAGCACTTTTGCGGGCTAATTTAGCAAGTAAAAGCTATCCACTTCGTACGCGCTCGGAAGTGGCGCCTCCGATTCCCCGGAGAGCTTCGCTATGCCAACCGCATACAAATGACGTAACCTTCCCTCGTTTCGGAAGCTTATGATTGTGGGATGACATCGGGAATTTCAGTTTCGACTTTCTCAGAGACGTAGCCACCCTTCCGAGCAGAATAGAACGTTTCTATTGTTCTCGAGCAATGGTTCGTCCGTCTAGAGTAACGCCTTAAATGGCTTGCTGTTTCCGTTTAGTGTTTCTTAAAATGTCTTTCAAATGCACCCTCATTTTTGTTATTAATTTTCTATTATCACGGGGACGGTGCAAATAATTCTAAGCATTGATGCACTAACATTAAACTGTCTGTGTGGGCCTGCCTTTCCCAGCTGTTGGTGCTCTTTGAAGCGGTGGAACATGGTACAACGCCTCTTGTTTTGAGGTCTTCGAGCATATAGTTTTAATTTTTTTTTCCTACATTCTTCAACTATGCCCTTCAAATTGCCTCGTGCTTTACTTCCAGTTACTGTTACTTAGCACCACATTGTAAGGTGCAAATCTAAGAGCAGTGAGCTCTTTCCAATTAACATTATTACGTTGTTCATCCCAATAGAAGTCTGAATAGCTGTTTTAAGCAGGACACTGTATATCTGTCTGCCTCGGTCCATTCCTCATTTCGTCTATAGCGAGGCTGGAAGCGGCTAAACAGTGGCCTGAGCGTCAGAATAACATTTCACACGACCAGCGCACCTGATATGCAGTGATGTTAGGATCGCTTTACGAGATGTCAACGGCAGCGAGAAGCCGACAAAGTGCTCTGTCCAGTAGTGTTCGTAGGCTGTGTTGATTTGTTCATAGAAAGTAAGAACATAGCTGCAGTGGTGCAACGCATGGAGGACACAGGGTACGCCCTAGTTTTTCGAAGGATTTTATACCATATTTAGACAGCTTTATGTAAGTTGCTGTATTCAGCAGCTACTTGACACCGCTCATTGTTATTTTTTTTATTGTATTCCGATTTTTTTAAGCCTTTTTTTATTTAAAAATCTTGCTCGAGCCTTTATTCGCAGTTCAGTTTAAATCCAACCTAAACCCTAATTTTTGTTTTGAATTTGGAAGCTTGCTCTTTTAGGAAAAAAAACAATTGCTTTGATGTATACTATGCAAGTTCAGTAGGTATCCATTCCTGTGCACATCAAGCCGGCAAAAAATGCCCAGCTTCTTATTTTTTCTTTCTTGACGACTAAGATCCAAGTGTATGGTCAAGTCTCTTCTCAAATACACTTGTACCATTGGTGGCCCGGACACACACACAAAAAAAAACACATCCTGCAGTCTGAACAGTCCACAGGAAAGATGTGTGGTTTATATTTCGCAAAACTACACAGTAGAGGCTCCGTCACAGCTAATGTGTCTAAATAGTATTGACTTACTAGAATCCCATGGGATAACTTGCCAATAACCGATTCTTTACGCTATGTATTCTAGGGGAAAACTATAATTCAGAAAACAATCTATATTTTTGTTGCCACACGATATTGTTGCCACACTCGAGCGCTTCTTTTACTTCCCCTAAAATTGTATGACTTTGTTGTTTTCAGTGTATTGAAAAATGTGTAATCCGTCATGCTTTGGCAAAACTTAAAGGTCTCCAGTATTTTCAGGTCAATAAATAAACATACTAAGAAACTAAACGTTATAAGATGTCATTTTGAGACATTTGAGGATAAAGGAAAGCTATATATTTATTGTCATTCTTTTTTTACCGAAGCATTAGGAAAATATCATTTTAGTAGTAACTATCTATTCAGACAGGACCAATGCGCGTATTACGAATATTTCCTTCTCATTAAATCTGTTCCAAAGAGGTAGTTTCGACAACGGTTCACATCACGCAAGAATATCATACTTAGTACGCCGGAAACACCCTAAATGTCTCGATTAGTGCACTGCACGGGCTCGGGCCGGCCCGAAAGCCCGGTCACGGCCCGGCCCGCGGGCCGGGCCGGGCCGGGACATGATCTGTTTTGCCGGGCCTATGCCGGGCCCGGGCCTGGAGTTGTGGGCCCGGGCCGGGTTCGGGCTTAAAGCTGCGGACCCGATCCGGGCTTGGGTCCGTACAAAAACGGGTAGTGTCCGACTATTCATTCACTATTGCAGAGCGAAGTACAAAACTGCGGCATTTGAGCAGCGACACGGGTGAGCTATGGGTTATAGTACGCGCTGAGAGAAAAACTAAGCTTTATTCATTGACTTATTTATGTCCTTATTTCCATGCCGACGTGGCTTAGTGGTCAAGGCGCTAGATTACTGAGCCGGGGAACCAAAGTTTGCTCCTAGCCTCGGCAGCCGCATTTCTATTTAGGCGGCAAGCATGACAGCCATGTACTTTGTAGTATCATTGCTCGTTGAAGAAACCCAGGTGGTCGAAATGATCCGGAGCCCTCTGCTTCGGTGTCTTTCACAGCCTGACTCCCCTTGGGCCCTGAAGCCCCCAAAACATAGCTTTTATTTTATAGCTGTACTTTTCTTTTGTTATTTTCTTATGTGAGAAGCGCGTTTGGTTTTCTTTTTGATCAGCTGAACGGACCGTCTCGTAAATGAAATAGCCGCAAAACCTCGCGAGAATTTGTAAATCTCATCTCATAACCACATCTATCCCTCCTCGCTTCTTCAGCCTGGATGACATGACAAGTGTTTTGCCCTGTAAGTTATCACGTGGTTCGTGCGTTATCTTCTTCTCCACCAGCAAGAGTAATATTTAACCAGTCTTCATTGGCCATTGATCGTTCGTCATCCCAAAACCTACCTATACACTATTAGAAATGAATTCGGGAAGGACATATTAGTTTAGCACAATTATAGTCTTCAAAACACACATCGCGAAATACTCGACCCTTTTAGCTTTTTGTTTCTGCTGAAAGGCGACCAGTTCGGCTATGAGTTCAACATGTGAGATCACGTTCACTAAAAAAATGTCATCCTGCTGCTTGCTAGGCAGCTTTAATGCTTATACTTCGCGGGCGGCAAAATATAACTGATTAAAATCATGGGGGAATGCAAAGTAGTCGATTACGCACTTATGCAGCACTTTTTATTTGGCTCTCGGAACTTCCTAGTTTATCTTAGCGCACCTACACGAGATCCCTGTCCAAAAGACGGGCCTGGCAAGCACTGCTCTTAATCCCTTCCTTCTGGGTTAAAAAGAACCAATTTCTGCAAGCCCGGTGGTTTTAGAACCTTTGTCGGCCAGTTTCTTATCGGTCTAGTAGCATTCTACTTGCTCAGAGTGGTTTGGTTTGGTGTATGGGGTTCAACGTCCCAAAGCGACTAAGGCTATGAGAGACGCCGTAGTGGAGGGCTCCGGAAATTTCGACCAACTGGGGTTCTTTAATGTGCACTGACATCGCACAGTACACGGGCCTCTAGAATTTCTCCTCCAAAGAAATTCAACCGCCGCGACCGGGATCGAACCCGCGTCTTTCGCGTCAGCAGCCGAGCGCCATAACCACTGAGCCACAGCGGCGGGGCTTGCTCAGAGTGAGCAAGCGTTACTGTGAAACGGGCCGGGCCGGGCTCGCTAGAACGATAATTTAGCGGGCCTGGGCCGGGCCCGGGCTTGAAGCCGCGGGCCTGGGCCGGGCTCGGGCTTCAGGCCTCGGGCCCGGGCCGGGCTTGGGCCTCAGATTGAGGCCCGTGCAGTGCTCTAGTCTCGATATCATAGTCGCCACCATCATAATCATCATCCAGATTACACCCACTACGCCTCTGCCACATTTATCAAAATAAACCGCCGTAGTTGGCAGTTCTTTGAGGGTAGCTACTTGAGCTAATGAGATCAGGAGCATCAGCATTACTACGCCCAACTGCATAGCAATGACCTCTGCCACAACTCTGAAATTATACGGTCGTGTGCCAGCTGCAGCATCCCTATCCCTAAATCTCCTAACTTCATTCGCCAACCTAACTTTCCGCCACCTCTTGCTCGCTTTTGTTCTCTTGAAATGCACTCTGTTTTAACGACCATCGATTATTTTGCCATCGCACTACACCACCTCCCAATGCACAGTTTCCTTTCATAATTTCGGCTAGGATGTCAATATTTGAGTTTATTTCCTGATCCACTCTGTTCTTTTCCCCCATCGTAAGCTTACATCTATCATTTTATTGCGTATTTATGTGCATTGTCCCCAACTTCAGGTGAACCCTTTCTGTTTTGTTCCATGTTTATGATTCTGGGTGAGCACCCGGTAATAAACAGCTGTTAAAAACTTTTTTCTTCAGGGAGAATTATAATCTTCTATTCTTAAGCCAAAGGCGCTTCATCCATTCCATATTCTTCAATTGATTTCACAATCATGGTTCTGATATCCGGTCACTACCTGCCATAAGCAGATGTATTCCCTTACCACTTTTAGTGCCTGGCTGCTCTGCGCGAATTGCTGCTCCTTTTCAAGAATGCTCAACATTACTTTTCTCTGTATTAATTTTAAATCTGCTGTTGTAACTCGCTTCTTTCAGTCAATGATCATGCTTTGACGTTCGTCCCCTGAGTTGGCTAGCAAAGCAATGTCATCAGCCACTCGCAGATTACGAAGGTTTTCCCCACTAACTCTTATCCCGAATTGCTTCCAGCCCAGGTCTCTGAATACCTTCTGTAAACAGGCGACGAAAAACATTGGAGAGAATGTGTCTCTATGCACGACACCCGTAATATTTGCGATTTCCTTAATTTTTTATATATGACCATGACTACGGTGCATCCACTATATATATATATTGTTTGTAACTTTTACACATAGTTCTTAAATTTCCAGATTCCGAAACGCTTGCATGAGCAATCCGATTCCTAATGAGCGAAATGTGCTTTTATAATCTATGAAAGTTATATAAAGTTGTTTGTTATAATCTGCGCATATCTCATTACATGATTATTAATGCGAATGTGTTTTATTCTCGAGTAGCCTTTACCTGACGCTGCAGGTGCGTCAAGTTTAAGGTTCTGCTTCCGATCTGTCTGAAAATTTTTCAAGTCCCTGGCGTCTGCTTTTTTAAGAATCATAATATTATTGGTGTTTTTCTAAGATTCCAGCACTGTCGTGATCATGAGGCAATGTATAGGCAGGAAAGCTAGTCTATCTGTCACAACTTCCACACCGTTCTTCAGCACATCTGCTGACACCAGATCATCCCCAGCTGTTTTTCCACCGGCATTGCTTCTAAGGTTTTCTTCACTTCATATTACATTCCCAGCATTATATCCGACTGCTCTGCACTGCTGACTGTAATTAATTCGTCATTGCTTTGATGCACAGAAAATACCAGCTTCTTTGAACATCTTATCCACACAGGTACTGGATGCACTTCTTGCACTTCTTGGGCCAAAACGTCGCAATGCGCGTACACGTTCTTTCCCGCTCTCAACCCTACCTTTTTTCTTGCTTGCGTTTGAGCAGCTGTTTATCTGCAGCGTTTGGGGGTAGGGGTCCCTTTCTTTATTCACTACGTCAAGTTCAGTCTTCGGCGGGCGCATGGCAAGGATTTAGCGAACTGCCAGCGTCACACTGTGAATAAAGAAAGCGACGCCTAGCGCCGAAAGGTGGATGTAATCGAATAGTCCGCTGCAGGAGAGAAAAAGGACATGGCTGCGATCACGACAGCACGCGCACGTGCACTGCGACGTCTCGCACCAGAAGTGCAGCGTCAGATAGCGCCGCGAGGCAGTTTTACTTGATTTTGGCGGCGTGTCACATGCCCCGATTTATTTTGCCGCTGGTTGTACTTCAAAAAGATCGCACGTGGAGATGTCTAAGTGAAATATTGGTTAATTACTACACCCGCGGTGACAACTCTAGTTCAGTGAGGCAGCCCCCTCTCTCGGTCATTCATTGCACCTTTGGCCAGCACTGGTATAAAATCATAGACACTGTTTAGTTATCCACCAGTTATTGACATTGAAATGGGGATTTCCTCGCTGTACCTCCAGCATGCAAGGCGGAGGCTGTACTTTTCTTCAGCAGTACTAGGTGGGGCTTAATATGAACACTCCGCCTGCAAGAAGGCAACCTTAAAAGGAGAAGACTCAGGGGCAATCTGGGGCATGATTTTACGAATTTCGTGGGAACGGGTTGGCTGCAGTTGTCGCAGTAGAGAAATAATTGAACCCTGAGTCGTTTGTTTTCCAGTGGACATAGTTGGGCGCATGATGATGACGGTGACGACCTAAAGGAATGCCCATGCAAAATAATGCAAGCATCAACAGTATCGCCTTCAGCGAAAGGCATATCATTTTCTTCGAGCCACATTTTTTCCTACTTTGATCTATCTTTTTATTGTTTAGTTTCGCCCTCAGCTTCTTGTTTTTTTTTTGTTCCTGCTGCATATATCTTTGCACGGTAAATTTGTGGGGATATCGTGGCCGCAGCTGGCGCAGAACCGAGTTAATTGGAGAGATACGGGAAAGGACGTTGTCCTGCAGTGGTCGCGTAGTTGGGCTGGCGATGAAG
Organism: Amblyomma mixtum; assembly: GCF_055824585.1. Lineage (NCBI taxonomy): Eukaryota > Metazoa > Arthropoda > Arachnida > Ixodida > Ixodidae > Amblyomma > Amblyomma mixtum. Next base: position 26,863,896 of record NC_143021.1, on the reverse strand, counting down.
GTAATTGTTTTCTATTCCGCAAGATTTTGTTTTTGCTGTGCTTCAAGCTCCTCTTCCTCGCACTTTCTTGATTATTAATTTGTCTGACTGTAGTATCTTCAATATAGGGACAAATATAATTAGGACGGAAACAAAAGAACTATTTTAGCGATTCCCCACCATATATCTCAAACCCTGCTACTCAGATCCAGGATCTCGTTGTTTACACTCCTTCGGATAAGGAAAAATAAAAGTTATAAGAACTTCACAGATTTAAAAAAAAGAAGGGAAACACCTTTAAGATCTTTAAATGAAGCCAAACTTGTTTTAAGAACATGGTGGCATGAGCGTCATATCAGCGCAGAATCTAAGGAAATGTATTTTGGAGGTAAAGTACAGGTAGGAAACTAAAATAAAAAGGACCAGTATTATTCGAGCAATTTGGTTTCACCTGTGCCACGTGTTACCCACAAGACATGATGTTCAGCCCTTTTGAACCGGGGAACAATGACGTCCATATATAAGATCGCAGCCTGTGAGTTGATCGTAGACGACACAGTGCTGTGCAAGGATAGAAAAAAACATGCACCCAAAGGTCTTGGAAATGAAAAGCACGTAGAAAGTATCATCACGTAAAAGTATCATCACGTAGAAGTATCATCACGTAGAAGTATCATCACGTAGAAGTATCAGCACGTAGAAAGTGGCACTGTACATTGGGCGTCGTCGCCGTAATGAACTTTCCACTTCACCACGAACAGATCAGACCAGCTTAATCTTGATCAGAGCGTAACCTGAGTCTAATATCATCGCCAGACGTGCCATAATCGCCAGACGTGCCGACGACCCATCAAATCAACACCATGAGCCAATCAGGTTAAACAGATGTATTCGCACTGCCGCTCGGTTTAAGTACATTAAAATGCTACCAATTGTCATCGGCAAGTTCGCGACCGCCGCCCTGAGTGTTGTCATCTGTGTGGTGCATCTCTTGTGCTAATATTTTTTTTCTCACGTCTGTACACAAGATCCCAAAAACCCCAGTAAGCTCGCAGAAAAGATTTTGGGTCATTCGCTGCTATGTCGTCTGCTGTTAGAGCGCTTGTGGCATTCTATAAATCGCAACAGACGAAAGAGTAAGAACTGCATCAGTGCTCTTTCTTGGTGCGTGAATAATGGTCATACTGCGGCCTTGCCTTCTCCGTCAAATAGCGCGGAAACAAAAAATAAAGCATGAATACAATTGAAGAATTATTTATGCGTACAGAGTTTGAAGCAAGTGCTCTGCTTCTGTACTACCTAATCCTCCGCGTATCGATAGCCGATAACAGTAGTAGAAAATATAAGCTGGCCACCCCTACTGTTTAAGCAGCGAAAAATGTCGACAGTAAAGGCGTGGTGCAGGGTAATAACTACCTCGTGGCAGCGCTTACGATGCCTGCGAGAAAGAGGCCAGTAAATCCGGGCACATGTACGAGGTGGGTGTTGATGTAGTGCGGTAAAATCTGAAATGAAGCGGAGACGCTCAATTAACGTTTCGGAATGAAGTTCGCTCAAGAAGGAAAAGACAATGGTCCGCTTGCCGCTCCGCCGAGCAAGTAAAGAAACGATGATAGTTTGCACAAAACGAAAGACGTGAAGAGCTGGGTAATCACTCGATATGCGATTTAGTTTAGCGTCTTCACTGCACTGGGCGTTCCCGCGCAGTTTTAGAGGAGCTCTCCTACCCATTTACACTTATTTGTGATGTTGCCCCAGGCCACTATTAAATGTCCCGCCGATACGCCAAGAGAAAAGCTCTATTGTTGCACACACTTCCCTTTACGCCCCCCTTGTATCACGGCGATCATCGTTGCACCATGGTCATACTCATTACCATGAGCACGCGAAACAAAGTAAACGGTTTATTGATTAATTATTATTAGTGTAGTCATTATCATACATCTACCCGGATGTCGTTCGTCGTAAGCCACCGTGATAACCAAGTATGGATGTGCTCAATTCTGTAAAAAAAAAGATGAGGGCCGTGAAGTGCTGGAAAATTATTACTTTATTACTAAAATCTATTCAGGGTTTTCTGTGCAGCACGGTGGATTGGATTTTTGCGCCGTGCGCCTGCCACCCAGTGTAAAAACTTCCAGCATTTTGGCTTTTCTTAAAACAGACTTCAGCTGAGTTAAGCGACAATAAATATACTGTTGTACTTGGTGGCTATTTAACTGTGAATTTTCTTAGTATTTCTGCTGTTCAAACTGAGATTTTGGAGCGCTGGAGGGTAACGCTTTCACCAACATAAACCATAACGCACATGTATTGCAGGCGACAAGCGCACATTACAAGGTGCATTCATCAAAAATATCTGGGAAGAATTGCACGAGGCATACGCGGTAACATCAGCTGATATCACCGTTTATTTGCCTATATACTTTATGTATAATTGCTTGTAGCCTCAGACAACTTCTAGTAAAAAACAAAATCTGTAAGGCGCCAACTTATCACCGAAGTAGTCTTGTTATAATTTTCGAATGCACTAGCACAAGTGATCTGGGATGCCGCATACTCTAGGTCTAAACCTGGTGAACCATATAATCTGATTATATTATGTTTAAACTCATTCATGCTGAATGCTTTCCGTTTCTATAGAACGAGATCAGAGCAGCAAGAGCATGAAAGCTATGGTTCACAAAAAATTTTTAAGAGGAATCAGTGCGAAAAATCTGCTTCACTAGCGCTTTGCGAAATCTAAAGCCATAGAGGAAAAAAATTTAAAACCTCCCGAAAAAAAGGAAACAGCATTATACGAAACAGTTGGAGGCACTATACAAACTAGCCATTTTCTATCTAATTAAAACTAAATACGGAGTTCCTTAGCAATGTTTAAACAATTTAGTTCCTACGAACACAACGACAACTATACTTCAGATAACAGTGAAAGATAGAATACGGTTTGAATCTGAGTGGGCAAATCCTTTTAATCATTATTTTGAATCTATCACTTCCACCAGTCTTTGTCAAGACTAAACAAAAACGCGGACAAGGATATGAGACAGGGCATTCCTAGCCCCCCTCACAATAGACGAGGTTGTGAGGACAGTTCAGTAGGTAAAAATAGTAACAGCTTTGACGTAGTCGGTCTTCAGGTCTAAACGGTTGGAGATTGTCACGAATGGAGCGCTGCTCACACAAGACACTATCCTGTCGCGGCCACTCTCCTAGGAGCACTGTCGTTCTAGTACAGCGGTGAACAGAGATCCTGAACGAGAATCGAACCATGATTGGTGTTGCAGTTTGCATTTTCAAACAAAGGTAGCAGTTCTAGGCAACCAGAGCCTTATACGAGTCTCTGCATCTTGTTCCATGGTCCTCTGTACAGGGTGTGTCGAATCTCGCTGAATTAATAATTGTGGTATGTTTGAATATTGCTAAGCCATGGCTCCCATGAATCTAAATCTGCCTCTTAAAAGATAGTTGTTCATGCATGTATATATATATGAAGAAGGCTGCAGGAAAGCGTTCGTGGCTTCCAGTCATCTTTCGGGCCTTCCTTCTTTCTGCGTCCACCTTGTTTCGCTGCGACAACACCAGAAGATTCGCTCAACTGCTTGCTCTAACCCCGAATAAAAAACAGCCCATCGTGACATCGGCTTACTTGGTCAATGCTCTGAATAGCTCCCGTTAATGCTGGGTCACAGCCACGGAACCACACGGTTAGTGCCATTCCAAGGAACAATCCAGTTAAATACACCACGAACAGTAGCACTGTGCTTGTGCGGGCAGTTCTGGAAGAGAAAAGGGACAAGTGAAAACAGTGTACTTTTGACTCTGCATTTGCCACAGCTAGGCATTTCTCGTTAATTCCTCAATAAACGCCTGGCGCTGAGGCTTGATATTGTCGCCCGCATTCTCCCGGGTCGCCGTTCAAGGCATAAAATTCTTCAGCGAAGCCACCATGCTCACGAATGATGTTAGGAGCAGACCTTCACATAGTGACATCTGCAGCCATGAACAAAAAATAAAATTTCTTGTGAAGGTGCGGGGATTTGAGCCAAGGAACATTAGATTGCGAGGCGAGCCCGCAACCCATAAGTACTAACCTGATTTTTTTAAGGGTCGTATTTGCTACACTCAAAATCTCTGCTATCTGCACGAAATATTTTGAAATGTTTTAAGCACCGCCGTGGTCAAAGTAGGACCAAGATAGGTTTTTTGGGGCTGCACCAATTCAGCGTGCCCAGAGTTTGGCTAGATAGAGTCTACATGCCCTCAAGGACCTCAAGAGCTTGACTGTGGCTACTTTTGAGCAGCAGCAGAGTCGATGATGGACCAGCAGCTGCTTTCTTAGGACAGACCAATTGCGCTTGTCAAGGTTACTCCAGCATAGAACCCACATTTACATCCCCTCAGCCCTCAAATACACCACATATACATACCTTGTATGTGTATAGGAATGACCGGATTTCAGCCCGCCACGGTTGAAGAATGACCAGAACAGTTGTTCACGGGCAGTTTTACAAGAGAGGAGAGACCTTGTTCACCGGTCGCAGCAGACATCTAAGGACAACGGGAGCCCTGAACTAACATCGCCTCCCAGTCACGGAGGCGGAAAGCCTTTTATTGCATGAAATGTTGATCCCCACGACCACCATCACATTTCGGATCGCAGAGTTTTTTCACGCACAGCGACCACATTTACGCAGCATCTACCCTCAAGTGCCCGGAAAAGGGCCGGTGCGGATAATTTGTTGATTTGTTAGTCACTATCTAAGTAGAGACACTGGTCACAATTTGCGTAGGACTTTCATTGTCATAGAAAAACCAAGGTCAAATTACGCTAAACAGACAACTGATTATCAAATTATGAAACTATGTAATAATTATTCACAAATTCTCAAGATCGCAAAATCATGTAGAAGTCTGAGAACTTTCAAGCGCAGAATACAACTTTTGTTCACTCCAAGTAGCTGGCCAAACACCTATGAATAACAAATTCTAATTGCAAAGCTATTATTTTCTGGTTTCTATATTTGTGTTCGAAGTTTTAACAATAACATGTGTTTCTTTCTTTTTGAATTTGCTTCATGTGCATTTTTTGTACGGTGATGATTGTTATCCAATTCTATGTGTACTGTCTGCAAGTATTTTGTTCATGTGCATTTTTGTACGGTGATGATTGTTATAGCCAATTGCATGTGTACTGTCTACATGTATTTTGTATCCGCTGCTGTTGCGCCCAGTGGGGCCAGGGCCTCGTCAGGAGACTAATTACCTCCTTTTGTCCTGCCCCACGGGCAGTACCATGTATTGCCCATTCAATAAATAAATCAAATCAAAATCAAATCAAATGTGGACGCATGCCAGCTTTCTAGCCCTGGAAGGGACAACGCTGCGCGCGACTGGCAAAGCACGACGGCTGCTTCAATGGCTAGTTAAGTGAGAACGCTTGAGTCGGCGTCATCATCAACAGGTGCAGCTGACCGGGTGCCGTCCAGTTGGCGAAATTAGAAAATGCCCGACTCTATCTATGCCTCTGGAGAAGAGAAAGGATTATTGCGGAGCACATTTTCGTAGCCCTCACGCACGGAGGGTGCATCGCTAAAGTCATGTTCCTGACAAGAGAGAACAATGCCTGACGTTCTTGTCAAAAGCGCAAAGGCGAATGCATCTGGCCGCAGAATGCTTCCTTTTCTAGATTAAAGCAAAGTAATGATGTTTTTGAAATAGCGCTGTGGCATTCGCTTTTTCATTTTTCAAAATTACTGTATTTTCCTCAAAAAGTGACATTCCTCTTTGGTGTACTTGCTGCGGGTGTCACAAATAGATGTGCTTGCTCCACTTGCGTAGGACAGCATGCTACCACGTAGACAGCGTAGTTTAGCGTTTCCGCTTAACCACTCGCATTACATAGAAAAAACTTGCCAACAGTGAGTTCAGTGCAGGTATAAAAGAGCAAAATGAGAGCAGTGTTTATTCCTTCAGCATTCGCAGGTCATCAGTCTTAAATTCTGCTTCGAGGTCATATACACATTCAGTGCACAGGAAGCCACCAAGCCAGGTACGTAAAAAAAAGAAGAAAAAGCACATTACATAAATCGTGCTGTTCCGACTTTCATGTTGCACAACGATGACGTCAACCGTCCAGCCCTCGACCGCAAACATATGTTCGGAGCAAAATTGTTTCAACCGTCCAGCCTTCGACCGCAAACATATTTTCGCAGCAAAATTGTTTCCGCGCGCCGTTATCCTTGAAAACGAAAAACTTCCTGCCATGACAAAGAACAGGTATGATATATGTGGACGCTGCCCAATATAATAGAAACGCAGCTAGGTCCATGTCGAAAAGTACTCGAGTACTGGTTTCTCCTGCCTGCCACTGCCGAGCTAAACGTGAATGAGCTTGAAATAAAGAAGTGTTTAATCATCAGTCATTGGAAGTAACCTTAGATTAAAGGAAGTAATTCATTTCGAACTCCCAAAGCGCAGCCTTACTGCAATAAAGCGAAGTTGAACGTTCAACATACCAAGCAACTTCTCAGTTGAAAGAACATTCGACCCCAGAATGACTGTCTCTACGCGGTGGTCCCTAATTAGGACTACGTTAACCAGGACGGATGGCAGATGGACACGCTAGGTCGAAGTGCGGAGCAAGAATATGCACATTTCGCATTTGCTTTGATGGTATACCCCTTCGTTCTGCCATGGTGCTCCAGCCAATATTACGTAGTATTACTTACCACTGCGTGGCGGGCTCGATTACCATAGCCATGCGAAGATTTTAATACAGGCGAAATTCCAATCCGATACTATGCTGTCAATCAGTAAAATCTCGATGAACCTCAGGTAGTTGAAACTTGCTGGAAGTGTTCGAATACTGAATGCCGTATAGTCGCACTTTATACATTTGCAGATGAATACCAGCTATCAACGACTTGATTGCATGCGTGTAATTGAGATTTCATGCTTAAGTTAAGCATCAGCCGCTGCTCCTTACGAGCAGATGCCAAAAAGAGTGGATCTTCCGGCGCGCGATGAATGATGTCAGGAACTGTTTTCAGCTGCGAATAAAAATCTTTCATCTGTACCAGAGCACAGCTCAACGCCTTCTCGAAGACTACAAAATATCGAAAATGTTCATACAAAGACAAACTCTGAGGACACAAAATTATAAATAAAATACTTATTTGAAAAAGCCTTACTTTGCTTCAAGCCTTTATAACCTGCAAAAACGCTCCTAGTTTCCACGAGTGCCACCATGTGCAGCATGGCGCTGACCACCAAAATTGACCGCAATGAATTTGGAGGTTTAGTTTTGAGCGCTTGCTGCCAGGGCAGGGAGCACTCAACAAATCAAATTCTTCAGTGGATAAGGTTCGCCGGCCATCAGTTTTAGCTTTGTGTGCCATCTAGTCGCACTCTGATTTTTCTCACAGATGTAAATATTCCCAGAGTGTGTGTCGGAGTGCTTGCTGCTGGTGGCTGACAGATAGCGGTGATTGGTGATGTTCAGGAAAGCTCACCTTGCCTGTGAATATGACGTTGAATGAGAACATTAGTCTAAAATAGAGCCCAGAGCCGCATTACTGTGAGTTGCGTGCAGCTGTCTTGTATGCCATATTAAAAACACCGATGAAAGAGAAAGTCCAAATAACTAAGTTTACCATATTTAGCCCTTGCCAGAAAATTCTTCGTTAGCCTCCTTCTTTCGTGCATGTGACATTATAGAGGCGGCTAGAGAGATTATCCAGAACCATGCGGATGCGCCTAGTCGGGGCCTAAAATCACCGGTGCAGCTGAGACATCCATGTTCAGAAATGTTAAGTTGAACATACTGGAGAAATTCTGTACCAGAAGCTGAATCCATGCTTCTGTTTAGTGCGTTGACTATTAACGCAAACGTATTATCAGTAAAAATCTCCCTCCACTGCTTTTTACTAAGCTTTTAGTGTCAGACACATCTATTGTACGGCCTAATTCGAGTAGTGAAGTCATGTCCGGTGAGCGCGCATGCTGTTTGTAACCCTGCAACGCAAAGCCACACAGACGCAATCTCATTGATAATATTGCTTTCCTCCACAGACTCAAGTGGTGATTAACTACCGAGGGAGGAAATTTCTATACATTTCGGCATAATCTGAGGGGAAGATTTAATGGCGACATGAGTAGACGTCTCTATCCCCTGGCACCACCTGTCCCGCTCCCCAACCCCAGCATCATGCAAGTCTTCTGCGCTAATTTTTTCTCGGGCTAGCTTCGCGCAGACTACGCTATAATGCAGGTAGGTCGCTTTACAAAGGGCACCGACATTCCTTCTGATCTAAATAACTGTCTACATAGCAGGCTGGTACATTGAGAGATGTCGGTAACGAGATGCACCCCACTAGGGATATTTTCTCAGCACAGGTCCTGTGGAGAGTCGCTGCTGCTTCAAAATGAGAAACCGCGATTGAGTTGTTTCCTCAGAGCACGTGCGAAATTCCTCCGACAAACTGCGTGTTTTTCAGGAACGGGCCTCGCCCTTTTTTTTTTTTGCGCACGGTTACATGTTCAGAGAAATTCAACGGGCACTTGTCCCAGCTTCGACATGATGAGCGACCCACGCCGTTGGAAATTTACCTTCTGGACAGCTGTTGTTTACCACAGGCTGGTTTACAAGCGCCGCAAATACCGCGCCAAAAAAAAGCAATTCTGAAAATATGCTTTAGTGTGCTGATGGGGTGCTCAAAAACATCAAAAGAAAACAGTCAGCAACTGGTACATGCTAGCGCGATGATAAAACAGTCGGCTTCTAAATTCAGCACAGTGCGGACTGCACGCGCTAATGAAACCTATTCTGTGGAAAGAAGAAATTCACATCTGAATTTTATCAGAATACGATATTTTGAAACACTCTATAGAGATCGAACCGATTTCGTTCATCGGTATGGCAGCAGTTTGAGACTCTTCTGCTTCCCAGTCAGCTATGCTCATGGAAATGCATTGAAGCCGTCCATATAGAAATTTATTCCACTTTTACAATAAGCTATCTTTTCGAGGAACTGCGGTAGACCAGAAAGAAGAAATGTAATCCCTGAATTTTACTCAGTGCCAGATCTCGAAACATTCCGCGGAGGTCAAACCCGTTTCGCGCACCGGTATGGTGGCAGCTTTAGACCCTTCTTCTTTCCCTCTCTGCTATGCTCGTGGCAATGCATTGAAGCTGCCCAAATACAACTTAATTCGCCACTTTGTCATTAAGCTACCTTTTCGAGGACTCCGGGAGGCGCGCGCGAAGCAGGTATTACTGCCAAACTCAACCGCCGCTTCAAGCACCCTTCGACAGAGCGAACTACCCGGTAAGGCCAAGCAATTTTATGTAAGTGATTATAAGAGTAACTTAGAGCTATAACACCCCTACAGAGGACAAATATTAAACTTCAAAGCACACAAACGGCACGTCCACTTTCGAAGCCCACGTCGGCAACTAATTTCTTCATCTGCTTAGCCCATAACCTAACGGCAGAAATGGACGGCTAGAAACCGAGATCAGCTGCACACTTTTCGCAGCCGTGCATCCAACATCGATTGCGGTTGTTCGGTTTAATTTTCTCAGAAAGCACGAAGACTGCTTGCATCTGTGTGCGAGCCCGCTAGCGCGATGTGGTACGCAAATTTCCTGTAAGTCCCCATTTTCGCTAAATAAGGCATGAGGGGTGAGATCGTGAAAGTTTGTTGCGTATTAGTATCACTGCGGGTGCATACCCGCAGCCGTTTATTGAGCGCCAATCTAGCCCAGTAGTATAATCTTTGCATCCCTGCCGCAAACCTTGGTATCTGATGTGTTTTATTCGCAGACTCATAATTATGCCCAATATAATTAATTTAGGCTGAATGCAAACTCAATGGCCTAATGATTTGCTTTCTCCCACGTGTCACGGCACAAAATATTAAGCTACTGATGTAGAACTCTCGCATCTTTTCTCCGCAGCGGTGGCTCAGTGGTTCCGGCGCTTTGCTGCTGACCCGAAAGGCGCGGGTTCGATCCCGGCCGTGGTGGCCAAATTTCTATGGAGGCGAACTTATAGAGGCTCGTGTGCTGTGCGATGTCAGTGCACGTTAAAGAACCCGAGGCGGTTGAAATTTCCGGAGCCCTTCACTACGGCGTCCCTCGTAGCCTTAGTCGCTTTGGGACGTTAAACCCCAATAAACCAAACGAAACTCTTTCATCTTTTCTAACATTCTGAGCGCTGTTCATAGCTCTTTTGCACTGAGGACTGTTTGTCGGTCATTTCTACACCGGAATAGCATCCCCTCATCGAAATGCTGAGCGAGCAAACTAATGTGACATCACCCACAATGGCATGCGTGACGCTACATTTGTTTGTTCATTGAGAGTTTCCTTGGATGGCACGAAGTTGCTCCTATTTAGTCCTGTGACCTAGGACGCGATGCGTAACGTGACCTTTGTTTCACCAATCATTGTTTCAAGCCAATCTGTCCCTAAAAGCTGCTTGTCATGCACACCCTGCTGGCCTGGCTTCGCTACATCGTAACATATTACTTTATGTCGAGAAATACTTGCAGAACACCACCAAGAACAGCGGGAGGGTTCAACTTCGACTTCATGAAAAAATTAATGCAGAATTTCGATCACTTTACCAGTAAACAGCTTGGCACCTCTGCAGCTAGGCAGTCTAATCCCCCAACTCTGCAGCTATGTAGTCTTAATCCGTTGGTCTGCTTAATGCAGTTACAAAAAAATTATGGAAAATGTTTTCGATCGAATAACTTTTGTTCGATTGTGCTGCCCTGCTATTTGCTTGCGTGTTCAGATTTATCTTTGTATCTTGTACAGCTGCTATTACTTGCTTTGGTCGTAAAGACTAACCAGGGGCCTGATATGTCACAGCTTTCAAGGCAGCTGCAGCAAACCGGAGATGGCCTGGAGGCAATAAAAATGAATCGCTCACTTCCACTGAACGAAACTAGAAAGGGTTTAATTTCTTGAAGATAAGGCGTCCACTTGCGTGAAACAAGAGCTGCCTTACAGGAAACAGAAGCGTCCCTTGAAAAGACAACTGATAAGCTGTAAAACTACTCCAGAAGAAATGCAGGTGTATAGCGTTCCTGAGAACCTTGGGGAATATAACAACTGACCTGAAAAATAAATTAACGAAGAGATATTCAGGGGCACGACAGAAAATTGGCAGGGGCTTAGCTTTCGTTAAGCCTGGTAGGTTGCGAAAGCGAGCGCAGCGCCTCTAACGAAAGGAACGCAGTTCGCCGCGTCTACTGCCTACAGGACGATTCGGGTTGGGTAGACTATCTTTCACCTCGCTTATGACGTCACACCATCTGTTAGACCACAACGCACCTAGTGGGAGAAGCGCGAAACGCCAGGCGTGGCTGCGAGCCACGCAACGCTGAAGAGGCGACTTGGTAGCCCATCGTCTCCTCTGTTGGGACTGGGGCATCCCACCGCTGCCACCACTGTTGGGACTGTGGTCCGAGCCAGGAAACGGTCGAGGCGACGGTGAGTAAAAGGACGTTTATGTACAGTATGTACAAGGGCTTTTACATGATACAAGGGCCAAGAGCACCACGGGCAGGCACACAGAAGAAGGGCGGCCCCGGCGGCGAGCGTAGCTCCGGCGTGATGGCTCTTCTGCTGCCCGTCTGCTGCTCGGGTTGTTGTTGTTGTTGTGACTGAGAGAAGGATGAAGAGGAAATTGCACGGGCCTGCTACTGGCTCTAGCCAAGCCACCACCGCTGCCACGTGCAGATAGAGGAGAGTTAAAAGAGGAAAGAGAAAAAGGAAAGAAAAGACGCGCGTCGCAGCAACAACTGGCGGACGCTGCTCAAAAAGAAGCGGCCGAAGCCGCGCTCGCCGAAGCGAGAACAGATACTCCTCGTGGCCGAAGCCGCCTTTTTGCTGCTCGGGTTCAGCGCGGCTCCGTTTTTATAGCCGCTGGTAACGGTTACGGCAGCCAGCCGTTCAAATCCTCCAATCACTGGCCACCGTTCAAATTAGACCAATGGTCGAGAGCGGCGAGCGGCGGAGGAGTTCGCACCGACGGAGAGGAGGACAGGAGGAAGGGTCCGTGTCGGCGCCGCGGCGTCGGGGTGAGTCACGCTGCATGTCGCGACTTGTCCGAGAAAGTCTGGGCCTGCTTTGAGCGTCGGCGAGCGCGCAGCGCTTGTTTCCAGGGGGGCCAGCCAGCGAAATGGGAGCTCCGGCACTACAGCACCACCGCCGCCAGACAATGCGCCACGAAGACGAGCTACTTCCGCGTGGCTCGGATGCGGGGCGCGCTCGTACGCCAGGCTCCTCCAAGTTCTCGTCCGGTGTTCAGCCGCAGGTAGCTCCAGGCTCCTTCCCGAGAACGGGTCCCTCTCGTCAGGACAGGATCACTGCTCCGCAGCTTTGTCGCCCAGGTGACTGGATCAGCTTCGCTCGGTCCTTCGGAAGAGCTTGCTTCACAGCATCGGTCGTTGATCGTTCTGCAGGTTGCAAAGAACCGACCGACAACAGGCAACACCCAACACGAGCAAGTGCCTTCTGTCACCCGTCAATACACCAGACTTAAAGTCTCAAATCTCTGTTGGCTACATTTCTGTCCCCTTTTTGTTCCCTCTCCAACAAGAGACACATGTGGGATACAAGAACTCCAAAGTAATTAACTCAGACAAAGTGTCAAACACATGTCACACACGGAATAAAATAAATGCAAAATAAATTCGCTCTCTGGAGATCACTCGGCCAGGAAAATACTCAACTGAGGCCACAAATGAGGATATCAATTTTTCCCCGATCTGCGAGCGAACTTAAAAGCTGTTCGCGAAGAGACAAAATGTAGGTCACGAGGAGGCGAAGCCAGCCTTGCTTAGAACACACGGCTTAGTGCGTCTACGTTCGCGTTTTCCTCGCTTCTAACGGACGGTAAACGACACCCGCTACAGCGGAAACTAGTGACTCTGCCTCTTTCGCTGTGCTGCGCTTTTCTCTCTCTCTCTCCACTACCGTGGTAGCTAATGTCTCAGCCTCTTTCGCGGTATACGCGCTTTTCTTTCTCTCTGTACTTGTCTTTCCAGTTTCTACGGGAGCTACAGTACGAGAGCGATTCGCTTTCATAGACTGGCAACTTGTCCCTTTCTTTGCGCTTCGCGCGCCAGTCGCGACGTCCCATAGCGAGTGCGCAACGCTTCCGATGGGACCGTTCTTTCTTTTTCTCTGTTCGTGGGGGCAAGTCAGACCTTGCACGAGTCTTGACTTTCTCGCGCATCCGTTTGCCTTTCCGCTCGGTGTGTAGTTCGCCTCTACACGGCCTTTTGATTTTACGCCTACTAAGTGGCGTCATTTCGAATCGCGGCTTTCTATCGCGATAACTGTGCTTGGCTGAGCGCTTAGACGGTTTCTTCTAGGCAATTTTCTTGCCCCTGTCACTGCGGCCTCGTACAATCTTTCGCTCTTTGAGCCGTACACGCGCTTTCCTTCTGCGCGCGTGCCGCTCTCTGTGGGAGCGCGGTTGCTCCCGTGAATGCAGCGGAAAGCGAGAGCCGTCATGAGAGCACGTGCCTTTGCGCGTCTCGCTCTCTCTGTGCTGGCGGCAAGATTCACACTTGTCCCGCTCCTTAATTTTTCGCCTCCCGGGCAGCGCTCTCTTGAATCTCGGTTTGGTGCCTTGGTGCACTTTTCCGCGCGAATGTTTGCACGATTTCTTTTTGCAGTTTATTCTACTGCTCAGATCTATGTGCCTCGACACACTGATGCGTTTTGCTTTGCGCGATAGTAATGCCTCGCACATTTCTTTAGCTCTGGTTCTGACGCTAGTTTCAGGGCTGACAACGTGACTGACTTTACTGAAGTCATTTTGCCGGCGACGCTGGCGCTTCCGATGGTGGAAACCTGTTTTCGCGCGTTTGCCCTTTCTCTCTTTTCGGCGGCGCCTGTCTTTCTTATGCCTGCCTTTCATCTTTCGGCGGCACCACTCTTTCTTTTGCCTGCCTTCCATCGTCTTTCGGTGACTGCTCTCTCTCTTGAGCTTCCCTTTCCTCTCCTTTCGACGGCAGCACTGTTTGTCTATCACCTTGTGGTGATAGCTCACTTTTCGGAACTGGCTGTTACTTTCCTTCCGGTTGCAGCTTTCTTTCTTGTGCTTTCCTTTCATTTTCTCCTGAGGAAGCACATGCTGCTTTCGTCGCCTAGGTTCCTGTTCTCTGACAATGTCACTATGATTCTCTGCCGATTCACGTGCGCTACCTAGATCAGACCTGTCTTTGGCGCCTTCACTAAGTTCCTCAAAGCTGCGCTCTTCCTGCTCAGCGTCTTTGAGTGCGCATTCGTCCTCATCTTTTTCGGACGGGTTGACGTCTACCGCCCCTATGTCGTCTGGAACGTTCTGTTCTCCATTGTCGCCCAGCGCCTTAGCTTCTTCAGGCGCAGACGAACCAGTGTTTTCTCCTGACATTAGTGTTGACACGCAGCTCGCGTCGTGCTCCTGGCGCGTTTCAGCCAATTTCGGATGAGGGTCGGCTGTGCACTCAGTCGCGGTGTTCCCGCTACTGCAGCTGCTTTCTGGAATGTCGCAAAGCTCAGAGCAGTGCGAAAGCACGGGACTCGTTTCGCATTCCTCGCCAGAGACACTAACGCACAACTCAGCGTCCGCAAACTCTCCATGCGCCTGCTTCCGTTGATCGTAAGCGTCGGGTTTCTGCATTTCTGCCGAACGCGCTGCACAATACGGTGTGCCGTCCTCGTTTACTTCGCTTGCGTCGGCGCAAGCGTTTTCACTAATGTCCAGACGGACGTCCTCTCTGCCCTGTTCGGCAACTTCTCCTGCTTTCGACACGCTAGGAGATTCCCTTTCCGGTAACTCCGCCACAATTTCAATGGGCGAGACCTCTGTAACTGCATCGTCCGATGCTGTGACTACCTTATCCGATGGTATAGAGGCTTTCTCAGTTGGCGAATGCAGGGCAATTCCCACTGTTACAGCAGTAGTTACATCTGCCACGTACGGACTACCTTCCTCTGTGCCGCACTGGCAGGGCTGCTCTACAGCGACGCACTCTACCTCTGCGTCACGATCTACCGACCCTTCAGCATTTTCGAGCCACTCTAAAATGTCGGCTTTAAACTGGTACGGAAAATCGTTAAACGATGGGGTGCTATTCTCTCGCAGGTACCTTTGGCGAAGGTCCAGCGGTGACACGTTATATCTCGCCAGTAAGAAGCTTTTCAGCTCATCGTAGTCTGCCAAGCCGTCGTCCAACAGGCGCTTGACAACGTCATACGCTTCGCCGGAAAGCAGGGATACCAACTTCTGTGCCCAACCATTCCGCTCAACGCGCTTTCTCTCGCAGACGCGCTCGAACTCCGCCAAATATTTCGCCATATCTTCGGCGATCACGAAGGGCTGCGGCCTGTCTCTCAGCTGCTGACCGTTGGTCTCATGCAGAGCGGACAATGTTTTATATCTCTCGAAATCGATCTCATGCGCTTCAAGCTCCAGGTCCATCAGTTTCTTAGCGCGAGCATACCGTTTTGTTTCAAGCTGCCTCCGTTTTTCTGCCTCTTCGAGCTCAAGCTGCTTCTGTTTTTCTGCCTCCTCGCGCTCACGTTCTGCCCGTTCTCGCTCAAGCTGCTTCTGTTTTTCAGCCTCTTCGTGCTCACGGCGTTCTGTGATCTCTTCCCAGGCCTCATTGGCTTCCTCCGCCGTTACTTCCTCTGCCCGCCTGATCTCAAGAAACGCATGCTTTCGTTTTGCGGGGCCCAAATCAATGCCCAACTCTTCACAAATTTCGATGAGTTCCTTCACTTTGAAGTTCTCCATCGCGCACAATAGCCTCTTGTAGTTTGCCCTTTTCTTAGAATTCCCTTGCCGTTCACTACTATAGCGCTACTAGTATGACACGCGCAAGTAATTCTTTCCAACAACGCCTCGTTTACTCCCTCTGCACCAGCTTTCGTTTCAAAGCGCTCCGACTTGGCTCGAAACAGCAAAGCTCCCTCCA
This sequence comes from Amblyomma mixtum, assembly GCF_055824585.1. Lineage (NCBI taxonomy): Eukaryota > Metazoa > Arthropoda > Arachnida > Ixodida > Ixodidae > Amblyomma > Amblyomma mixtum. The sequence continues at coordinate 26,847,930 of NC_143021.1, read as the reverse complement.
GTGCAATACACAGCCCTACTCTAAACTACAATCACGTGTGCTAGAGCAGTCTGGCGAATTGAGGGGAAAACATCAGGCACTCACCGCGCCGAGGTAGCTGACGCCGGTCGATCCCGCAGCTGCCATCCACTATTAGGACTTTGGCATCCCACCGCTGCCACCACTGTTGGGACTGGGGCATCCCACCGCTGCCACCACTGTTGGGACTGTGGTCCGAGCCAGGAAACGGTCGAGGCGACGGTGAGTAAAAGGACGTTTATGTACAGTATGTACAAGGGCTTTTACATGATACAAGGGCCAAGAGCACCACGGGCAGGCACACAGAAGAAGGGCGGCCCCGGCGGCGAGCGTAGCTCCGGCGTGATGGCTCTTCTGCTGCCCGTCTGCTGCTCGGGTTCAGCGCGGCTCCGTTTTTATAGCCGCTGGTAACGGTTACGGCAGCCAGCCGTTCAAATCCTCCAATCACTGGCCACCGTTCAAATTAGACCAATGGTCGAGAGCCGGCGAGCGGCGGAGGAGTTCGCACCGACGGAGAGGAGGACAGGAGGAAGGGTCCGTGTCGGCGCCGCGGCGTCGGGGTGAGTCACGCTGCATGTCGCGACTTGTCCGAGAAAGTCTGGGCCTGCTTTGAGCGTCGGCGAGCGCGCAGCGCTTGTTTCCAGGGGGGCCAGCCAGCGAAATGGGAGCTCCGGCACTACACCTCGCTTATGACGTCACACCACCTGTTAGACCACAGCGCACCAAGTGGGAGAAGCTCGAAACGCCAGACGTGGCTGCGAGCCACGCAACGCTGAAGAGGCGACTTGGTGGCCCATCTCTCTCCTCACTTATGACGTCACACCACCTGTTAGACCACAGCGCACCAAGTGGGAGAAGCGCGAAACCCCAGGCGTGGCTGCGAGCCACGCAACGCTGAAGAGGCGACTTGGTAGCCCATCTCTCGCCTCGCTTATGACGTCACACCACCTGTTAGACCACAGCGCACCAAGTGGGAGAAGCGCGAAACGCCAGGTGTGGCTGCGAGCCACGCAACGCTGAAGAGGCGACTTGGTAGCCCATCTCTCTCCTCGCTTATGACTTCACACCACCTGTTCGACCACAGCGCACCAAGTGAGAGAAGCGCGAAACGCCAGGCGTGGCTGCGAGCCACGCAACGCTGAAGAGGCGACTTGGTAGCCCATCTCTCGCCTCGCTTATGACGTCACGCCACCTGTTAGACCACAGCGCACCAAGTGGGAGAAGCGCGAAACGCCAGGCGTGGCTGCGAGCCAACGTTTTGCTGCGAGCCACGAAACGCTGAAGAGGCGACTTGGTAGCTCATCTCTCTCGTCGCTTATGACGTCACACCACCTGTTCGACCACAGCGCACCAAGTGGGAGAAGCGCGAAACGCCAGGCGTGGCTGCGAGCCACGCAACGCCGAAGAGGCGACTTGGTAGCCCATCTATCGCATCGCTTATGACGTCACGCCACATGTTAGACCACAGCGCACCAAGTGGCAGAAGCGCGAAACGCCAGGCGTGGCTGCGAGCCACGCAACGCTGAAGAGGAGACTTGGTAGCCCATCTCTCTCCTCGCTTATGACGTCGCACCACCTGTTAGACCACAGCGCACCAAGTGGGAGAAGCGCGAAACGCCAGGCGTGGCTGCGAGCCACGCAACGCTGAAGAGGCGACTTGGTAGCCCATCTCTCTCCTCGCTTATGACGTCACACCACCTGTTAGATCACAGCGCATCAAGTGGGAGAAGCGCGAAACGCCAGGCGTGGCTGCGAGCCACGCAACGCTGAAGAGGCGACTTGGTAGCCCATCTCTCTCCTCGCTTATGACGTCACACCACCTGTTAGACCACAGCGCACCAAGTGGGAGAAGCGCGAAACGCCAGGCGTGGCTCCGAGCCACGCAACGCTGAAGAGGCGACTTGGTAGCCCATCTCTCTCCTCGCTTATGACGTCACACCACCTGTTAGACCACAGCGCACCAAGTGGGACAAACGCCAGGCGTGGCTGCGAGCCACGCAACGCTGAAGAGGCGACTTGGTAGCCCATCTCTCTCCTCGATTATGACGTCACACCACCTGTTAGACCACAGCGCACCAAGTGGGAGAAGCGCGAAACGCCAGGCGTGGCTTCGAGCCGCGCAACGCTGAAGAGGCGACTTGGTAGCCCATCTCTCGCCTCGCTTATGACGTCACACCACCTGTTCGACCACAGCGCACCAAGGGGGAGAAGCGCGAAACGCCAGCCGTGGCTGCGAGCCACGCAACGCTGAAGAGGCGACTTGGTAGCCCATCTTTTGCCTCGCTTATGACATCCCTCCATGGATTAATGGATGGATGGATAGGAGCGCCCCCTTTGAAACGGGGTGGTGGCAATTGCCACCATGCTCAGCTTTTCTTCCTTTATTATTTTTTTGTTTACTGTGTTGGCAATTCTCATTAAGAATCGCCATCATCTTTACCTACAGTTTCTTACAATTCTAACTTTATGCCACATCTCTGCTTTTCAGCCACCAATCCTCCAATCGTTTTTTGCTAACTTCCACTGCAGATTAATTTACACCACGATTGTTATCTTTAAACCCTAGATCCTCAGGAAGAGTGACTGCGCCTTCATCGACATCCGAATGGATACCATCACATTTGATTATGAGGTGTTCAATTGTTTCCACAGACCTACCACACACGGCACATGTGTCATCTTCTTCGTTATATTTTTTTTTGTAACTGCGCGTTCTAAGACACCCTGACCAAGCTTCAAAAAGTAGGGCACTGCCTCTTGAGTTATCATAGAAAAATTCTTTCCCGATCTGCCTTTTCCAGTATCGATATAGTTCTCCACTATGTTTCTTTTTCATTGAATTCATCCAATTTTTAATTTCTGTGTTTAACCTGTCGTTTAATGCTTTTTCTTTCTCCGTCCTCATGACGTGCATACTTACTGGTTAGTTTTCTAGTTCTTTTCCGCCACTGCGAGTCAACGATCTTTCTGTATAAATATTTAAATACCTTAGCTTCCCACCGGTTATCGTCCAATTTCCTCAGGCGTTCTTCATATAGTATTTTACTCTTAGCTTCCCGTGCCTCGAACGATGCCCAGCCCATATCCCCTTGTACTGCCTCGTTTGTGGTTTTGCCGTGGGCACCTAGTGCTAATCTTCCAACAGCTCTCTGATTTACGTCTAATCTGGAGTGAACTTCTGCCCCTAAGCACAGAACCGCATTGCCGAAAGTAAGTCCCGGCACCATTATTCCTTTCCAAATACCTCTTAGTACTTCATATTTGTTGCACCCCCATAATGCCCTATGTTTCATTATCGCGGCGCCTCTTCGTCCTTTTGCCCTAAGAGTCTGTTCGTGCTTTTCCGTGTATTTCTGCCCTTCGTTTAGCCATATCCCGAGGTATTCGTATTCGGCCACTTTGGGTATTTCGTGGCCTTGTATTATAAGCACCTGTTAGACCACAGCGGTCCAAGTGGGAGAAGCGCGATACGCCCGGCGTGGCTACGAGCCACGCTACGCTGAAGAGCCGACTTGGTAGCCCAGCTCTCGCGCTAGTATGGCTGTAGTAGTCACGTGGTGTAAAGCGTAAATACCGGACCACGCTACGCTGAAGGCTCGAAACCTGACGTACGAAACCTCGAAGGCTCGAAACCTGACGCTTTCGCAATAAAATTTAACAGTGTGCAATAGAAAGAATATATCGGCTAAGCAAACCACAATCTATCAAATGCAGACCCATCATACTGAAGCTTCTAGATTTTCGAGGTATGACCAGAATTCTAAGAAACTACCAGACTAAAAGCTGCTAACCACTCGATTGCTGAAGATTTTTTACCTCGAGTACGTGAAATAAAAAAAAAGCTCTGGGAAGGAGGACATGTATTCAGGACAACAAGTATATCTGGTTTTTGATACGTTAGGCGTCAACAATGATCTGCTGACGCCTCAACAATGATCACGAGGCAGGCAGTATTGCTTTGATTCGATAATATACTCAGCCTGCTAACCCAAGGAATGAGACAAGTAGCTATGTTTCGTCTCAGTCAGGTACACGCACTGGTAACGAAAAAAAAGGACGAAGCCAAAACACGGCCGCTGCGTCGTCACCACCCTAATCAGCGTGCTATATAATATTTGCACATATGAACATTCTTAGCCTAGTGAACATTAACAACTGAGCTTGAACCACTCCTCCGCTGTGTCAGCCCTGACTTCATTGCAGTCACGGAGGCATGGTTATCAACCAAATGAAAGCAGGCAAAGGACCAGTCATTAACTGTATCAAGAGCAACTTAAGCAGTGGACCACAGTTCGTAGAATTTAACCGTGAAAAGTCAAGTAGCGGAAATCACGTGTTCCTCAGGGCAGCGTTCTCGCCCCTATTTTATTCGTAAACTTCATCAATGATTTACCTGCTAGTATTCCTAATAATATAACGGTTTGCTGATGGTTGTTTACTATACCATGGAATTAATTTGGCAGACGACCATGTAAGAGTTGAGAATGCATTACAGTCGGTATCTAAATGGTGCGCTAAATGGCAAATGTCTTAATACCGAAAAATCACCTCTCTTACGAATTACCATGCAGCATAATGTGCTCGACTTTTCGTACGCACTAAACAATATCATACTTCCCGCATTTACACAGCATAAATACATTGGTTTAATTTTACCATTTCATGTGAAATGGGGCACTTACGTGAAAGTAATCAGCAGTAAAACAGAAGTAAGTCATCAGCAGTAAAACAACTTTTCTTTATGGAGAGGCTCCTCCGAGACGCGTGGTAGACATTAAACTACTTTTCTACAGTACATATGTGCGACGCGTACTTGAATATGCGAGTGTACCCTGGTTTCATTTAGAGATAAACTAATAAATAAAAACGAGGCAATCCAATGGAAAGCTGTAAGATTTATATGTAACAAACACAAACTCACTCACCCACATAACTGATAAACAACTACGGAATACTGAAGTTACAAACCGCGTCAGGCTTGCACGACATAAGATAGTTCATCAGTTAATGCATAACATGATGAACATAGATACTATAACGTATATTTCAATATCAGAAACATGAACAACGGGACATATGAACTCACAGTCACTGGAAGAGTATCGACTCAACGCTGACTATTTTAGGCGTTCATTTGTCCGTTATCCATTAGTCAACGGAATAGCCAGCCATCGTGCATAACAAGCTCTATAAAAACTTTGGACACATATGAAGTGTGCCTACTAGTTCTAGAACGCAAATTTAAACACCATTCCGTATGCTTCAATGCTCTATATTAAAAATTGAAATTCTGCGTTCTACTGTATAGTGCATTATGTTAATTTTTTCTTTAACATTTTTTCCTTGCTGGTCCCATGTTATTCGTCATCGGTTATTAGTATTGCTATTAACTGGACAGGCTCCGCACACATACTGCTTCACTGCTGTATACTATGCACTTGCTTGCTCGTATTCGGTATATTTACAGTTCATGCAATGATCCAGGTCCGGATTGGTGGTATTTATAAAAAAATGAATAAAATAAAATACGATGAGCATTAATGTCAATGCCCTGATGGGTTTGTTTCACAGGGCGTGCACCAGCGACAGTGAAATTTCTTGACTTGGTGAGTGACCGTATTCTTTTTCCTTTAACCAGTGACACCAATTGGAAAGCTGATGTGAAGCGGTAGAGTAAAAGAATTTCATTTTTTGCGCCACCTTCTACTAGTCAGAGTTGCTTTCATTCCTGTACCACAAACGCAGAATCGAAAAACGCAGCTGGAGCAGTGATTCTAAGTATATGTTGTTTTGCCCTTAGGATAGATCAAACGACTATATTATGCAGACCTCATACCTTTGAGCTTGTTCCAGTGTCCTACACGCCAGGAGCCTTTGGGCAACGACTTGGTCCAAGCAGAGCCGATAGGTTGCCAGAGCGCAGGAACCAAAAAAGCAGGCCCATATGGTTTCGTCATTCGTCAGATCGAAGCTGTAGCTGTTGAAGAAACGTTGAGAATGCCGTACGATGCTAGTCTCTGCTTTTACGTAAGCACCTTGCACCCGTTTCCTGTTGGTTTTTATATCACATAGAGAAAAGAAATGATATCGCAAGAAGAAATCCGTGGGTACATGCGCTTTTTCTGTAAAATAACCATTCACATCAAACTAGTATTTATTGCTGCGGTCCACAGGCTTGGGTGTTATTGAAACACAATCCTTCTGCAAGTGTTTGTCCTGCTCACGAGAAAACAGAAAATATATTACTTTAGTGCGAAAGCTTTATTTCACGAGGTCTAACAGTCTCACCGAGTTTACGTTAAGCTTCATCTTGAAAGTACATCTCTGCAAATTGTGGCGTAGCAACAGCCCATGCGAAAATAAAATACACATTTCCGCGGCTAGATTTCGAACCCGCGGCGACGCGAACTGGTTAAGTTCGCCGGCCACTGCGTGAGGGCACTATGCTATCACCGCAACCAATCTCGCCTCGTGTTAAACTGCAACACTCTCTCGCTGTGCACTGCACATCGCGGTCTTCATCAACCTGCATCCGCGGCGCGAACAGATCAGATCAGCTCAACCTCGATCAGTGCTTACCTGGGTGCAGTATCATCGCCAGACGTGTGCACGCTAAACACATCCTTTCGCACGTCTACTTCGTCTAGCTGAGTTAAAACCCTACCCCTTTTTAAACGACTGTTATACAATATTCCTAGTTCTCGGCAACAAATAAAATATTGGATTGTGCTTGTCGCTACAGTAATAAGATACTTTTTATCACTGCAGGGTGTATTTTACATTACAATCAAACGGAAAGCGCCGACATACTTCTCTAATTGCGCTGTACTAAAAAGCAGTGTTTCGCGCTATGGCTTTATGCGAATGCTTTGAATTATGCTTTCTTTCTGAAACAGACTTCCATGAAGTGCCTGTTGCAGCGCATTGCGGCCGGTTTTCGAATAACACATTAAGAGGAATGCTTACTTCCCCATGTGGTGCTCGGCTGCTGACCCGAAAGACGCTGATTCGATTCCGGCCGCGGCGGTCGAATTTCTATGGAGGCAAAATTCTAGAGGCTCATTTTACTGTGTGATGTCAGTGCACGTTAAAGAGAACCCCTGTTGGTCGAAATTATCCGGAGCTCTCCACTACTGCGTCCCTCATAGCCTGAGTCGCTTTGGGACGTTAAAACCCCATAAAGCGATGTAAAGCAAACTTACTTCCCCATGTACTTCCTCCAGTCTGCACTGGTCAGGGGAGGCACAGTCGAGTTCGCCGACAGAGAATCAATCATGATCTTTGAGACTACGGTGATTGGTGCAAAGAGAATGAAGAAGAACTGCATGCAGTCTGTCCACACCACACCCCGCAGACCTCCCTGCGACGAAGGAAAGAGGAAGACATTAAAAGGAGATTACATAATCCGTTGGCCGTGATGTGGCATTTAGCAGAGTATTTAGAGTATTCGGCCGCTTGGGTGGCATGCAGGTATACCAGGTCTGTTAGAAAAGTATCCGACTTTATTTTTTTGGGGGGGGGGGAACACCTGATGGATATGAAACAAGCGCGCTTGCATCAGGTGACCTTGAACCTTCATGCGCATGCACGAATTTTTTCCCGCCTGCCGATAGCGTCAGTCGCTGGGACGCAGCATTTGAGTGAGGCAGTGCGCAGTGCTCTCGTCGGTTTTTTATTGCAAGGAAAATGGCGGAGTGAAAGGAGCAGCGCTACTGCATCAAATTTTGCTATAAACTGGGCGACAGCCAAGTGGAAACCATTCGAAATATTCAGACGGCTTTCGGTGACGATGCTATGAGCAGCACACAGATTAAGCAGTGGTACAATTGATTTAAAGATGGCCGCACATCGGTGGAGAACGAGCCACGCTCCAATCGGCCATCAACATGCCAAAATGACCAGGTCATTGCCGAACTGAACGCTATGGTGATGCAGGACCGTCGCGTGACTATCCGAGAAATTGAGGAAGAGGTGGACATGAGCAATTTCTCCGCACATTCCATTATCACCGAAGATTTGGCCATGGAGAGAGTTGCGGCGAAATTCGTCCCGAAGCTGCTCACAGTGGAGCAAAATCGGCTTCGTGTTGAAGTCTCACAGGACATGCTGGATTCCGCAAACAGTGACCCCGACTTCATCAACATCATACTCACTGGTGACGAGTCTTAAGTGTACAGGTAGGACCCGGAAACCAGATCCCAGTCGTCACAGTGGAAACATTCCACGTCACCAAGACTTAAGAAGGCTCGCCAAGTGCGCAGCAATGTGAAAGTGATGCTGACTGCTTTCTTTGAGACCCTCTGTGTGGCAGACCACGAGTACGCACTCCAGAGGGTCAAGCAATGACCAAAGAGTACTACAGGGATGTCCTCCGTTGCCGACGTGATGCTGTGCGGCGCAAGAACCCGGAGCTGAGGTCAACAGGAAATTGGCGCACCCATCGCGACAATGCTCCTGCACATTCCTCGCACTCGATTCAGATTTTTTGGCGAAAAACCAGACTCCTGTAGTTCAACAGACTCCTTACTGTCCTGATATGGCCCCTGCGACTTTTGGCTGGTTCCCAAAATTAAAAGGCCATTGAAAGGAGCGCGATTTCAGACAAGGAAGAACATTATGGCTGCAACGACAGCTGAGCTAAACTCCATTCCGAAAGGGGCCTTTTCGAAATACTTCGCACAATGGCAGCACCGCTGGGAGAAGTGTGTGGAGTCCCAAGTAGACTACTTTGAAGGTGAATAGGTTTGCAACGCTCCAGTTATGAAAGTTTTTTTTCTACGGCCAAAGGTCGGATACTTTTCTAACAGACCTCGTACTCTGGGCGCGTTGTGGCTCTTCCTATGCACAGGCAACGCAGTCGGCCACTATTAATACTCCAACTATAAAGCGCTATTTGCGCCCATTTACAGAATCAAAGATTTTGAATTTATTCGAGTGGTACGCAAAGCTGGTCAATGGGCTATAAATTTCTTAAAAACTGAAGCACTACAAAAACGAAGTGGAAAGATCCTTGCAGTTTCAAGGAAACAATTCTTAAAGTAGCGGAATGCTATGCGTCTAAATGATCGCGGTCAGTTATGCTCGGTTGTTTCCAAGCAGGCTTATATACCTTTCACTCGTTTTGTGACCCCTGTTCTTTTGGTAAAGAATACAACAGCATGTTAGTAAAAGGGGCGAAGGTGTATAAAAAAAAACCTTTTCAATATACATAGGCCGGTTTCGGGAGAAGGAAAGCCGCTAGAAAACTAGGAAAACTTCTATAAAATGAAAGCCTGGATTTTATTTATTTATTTATTTATTTATTACCTCAAAGGCCCTGGTCGTGGGGCATTACTTGAGGGATGGGCGGATTACATGCAGATTATATAAAGATTACAGAGTACATAAAGATTACAGGATACATAGTTATTACAGGATACATAAAGATTACTGATTACATAAGGATGGCCTCAATCTTTTTCTTGAAGTCGATGCAGTTGACGATGAGTACGGCTTCCGGCGGCAGATCGTTCCAGTCCCGAAATGATGTGACAAAAAAAGAACGGAAATGAGATGTAGTTCTTGCAGCGGGTGGGTACACGGTCTTGATGTGGTTGTTGCGGCTAGAAGGACGATGAGCTGTTGATATGATAGATGATCCTAAAGGTGAATGATAGAACCTGTGGAATAGGCATAGTCGAGATATTTTTCTTCTAGTTTCAAGGTTAGGCAAGGATGCTCTGGATTTTAAAGAGGACACGCTAGTATAGTAAGAGTAGTCACAATAACTAAAACGGATAGCGCGGTTTTGAACTTTTTCAATGATGATGATGAAATAACTTTATTGGCACCCGTCAAGGAATCAGAGGGCGAAAAAGACGAGTCTTGACCGCCGTCATCTTCCTCCCCTTTCAGCAGGCTGGGATCCCTTGGGATTCAGCGGTGTCCAGGGCCAGACGGATAACTTCTTTTTGTTCTTCTTCTTTCTGGCTGGCCATTAAAGCCTCCCAGGACTCTATATTCCTCTCTGGTTTGTTGTGGCTAGGGCATGTCCACACCATTAGGATCATGTCTGCTATTTCATTACAATGTTTACACCTGGGGTCTTGGATCGCCGGATGCCATCTGCTTAGTGCGAGTGGGTTCGGAAAAACTCCCGCCTGTAACTTTCTCCATATGACCTCTTCCTTTTTGCTAAGGCCCTTGCATGCTCCAGGTAATGTCTGTCTTCCTAATCTGTAATGGCTAAGAATATCTTGGTACGTGTTCAGCTCCTCGCTCGTCTGAAGGGGCTCTCTGCTTGACGAGACCGCATTGGGGTCCCGGTGTGTGAGTCCTCGGGCCAATGCGTGCGCTGTCTCGTTTCCCCGGAGGCCCTCGTGGGCAGGAGTCCAAACAAGGTTAATTAGTTCTGCCGGTGTCGGGCCGGCATTCAGAATTTTGACTGCTTCGACAGATACCCTGCCTGCGTTGTAGTTGCGGATAGCCGATTTGGAATCTGTTATAATCACCCTGACATTCCGTTGAGTTAAAGCCAGCGCAATGGCTACCTCCTCAGCCGCTGTTGCATCTCTCTGTTGGGTGCTGCAGCACGAGACTCGGTCTCCGCCCTCCCTGGTTGCTAGGGCTACGAAACCCTTTCTGCCTTCATATTCCGCCGCGTCCGGGTAAACCACGTCCTGTCTATTGGCTAATTTTTTCTGCAGAGCTTTCGCTCTGTCCTTTCGCCTACCCTCATGGTGTACCGGATCCATATTCCTTGGGAGTGGTGGGATTCTGATTTTGTTCCTTATGTCTGTTGGGATATTCTCCGTGTGTTTGAGCCGCGCTCGAGGTTCGAAGCCTAGCTTTTCTAGTATTTTTAGCCCCGAATGGCTGCGTAGGAGTCGTTGTTGTTGCGCTACTCTGGTGGCCTCAATGAGCTCGTCTAGTGTGTTCGAAATCCCCATGTTCAGAATTTTCTGGGTGGATGTGTACGGGGGGAGGCCCAGAGCGGTTTTGACGCCTTTCCTAATTAGGATTTCAATCTTGTTTTTTTCTGCTTTGGCTAGCCGTAGATATGGTGCCACGTATGTGATTCTGCTGATTACAAATGATTGAACTAGTCTTAAGAGGTTCGTCTCCTTCATTCCCGCGTGTTTATTTGCTATTCTTTTGAGTAGCCTACACGTCTGGCTTACACTCGATTCGAGTTTTCGTATCGTTTCGGTGTTCTTACCGTTTGCCTGTATCCTAAGACCCAGTACTCTAATCATCTCTACTGAGGGTATTTTGTCCCCGTTTACCGTTAGCGTTATCCCATGTTCATGGGGCTTTCTTTGTCTCTTTTGTGGGCCGAGGAAGAGCGCTTCCGATTTCTCGGCAGAACATTTGAGTCCTATTTGTTTTAGGTACGACTCAATTTCCTCGATCGCTCTTTGGAGGGTACCTTCGATGTGCGCGTCACTGCCTCTGGTAACCCAGAGGGTGAGGTCGTCCGCGTATATTGTGTGGTTGAGCCCTTCTATACACGCCAATTTATGTGGTAAGCCAATCATTGCAATGTTGAAGAGTGTTGGTGATAGGACCGAGCCTTGGGGAGTACCTTTGTTGCCCAGCCTTATGCCTTTCTCTTCCTTCCCTCCTAGGCTGATAGTAACTGTTCTGTTTGAAAGAAAGTCCTTCACGTAGTTGTATACCTTTCCCCCTACATTTAGAGTTTCTAAGCGTTCTAGTATGGCTGCGTGGTCAACGTTGTCAAAAGCTTTGGCTACGTCAAGGCCGACTATTACTCTGGTATCAGCTGTTTCGTTGTCTAGCACTTGTTCTTTAAGTTGAAGCATAACATCGCATGCAGATAGATGTGTCCTGAATCCGATCATCGTGTCGGGGTAAAGCTTTTGTTCTTCTAGGAATCTGTTTAGCCTCGTTTGAATAACGTGCTCCATTAGCTTACCTACACATGAGGTAAGCGAAATGGGCCTCAGGTTTTCGAGACTTAGTTTCTTACCTGGTTTTGGAATAAGGACTAGGTTGGCCTCTTTCCACGAAGGTGGGATTCGGCCCTTATCCCAACATTCCTGCATGTACGCTGTTAGGTTTCTAATTGATGCATCATCCAAATTCCTCAGCATGCGATTGCTGATTCTGTCTGGACCTGCCGCAGTTTTAGTTCTGAGTATGTTCAACTCCGCCCTAACCTCTCCGATGGTGATGGGCCCATCGAGAAAAGTATTCTCTGCGCCCTTGTACTCGGGGAGGGGTGTGGGTGGTGTGCACCTCAAGTACTTGTCCCTCACTTCAGAGATTAGTTGATCACTAGTGCCTTCGTATTTATATACGAGTTTCTGTAGTTGTTGTCGTGCCTCATACTTTGTCTTGTCCGGGTCTAAGAGATGTCTGAGCATTTTCCACGTGTTGGCTTTGCTGATTCTGCGGTCCATCTGCTCGCAGATACTACCCCAGTTTTGTCTGGTTAAGTTCAGCGCGTGCTCCTCGATATCTCTATTCTGTTTGGCTAGGAGCTTACGTATGTTTCTGTTCCCCTTGTTTTGAGCAAGTTTTTCTTCTAGCTCCCTTTTCTTGCGCCACAGGCCTATCATACGCCTGTCTACCTCTTCTTGCGTTTCGTCTGCTTCCACCTCTTCGGTGGCTTCTTTAACTGCCGCGAGAATGTCTGTGCCCCAAGATTCTATGTCCCTGATTGCGTCTCGGGTATGAAGGTTCGCCCTGAATAGATCCCAATTTACCGCTGCGACCTTTTTGGGTTTCGGTGTGGGCGGTCCGTCTTCTACCACGATCTCAATAATTTTGTGGTCGCTTCCTAGGTCCTCCCCCGTGTTACACCACCTTGCCGTGATTTGGCCTCCGGTGAGAGTTAAGTCAGGTGTAGTGTCCCTACTCACGCTATTGCCCTGTCTTGTTGGTTTGATGGGGTCAGTGATCAAGATGAGCTCATTGTGGAGAATACTGTCCCAGAGTTCTCTGCCCTTGATTTGCGTATCCCAGAGTTCTCTGCCCTTGATTTGCGTATATTTGTATCCCCATGCGGGATGATGAACGTTAAAGTCCCCGACAATGACGATAGGGTTTTTGCCCGCTATCTGTTTCGTTTTTGCGAATAGCCTGCCGAAGCCGCAATCCTTTCTCTGTTTCGGAGAGCTGTATACGTTTAAGACGAATAGGCTTTTCTCTCTCCGCTTGCGCGGTATCATTTCGATTAGAGTGTGATCTAATTGGACGTGCCCTGTCTCGTGCTGCAGCGCGGTAACGTTGCGTTTGACAAGGGTGGCAACCTGCGTGTTGTCCCCTCGGCCCGGGTACGACTTGTAACCGGGCAGCTTCGCGTTTTTCCCGCACTCTTGTAAAGCTATAATTTCGGGTTTGTCTCCGTTTGCAAGGAACGATTGTAAAACGGCCCGTTTACGCAGAAAGCCCCTACAGTTCCACTGCCAGATAGTATTATTGTTCTTTGGCCAAGGCATTTTTGGTTGCTTGGAATTCCGCGTATATCCATTGGTCCCTTTTCTCAAATTCCGCCGTGAGAGCAGCGTCTCGCTTTGCAAATTCTACTCTGATCGTTTCTGTGACTTGTTTCATGAATTGCATTAGTGTTCCGTTCAGTAGTTTCATATCCTGTTGTTGTTTGTCGTTTAGTTGTTCGAATTTGGTCTCAAGATCCGACTCTTTGGTACGTTTCTTTTTTGAAGGGGGTTTTTCAACCTTCGCTGTCTCTACCTCTTTATCCTGCTCCACTTGCATAGGCGCCATTGCCTTTTCCTGTTGCGGTTTGTTTTCCTCGGGTTGTTTAGCTGTCGTTTCTAGCATTTTGATCCGCTCTTCTTGCTTCTTAATATAATCAGTTAAAGTCTTAATCTGATCTGCCTGCTGTTTAATAAGTTCTTTTAATTCTTTAACTGTCTCGGAGTCCTGGGAAACTTTAGTTGGCCAGCTCACCTTTGCAGCTTGCTCCTTGCGTGGCTGTTGCTGTCCGGTTTGTAGCCGGGGGAAGGACTCTGACCGAAACCTCGTTCTGCTGCCGGATCTATTACGGGAGCGGCTGTTCCTTCCGTCTTCTTGCTTCGCTTCTTCAGCCTCCTGTTTGGCTTCCCATTGGCGTTTCTTGACAATATAAGGGGTGCGAAAGAGATTTTTGCACCTCTTGTCCCCGGTGTAGTGTTCTTTGCCGCATAGTTGGCACTGCGGTGTACATTGGTGCCCCTCGGGGGGCGATGTCATGCCACAGCCGCGGCACTTGGTCACCTCACTGTCGCAGACGTCCGAGCGGTGGCCAAGTCCTCCGCACTTGTAACAGACCTCATAGCGTTTCTTGTATAGAAAGCATTTGAAAGTGATTCCGCTCAAGACTACTCTGCGTGGTACTTTCTCTTCTTCGAATGTGATTAGGAAAGATTTGGTCTTCCCCATTCTTCGTGCATCTATGACTGAAGGGTTGAATCCGTTAATGTTCAGTCCTTCTAGTACATACTTGTGTGTGTATTCCTCATCGATGCCATGTATGACTCCCCTGCCGCAACTCTCTGGTGCGTTCATGTAGGTGGTCACACCGCGTTCCTTGTCTCCGATCTTGACAGTTTCAATTTTCTCCACCTTCCTCGCGTTTTCGTAGCTAGGCGAGTGGTAGGTAATCGTACCTTGCTTGACGTTTATAGCTAGTCTGTCCTTCAGTGCCTCCTCATCCTTGATTCCGGCTTTCTCCCTGATGGCCGCCGCAATTCTCATCTCGGTGGTGCTCTTCAGCATTGTTAGTCCTTCTTTGGGACGCAGAACTACTTTCCATCCGGTCGCTGGAAGTCTCGGGAGGTCTGAGGCTATTGAACGTTCAGCGAGTTTCCGTCCCGCCTCTCTGTAGGCTCTCGTGTCGCTGCCGTCGGTCGTCGCAACAGTGGCGGCGTTCGCTGCCGCCGCGTCTCCGGCACCATGTTGGCGTCCTAGGTGGCGTTCGTCGTTCTCCAATTTTTCCGCTCGCTTCTTCAGTCTCATAATCCATTCCTCTTTTTCTTTTTCTTTGGGGTCGATGTCGGTTCCCACCACCGTCACTTCCATCGTCATCGTGGAGCCGGGCGTGGTCGGCGGTGGCGGGAGCTCGCCGGTCGCCGCCTTCTCGGAAGTAGGCCTATCGTGGCGTGTAGCGCTGGCGAACTTGGAATGACGATACAGTCTTTAAAGATGCACTTACAGGCACAAATGTGGTATCCTCAGGTTGCTTGCACCTTAGGAAACAGGTTTAAAAGACATTTACGGTCAACGTAGGAAAAAATCCGCCATGAAATCACTGATTTCGCAGGAGCCGACGTGAACGCGTCCGTACTCCTCGACGCCCCCTGGCGGTCCCCAACTTTTTCAAGGATTATAGAAAGGTTAGATTGATGAGGATCCCATACTGCTGATGCGAATTCTAGTTTAGGTCGGACGAATGTTTTATAAGCTAATAATTTGATAAAAGGGGTAGCAAAACGAAGATTTCGACGTAGGAAGCCAAGGGTGCGGTTAGCGTCATTAGCGATGTTCGTGATATGCGAAGACCATGTTAGGGTATGAGTTAAGGTGATGCCAAGATACTTACAGGAAAGAACAGATGATACTTCAGAACCGAAAATAACATATTTTGAGGGAATATGGGATTGCCTGCGATGAAAAGAAATCATACATGTTTTATCAATATTAAGGGACATTAGCCAATGCTTGCACCAAGTTTTGATTTGGGTTAGATCAGTTTGGAGGGTGTCAGAATCAGTTCTGCTGGTAATAGGGCGGTAGATTACACAATCGTCGGCAAATAATCGGATGTTCGAGTTGACGTTAGTGGGAAGATCGTTAATGTAGATTAGAAAAAGCAAGGGTCCAAGCACTGTGTCTTGTGTTACACCTGAAGTAACGGGGGAAAGAGGTGACGATGATTTGTTAGCGTAGACAAATTGCTCTCTGTTGGTCAAAAAATTTTGTAGCCATTTTAACACCAAGTGGCTAAGGTTAAGACGTGAAAGTTTTAGTAGTAGTCTTTTGTGGGGTACCTTATCCAAAGCTTTTTCAAAGTCAAGGAAGAGCGTGTCAACGGGAATGTTTAAGTCAAGATGAGAGCTAAGATCATTAATAAAAAGGGCTAGTTGGGTGTCACAGGAAAGTCCTTTTAGGAAGCCGTGTTGGATAGGAAGAAAAAACTTGACGGAAACTAAAAATTTAACGATGTGAGAATAAATAACATGTTCCATTAATTTTGAACAGATGCTCGTAAGAGAAATAGGGTGGTAGTTTTTACATGAAAACGATGAACCTTTCTTGGGGACTGGAACGGTCTTACCAATTTTCCAGTCTTGCGGAAGCACGATTGATGATAATGACTGTTGAAAAAGATGGCACAAAATGACACTAACCACATTTTTAGTATTTTTTTAGCACTTTAGAGTTCAAGTCATCAATGGCAGATGACGATGACACTTTCAATGATTCAATTTTGCGCCAATATTAAACGTCGCACAATTAGTTGTGCAGGTGACAGATCATTACTGAATAATTCAGCCATATGGTTCCAACCTAAGTAGATAACTCATCTTGACTGCGTGGAACACTCATTCCGAAATAAATAAAGCACAGCAGCGTGTCGAAGAGAACCCAGATGAACACCTGTCAATTCACAAGTACTAATCTTGGTTGCAGCTGATTCCACGCAAGAAAAGCGCATGCCATTTGTTACAAAAAACGTTCGCTGGTTGAAACAAAGAAAGCACGCTTAGCTTCATGGCGATATTAAGAACTTGTTGCGTATCTTCTGCGAAACACTCAAGACCGGGTATTTATGAGCCTTTCAAAAACGTACGGTAAATTCTACAGGTGAAACTTTGCAACCTGTCCCCAGGTGTGTTCAGTCGGCCGCTACAGCTGCGCAGATGCCTGACCGTCGCCGTCGGCCAAGAGCAAGCGGCGCGCAGCTGTGCCCTGCATACTTGGTAACGCTGCATAGCTTGATTTCTATACAACATACAGGTGGCCTTGGAGGCTACATCATGTTAGGTTTTTCGCTTTATCACGCATCGCAGTATCGCGCCCCATTTCCTCTTCTCTGGAATGGTAACTGATGCGGCTTTTGAAGAGAGGTGGCAATAATAGATTTAATCAGCGTAATACTCATCAAAAAATCTCCAATTACTTAAAAAAACCGCAATGTTCACTGCAAACCCTGCGAAAATGGGAAAGGCCCTAGTCATGCGGAACTTTGGGACCAATAGTGTGATGTTCGCTTTTTGTTTTACATATAAAACAGATGATGTAACTTCGATCCATTACAGACGGAACGAAAAGAAAGCGAAAAAAATGATCACTTCAAACTTGGAGCTGATCAGGTAAGAAAGAATGGCCATTTGTCCGCGGAGTGAACACTTTAACCGCAAGTGCTAACTTGTAAGAGGCAGCAAGCTGAACCTCTACCAACACACCGCGTCAGTGCGATTAAAGATGTGTTATCGACCACTTTAACAATCGTGATTCGAACAAGCATAAAGAAAGTGCCTACTGCTGATTACATTTCAAATCATTCATCGGAATTGGAGCGCTAAATAGAAGTAGAGAATTGTGCTGCAGACATGCGCAGCAATATGTTTCTCTTAAGCCATGTGTGCTGTCTAGACTTTTATTTACAGCGCAAAAAGGTTAGCTGGTTAGTAGCGTTACACGCAAGGACAAGTTTTTTGTTAAGTGCTAACATACTCCCTTCTGAAATGAACGCAAGTTTGGAAATAGGTTTTATGCCATAGCTACCTACAGTACACCAGTACACCCGTCTTATGATGTGTTTTTAATAATTGCCAAATGCAGCACCTCATCTTCCAAGCATTCAGTATTCAGGCCAGATTAGCAATTCCAGAACAAAACGCATCGTTGCATCAAGAGGGCCGGAAACTTGTCCGTGAAGGAAACAGTCTCAATGCGATTCTGTGAAATTAGGTTCATGTATATAGAGCCTACATTTTAATAAATTCCATTGGGGCACGTTGAGCATGTGCCCTGGGAGCTTTAAAGTGACCGTCGAGTTGCATTATTTCCACTTCGTTAGTTCCAACACCGGCTTCTGCAAAGTAACTAAACGATAGTAGAGCAGAACGTTGGGCCAGTTGGTGTAGCGACATAGTCAAGGGCTCGTCCCGGCCGTGGCGTTTGAATTTCTTTGGAGGAGAAATTCTAGAGGCCCGTGTACTGAGCGATGTCAGTGCACGTTAAAGAACCCCAGGTGGTCGAAATTTCCGGAGCCCTCCACTACGGCGTCTCTCATAGCCTTAGTCGCTTTGGGACGTTAAACCCCATAAACCAAACCAAACCAAGAAAACTTTGCGCAGAAAAACACAAGACGGAAGGATAACACGTGCACACACACGAGCGCAAACTTGCAACTGTATTTTCGGAAACGATACTCCTGCGCGCTCGCGTGTGTGTACGTGTTTCTTTCTCCGTCTTGTGTCATTCTGCGCAAAGTTTTCTTGAATATGTAATTAAACGATACATCAGTGATTAGCAGCAGCGCATAGCAACAAAGCGATCTCACTGCCGTCATTGGACATGCATTTCGTGCGTGCGACGGCTATTACTGCGGAATTCCTGAGGGGCTCACCGATGCGCTGAAGCAGCGCTGACACAAGGCTTCACCAAAAGCCCTATTCAGGATAGTGGGAGATGAATCATGCCCGGCGCGAAACACACCGAGAAGAGATAGTCTAAATGACAGTGACAGGTATGCCACCCATACCTCTTGGTCCGGTTGCTCTCGTAATCGTGTTTCGCGCCGCGTATGCAACGTAGGTTGTACTCAACTTGCGCAGTGTGGTGCAATGCCATTTTCTTCGTTTCGAAAAGCTCATTTGGTTACAAGCGTGTTCGCATCAAGATGAGACGTTGAACGTCATGCTTTCAGCCCATTATCTCTGCTATTCTTAAACTTGACCAAGTTAGCTCGCAGTTTGAGTGAAGATAGGGGCTAATACATTTTTGCCGGAGCCACGGCGATATGAGACTGAATTCGTCAAAAACGTGTATTCAGACGTTCAGGTTCCTTCATCGCAAAATGGTCTGTTCGTACATATCTTCGCTACTGTGGCCTCAAAAGAGTAACACGTCTGACTTAATCGGTGCACATGTGCGCATAAAATAAGCCTCGCCATATCTCTCAGGAGTTATGCAACGTTAGTATTTGGTTTGCGAGAAACACTTACCAGTGCGGTGTAGAGAGTTCCCGAGAGTCCGATAAACACGTTGCACCAGAAAAGCGGAGCTTTGAAAGCTGAAAAGCCAGGAGATCTCGGCATAAGGAAGACATATAACCTGTACAAACACCACGCTTCCCCATCTCTCGTGAATCTTCTCTGTGGACTATGAAGAGTAATTTGCTTTTAGGATGGCACCTAGAGTGCATTCAACCAGAAAATAACCATACAGTGCAAGTCTCTTAACAGCCCTCGCGAGGCCTTAAGGAAGACCTCTTACTGTTAAGCGTGAAAAGAGAATTGCGGTCTGGCCAAATTAATTCGCAGGTGACTAATGTATTCTGAGAAAACTCTGGTCATTAGCTTTATTGTCGTTTACATGCCGACTGCGTACTGCGAAGTATGAAGTAAAGCTGAGTGTCTGACAATAATGCCCGTTGCGCTGAAGTGTTGCGGAAAACGAAAGGGAAAGAGATGGCTTCTATTTTGGCGTAACGCGCCTGACGGGCAGGAATGTCGTAATTCACAGCGAAGTCTCTTTTAGGCGTGAACAGCGCCCGAAAAAAAGCATATTGATTCATGGTTCTATTTTTTTCGAGTTCTAAGACAAATCAAGGACAAAATCTAGCAAAAAACACCTACATAAAAGAAAGCGAGTGCACGGGCAGTTCGTTTTCTTCGCATCTGCCGAAGAAACCTTAATAGAGAAACTTCGTCAGAAATTCTATCTGCTAAGTTGTGAGTTCCATTAGTGAAACGATAACATTTTTCGTGTTTCTAATGAGGTATTTATACTTTCATTTATGGCCATACGTATAGTTAAATCACCTGAACAGCAATGCAGTTTAATACATTTCATAGCAATAAAGAATTATAGTGACAATAATAATAATAATAATGATAAGTTTCTACTTCAAATCCAATTCAATATTACTGTCATAAGTAGTCCACATGTAATCTAGGGCTCTGATATTGACAGAAGCCATTGCTAAAGAATGAAACTGACAGTACCTGTGACAAGAGTGAGTGATGCTGCGAAAATGGAGATGGCGCCCACACTTTGCTGGAAGAAGGAAGAAACCAGAAAAACAGTTCAGTAATTGTTCTTGTCTTCTGCGACATTTGGCCTGATTTCGCCTTTTTTCAAAGGCCATTAAGTGTATGCATAGAATATTGGTTGAGAGACTATGTGCAGCTTGATGCAGGAGAACTATTGTGATGATTATGGTGGTTTTTGTTAACTGACAAATAAAATATTGAAAGCAGAGGGAAGGGAGAGGTGATGCGCAATCTTAAAAGCATTCAAAATTTTCGAAGATGCATATCCGACCAACGATCCTCCATCATTTCTTTTCCTACCATTGGCCTGTCTTAACACCAGGAAATCCCAAAAATAAAGCTTTGGTCGCAATCCTAGGTTAAGCGTTTTCCATGCATTTCATCATAAATACACCCCCCGTAAGCCCCTTCTCGTTTGAAAGGATGCTGGTGTGGCCATTGCTTCACTCAGTGACATTGGTACGCTACGAAATACACAGGAGTTCTTGCGAAGTCTGTTTAGAACGGATCAACTTTTCTTCTTTTTGTAAAGAAGTAGCTTCAGCTCTGTTCAATGTGTTTTTCTTTAGATATAGTCTGTGACTGAGAATAGAACTCGCCTGACCTCTGCAATGCTGTAAATCTTATTTTAGAACAGCCTCCAGCTGCATTGTGACGCCTCACACGTCTGTATGTGCTGTCTCTGATGTCTGTTGGCAGCCTCCAGACTGGGAAGTAAAATGAGATATTTACGTGGTCGGGGAGGTGGGTACTTTTCGGCGATGCCGTCATTCCCCCGAAACATTCCGCTTGAAGCGTGAATATTAGGACGTGCATGTGGGGTAAAACCACCAGGCATCGTATCTTGGAGCTTCCGTAGTTTGCCCCGCATAATATCCCTTCGGCACCAAAAAAACGCACGCAGTACCTGCTATTTTCGAGCCTGAATCAAGTTACTAATCCGTACAAATCCCTCTGCCTTTCTCTTACCCCGATGTGTTTTTGTATGGTCGAGAGCACTACTGCGTGCTCTCAGTGTTGCTGAGACAGCTCTGTTATATCCACAGTCACGACTGTTTACAAGCAGTACGGCTTTTGGTTGCAGCTTCCAGCAAATGTTTTGCACCTTAAACAGTAAGTTAATTCCGTTCTTCTACTGGAAGCGATGACAGAAATTCATTCCCTTCGCGTGGCATATCTAAATCGGGCACAAAAATTTATTTAATTGCCATTCAATAACAAAATGTTTTTGCATCTCTTCTAGCTCTCAGCTGATCACTTTTATGCTATGAATATTGATAAACTTGCCATAACCTTCCCAGTGATGTCACTCCGCCATTTTGCTACCGATGTGCATGAAACCGGCATTTTCTCTCATTCAATGGGCAATAAAACGGCAGTGGATATTAAAAATGCTTGAAGTCGCGTTTAAATGTGCTCATATCGCAGCGAATGCCCTGCGAGAGGCTAGTTATTCTGTTGGGCCGATCACTAGACAGATCTCGCACATCTCCTAATCATTACAAACCTTCTAAAGTGTGGCAGCACATCCCCTGATTTTTATTGTTGAGATCTTTGGCGTAATTCCTTTACATCCTTATTTTCGCCGTCTTTGATGCACACCAGTCCCGCTGTCTCTTAAGATTGTAGGTACGCTATGTTAAAGCTATCGAATTGAGGTAGTGCTGAGAAGACACGAATTTACTCTGTTTTTTTTTTACTAACTTACCGTGAGGAAAAGGTAGATAACGCATGCTGTCAAGGAAATGTTGGCGTTGAAACGCAGCCGGATGTACTGCGAAAAGAGGGATAAACTTTATACATATAAATAAGAAAAATCACCAGAATTTCAAAAAAAACATAACATAATTTAATTCACGGCGTTTCGGCTGGAGGACCAGCCTTTTTTCCAGTGTACTACAAAATTCAAAACACGTTGCTTCTAAAGCGCGCTTGAGGTACTGGAATAGCGTAAGGCACCAGTGCAAGCAATGTGGGGTTGAAGAAGGCGTAGAAAAACAATGACAAATTAAAAAAATAATCGATGACACATCAAAATGTGATCCCTTAACATGGACGCAGGTATTCGGAAGAGGTGGGGGACATATAATAAAAAGGAGGCGGAAAAGATTCCTTTCCCCACTACCTCATGACAGTAGCGTTATAAGAGAAGCCAACAGCCCCCGAAGCAAAGGGGAATAGGGGATTCGTTTTTGTATTCTGGTGTTCATCGATGAAGATTATTAGTCAATAGTTTATCTTTCTCAACATTAACTGATTAGAGAAGCAGAAGAAAAAGCACATGCCATCGGTGGGAACCGAACCGACGACCTCCGGATTACGCGTCCGGAGCTCTACCAACTAATCAGTGATTTTTAATGGGACAGTGAGGAGAGCTCTATTGATATTTTTTTTAAAGCAAAATCCCATAGTTCGGCATTTCTGGCTTTGCTTCCACTTGGCTGGCAGTGAAAGATGCATTTATTTCTAAGAAATTTGGATTTGAAGTTTAAAAAGTTTGTCCCGCCGCTTTGATTCAAACTTGGAACTCTCTTTGACGACACAGGACTAAGTGCCGTGAAACATGACGTACACATGACGTAACGCAGACTCCGTTATTTCTGGCGGCCAGCAGTGCGGCCTACCAGCAGCCGAAAAGAAAGCTACCGCCGGCCGCACGTTGAAGGCATCCGTCGGCTATTGCGGCCATCGTTACCGTCGCTTCGTTTACGTTTGCACCAGCGTTTTGCCATCGTTATGATGGCTCCCGTTCTCGAAGTCGTCAACGAAGTTCTCGCAAATAGACAAATTTAGCATACCGTGTACCTTGTTACTGTTAGCGGAATACCGGGAGCCCGCCTACCGCCGGGGAGCAGGCGCTGATTGGTCCCCATGCTTCAGGCGCGCGCCTAGCTGCCGGGTACGTGGCGCCATCTGGCGACGTCAAGGAGATTTGCGCATGCATTGGCTGCGCCTCAGTGATTCGTGGTTATCGTGTCCCGGTGTTGCTATAACTATTGGTTCTAGCAACACTGTTTTGTCCTATGACGTCATCACGCTTGTACTTGCGAGTTTGGCCAGTGGCGGCGATACCTGTATTTTGGTTCTTGCTCTTTTCTAAGTTAAAAGAGATTTCTCGTCAGTATGAGTGGCGTTTTTGCAATCAGGAGCTGGTATTCTGTCGATACAAGCCAATTTTAATTTCTGCTGAGTGTCTCTTTAAAAAAAGCTAAAATATTTCCTAATAATCTTCATTCATAAGCACCACAAAGTTCAAAATCCCCTATGGTATTTGATTTCTGTGGTTGTTGGCTTCTCTCATATGCATAACGAGCCCCTCATTTCCCTGCCCTTTTTTGCTACGCACACACACACACGCGCGCGCGCGCACGCACGCAAGCACACACATGTCACCAGGAATTGAAAACATCACAGGACTTAATTCATGATGTTTCGGCGGGAGAGGCTGGTCCTCCAGTCGGAACATCGGGAATTAAATCCTGTTGTTTTTCAATTACTGAACAATAACTTGTATTGATCAATTAGCTGCACAGAAAAAAAAATATATATATATATTGTAAGAAAGAGAGTTGGGGATTGCTGCCCCAGCGGCTAGCGCCGACGAAGGAGAGGAAGAAGACAGAAGAAGGTGACGAAGCTTGGGTGCGCGCTTGCGAACGCCGGCCTGCTGAGCAGCACTGCTGGAACAAGGACTGTGGCCGTCCACACTAACTGTGCGAGTCCCCACATTGCAATATGTGTGTGTGTGTGCGTGTGTGTGTGTGTGTGTGTGCGCGTGCGTGCGTGCGTGCGTGCATATATATATCGAAGTATACGCTTCGTTGAAGGAAACATTTATTTGACTCGACGGTTCGATCGGAAGACCGATCGGAAAGATCTATCTTTCAGTAGAAAAGAATTTTTTTTCCCGTAAAAAAAAACGTTCACGGCAGAAGCGAAATCTTTGCTCTGAAGTAAATGCTCTGTAGCATGACATGTGGGAATCCTGTTTTGGAGACATACATTTTCCAAAATTTTGTTTTTTTTTTGCTGACATATTAACATGGAGTTCAACAACAAAAAGCAAAGCCTGTTTGATCACAAGAGGCAGGAAAAAAACAATCAGTTACGTGGATACTCTGTCTGTTTCCCGTACCGAAAACCGGCCCCTATTTTCATTGTTTTTTAGACACCCCCAGTTTAAATTTTAGATTGGTCTGTCGGGTACGTTAGGCTGAATTCGACCTGCCTCTGTCTTCGATGTGTGTGAGAAAGGACCAAGAATCTCAAACATGTGGAGAAACTTAGTCCGTTATCACTACGACTAGTTATGCCAGAAAACGCGAGCTCTTCAATCGAAGCGACATCGGCCGTAAAGCTTATCATCACTGCCTAAAAGCGGTCCCAACTGCCTTAATACTAATAGTTTAGTATAAAAAACGTAGATAACAATAAAGTAGCGAATTGCGCTTCGAGGACTTAAGCAGCATATTTTTTTTTTGCACTGTATACATAACTCTGCTCTTGAAACAAAAAGCGAATAGCACCGTGAATCTACACTTTCACACAACAGATGCGACTCAACGTTACCATTAAGATGCGGAATCATCTGCATTCATAGGTGAATCAAAATAATCGTATTTTGGCAGCTTGCAAAAAAAAATACTTTATAGTAAATGCACTTAGAGCATCCCGATTTCCAGGATCTTTGTTTAAGTTCCTTTCTTTGAGCTGATGCAATACTTGCTTGACATTTTCGAATAAAATTAGCGGGAAGAACTTCTGAAATGCACTAAACCGTAACTAACATCTAAACTAAAGCTAAAACATCTGCCACCACCTGACACTACGCGGTCTTCGCTGACACGTTTTGATCGATATGGCTCACGATGCCGTGAAAAATGGTGTCATAGAAGTAGTAGGCTACCCAGCCGGCGACATCCAGCAGAGCCTTGACTTCTGTATGGCGGGAAGCCATGACTTCGCCTTCAAGCAGCGAGGAGTTGACCTGGAACTGCAATGGAACCTCACAAGAACCTAGTCAGACCTTGCGACCATACGGCGCCGTTCATCTGAGTTGAAGGCTTCGCTCAGGCAGGCTATGAGACCTGGCCCCAAGTATCCGATAAGCCGGTTGCTAGACGATTCACCCAGATATCATATGTGTTTGAGAAAGGTCGTCTGCTAACGAACGATTTGTGCAAACTTCGCAACTTCACGCACGCTACGAAACACGGATATTTTCCATTTCATGACCGCTCGGAGTCCACAGCGCATGGATTTACCGGGACGCCTGAGAACACAGCTCGTTGTGCCCACAACCCAACATATAAGAACAAAACATGCAAGTATGGCTAAAAGAGAAGTTCGCCGAGTTGCTAATCCACTGAGTAGAACACAACTCTATCTGAAACTGGGACAAAGGAAGACGCACAAGAGTGAGCACTGACTTTCGAGCGCTGTCGTATATGCTTATTTCCGCGGTAGGAGCAATAAACTTCAGCGGAAAGTCAGCGCCAGCGCTAGTCTTTCTGTGCTTTCTTCGTCCCAGTTTCAAATCGCGCTGTTTTCAACTCAGTGCACGCCTACCCGTGAGAGCTTATCGTCCGAGGTTTCAGTCTCCTCGCACGGAATTCGCCACGGTGTCTTCACGCCCTTCCGGAGGCACATGATGGTTGAAACAGCTTTAAACTAAAGCAAATCCACTAATCGCGCCATGTGAAGAATGAAGAAAACAGGACGCAGCGGCGGAAATTCGTCCTGCCCTTAGGCAGATTTTTTTTGGTACCGGGTTTATGAAATCTCTGTTAGAGGTCGAAGTGGACCATCGCCTATGACGCATATCAGTACAATACCTTTTCGATGTGGATTAATTTAGTGTCTCCTTTTAGTGACACTCTAAGGTGTACCGAAATGTAAGTGCTCAAACTTTAAAATTTCACACGAAAAAGAAATCTGATGGAGCTGTCAATCGTGTGGAAAACTTGGGTACTATATTTTCTACGTTTGAAGCACATGCAAAAGTGGCTTAATATAGTGTTACATTTTTGGTTAAGTTTCTTGGCTAAACGCGCAGCCCACCTGCAGGAAGACCGACCGCATAGTCAACCGTCTAGAAAAAAAAGCATTGAATGAGCTGCTCTCAACAGAGAACGCCCCAGATAAACTCAAGGTCCAAAGGCGTCGACGGAGCAGGGCAGCACGTGCGTCCCAGAAAATAGTCGCGTTAGTCCATTCCCAGAACCTGCCTAACGGCAGGAGAGTTTTCCTTTACCACTTTTACACGCACCTGCTTGTCGGAAAACGTGCATGACAGGGACGCCATGCAGCTGCACGCAGAAGGCTTTGGGGCTGAAAGCTTTTGTGGCTTACGGTGCTTACTTCGCAAAAAAGCTCACATTGGCGTAGTAATTGTACGATATATTTTGCTTCAAGCATTTCAAGGGTTCGCTGAAATACAGTGGTGCTTTTTTCCGCCCTAAACCTCAGCGCTTCAGAATCCATGCAACATGAAGTAAGCATGCCGGATACCAGCGCGTATTGGCTGACAAATTATCTGCCTTACCACAGACTCATTATGACAGCAAGAGATCTCGTGTTTTATAAGATGTCACAAACAAGTAATAAAATGTGTCAGCGGGTGCTACAATGTTTCAGCGTTCGGTTTGACCCGCACTAAGGAGGAATTATTGTTGAAATCAAAGAATCATATAGAATGCGTATCAGTGACGAATCTGAACGTGACGGGATTGTTATAACATTGAGTACAGATGCCTGTACAGTTTTTTTTTTTTTGCCGGCACTTTAAACACGCTACAGGCACTAGCTGTTCTGCCGATCAAGTATTCGCTTGAACATGACAATACGTATGAGGCTTTGTTTGGATTGGTTTGGTTTATGTGGTTTAACGTCCCAAAACTACTCAAGCTATGAGGCACGGCATAGTTAAGGGCTCCGGAAATTTCGACCACCTGGGGTTCTCTAACGTGCACTGACATCGCACAGTACACGGGCCTCTAGAATTTCGCCTCCATCGAAATTCGGCCGCCGCGGCCGGGATCGAACCCGCGCCTTTCGGGTCAACCACTGCGCCACCGTGGTGGCTTTGAGGAGGAAGGAGAACATCTTCACCTTCTAGGTCTGGGTACAAAATCTAAGAAGAAACTTAGGAGCCTTAAGCTTAAAATCTGGGAACACGTGGTCATCCAACCACATATATCGAACGCGTATATGAAATGAAACTTTTTTCTTCAATACGTAATTTGACATATCTATACTGGAGTACGGTTATATCAAGAGATCTCACCTTCATGCTGCATTAAGGGTCTGCTAGACCCAACAGATTATGTGCTCAGGGATTTTATGTCCATCCGCCCCAGGTGACTCATGGGCGGTTGTCAACGAGAACTGTATGAACTCATTTCTCTTTTCTATGCGGCACTTTTTATGTATCCCGTAGACGGCACGAAAGCCTACACACGTCACAGTTCGACGGCCGTTTTAGTTACAACACGTTTGTTATCACTCCGACAGCACTGTTGACACTGGCAGCCTGTACAAAGGCTTCTAAGTTTGGTTCGGTTTGGTTTATTGGGGTTTAACGTCCCAAAGCGACTCAGGCTATGAGAGACGCCGTAGTGGAGGGCTCCGGAAATTTCGACCACCTGGGGTTCTTTAACGTGCACTGACATCGCACAGTACACAGGCCTCTAGAATTTCGCCTTCACCGCCGCCGCGGTGGCTCAGCGGTTATGGTGCTCGGCTGCTGACCCAAAAGACGCGGGTTCGATCCCGGCCGCGGCGGCTAGAATTTCTTTGGAGGAGAAATTCTGGAGGCCCGTGTACTGTGCGATGTCAGTGCACGTTAAAGAACCCCAGGTGGTCGAAATTTCCGGTGCCCTCCACTACGGCGTCTCTCATAGCCTTAGTCGCTTTGGGACGTTAAACCCCATAAACCAAACCAAACCAGAATTTCGCCTTCATCGAAATTCGCGATCGAACCCCTGTATTTCGGGTCAGCAGCCGAGCGCCGTAACCGCTCAGCCACCGCGGCGGGGTAAAGGCTTCTAAGCATCGACAAATGTTAGAGCAGATGATAAAGCAGTCAGATTGATTTTGTTTATCTAATGCTTCGCTGCCGTTACTAAACCGCCGAACGTTGTAAATGCTTTAGTTCATTTCCTCTTATGTGCTCGGCTTATCGCTCTGTAAATGAAAGATTGCCATATGAAGTCTAAGGCGTTGTAGGATTGAACGAAAACACGCCAAGTGAAGAGCGTTTCTCGGGCTGGTTGCCACAAAAGTAAAATGGATAAGAACAATGTTTGTTTTTAATGTTTCTGACCAAATATTTTCAATGAATGCGCCTTGCAACGGGGTAACTTGCAAGGGTCTGGACGTTATGCACCGGATGACGAAAACAAGGTTCAGTTAGAACAATCAAATCAGTCGCCACAATAGGGGTACAAACGCGGACTTTTTCATTTCGCGTTGAGAAGCAGACTTATCCGGGGAACAGGCTTTCTCTACAGGTTGTTCACCCCGAGAGTTTATTCAACTTTAATTTATAGTTCATGAGGAAGTTGTGTAGAACTAAACGTGACACATTGTCTGCTGAGCTTTACGTCACTGTAGCTTGTACTCAGAGGATGACAAGACTGCATGAAAAGTTATACTACAACCGCATGTCATACCCTCCCGAGCGGTCACGCGGAGCAGTTGATAGCGGTCCGAGTGTTCACGCCCGGCACCCGGAAAGCAACGATTGTTTACCTGGGCATTTTTTTCTGCATTGCAGCTTTGCTGAAAACAAATTTTTGATGCGCGCGATTGCTTTTTTACAGAACTTTCCTTGAGAGGCGGGCTATCATGAGCTATGAGCATTGATGTTCCGAGCGATAAAGATCAACTCATGGTGTGCCACAGAATTAGCAACAAGTAACGCTTCTGTTTGTAAGGTTTGTTTTCGTGCATACTTTAAAAATGTCGAAATATTCGAACCACAAACGGAAAGTGTGAAGAAAGAATCCAAGGAAGTACGAAAATAATAAGCGTAGTTTAGTTTATGAGGTTTAACGTCGCAAAGCGACTGAGGATATGAGAGGCGCCGTAGTGAAGGGCTCCAGAAATTTCGTCTACCTGGGGTTCTTAAACGTGCACTAACATCGCACAGTACACGGGCCTCTAGAATTTCACCTCCATAGAAATTTAGCCGCCGCGGCCGGGATCGAACGCGCGTCTTGCGGGTCAGCAGTCGAGCACCGTAACTACTGAGCCACCGCGGCGGCTTTCGAAAGAAGGGTGGAGGATATATAATTTACAGAATCTGCAACGTTCCATGATATTTTTTTCCCTGGAACACACTCTTAGAGGAATTATCATTCACTTTGTCTGCCATTCTTCTTTCATAAACACATGCAATAATTAACAGAAATTATGTATATACCTCCAGACAGAGAGAGTACGTGTGAGGCTATCCATGGCAACTAACTGCTGTTGTTTTCGACAGCCTTTTACAAAGGATGAAGAATGTGAAGCGCCACGAAAGCACGAAGAGCGAAAATCGGTATGTGCCATGTTGTACGTACACCACGTGTCACACACTGTGAAGAGAGTCGATGGACGGAGTCAACTCATGTTTCGGCGCCATGTAAGCTCGCTAGAGTGTGGCCAGTGATAAACAGCCATGAAAGACAACAAGGATGCACTTCAAACCACATCCTGAAATATATAGAATGCGCTACGGAAATCACCTATCAGGATTCGGTATCCGGTGGAAGGATGTACATCGGCCAAACTGACCGATACTACAATGAGAGGAAGAATGATTGTGAACACAATCTGTTCACCAATTCAAACGGCAAGTAAATTATACACCGCAATGAATGCCAGAAATCTGACAGTCACCCGCGACAGGAAAGCACAAAATTCCTCACTACGGCAAGCAGCAAAACTTAAATTGAAATAATTAGTCTTTCTAATCCCCAAGAATGTGATAAACGTGTCAGCGCACCATCCCTTGCAATTTCAGATAATGAATAGCTGTTTTTAAGAAGGCCACCCTTCCTGCCATCAGTTTTGGTGACGTGCATCTCTGCCGTAACCTTTACGCTTCTTATTTGTTTCCATCCTTCGCGCTCATTCTATTTTACCTTTTTCAGCTTAGTTATAATGTATTGTAGCAACCTTGTTTTATACCAATGTTACCTGTGCGGACCCTTTCTCCTATCCCCCTTTTAGCATGTTTAACGTGCTTTCCCTCTCTTCTCTGCTTTTGATATTGTGCAATGTCATCCTCTGGTATACAATTATTTCGAAGTCACGCTATCACGCCAACTGTAGCACCTGAAATCAATCTTTATTTTTTGCCTTGTCTTCCGTAGTAAATGGTTCAGCAAAAGCATCCTACCTGAAAAGATTAGACAGTGTTCATAATCTTGATCTGCCCTTATCATCTGGAGCATACGTGTTCCTTGTGGAGCCTGTACGATATAGAGTAGTGAACTGTATTATCTCCAGATCATACCCCCTGATTTGGTTAGCTCGTGTGGTGGTTATCGAGCATTAACAGGGAGTGCACGCAATTCTTCGAATAAAAGTTGAGAGCATTGAGCTTCGCGTGTGTGCCTTCCTTAATCTGTTATCGATGTTAGGCGCTGTTTGAAAATGAACGAATGGCTGAAGTAGCCCGTCAGAAGACACTTCTTCAATAGATCACAAAAAATCTAAAATATGCATTGAAACGCGACAAAACGAGGCAGTTAAGATGAGGCTCATCAATTCGTTTTCAATGGTAATGATCACAAAGACATGCTTGCAAGGGCAGACATCCATCAGTGATATCCGACAAAAAATGACGCAAAAAGAGCAGGACAGTTGGTTCTGTTTACCATGTGCGTTTTTTAAATACTATCGGTATTTTTCGGCTAAAAATATCAAGGATTGTCTCCCTGACGCTGCTTTCATTGCCACATGCGCTTTCACTGACATATGTTCACATGTTCCACCTTGAAACATTAGCTTCACTTGGCAATCTCCTGATGAGGTTGCGCCTGCTGCCCACTTTTTGATCAGAAAGCAGTGGTGCTAACACATATTGATCATCTGGTAGAGGAGCATCCCATCTAAAGCAGCTCTGTGCTTTCTGTGAGCCGAAGGTACAGACGCGCGCATGCGAGCGAAATTTCGTACTTTCGTCACTAGGGCAAGTGCTCCTGTTCTCTTACATCTCTTTTCTTCTTTACTTTCTCCTGATTTTCTCAGTGCGCATATGTGGGCTTCAATGCATATATTTTGCGTTCCAGAACAAACTGCAATTCTTACTACTATATTAGCGCTTCTGTTCTCTATAGCGACTTGTTTGCTTCAGAGTGAATCATATTGTTTTCAAATATTATGGAGCACTGAAAGCCTAGCCCCGCATGTTTTGTCTTGGCGTCTTGGGCATTCAACTATTTGGACAGAACATTAGAGGTAAACCACAAGGGAGAAAAAAACGGCGGAAGATAGACGGAAGTAAGTTACCTTCACTTTTTTGTCGCGAGTAGTACGTGAACGGTCCACATCGTACAGCTTGCGTAGGTGCTGTACAAATTAAGTTGCTACTATAACCGAAATTTCGCTGGGGGAGAGTACGTGCAATAAAATTTATTTCGGGGCTGTCGAGCAACGCAAGTCACTGAAAAAGCTTTCAAATATAAGGGAACATGCATGCTATACCGTGTAGAAGAATACTGCCTGGCAAGGCAGAGCAGAAATAACTTTTTTTTCTTTCAATAACATACCACAACCTTGTCTATAACTACAGATAGGAACAGGTCGTCCCTAATGAATAGATCGAATACGTCGTCCTGCAGATGTGCAGGACGTGACATGTAAAAAGCGACGCGCTTGGCAGTACTGCACCTCTAACGGGCAAATAATGGCGGGATGTTATTACCGGTCGCCACATTCTTCAATGTTTATTTGTCCAAAATAAAATACTTTGACTTCAAGCGCTCGACGAGTCAGCGATTTGAGAAATTTCTGACTGGCAGAAGCCTTTCCTCTTGCGTCAGAACCAAGCTCTAGAGGATACGTTAGCGGTGTAACGAAAAGCGCTGCTTTTTCTGTCATCAAGAACTCCTTAGAGTACTGGCCCATAGTTTCCATACGGCTCCTAAGCGTCATCAGCATCCGACGGGGTGAATTTCTTGTCAGGCAAATTGTGCTCGCAATCGCTGCCAAATATTAAGGCGTAAGCCTTTAATGCCTCATCGTTGTAAGCAGTAGTTGTTGACAGAAATGTCACGCTTTTCAATTGGTCGAAACGGTCTTGACGTCACAGTGCGCAAATTTCAGACGCGGCCAATTGTACTTTGGCTATAGTAACCATGCACCCAATTAAAGGGATCGTATAGTGATGCTCCAAGTAAGTGGGAATGAGTTTAGATCATTGCTTAATTACCCAATTAGCCTAATTAACCCTTCTAGTAAGGCCAGATAAATAAATAAAACAGAGTAGGAAATTTGTCGAGTTGGGGAATCGAACCCCGGTCTCCGGAGTGCGAGACGAGCACGCTACCACTCCGCCATGCCTACTCGATGGTTTGTAACGAACAAAGGCGCGTCTAGTGAATGCAATGCCTTCGTTCACTCCCGTCTTCCTCCCTTCCTGTTACGTCGAGGTTTAGGTATCCAGCCAGATATGCGAGACAGATACATTTCCTTTCCTGAAAAACCAATTTACCGACGAGCAAAGGGTAGAACCGAACGGGCGATGGCGTTCTGTGGACTCCCTGGCAGCGTGGCAAGACGCCGTCGCGTTTCACTTTTAGAGGCGAAGCTTAACATCTTAACAACGCATCAGTGACACAAGCAGCAACACCGCGCTTAAGGCTTACGCCTCAACGCACTTTAGGTCGACAAAGTGCCCTCCTGAATTTTTTCTTGTTCAGCGCAAGCCACGGGCATGTGTTTGAAACAAATTTCTAAAGTGCCTGACTGGATTGCTCTAGGTCACATTTGGTTATACCGGCCGCTTTGTTGTGCCTACATTCTGTCTCTTCCCTATACCACCGGTTTCCGGCTGAGCGTTTTATGTGCATGCAATTTCCATATTCCACGCTGCACACCTCTGACAATCTGCGCTAAAAATACTCTCACTTAATTCTTGAAAATGGACAAATTTTACCTTTTTCTTTTTCAGTGCTGTTCTGCAGAGAAATAGTTTAGTTCCTCGTCCGTGAATGTCCGTACTTCATACCTACTTTATTCGTACATGAGTGCTGTGGCCTTCCCCAGGATCATAACAGGGTGAGCACACGCGCTTGCATACGCATATATGAAGGCGAAAGGGTACGAACAAATAAATTTATGAGCTCTTTAAATGATGATATCGACTTTTGTTCAACTCCATCGTTACAAAGGTTATTTCATTCTACTGCATTAAGCCGGAAATAGGAGCATTAAAAAAATGGCTGAGGCTTAGCTTAGGTTAAGCCTAGTCAGATGCGAAGCATATTGTCGCCGAGTTGCATATCGAGCAAGCCGCTTGGCTAGACGTTCTTCACGCTCTTCATCAGTCTCTGTAGCACGCCGCAACTTTTGCTTCTCATTCCAACGAGCAGCCCTGTCTCCAGGAGGCATCTCTATCCCGTGTACGCCTAGCAGAGGCAGGCGCACCCCCTTGTATACCGCCGCTCCAGCATCACGTGTTCACTACAGCGCACCTAGCGGCAGAAGCAGGAAACACATTGGTCGCGACGCGTCGCGCGACGGCGCGAGCTGGGGCCCCGTTTCTCCTATGTCGTTATGTCACGCATCACGTGGTCCTCCTTGGTCGCGACGCCTCGCGCGACGGCGCGAGCTGGGCCCCCGTTTCTCATCTGATGTGACGTAACGTACCACGTGGTCATCCTTGGTCACGACGCCTCGCGCGACGGCGCGAGTTGGGCCCCCGTTTTTCATCTGCTGTGACGTCACGCATCAAGTGGTATGACATGGAGGTCACGAAAGGTCAGTGGTAACGACACCGCCGCGCTCGAGGAGCTGGGTTAGGCTATTTTAGTATGCTTCGCATAAAATTTTCAGTCGAAGATAGCCTAACCAGAATGGGAAAACTCCAGATGTGTGAATGTTGTAATCTCCTGTTATCGAGCGCAAACAGAAATTCATTCTCAATAGGCAATTTATACAAGTTACAGACGGAAAGCAATTTTACCGAAGTAATTCACTGTCAGACAGTAGGCTACGATTCTTGAAAATAAATGTTGCTGCTTTTGGTTGGATGCGCCCAAATTTGTTGGTGCGGTAAACGGGTTCCAAATTAGTACAGCTTATTCAAGTGCTGGACGAATTAGGATGTTCTATGAACGAGATCATACAGCTTGTGCTGCAGATAACAATGGCTGCCTGAGATAAAACCATCTAGGAAAGCGTTAGATCTGACAATGTTAACTGATATGTTCTGTCCTCGATAAATTATTATCAATCGAAAGAGCGACATATTTACAATGCATTACTTATTTCAGGGGACCTTTCTTCAGGGCGGTTGTCATTTTGCCATTTTCCACTCCTCACGTCATGGTATTGCTTTCAGCAGCTGACTGTTCATTGTAATTTGGAACTGGATAACATTAACAACGTTGTAAGGTACCCAGTCGTCTTCATAATATTTATCAAGAACAAAAAGATTGTCAACGATACAGTTTAGGAAGAGCAAGAAAACGAGCAGACCACTAAGGACTTTGGAAAACTATTTTACACGCGTATAGAATTGAAAGATGTGTTGTTTATTGCAACTAACTTATGTCTGCCTCTTTAAGAAGCTACGGTTCCAGCATCAAGGGGGCACAGTGCACTTGATGCCACGTAGCGTTCAACAACTACAACTTTCAGTACCTGCCCAATAGTACATTACGCGCGGAAACTTCACCCTTCTAAAAACCAAATTATAGTGCGTATATGACGGTTCCGAGAGGATTTTTAAACTAGCGCTTGCAGAACACCGTTCTGCGATGATTCTGTACTGAGTCGCTTTTTGTTCACCGAAGGGTTAGATTAAGAATGTGTTTCAAAGGGAGGGGCGTGTATTTTTTTTTAATCACGTATTATAGAGCACGTCGGGGCCATACTCTAGGTTGCACTCACACACACAGACGACAGCGGCGGGTGACTGCACGGCACCTTGTGCCGCTGTACTCACTTCGAATATCGATGTGATGCCCAAGCGGTACAGCACTGGCACGAATACATATGTGGTCACAGGAATCAGCACGAAAGAGGTGAGGTATCCCCAGGACAGGTGCCAGCCATAGGCGTAGTAGTGCGCTGGAAAGCCCACGAGTCCGGTCGACGAGAAGAGCGACGCCACGGAGGACGCCGCCAGGGGGAGTGTCTTCAGCATCCGGCCAGCGAGAAACACTTCCTCTGCTGTGTCCCTACTTCCGGCACTGACGTTATTCCGCCGGAAGGAGAAGTACAAGCCGAGAGAAAGGTTCGCAGCAACCAGGATGGCAAACAAAGCATACTCGAGCACCCGGACCATTCTTGACGACTTTCAGGACAGTTGTGCTCCTAGGGGTGTCCTTGTTGTTCACACTAAGGACAAATAAAATGAAAAAGCAAATATGTATAGTTTGCCACCATATGCCTGAAAGGCCTGTGCTTTTTTTGCCAGTGCAAAAGTTTAAGTGCCCAGTAACATACGCGAATTACGACAGTTTTATCAGGAATCGTGGTTCATGGAAGTGTTAGATTGAAGATGTTATCGAAAGAAGAAAGTAGCTGAATTCGTCTCACTTTAAAACAATGCTTCATTTTTTCCGAGCGGAATAGTAGGACTGGTGCAACTACATATCTGGGCGCGTACTACCCTCTTGTGTTGTGGATCTTGCTGTCGCTAAGTATTATAAGCGTGGAAATGGGAGACAAACTTTCTGCTTCATTAAATCATGTTTATAGCTCTCCTTGTGAGAAACATCATTAGCGTCTCTGAATATTCATGTGGCCCACAGTGTGCGTACATATTCAGATACGCAATGCGCTGTACTGTCCAGAGAAACCTCAAAAGTTTTCGTATTGCTTAAAGCCCTCATTTCATGACAAAATAACACAAATGCAAGAACTTTATGAATTTACGCACGCCGTATCGAGCACGCTTAGAGATTAAGAGCCTAATTCTTTTAACAAACACATTCATACTATATCAATTTTTTAGCTTATCATCCGAAGTTACCGCATCGAAATATTAGGTATAGTGTCGTTTAGTAA
The DNA here is from genome assembly GCF_055824585.1 of Amblyomma mixtum. Lineage (NCBI taxonomy): Eukaryota > Metazoa > Arthropoda > Arachnida > Ixodida > Ixodidae > Amblyomma > Amblyomma mixtum. The sequence continues at coordinate 26,811,454 of NC_143021.1, read as the reverse complement.
AGCACTCTACATCATCAGAAAAAAAAGAAGTGAAAGCCCAAGACAGCACTTGCTAGTGATGCCGTACACCTTCTCAACGCCCATCTCTATTTCTTGGTTGAGAAGATCACTTCATTTCCTAAACACGAAACGACCATATTGTTTGGCCCAGCAGGGATTTTTAATTGTAGCCAGCATTACGGAGTTAAAAAAAAGTGCGCTAGAGGCCCCAAAAAAAACTTTCCAGACGTTTCGTGCACAAACGTAGACGCTATGCTGCAAAGGAGTAAGGCAGAATTCTGAATCGTCATACAATACCTCTCAAACATCCTGCTCGTACTTGCAGATGCAAGTAATATTAAGAGTCATATTTCAATAAAACGATTAATGTTGGAATATACATGGTAGAACTCACCTCATTCGAGTGAAATGCACTTCAACTCGCCTTGACTTCGCTTAGTGCAGCTGACGTCAAAATGCGGAATAAAAGGATATTAGTTTGGTTCAGAGCAGGCCGACCATAGGTCGTTTTACAGTGGGTACCACCTTCGCATTTAGTCTTTTCTGTTTTGTTGGCACAAAGGCAGACGGTGAAAAAAACAAGCCGCCGCAATGCAAGCACCCACGCATAGCAGTAAACTAGACTGAGTCGCAGCTGGTAGGAAGCGGTTGTGGATGCGTCTGCTGGATGTGACAGAAGTGATAAGACCGGTGCGTGTGATGCAGCAGGAAGTACATATTCATTTTTTATTCGGGCATCGTAGTGCACGTGCCCTTTCTAGTTGGAACAATGAAGCCTGCCAACCATGAAGTACTACAGCAAGTGCAGACAATTCAGTGCACCCACTTTATTGTATGATGGCATGAACCCTTAACTCAGGAGCGGTGGGAATAACCCGGAGCGCGCTCATTTTCAGCCCTGCTAAGTTTTTCAACACCGAGGTGTAGCAAACGACAGTGATGGCGGTATGTGTGCCGCTGCTATGTGACTGCTAAGCAAATATTTTCATTAGTGCAAACAAGAATATTATATACGAACCAGATTTGCGGCTGGATGAAAACATCGTAGAACGTGAAGTATTTCCCGGCGCATTTGCCTCAGACAGAAAGTAAAGCGTTTCCACGGCGGGGAGGTGTTCATTTGAATATATGGCACTATCTCGCGTGCGCTCACCATCATCATCATCAACCCTACTGCGTCAAATGCAGGCCAAAGGCTTCTTCCATCTTTATCCGATTAACCCAATCCTATGTGAGCTGTGGCCGCCGTAACCCCACAAACTTCTTAATTTCATCCACCCTCTTAACTTTCTGCAGCCCGCTGCTACGCTTCCCTTCTCTTGGAATCCACAACGTTAGCCTTAAGGATCAGCGGTTATCTTGCCTTCGCATTACATGCCTCGCCCAAGCTCATTCTTTCCTCTTGCTTTAGTCTATAGGATGTCATTAGCCCGTGCCTGTTCGTTCACCCACTCTGCCCGCTACTGAAGGTAACTTGGTAGGCAGTGTCCTACCAGATAACACTAGCTGATAACTAACTCCTGATGGGACGAAATTTTGACTTCCCGGCCGGCTGTGCTGCCAGCTCATTGTTTCAGATTAATAGGAGGCTTGGCTTTATTTTGTTATTTCTCCATGTTGTTGGTGTTTTTATTTTTCTCTCATGACCCGTTTTAAATATAATATAAAATAATATTGACTACTCTCGAAACTACTTTCTAGTATATGCCGTGTAACGTGATATAAAGGCCGCACCCGTGTAAGGGCCACACCCCCTGTTTTGGACTGGATAATTGAGAAAAAATACTGTTATACTTTTCTTTCTAATCATTCGTGATTGCAGCGTACCTTCTACATTCACATGCGAATAAAAAAATTTAATGCGGCAGCTGCACAAGTTTAAACGGTATTCCTAATTTCAATGCTGAGAAAAGGTTGTACTGTTAAGATAACATGGCAGAAGTGTGGCCCAAAATTATTGCATTTCTACTGGCGGGCTACAGGTGAAGATGTCGTCAAGATTTTTATTTAGCGAAACTCAAACTTTACTGAATTTTCGCGATACAGTGCGATGTCTGCCGACGTAAAGTGTCCACAGAAGTTTATACACGAAATTTAAAATTTCCTTATTTTAAAAACAAAGTCAGTCTTGACCACCACTATATCTCTAGGCTTGAATATAGGCCATATAGACACTATCAATCAGGTGATAGAGAAATGCGCCAAGTATAGCCAACCCCCATCTGTAGTCTTTATAGATTACGACAATCCGTTTTACAAGGTCAAAACTTTAGCAGTGGTGCAGGCATTGCGGGATCAGTGTGTAGAAGTGCTTTGTGTAAAAGCACTGGAAGATATCTATAATGGGCGCCCAGCTACTTTAGTTCTCCGTAATTTCAGCACTAAAACTGCAGTAAGAAAGGGTGTTAGGCAAGGTGACAAAATCTCGTCAATCCTAGTCACCGCCTGTTTACAGGAGGGAGAGAGCTTCCATATCTGCAGCACTAAAAACGAAACAGAAGGAACGCACACAAGAAACACAACAGAGCGCTATTGTTTGACTACATCTTGTGTGAACTCGCCCAGTATAATGTATTGTGGCATTAAAAGGCCTGGATTAGGAATTAAAATTCCCCTATGCCCCTAGGTTTCTGTGGCTGTTGGCTTCTCTCATATTTATAACGAGCCCCTCATTCCCCTTTCCTTGTCTGCTTAATTGCTTAACGAGGGCCTCGGTTCTGGCAGCCTTGATGCCTTAGGAAGCATAAGAGGGTTCTCACACAGCTTCCACCCTCGCCGTTCGATGACGTTCTACGTCACATCAGCGGTAACGCAGGACCTGCTCCGCCCGCCGCTTAAGAACGTGGGTGGCGCTGGTGAACACTCCCAAGGTTCGGTTATTTGTAAACATAAATACCCCCGAAAGCAGAAGGTTTGACAGCCGTCGCCGTAGCTCACAGGTAGAGCACCGGACGCGTAATTCGGAGGTCGTGGGTTCGGATCCCACTGGCGGCATGTGGTTGTTTTTTCTTCTGCTTTTGTAATCAATTAGCTTTAAGCGATAACAAATTCAGTAATATTATAAATTGATCAACACCACAAAATAAATAAATAAATTAAAACTCCCCTAGCCCCTAGGTTTCTGTGGCTGTTGGCTTCTCTCATATTTATAACGAGCCCCTCATTCCCCTTTCCTTGTCTGCTTAATTGCTTAACGAGGGCCTCGGTTCTGGCAGCCTTGATGCCTTAGGAAGCATAAGAGGGTTCTCACACAGCTTCCACCCTCGCCGTTCGATGACGTTCTACGTCACATCAGCGGTAACGCAGGACCTGCTCCGCCCGCCGCTTAAGAACGTGGGTGGCGCTGGTGAACACTCCCAAGGTTCGGTTATTTGTAAACATAAATACCCCCGAAAGCAGAAGGTTTGACAGCCGTCGCCGTAGCTCACAGGTAGAGCACCGGACGCGTAATTCGGAGGTCGTGGGTTCGGATCCCACTGGCGGCATGTGGTTGTTTTTTCTTCTGCTTTTGTAATCAATTAGCTTTAAGCGATAACAAATTCAGTAATATTATAAATTGATCAACACCACAAAATAAATAAATAAATTAAAACTCCCCTAGCCCCTAGGTTTCTGTGGCTGTTGGCTTCTCTCATATTTATAACGAGCCCCTCATTCCCCTTTCCTTGTCTGCTTAATTGCTTAACGAGGGCCTCGGTTCTGGCAGCCTTGATGCCTTAGGAAGCATAAGAGGGTTCTCACACAGCTTCCACCCTCGCCGTTCGATGACGTTCTACGTCACATCAGCGGTAACTCAGGACGTGCTACGCCCGCCGCTTAAGAACGTGGGTGGCGCTGGTGAACACTCCCAAGGTTCGGTTATTTGTAAACATAAATACCCCCGAAAGCAGAAGGTTTGACAGCCGTCGCCGTAGCTCAGAGGTAGAGCACCGGACGCGTAATTCGGAGGTCGTGGGTTCGGATCCCACTGGCGGCATGTGGTTGTTTTTTCTTCTGCTTTTGTAATCAATTAGCTTTAAGCAATAACAAATTCAGTAATATTATAAATTGATCAACACCACAAAATAAATAAATAAATTAAAATTCCCCTATGCCCCTAGGTTTCTGTGACTGTTGGCTTCTCTCATATTTATAACGAGCCCCTCATTCCCCTTTCCTTGTCTGCTTAATTGCTTAACGAGGGCCTCGGTTCTGGCAGCCTTGATGCCTTAGGAAGCATAAGAGGGTTCTCACACAGCTTCCACCCTCGCCGTTCGATGACGTTCTACGTCACATCAGCGGTAACTCAGGACGTGCTACGCCCGCCGCTTAAGAACGTGGGTGGCGCTGGTGAACACTCCCAAGGTTCGGTTATTTGTAAACATAAATACCCCCGAAAGCAGAAGGTTTGACAGCCGTCGCCGTAGCTCAGAGGTAGAGCACCGGACGAGTAATTCGGAGGTCGTGGGTTCGGATCCCACTGGCGGCATGTGGTTGTTTTTTCCTCTGCTTTTCTAATCAATTAGCTTTAAGCAATAACAAATTCAGTAATATTATAAATTGATCAACACCACAAAATAAATAAATTAATTAAAATATCCCCTATGCCCCTACGTTTCTGTGGCTGTTGGCTTCTCTCATATTTATAACGAGCCCCTCATTCCCCTTTCCTTGTCTGGATTAGGAACAGTTGGGTATAAGACTTAAAGAAGAGCACCTAAGTAATCTGCGATCCGCTGATGATATTTCCTTGCTAAGTCAATCGGAAGAGTTGCAAAACATTGTGAATGAATTACCGTACTCTGGGTCTAAAATTTAATATGGAGAAAAGAAAGTTGCAACAGTCTCCGAAGGAAATAGCAGCTTACAATCCGTAGGAAGGTGCTAGAACTGGTAAGAGAATACGTCTAATTCGGCAAGGGAGAGTCTGCAGGTGTGCATCGCATCAGTGAAATAATTAGAGGTGTAAAAATGGGGTGGAGCGCATTTCGCACGTTCTTTCGGATCATGCATGTTAGTTTAACAATATCCCTAAGGAGAAATGTATACACAGCGGTAGCTTAGCGGTTTACACCTATGGGGCTGAAATACGGGCGCTAACAAAAAGAGTTCAACTTACGGACAACGCAGCGAGCAACACAAGTCAATGCAACCATGCGTGTGCGGATCCGGGGTGAGCGCAAGCAAGTATGTACAGCGCAGCGAGCTCTTTGAACAAAAATTATAGGTGTAACGTTAATAGTTAAGAAGTTGGCCGAGTGGGTCAGGGATCGAACATGGGCTAATCACGTCTTAATAGAAATCAAGGGGGAAAAATGGCTTCTGCAGGGCTGCGAAGGCAAGAGAACCGATGGGAGATAAGCAAAGCAGACTGGATACACAGTGAACGGAAGCGCAGCAGCGAGCGGCAGAAAGTCAGGTAGGCGGATGAGATTAAGACGTTTGCGGGATTGGGGGCCGCAGCTAGCACAAGTCAGGATTAAAGACATGGAACATGTCTTTGTCTTTTAGTTGGCGTATTCAGGTTGATCATGATAATGACGACGCGCCCTGAACTTCCTCACGCGTTGTGTTGTAGACAAACGCACTGCAGGGCGTGTAATCCTGTACAAATTTTTGTGCTATGCTGGTTATCGGGGAATAAAACTATTTCTGTGGCTTAAAGCAAAGCATGCCTAGAAAAAGTGTACATGATAAAGAGGATATGTGTGTTCCATACTTTTGGCTAATACCAGCTGGCTAGCAAGCCAGGAAACGCAGAATTGTTGCCGCCAATCCACATCGCGCACGCAGAATTTTGCCCACGGCTGCACGAGCTGTGGTGAGGAATCTGGTAATAAAGACACATCAAAGCATACTGGTTGGAACCCTCACCTAATTCGCGATGGAGCCGCCGCGGTGGCTCAGTGGTTACGGTGCTCGGATGCTGACCCGTAAGTTGAGGGTTCGATCTCGGTCACGGCGGCTGAATTTGATGGAGGCGAAATTCTAAAGGCCGTGTACTGTGCGATGTCAGTGCACGTTAAAAAACCCCTGGTGGTCATAATTTACGCAGTTCTTCACTACGGCGTCTCTCATAGCCAGAGTCGCTTTCGGACGTTAAACCTCACAAGCCAACCAAACCAACCGCGATGGCTGGATGAATTAAAGATAGGAGCGTCCCCTTTAAAGCCGAAAAATCGTCAATAAACATCACCACTGAAATAATTCACTCCTGCAATCGCCGATAGTAAGAAAGCTGGTACTATGATTAGCTAAAAATTGCCCTATTGTTTCTGCAATTTTTACTGAATTCCGTATAGCGGTATTTATCCGACCGCGCACATTTCGCCAATTCCTTAAAGCTCCATTGTAGGCAGAACTGAGTTCGTGAGGACTTCAGCTTTGGTATGAAGCCATGGTGGAGTTCAAATGGTTTGGATTCACGGAGGAAAACAGCCCCTACCTCCACCTCACAAAGACCAGCCAATACACGGCTGAAGTCCTAATGTGTACCCTTTTCAAGACCGCTCTCGGACTCTCCATCTGCACGTTAACATCTCGACTGGTGACTATGGGCATCCGCAACACCTTCTATGAAATTCGAGATGCGGTCCTCTCCTGCCAACGCATGCACTTACGCGCCATCCTCCAACACATCGAGGACACACCCTCACAAGAATAGTACGCCCAAACATCCGTACTCAAATTTAATCAAGCCCTATCCCCAGACACATGCACCAAGAACTCCAAAAGACCGGTAGACATGCCCGACTCGGAATCTGCGAAAGAGTACGGGCACAATTCTACCGCCTTCTACGTTGACATCGCCTCCTATGCAAGCCCACAGATATTCGTTTGGGTTTCCGTAGACAGCGTCAACACTCCACTTCTGGTAGCCTCTGTCCAGCCTCTGTCCGTATGACGAGCCACTAATACCCTTGTCACGCGGGAGAGTCATTTACTTGGGTACACATGCAGGCTAGTTGATGGCTTATGATTCTTAGAGCAGCTCAAACACGGACGTAGATAGAAGAGGAGGCATATGGGCTAACTTTCCTCTACGTTTAGTGTTTAAATTTACTTGCATAAATACATAGCTTCATGTGCGCGAGATGGCAAACAAGTAAAATTCGGAAGACAAATGATGCTAAGCGCGTATTGCGCGCCTTGCCAACTACGTAATTTTTTCATAGAAGATACTGTCGTGCCCCATTAATATGACAGCCACTAATATGAGCCACTTGAGATAAAGGCTTTTGCTATGCACCAAACATCTTCAGTGTATTGGCAGCCTGGTAATATGAAAACTCATTTGCTATAACATGGAGGCTGGAAAGGCTGGGAACTTATATCGGTCCGTGTATTTTTCTTCTGTGAAAATGTAGAGCATCGAAAATGAAACAGAGCCGCCGCGTTGGAGGCTGGAAAGGCTGGGAACTTATATTGGTACGTGTATTTTTCTTCTGTGAGAATGTACAGCATCGAAAATGAAACAGAGCTGCCGGCTGGAAAGGCTGAGAACTTATATTGGTCCGTGTATTTTTCTTCTGCGAAAATGTACAGCATCGAAAATGAAACAGAGCCGCCGCGTTGTCTCAGTGCTTATGGTGCTCGGCTGTTACCCCGAAAGACGCGGGTTCAATCCTGGCCGCGGGGCTCAAATTTTGATGGAGGCGAAATATTAGAGGACGTGCACTGTGCGATATCAGTGTATGTTAAAGAACCCGAGATGGTCCAAATTTTCGGAGCCCTTCAGAACGGCGTCTCTCATAACTTCAGTCATTTGGTACGTTAAACCTCAGTGAAAAAACCAAACCGAAAATGCAACACTGCTCTTCCAGCTATGAATTTTCTGTTTTCCGCTCATAACAGCAGTGAAATTGAGTGCAAAAGTGCAAATGAAGGATTCTTTTTTGTTTTTTGGTGATGAGTGGAAAGCTACTCCTGACATGCCTTTCCATTCACCTTTTGCATGGGCGGCTATGCAGCTACTACTATGCGGAAAGCCATAGTTAATAACTCTCTGTGCAATTTGCACAGATATGTAGTAGTGGTTAGTAGAGTGGGAATATTTGCTGTTGGAGAGACGCTATCATGCCTGAAAATGTCCCTGTGCCTTTCAATTACTAATAGGCACATGGCATGATGTACTAAAAAAGGACAAGTTGTGTCGATCAAGCATGTTACATGGAAATGTCGCTTACTTTAAGTGATCAATTTGTAGTCTGCAGGGCTGTCAAAATAACTTAAGAGTCCTGTCCTGCGACACTCAGGCATGTTCGGAGCATTCTTATTATACAAAAGCGAGATCACCGCCATCGCTACTCCAATAGCACAAACGGTGCGCTGAATTGCGGGCCCTTGTGGGCCCGGCAAGTGATGCCCGTGGGGACCTGACCTGGGATATGTGCGGAATTTGCAACTCGGCATCACGCGGGACCAACAGGGGCAGCCCAGTGGGCTTGATTCATAGCACCAGCAGGGGACCCCTATGGTCTGCATTCACAGAAACGATAAAGGGGGCTTTCCTCCGTCCGCTGTGGGACCCAGATTGGCAGTACTGGGCTTCTCAGAGGGGACTTCCAGGGGGGCTTATGCGGCAGTACAGCGGGGACCCACATGGGCTACCAGTTGCCAGGCGCACATTGGCTAACCCATGCCAGCTCACATTGGCTAATCCATGCCAGGCCCACATTCCAAACCCTCAGCTTTCGCTTCCCAACCGATTTTCCTGGGGACAATCTTTCCCCCGCGCCATTTGTTCTCCCGATTAGAGACCCAATTACTACGCGTCGCAGTCATTCTTCTCCCGATTAGAGACCCCTCGGTGTGCGCTATCATTTGTCCATAGGACCAGAAACGCGAGCTCTGATGCAGACCTGGAGAGGTCTATTGGACATGGATGGATGGAAAACTTTATTATGCAAGCGAGTTTGGACCGTGCAAGGTTTCAGGGCCACCGCACAGCCCTCACATTACACGCATGTGTCCAGGCTACGTAGGGCCATGGCACGGGCAACCCGGTTCACACAGCGAAGTTGCGTGGCCGGGTCCCGCGACGCAAGGAGGACCTCCCATTCCTCCCATGTGCCGATGCCGGGAAATCCCTGCGGGGAAGCATCGTCAGGGCAGCCGAAGAGGATATGGTCGAGGGTGGTGTGCGATTCTCCGCAGAGAGTGCACTCTGGGGAAACAGGGCGGAAGTGGTATAGAAGCAGAGGGGTAGGAAGAGTTCGGGCCTGGAGTCGCCTCCAGAGGATTTGTTGGGAGTGGGATAGGCGTGGGTGGGGAGGGTGATAGAGTCGACGGGCAAGGCGTCAGTTCGTCACGGAGTTCACGGAGGAGTTATCACGAAAACAAGCAATGTTCTCAGTGGTGGCTGCTCGAAATATAGTAAAACGTTTCTTGTTACTTCTAGCTTCAATTTGTAAGCTCAGAAAAGTCGGCATTGTCCACTGATATGATACAAAATAAATGAAGGGGCGAAATAAGGAACGCTTTGTCGATAACCACTAGGAGGAGGGCTTTCAGACTCTTTTGAGACTGTCCTTAGATTAGGACCGCGTCGTAATTTGGCCCTATATTTGATATCAACCTGATCATGACTCGTAATGAACACTTCAAAGCATGCCGAAGTGTCATCAACAACTCCTGTCAGGATATGTGTGAAGGTTAAGCAGTTGCAATAGTCCAAAGCCAGCTCAAATACTTTATCATTTTAGTGTCCAGAAAAGCTATAATTAATGAAATGTATTCATTTCTCGGCAGTGTTCAGTAACATTCAGTCCTGGGTAGTTCGACTCAATGTCTGATATCGACTTTCTTGTATAGCCCTTAATTATTTCTTGATAGGCGATGAAATCGGATAATTATAATGGGTGTTTTGTTATTTATTGATTTTAATCTAGGAGCAGCGGAGCTAGCTTGCTCAGTTAGGGGTGCAAGTTTCAATTTTGACGTGGCGTTATTTAGTATGTCTATGAGCAATTCGTCTTTTCCTTTCTCGATGCCAAAAATCTTGAATGCTCACCCTTCTAGTAAGGCATTAGAGGTCATCATCCATAATGTGGATTGTCTTCCTTTCATTGCCAGAGCAGGATGCTTCATTTTCAGCCACCTCAGTGGTGATCGTCTATATTTCCCCAGCTGCTTGCCGAGGTTCACATGAACATCACCATATTAGGCTGACGGCAGCTTTACCATTTTTATATGTGATTAACAGTTTTCTTAAGTGGTAAGACCTCGTAAAGCATTTTATTATGCAGAAACATAGTGACTTCTGAAGCATCCGGTTCCATGGGCGTGGCGGTGCTAAGTTTTATACTGCGGCAGGAACAGCAGCGCCAGGACTGCTTATAGGTGTCAACTTTGCAATGAAAATTTGAGCAAAAGACCAAAAAGCTGGGAGGCGCTAAGTGTGGGAGGCGCTAAAAGTGGGCAAGGCAGCACCCGTGGGATGCAGTCGCAGCTAAATCCGTTCGTCTTTTTTATGCAGGTCCTTGCTTCGTGCATCGACCCTGTCTCTGTTCAGCTCAGCGGCGGCGAATGTGCTGCTTCTTGTAATGAACGATAGCAGCATGTGCCAGTGACAGTGCTTTTCCCCGCCAACACCGGAATTTTCAACGACACCGACGGCCGCTGTTCTGAACATTTTCGACGTCCGCAGTGGGTATCCCAAGGAACATCGGCAACATCGAATCTTTCGGGAACCGCCCCTAAGGCTTTCTTCACCAGTGGGCAAGGCAGCACCCGTGGGATGCAGTCGCAGCTAAACCCGTTCGTCTTTTTATGCAGGTTAGTAGCTATCGTTACTCTTATGAATTTAAAAGCGATTCTCTTTGTTTGGTCGTGCTGCCTTGCCCAGGCGTCTTGCTTGAAACATTTGCAGAGTGTTTTGATTCATTTTTGTTTACTTGCACTTTTGCTTAGCGGTGACGTTGGGCTTAATCCAGGAACAGCGATAGCAAAGAAACTCGGATGAAATTATCGAGAATCAAAAGGTCTGTTCGTGCCAACTACAGTCTCTAGGTGCAAAACTTGACTTGCATATATCAGAAACAAATCAGAGACTTGCTTCAATTGAAAGCAAACTGGAAGTACTATCGCAAAAAGCCCAAAGGGTGGAAGCATGCGAGCACTCGTTGGCAGGATTGAACAGAGAAAGAGTTACGCTAAGAACAAAGGTGGACTATATTGAAAACTACTCTCGTCGAAACAACCTGCTCATTTATGGAATTGAAGAGTCAGCAACTGAAACAGTAGATGACCTTAAGAAGCATGTTCTGACGGAAATATTTGAATGCAAACTTGAAGTCAAAGTAAGGACTTTGGAGAGGGTGCACCACTTGGGGAAAAAAGCTGAAGATAAAAAGCGTCCCGTGATTATGAGGTTTTGATTTCACTGAAAAGGAAGAGGTCCTCCGGAATGCTTCAAAATTGAAGGGTTCATAAACGTCCATCTCAGAGGACTTTTCACCTAGGCTACGGAAAACGAGAAAGCTACTCTGGGCTACTGTTAAGGATGTTAAGAAGCCCGAGGATAAAGTGCACCTGAAATATGACAAATTAGTTGTCAATAAAGAGGTGTACGCGTGGGACGAAAAGGAGACCAAAGGTATAACGTGAGTGGTGCAGTTTTAGGTGATGCCAGTCGAAACGTTCCGAGTAATGACGCAACTTCCTCTGAATCAGTGAAAAATGCCGGGCGTCCGCGAAGGAAATGTGCTCCCGCTTCTTCTAATTGACAGGCCACAAGTTCATCTTCAACGCCCTTATTACTGATCATCAAATTAAACAGATACCGTCATCTGTAGAGAATATCGTTAGCAATTCTTTTGGCAGTCGGACGAAACCACCCCCTGAAATTCGCCAACTACGTGTGATATCTTTGAATGCCAGAAGCATTGTTAATAAAACAGACAGCCTTGAGCTAGTGCTCTTCTCTTATGATCGCCATGTACTGGTGATAAGCGAGACATGGTTACACAGTGGTATTTTTGATGAAGAAATTCTGCCACCGGGCTACGTCATTTACAGACGTGATCGCGGTTCACGTGGTGGAGGGGTTGCTGTGATTGCTAGGCATGAAGTGAACGTAACGTTCCTTGACCAAATTGATCAGCATGAAAGCTTGTTTTTGCTCCTAGTAACGCATGGCTTCACCTTTTACCTTTACGCTGGGTATCGTCCACCTGATGCAACGGATTCTTTTATGTCTAGTCTTTTCGATCATTTAATACATTACCAGAATCGGAATCTAATCCTTACCGGTGACTTCAATCTTCCTGCCATCGACTGGGACAAACCGTCGTATGGTCTATTTGCCTCATGTGATATTATTTTAGATCTGATGTTTTCTTTAAACCTTAAGCAAGCTGTTCGTGAATACACCAAGCAGTCATCTGTGCTAGACCTATTCTTTGTTAGCCAAACCTTTTTTGATGGAGTGCTTGACGTTGAACCGGAAATATCAGGTCATTGTCTTTTATACTTTTGTTGTGCTTCGCCTGGTGCTTCGGGGGCGCGTCCAGCTAAAATGATAAAGGACTTCGTTCGTGCTGATGATAATGTAGTCATCGACGCCTTACAGTCGCTGACGTTCATAGTTTGTGGCATCACTTTAAGTATGCAGTGCAGTAATGTACCGAACATTTTATTCCACTTAGAAAAGTTCATATCAACCGTCGCAATCCTTGGATAAGTCGAGAAATTCTTCAACTGAAACGCAAAGTGAAAAGTTTTAGGAAGAAAAAGATATCTTCATTACAACAGTTCCATCTACTCAAACAGAAACTTACCTTGAAGTTAAAATCAGCAAAGTTTCATTATGTTACCATGACGCTCGACGAATTCATTAGAAGTAATCCCCAAAAGTTCTGGAATTTTTCAGGTCGAAAGAATGAGCAGTTGAGTAAGGTTCGAATTAATGACGACATTGTGACCGACTGCACAGTGATTGCAGAAGGTTTTAACTCTTACTTTCAAAGCGTATTTCTGACGGAGAGGGCAACCACAGCTAGAATTCGAGGAGAAGATCTTGGTAACGTACCGGCTATTTCTGTGAATGGTGTTCTGTCGATGCTGCGTAAAGTTGATGATAAGAAATGTTCTGGTCCTGATGGGCTTGCAAATGCTTTTCTTAAACGTTTTGCAACACAATTATCCGAGTTTTTAACACAGATATTTCAAGTCTCTTTAATTTCTGATGATGTGCTGGAGGACTGGAAAATGGCCCGCGTTGAACCAATCCATAAAAAAGGAGATAAGCTAAGTATTTCTAACTACAGACCGATTTCAAATACTTCTTCTTGTTGTAAGTTAATAGAACACATATTCTCTGGGTACCTTGATTCGTTTATAGCTGAAAATAACATTTTATCCCCTTTGCAACACGGCTTCAGAAAGGGTATGTCCACCGTGACGCAGTTGGTTTGTACGGTTAATGAATTCCAAGTTGTTCTTGATAAATCCGGGCAGGTTAATGTTATTTTTTTAGTCTTCCGCAAAGCTTTTGACACTGTTTCTCATGGCAAACTCAGTTCTAAATTAGATAGTATTGGCGTCCCTACTTATCTTGTCAACTGGATTCATGCTTATCTTAAACATAGGAAACAATACGTACACGTTAATGGCTACAGATCTAACGATCTTCCAATTACTTCAGGTGTACCTCAAGGCATGGTCTTAGGGCCACTGCTTTTCCTAATCTATATAAATAATCTGTCTGCTTCCATCCCCGGAAGTGTCTCTTTAAAGCTTTTTTGCAGATGATTGCATACTTTTTAAGGCCATAAATAACCAGAACGATCACTACATCTTACAAAATGCGCTTCTAGCTGTTCATCAGTGGTGCGTAAAATGGGATATGCAGCTAAACCTTGATAAAACTGTTCTCTTACGCATTTCGCGCAAAAAACATTTTAGTTCTTTCTCTTACACCCTGCAAAATCATGTAATCCACGACGTTACACAATATAAATATTTAGGGGTAACGTTAACTCATGACTTAACATGGACTTCACACATTGCAGACGTTTGCTCCTGGTCTTTTTCTAAGCTTTGCTACTTAAGGCGGAAGCTTAAAGATGCCCCTAGTAAAGTTAAACTCCTTGCATACTCAACATTCATTAGGTCCAAATTAGAGTACGCTTCAGTATTATGGGATCCATTCATAAAGAAAGACATATACAAGATAGAGATGGTGCAAAAGGAAAGCGGTTAGGTTTATTTATAACAAATACAGGAGGTTAGACTCACCTACAACACTAATGAAAACCAACCATATTCCATTACTTGAAGTATGCAGAAAAATTTCCCGTCTGCTCTTTATGCATAACCTTTTAACACATAAACTAAACATACCCCGCCCTGTAATTCTCAAACAATTGTCGCGCCGAACACACCATTCACGAATTCATTTGCTGGAACCCATTTTTGCAAATACTGACTCATTCAAGTACAGTTTTTTTCAACGGACTGTTTCCGACTGAAACTCTCTTCCCGAGGCCACTTTCCAGTCCTCAAATTTTAGTAAAGCTCTTGAGAAGCATTTTCTCGAGTGAATTAGCGTTGTATATCGTTATTCTGCTCATTGTTTGTAACCCCATGTATTTTCTTGGTATTTATCATTTTCAATGCCTTGTATAGCCCCTCCTGCATGGGCCAATCTAATGCCCTGCAGTATTTTGCAATAAATAAATAAATAAATAATACAAGAGTGGAACGCTTTAGTACTTGGTTTCGCATGCTTTGAGCATGCGAAACCAACAGCTGATTTTAATGGATTTTTCTGCCATTTTGTCCTGCTACTCATTCTTGTCCTTCTTGCTATTTCTACCTTCAATTTGATTATTTTCTGTCTTCCGTGGGCAGGTTGTGACAGCGTCGCCAGGTGACCCGACCTCGCGCTATAAATAGTTAATTTAATTACCCCCTGCCATGGTGGACAGGTTGCTCACAACCCGGTGGTCAGGTAGGCATCATGTCACAAAGTCTCGTGACCTCTCTTGACCAATCAGTGAATTTTATTATATGCTGTCATTTTTCCTAATGTTGACTCTAATTCCCTCACATTATTAGGCATCTTTAAAGATTACGGCGGCCAGCACCACGAAAGGAAATGCTTGGCCGGAACGAGTTTTACATGCCGAAAAGACACTGAGGAAGTGACTGCGGTCGTATCTCGGTCACCGTCAAGATTATTTTTGTCCCCTAGGCATTGCAGAACGGAATGATACAGTTTAATTCCATTTTACGCAGAACGCAACTACAGCCGCGGTAGGTTAGCGTCCAGATAATTTTTCAGTTAAGCATTGGTTATGAGCTCGATATCTGCCGCTGCATGAGCGTTTATATGAAACCGGGAGGCAAAACCCCGCTAACAGACACTATACGCTATCCTCTTCCCCATACTGTCTGTTTTTGTGAGTGAAGCCTGATGGTATTGTAACTCTTCTAACAACGGCAGGGTTAGAATGGCGCCCAGTTTAGGCTGCATTCGCGGAGTGCCACTTCATGCATAGTGGCATTCGCTATGGGACGCGGCCAGTGCGAAGTCAGTCCGGCAGGCTCGCTTCACTCCTCTTACACACACAAGCTTCCCACGTGCACACACGGGTTCCCTATGCTTCGAAACTCCTGTACAAGGCCAGAGTGGCTATAGTTAGGCAAAGTAGTTCGCAGCAGAGCCGGCGTTGCATAGTCTGAGCAGGTGTGCGCTCTCCATCTAGGTCACATCTTTTTTATTTATTTCGTTTTCTACTTATTTATGCAGTGCCTGCAGCACCACAACATTTATTGGTGAGGGGTGGGGGAGAACGTTGTAAAAAAATATCTCATTAAAAAGAGCTGGTTCTGAAACAGAAAGCGTGCTGCAAACAGTTGGGAAAAGACAAACAAATACGCGGCATTGAAATGGAAGCGCGGCAACAACTCGTTCACAGACATCGCAGTATAAAATTTCAAACTCAAAAAGATGAAATGGCAAAATATAGCACGAAGTGCAATGCTGGCTGAAAGTGAGAGAAGAAGAGAGGAAGAAGTAGGGTAATATGATCCTACGAGAAATTGACCGCAATGAAACAAACTAAGAACACGATTTCCATAGAACAATGTTCTTGGAGAGTCACTTACAGCGTATGGAAGCATGCGGAAAAAATTGGCTGCGAGCGACACAGGTGTGACAGCGTGTTTCAAGAAGTTTCGTGTTGTGTTGTGTTGGGTTTATTGGCGCATAAGCAGCTAAGGCTATCATGCGCAAGTCGTTGTGGTGTGGTTTTGAAATGAATACGGAGGAAAACATATAAATTTTTGTTTCTTAATGTGCAAACAGAATAGTTCGGATAAAAAGCTGTACTTCTGCTGGCAACGGGTGTTGTCTTACAGGTTCTGACCTAGGTTTTTGTTAATTTAATGTAATACTCTTGCGGAAGTTGTAATCACCCGAAATAAACTTGGGAGCCCAATTTTGGATACGTTAAACTTTTTCTGTCACAGGTTTAATGGTCCGATGCCGCGCAAGTCTACTTGACGGTTCGGCGAACATTCGACATGCAAAGCAGGCCTTTCGCTCGTTTTGCGACTTTATAAAAATTACATCTGGTGATTAAGCAATGTAGTGAACTTTTGAGGTGAAATATCTAATGTGTATATGCTTTTCAAGTTTTCAAGTTAGACAGCTCTATATTTGTAGCATTCAAACATTTATGTATCTCGCCGATCCAAATCATACACTGATCTAATCGGCTGATGTTTACGGCTGAAAGACACAAGTTGACAGTTATCCCTGTTCAAATACAACCGCACTTTCGGGACGAACCAAAATTATGTTCAAGTCACTTCTAAAGGCTGTTGGCATGGTCATAACTTTTTACATGACTGCAAATGACAGTCTAATACACGCAATCATACTTTGCACTCAAGACATTGTGCAATATCATTTAAATAGACTAACAACAAAGAGCCCAGAATACACCGTTGGGGCAAGCAAAAAGTTAGGGCGACATCGGTTCAATTAGCTTAGTTCACCATAGCACGATCTGTTCTCCCATACCCGTGATATCAAATCCAAAAGACTTTAGAAGTGTATATTTGGAGTTATCAAAACTTAGTTCATAACAATAAATATGAAAGGTACCCAAATCTTTCCGTGAAAAAAGTTCACAGTCTACCTGAAATCCCACATCAAAAATTAAAAAAAAGTCATGCAGGAATTGTACCACTTGAGAAGTGCAAAAGAGGCCAGGCCTCAGTGTGGGCACAAACGAGAAAGTTTAGTGTATAGCACGTTGCCGCACTTCAATCATAATTTCGGACACCGGGCAGCACAGCTAACTTTTTGAGATCAACGACTCAAAGCTAGCGAAAAAGAAATCCAAAGTGCTCTCAGAAAAATGGTTTGTCTGCTGCTCGTAGACACGAATTGAGTGAGATCGTTAGATTTAATGAACTCTGAAAAATTTATTTTATTTATTTATTTATTACAATACCTTCAGGGCCCCAGTGGGGCGTTACAGAAGGGAGTGGATAAAAAAGTAGAAACAATGCAGCAAAATGAAAACAAAAAGTAAACGGAAAATGTAATGTTATACAGCAAGGAATGAAAAAACGTAAGCTTGAACAAAATGCAAATCAGATTACGTAAGAAAACAGCCTAGCCAAACACAGTTTTCCGCGGCATTTTTAAATAAACAGTTGTCAGAGATGTTGGCAACCAATGTGGGCAGGTGGTTCCAATCGCTCGCCGTCTTTGGTATAAACGAGTTAAAATATGCATTGTTTCGGCAGTATGGAATGCGTACCTTGTGGCGATGATCCGTGCGAGGTGATATGAACGATGGTTCAGATAGAAGATCCCGTTTTAGCTGATGATTGTGGTAGTAAATCTTGTGAAAAGTTAGTATTCGCGCGAGTTTTCTACGAAGGGAAAGGCTAGGAAGGTTCAAAGTATTTTTCATTGTAGTTACACTAGCAGTGCGGGAAAAGTTAGACAAAATGAGTCTGGCGCAACGATTCTCTACTGACTCTAACTGATTAGTAAGAGTTTCAAGTCCCGGGTCCCACACAGAGCACGCATATTCTAATTTAGATCTAACTAAGGTTTTATAAAGTAGCAGTTTTATAGAAGATGGAGCCATGGAAAAATTACGACGCAAGTAGCCAAGCATGCGGTTAGCATTGTTAACAATATAATCAACATGTGCCTGCCATGAAAGGTTAGAAGTTATATGAACCCCTAAATATTTATATGTGGTAACTTGCTCAAGGAGAGAACCTGAAATATTGTAGGGAATAAGATTTTCGTTAGCAGACCGGTGTGAAATACGCATGACCTTACACTTGTTAGTATTCAGTCTCATGAGCCAAACATTACACCAACTAGATACCTTATTTAGGTCACTTTGAAGTAACGATGAGTCTAAAGCGGATTTTATTACTCGATAAATAACGCAATCTGCGAAAAGCCTGATTGTGGAGTTAATAGAAATTGGAAGATCGTTAATGTATATTAGAAACAATAGCGGCCCAAGCACGGAACCTTGAGGCACGCCGGAGGTAACAGAGCATGGTGAGGAATCAGCGTTATTTGCAGTGACGAATTGAGTTCTGTTACGCAAAAAACTCTCGATCCATGAAAGAATGTTAGGGTCGATATTTAGTTTACGGAGCTTAAAACAAAGTAGTTGGTCATTAACAAGATCAAATGCTTTCTGAAAATCTAAAAATACACAGTCAATGAAAAATCCCTTGTCTAATGCATCAAATAAATCATGGGTGAAGGAAATGAGTTGCGTTTCACAAGAAAATGATTGACGAAAGCCATGCTGATGAGGAAAAAAAAAACGAATTATTTTCTAGAAATTTAACCAGATTAGAATAAATGACATGTTCAAACAGTTTACACGGGACACTCGTTAATGATACGGGTCTGTAATTAAGAGCACAATGAGCATCACCAGACTTGAATATTGGTACCACCTTACCCACCTTCCAGTCCCCGGGTAGCTGTCCTGAATTCAAAGATTGCGAAAAGAGTGCACACAAGTAAATGGAAGAACAAACACTTGTATTCTTTAAAAATTTAGAATTTATGTCGTCGATTCCCGAAGACGAAGAAATTTTGAGATTAATAATTACACTTTCTATACCAAGACTGTCAAACACAATTGGGTCCATTAATGGATTCTGCACAGGCTGAAAAGTGGGCAGAAGAACAGATGGTTGCTGTAAAAAAGTATTAGAGAAGGCATCGTTTAGCACTTGAGGGCACTCTGATGAGGGAATGGCTGCGCCGCTTCTATCGTTCAGAGCTATTGCTTTATGCTTGGGACCAGAAATGATGTTCCAAAATTTTTTGGCATTATCAATCAACAAAGACGGAAGCGTACTCTGGAAAAAAACCTGCTTGGCGTTTATTAAGGCTTTTCGATACTCAGATGTGATGGCGCGATACACATTCCAGTGATCAGGGCAACCGGTGGTTTTCGCTCTACGATAAACTCGTTTTTTTTTTTTTACTTAAAAGGCGTTTTAATGCGGCAGTGAACCACGGGGAACGTTTCTTGCCTGATATGACGCGTAAAGGTATGTGTTTTTGGACGAGAAAATGAACTTTTTCTTTAAAAAGGCGCCAGTTCGTTTCCACAGTACGGTTATAAAAGTTTGGCATGCACTCACCTAAGAAGATTTCGAGTTCTGCGTTAATCGACGGAAAATTTGCCTTTGAATAATATCTGATATATTTGGGATTGGGTCGCACACGTGTGTTAGTATCTTTAAGGTCAAACTGGATGAAGGAGTGGTCACTGAGGCCTGGTAGAAATGTCAATGAATGAACGAGCTCAGGAAGCGTAGTTAGAACAAGATCAAGGATGTTAGCGCTAGTAGTGGTGGTACGGGTTGGCTGGGTAATCAGCTGAGAAAAATTGAAGTCAGTGCACAGATTTATGAAGCCAATCGTGTCAGGTGACGAATCCAGAGTGGAAGGGAACGCACCAGACCAAATTATTTTTGGCATGTTGAAATCGCCAAGTAAAAAGATTGGCGAAGAAGGAAACCTAACTAAAATGCGATTGAGCACATCATGAAGTTCACTACAGAAAGACAGCCGTCGTGGTGGCTCAGTGGCTATGGTGCTCGGCTGCTGACCCAAAAGACGCGGGTTCGATCCCGGCCGCGGCGGCTAGAATTTCTTTGGAGGAGAAATTCTTGAGGCCCGTGTACTGTGCGATGTCAGTGCACGTTAAAGAACCCCAGGTAGTCGAAATTTCTGGAGCCCTCTACTACGGCGTCTCTCATAGCCTTAGTCGCTTTGGGACGTTAAATCCCATAAACCAAACCAACTACAGAAAGACGGTGGAGCATTTGGAGGGCGATAGCATGCGTAGAAGATTACGTCTCGATGATTAATGCGTACAGAGGCGCATACAATTTCTAGTGAAGAAACAAGTGACACATGTGAAGAATGCAGATGATCAGCGACCGCTATCAGAACACCGCCTCCTATTCTGTCTGCACGGTCACATCGATAAGTAATGAAATCCTTTTCGCAGTTTAGCATTTCATCATTAGAAATCTTTGAATTCAGCCAGGTTTCGGTGAGGACCAGAATGTCTGCATCGCACGTGTCGATGAGAGTACACAGATAATCACGCTTGTTTACAACACTACGAATATTAGAGAACAAAACACATATGTCATTTGAAAGCTCATGACCACGAGCAGGTAGCTACGCGGTAGAAAGATCGGCAGGCAAGGCACTACTATCAGGGCTGCGTGGGGATGCTTGGTTATTGATATGATATTCACAGACGCTATCTGATGCCGAAATGTAGATGTAACACTTATTCTTTATGAACAGTTTGTTCTGACGAATAGCGTACTTCTCTCCACTTGCTTGTCCAAAGTCAAAAAGTTTTTTACGTGCGTTGCGAGTTGACAAGCAGAAATCTTCCGTAACCTTTATCCCAGCATTTTTCATTTTGCTTCGGTCAGTAAACACGGCTTCTCGGATCTTAAAATTCGTAAACTTCACTATGACAGGACGGCATTTAACATTCGAAAATTTACCCAGCCGATGCGCGCGTGCTATGGCCTCGCTGGGTAGCTCAAGGTCCATTTCAGAAAGAAGCTTTTCACGCACGAGCTTTTCAGATTCATCTCAAGTTTCGTTTTGCGTGTCAGGGAGACCGTGAAAAAGTAGGTTATCGCGTCGTGACCTGTCTTCGAGGTCGTCGAGTCGTTTATGAAACGCCTCTGCTTCATTCTGTACAGCCTCAGACACTTCCTGGGTAATGTCAAAGGCGCTGGGGGCTTGCGAGGCGGCTACTTTTTCTTCGACGGCAACAAGCCTATCGTTCATACTGGCCATCTGACGCTCAAGCTTTGTTTGTGTTTGCCGAACTTCGTTGAGCTGGGAGAGTATTTCGCCATGGTTCTTGTCAATTTTTTCGTTTAAAGATTTTAACAGAGTGACTACGTCATCGTTGGACTGGCTAGAATCTTTTTTAGGGGGCCCTGGGTTCTGTTCAATGTCGCCACCTAAGAGCAATAATTTCAGCACACATACACATTCGCAGACAATGCACATGAATACGCTTGGGCATGGCACAAGCAGCAGGTTGACATTACTTGTGCGTTTACAGTGCAAAGAAGGACATGAACTGACCTGCACCAAGAAACAGAAGAACATTGGTCGCTGCTGCATTGCTGCTGCTGTTCCATGCCCACTGAAGGCGCTCGTTGATTGCCAGTGCTTAAATGGGCGCGATACACTTGATGACTGTGACGATGGGGCTTGCGCGGCCAAATGTGCAGACGACTTGAAGGCGATAACTTCTTCCGGTGGCGTCGGGCAACATTCGCTCATTCGTAGCGAGTCGGGCTTGAACTGTACAGGGAGCCGAAGAGGCGATACGGGGCGCTCAGCCGATGTCAGGCAGGGAACGTTCCGCCGGTCGCTCGAGTCATGACTAAGGCCGCTCCAAGATAGTATCTGTACCAAGAAACAGAAGAACATTGGTCGCTGCTGCATTGCTGCTGCTGTTCCATGCCCACTGAAGGCGCTCGGTGATTGCCAGTGCTTAAATGGGCGCAATACACTTGATGACTGTGACGATGGGGCTTGCGCGGCCAAAGGTGCAGACCACTTGAAGGCGATGTCTTCTTCCGGTGGCGTCGGGCAACATTCGCTCATTCGTAGCGAGTCGGGCTTGAACTGTACAGGCAGCCGAAGAGGCGATACGGGGCGCTCAGTTGATGTCAGGCAGAGAACGTTCCGCCGGTCGCTCGAGTCATGACTAAGGCCGCTCCAAGATAGTATCTGCACCAAGAAACAGAAGAACATTGGTCGCTGCTGCATTGCTGCTGCTGTTCCATGCCCACTCCGTGGGAAAGGGCTGCCCAATACGTGGGAAAGGGCTCCAGGGTCTGACAACACAGGTTTTTCACTTCTGCAATGAAAAACAGCTCGGCTTCGCATGTATTTTAATGGAAATTCCGGCGAGTGCCAAATTGACCTATTCGTTAGAGGTAATCAAGTCACTGCACCGTCCATGAATGACTATATTCAATCATGCAGGTATGAGTGCTCAAGATAGCATTTTATACGTGGTAGTCCACATTGAACTCAGAGAGCTTTTGACATTTGAGAGCTGGTAATTTTTCTTCACGTTATTAAAGCTTACGATAGTGTTCTTCAAGGCTCTATACAAAATAGTTTGCAATTCACGGGTACATAGAGCTATCGTCTACAATTTATTCACTCGCTCATCTGTGATGGTTCGATATGACTTCGGTAAGGCAGCACTTAAAGCCTTGAAAAGCGTTTAGAGCGAGGCGCGCCTCAGCGAAGTGTTTCCGGAGAAGAACCGACATAAATCGATGTCCCGTCACCTCAAATATATTTGTTAGGATGCACTCAGTCAGACGCGAGCGGTACAGTGCGCCGCCGCCATTCCGTTAGGCAGCTCCGAAAATCCTATCTGCTCGCGCTTGGCAGGTGTGCTGGGACGCGTAGTCATCCTCCGCGGCTAGCCGTGCTACTATGGCAAGCTACAGGGCCCCCCCTCTGGCGACGAAGCTATGAGTGAGGGATGAATGGCGAAGACCGGATGGTGTTGCGTGAACGGGCTGGCACAATAGGGAGGTGAGAGCTGCACAGGTGGCTATGATATCGGAGTCAAAGTGCGAAGGTTTCGCACGGTCTACGGAGACGGTATCTTCTCTGCCAGTGATGGGGAGAAGAAAGTGCTTAGGAGCACGCTGGAGCGCCTGGAACGGACCATCTTATGGTTACCATGAGGATGGGCGCACAGCTTCGTTTCGAACGAAGACGTGCGCGCAGTGCTCATGGTTGGGGGGTTACGTGTTGTCGTTGACGTTGGGGAACGAAAGTGCTCATAGCGCTACGTAGACAGCACGCGTAGTTGAAACCGTCGACAGGTGCGTGCGGCGAATGCTCGAAGAATTGGCCAGGCACGCTATGAGTAGTACCAAATGTTAGCCCTGCGGGACAGGTGGAAGAGTCACTGCGAAGTGCACTGCGGAGCACACGCAGGACAAAGTGTACCTCAATCCAGGGTGAAGGAAAAACCGGTGCCATAAGGTAAGCTTTCCTTTGTCGATAAAACGTTCGATGAGACCGCTGGATATCGCATGGTATGAGGTCGTCTTGATGTGATTAAGACAAGAAGCCAATATAGGTTGGTGAATAATGTAAAGTACAATTGACAACCACCGTCAGTCGCAATGGTGGAAGGGACACTGCAGCGGCTTATCCAGAGAATTAGAGGTTCTGTTGAAGTATATAAGGGCCACTGCTGTCAATGAAGGTAAGTAAGTAGTGTTGGTTCTGGCAGGGAGGAAGGGGCCCGGCAATATCGATCTAGAGATGGCAGAAGCGGGCGTCCGGGGACGAGGAGGTGTCAAGGGCATTCGCAGTGCGTCGATGCACTTTGAAATGCGGACAGCGTACGGACGCGCACGACTAGTGGCGAACGTCAACGTTGGCGCGAGCCCAGATGTAACGAGATATGACAAGGTGTTGGTTTGCGTGAATGCCAGGATGCTCCAAAGAATGGAGGGCGTCAAAGACAGATCGCCGTTATGTTCGAGGCACGTAGGGGCGTGGGCGACCGGTTGTTGTATCGCAAGCGAGGAGAACAGCAGAGTCAGGGAGTAAGAGGTACTAACTCCTGCACCAGAGACGTCTCCCGCGTGCGAAGCCATTGCAGCTGGTCATCGCATCTCTGAGCAGCAGCCACAGGCGTGAAGTCGATGATTGGTCGGCCATGGTCCACCGAATTCACTTCAGCAGGAGAAAGAACGTCGGCGACTGCTTTAAACATCCTGCTCATGTGACGAATGTCGCTGATAATTCGGAAATGTAGGCGAGCTGTCTGATTTCGCGAGGAGCATAGAAGAGCTACTATTTTACGCACGTGCGGAGTCAGAGGCTTGTGGCCAGTAAGGATGTGAAAGGAGCATCCCTCGAGAAAATGGTGGAAGTGTTTCATGGTCCAATATTTTGCTCGCAGTACTCTTTCAAAGGTGCTGAAGCGGCGCTCAGAGGGAGCAAGCTTTTGGAAAAGAAGGCAGTCGGCTGCCAAGCACCTGCAACGAACTGTTGCAAGACAGCGCCGACAGCAGTGTCCCATGCATCAGTCATCGGTAATAGCTGGCAAGGAAAAGAAATTCGCGCACTTGCCGTGTGGTGGTGCATCAAGGAAGTGGTGCGATGGCGGTAACACAGGCCGGCAGCGGGCGAATGCCATGGGCGTTGACGCGGGGACCGAGAAAATCCATCTCTGCGACCCAGAACTCGCTTTTGGGGCTGTTGACCCCGAGGCCAAAGTGGCTAAGTCTTGCGAGCACATGACGCAGGTTGAGCTTGTGGCTCTTGCTTGGGGCTGAAGACGAGGATGTCGTCAAGACAGACGAAGCAGTATGTCAAATCGCGTAAGACTGGGTAAATAAAGCGCTGAAAAGTCTGGGCCGTATAGCGAAGTCCAGAAGGCATCCCCAGATACTCAAACTTGCAAAAAGGCGTAATGAAGGTGTTTTTCCGTATATCCAAGGCCTCAAAAGGAATCTGGCGAAATGCCTTGACAAGATCGACCCTTCCGAAGATGCTACAGCCGTGAAGTGCCGATGTAAAATCCTTGTATGTGGGGAATCGGGCAGCGGTCATCGACTGTGGCCTTGTTAAGCGCCCTTTAATTGCCGCATGGTCTCTAGTCACCATTCTTTTTTTTGGGCACCATATGGAGGGATGAGGCCCAAGGAGTGGAGGAGGGATGGATTAATTCAAGGTCCACCATGCGTTCAGTCTTGCCTGGCAACAGCGAGGCGACAAGCGCAAGCAAACATGGGACCCCAGGGGTCACAATACGATGGGTCACGCCGTTAGGAACAAGTGCTTTAAGTGAAGGCGGTCAGAAGACATCCAGATACTCGGCAAGGACGCCAGACGAAAGGGGGAATAGTGCTGTGTGCCTGAAGTAGGCGGGGGGGGGGGGGGGGGGGGAGTGGACCGCGGCATGGAACGCCTTGGACTGGATAGATCATCACAGAATCGAGGATGCGCTTTGCTGCATGTCATCTAGGAGGCTGTAGTGCCATAAAAGTAGACGCTGATGATTGGCGAGCGCACGCCTGCGATGACAAAGACCAAGCGAAAAGTACGTCGGCGGCCGACGCCACAGTTCCCGAATTCTGACTATATGTCCGTATGGGCGACCCTTCACTGTGCCCGAGGGCGCGAGTCTGAAGGACGGCGTCGCTGGGCCAACGTAGGAGGAAGGACACAGAGCTCTGCGCCAGTGTCAATGAGCTAGTGAATTTTGCTAGCACAATCGGTAAAGTGGAAGCGGCGACTCTATCTTGGGCCGAGAACACCGGTCGCCTTCAGTGGTCGGCCCGACCGCTTTCCACCTTGGCGCAGGGCTGGCGACATAGAAATGCGCGAGAGCCGTAGCGACTGTGGTACTAAGCAGACGTTCTCTGGAGAAGGTGAACGGTTGTTAGGAAAACGGGGGGTTGTACGGCGAGGTCAAGACGAGAAACGCGGCCGGCGCGTCCGAGTGGCGGCAGCATCAGTTGTAAGTCATGCAATTTGTCGGGTGAGTTCCTCGTTAGCCGCCATGAGACGCCCATAGTAATCGTCTGCAGGTGCCCATGGGAACTGAGGGGCAGGAGAGCAATTGTGGCCACGGAATGAAAACCGATTTCCATAGCCTTACCGGCTAGCTGAGCCAGAGTTTCCAGGATGAAAGTCGAAGACGCGCTCAGGATCTCGCGCACCATCTGAAGCAGGCGCTGCAGGAAAAGCTCCAGAAAGAGTGTGGTCTGGAGTGAAGTAGCCAGATTTCCAGCCAGAGCGTTCATGCGACGCAACAGGTCGGTAGGCTTGCGACCTCCGAGCTCCTCCGGAGTAACGCGCTGCTGCAGGTGGCGGGGCTTCGTTTCAGAAGTGTGCAGGGTTAGTGTCACCTTGAGATGACTATAAGGGCAATCAGCAGGCCGAGAACGTTGGACGTCGCGAACAACCGCAGCAGTTCTAGGCGCGAGCGTACCAATGACATGGTCGAACACGGTCATCTGCGAAGTGATACGGTGCCCACGAAACAAGGCCTCAATGGGCATTAACCAACGTTCCGTTTGTGATGGCCAGAAGTCGGGGAGCTTGAGGGCGGAGATGGCGACGAGTTGGTGGCAAAAGAGGCGGCGGAGTCGGTACATGAGGGAGGAGTCCATGGCCATGGATTACACAAGAGAAGGCAGGCGGGCGAGGGCACCAGGGGTCTCGAGCTCCGGCGGTGACAAATGTTGGGAAGTGGCTGGGGTAAGCGCAGGTCATGAGCAGAGACGAAGAAGCGAAGTCTGGAGTGGCTAAATGTGTGGCGAAAAACCTACATAAGTCGTTGTTGGAACTCCACAAATATATTTTACAGGACAGCCTCGGTCAGATGGGAGCTGGAAAGCACGCTGCCGCCATTCCCTTCTGCACCTGCGAAAATACAATCTTCTCGCGCTTGCCAAGCGTGCTAGGGCGCGTCAGTCCTCCGCGGCCGGACCGTCATGGTAAGCTACATGTTCTTTCCCCCACGCTCTGAATGCTGCAATGGCGGGTATTCCTGAGGCCTTGAAAAATAGGCATTCTATAGAGCTGACATTTTTACTTCGTTGACCGGCTACCAACACTAGCGACTACTAGCCTTGATATGTCATCAGGCCCTTATTTAGGTACAATATTACTTTCGAGGTGTGGGATTCACAACATCAGCGAGAAAGTCCAGCATAGGAAGCCTATATGCTCGGTTACAGACAGATGTTGGTAGCTCCGTCAATTGTCAGCCTCAATTGTATACCCATTAGCGTTGTTCTTGACGCTTGCCTCCGGACGTGGCGAGCAGTGGACTCAATTTTCCTTCAATGTGATCTACAGAACTGCACTTGAGAGATACAGAATTCATCCTTGCTGGATGGTGAGACTCGACGATTTCTGGAGTTTAGCCACATAATGTAGAAACTACCTTCAATTCTCTGCTGCGAACCCAGAGTACGACTGGCTGGAAGCTTTGCATCCAAAGAGTCTTAGGAGGAATCTGGAGAACCCGATACAGCTACGAATAATTGAGTTCTTATCAGTGTATACAGAAATTTGTAAACCTTTTGGCTTCACAAAGATTATTGATGCCATTTTATCACCTTGGAGAGATTGTGATCGGACGAGCTTTTCTACAACGCCGTTTTTAACCTTCGGAGACTCAGGCAGCGGTAAACAAACGTCGGTTATTTGAGTCTAGCTGTACTTTGAGTATACCTCCCGATCACACTAAGCTGACTACTATTTTTGCGGAAACTCACATGTTGCAACTCGAACATTTTGAAAGAGAATTTGAGCGCCATCTCTAAATTTTCATCGATGGCTTCGTAGGCAAGATAAGCAGAGCTAGCTGAGAAGCGTTCCATATTTCATTTTTGAATGCTTCATGGTCCGTCCACTCGAGCTGGGTCGTTTCCTGTACAAGGCTGAAATCGTTTTCGTTGAGCGGCCTCTGTGAAAGGTAAACTCTTTTCCGGTTCAACCTGTCACCACTGTAACCGGCTCAACGTCGCCGCTGCGCTGCGGTGGGCGCGGGGATGTATACATCATTGTCTTATGTGCTGCCAAGAGCACAGTGCAGAGAGGTGCCACAGGATCGTCGGAGTCCAAACGACTTTCTTCAGGACATTATGTACCCGCGAGGAAATCGAATATATAGGAAGGAGACCTCCCGCCTTCTTTTAAATGTCATTGAGGGCACTGATATTGATATCAAAAATCGTAGGCGTTCCTGGGTTGACCTCTTGAATGAGTTTGCGTCAAGTGTTATCTATATACGTGGGACTGGAACTCTAAAGAGTTCTTTAAAGAGGTTTGGTATATTCTGCTCTATCGCTGTAGAACAGTTCACTACTTGCCACTAAACAATCTTCATCTTTGCCCATATTCAAAAAACGGCTAACAAGTACATTAAGCGTAGCTTAAAAACTCTCTACTGGCTTTAATCTTACAGTTACACTTGCTCTGTTTTATATTTTTTCCTCGTTTTGCACAAGATCTGGTCAGTGATACAACTGCTGTTGTATTTATCGAGTGCATTTTTAACATTTTTTTGTTTACTTTTATGTCTGCATTATCAACATATGGTATTGTATAACTTTTTCAAGCATCAATCACTATTTGTGTGCATGACAGCAAGCATTTTATGAACATCATTCGACGCACTAATTTACTACGGATGCATTTTAACTGCTGCTGTAGGGCTGTTCGAATTTATTTTTTCCACGTTTGCAGTACCAGGAGGACCCCGCGCACTTATGACCTATGGGACCTCCTGTATTTTAACTTATGCAACAAGTCGCTATATAATCATCAACATGTCACTTGGAAAAAGAAGCACTGAGTTCGATGCATCCGTGGTCCAAACCCTAAAGTTAGTAATATCATAGGTCGCTTATTTTGATTCTTCATATCCGCGTAACACAGGGAATATAGTTTAATCGGATGTGGCATAGTTAGGTTAGGCATATGCCTGATCTGCAGTGTAAAGTTTTCTATGCCCGAGGTATTATAACAAGCTTCGTTATATTCGAAGCTAACACTCGAAGGTCGTTACGTATAAGCTGGCATAGTACCACCTCAGTCTCCAATTTCTTCACTCGTCATGACTGGACAAAAGCTGCTAACGCAGCCTGGCTATGCCCAGCAAACCAAGTACAAGGCATAGCGTACAGAATGTGATAGCTCATCAGAAACCATAAGTGACTGCAGTAGATATTAAAAATAATAAATGGTAAAATACAAAATCACAGAAAAAGAGCCAGTGATGAGAAATAAAAGTCAAGAAATCGCTAGTTTGATGGAAAAGTAAACTAATATATATCACTGGATCCATACAACAAGAGAGAACGCAGACAATTAAGACGCCGAGGTAATGAACCAACAAAATAACAGTAATAAAATGGTATTAACAGTACATCAGTATTCACAACCCTACAAAGCAGTGCGGTAGCTCCATTCTTTTACAGCCATTAGGGTTTTGACATGCAGTTTATGTACGGATAAGGTTTTGAGCTAAAGTATAATTTATAGTTACTACGAAAAAAATGTATGGTCTATACATCATGACTGCATGTCTCAGTCGAAGCGTGGCGTAATTCTAAACATGGCAAAGTTGATAATTTTTATTACGGGTGAATCAAATATACATTAGTTGCAAAAAAAATTCATGTAGGCTATCTATGTGGTTGATGGATTCTGCTCGGAAGGCGGTCGCTTTTTTTCTTGATCTTTCGAGGTTTGGGATGTAACGAACAATTTTTTTTTATACAAGTGAAAAGACGAGCTCCTTGGTATTGGTAGGTTGATTGCATGTTTTCAGCGCAAAAAAACTAAGAAGAATGAAGATACACGCAGGACAAACGTTGGCAGCAATTGATTATTTATTGGCACGAATAAAAATATATACGAAGCAAGGTTTGATACTCCAACTCACAAGCGCATGCCCCGCACATGCGCATCCGCGTTAACAAGTTTACCTACTCAGCAGTTTCGCCAAGGCACACGTGTCAATCGAGTGTTTAGATATCGCAACTCCTTCGGCGATAACATAGCAGATGCAGTACTTACACATTAGTACTACATCTTACAAGTTTCCATCTGCTAAATACGGATGCGGAATGGTTGATCTCGCGCCGAATACCTTTCATATTGGTTCGCCCACATGTGGAAGTGCGGCCAGTACGGGTTCAGGCGGCCGAATATTAATGTTCCTCTAGAGAAAGAGACTGTGCTCAAGGCTATGCCGTGTAAAATCGAGTTCTTCGTAGCCTTACAGGGCTTCACAGGGGCGGCGAACTGCTATGGCACATATAGCGCATTTACAAACAGGGTTAGATCTTCAATATGTTTTCTTATTGCATCTAACGACAATGACAAGGTTTCTAAACGCATGCAACCCGACATGAGTGCCTTGAAATGTCCTAAACGCCGAGGGGGGAGGCTAGGAAGCACATAATTTTTTCTTCCGAAGTTTCCGGTTGGTTATGTTTACAAGAAAGTTGCTCACGATGCCGAACCACAATCAAAATTAAACAGCCGTGTTAAATAATCATGAAGGCACCACTATTGTCCCAAAATTTTTTCACGTTTTTGCCCTTGCCCACCTTGCTGCTTCTCCATACAAGCTTGTCCAAAGCAATTTCCACTCTGGTATCATTTTACCATCAGCAGACTTTCAAGGGCTTTGTCACAGAATGTTGAGCGAAACTCGGTTCGACTTTCGTTAACAGTACTTCATAGACGCTTGCAATAAACATTACTGCGTAGAATAAGTGGCGCCCCAGAACCACTGAAATTCTGTAGCACCTTAGCTTTCCGACGGCGTCTGGTATGTTTCAGATTTCTGCCCATTGTGTGTCACAACACCTAGGTTTACTGAATATTTCTGATGGAAGTTTACATTCCTGTAAGTAGCCAAACTGAACTTCGAGGGCATTTATTGCTTCTTTTGATTAACCGCTCGGTTGGGGCTGACTTGCATATAGCGCTGTAGTGATATTACCTACGCGCTCCTGAATGAATAGGTTTCTAACGACTGCACTTTAGGGACTTCAGCCATTTTGAAGATGATGCCTCCTAGTGGAAACTTGAGTGAAATACCATCAGTTACCGTTGTGGATTAGAGAAGTACAGTAGAAAAGAAGTGCTGCCTGTCAGTTGCCGTCCGCGTTACAACAGCGCAGTAAATTGTGCTGCCAAAGAATTTGGCTTTACCACCTTTATGTTCTTTGGAGCTCCAAAGACAACCTTCAGCAATGAGTGACATTCCTTGAGAACACCCAGGCACAGAAATCTAATAACCATTTCTCCAAGAAGTTCGTTCAAGAGGCCCCTGAGTACTTTAGTCTAAGGGGCCTGGGCCCATAGAAGACAATTTGCTTCTCATAAAGAGGCACCACAGTTTGCAGGAAAAGGCAGCGTGCTCTGCACAGCTGTAATCATAATAAATGGAACAGGCGCTCCTCATGCAACGCATTGCTAGTTCTGCAGATTCCTCAGTGAAGTTTCAGCCTTTTCGGTAGAGGTGCAAGGTTAGTTACTCTCTAGTGAGGGTCCATCGTCAATGGTACATTTTTGTTCGAGGCCGGCAGCAGTTTTTCCAACGCGTGTAGCAAGCAGCCTTGGAAGTCAATGAAATTTTAGGGACTGCCTCGAAAACAAGCTTTTCTTCTCGCACGTCCACATCTCCGGCAGAAAAAGCTAAATGGCGTCCACTGGTAGCGAACCCTATCCTAGGTATTCTTGTGACGTCAATGGCGCCATTTTATGGTACAGCACGCTGCCTCAGCAGTGCAAACCCTAGCAAGTGGCGATAAGCCGCTTAGATATGCTTGCAGCCTTTCGCCGTGTTACATGCTCCACAAAATGGCCGCCACTGTGGCATCAGTGCATAGTGCCTATTCAAGCACTTCTACAAAGACAGTCAACATGTTGGCGAATGCTTCAAGATCTTGCTTCCCTCGACATAATGCAGTATTGGGAACATGGGCAACTACGCACATTCAAACCTGGCTTAGCCTCCCCCAGCACTGTACAAACGGAGTTTTTTTTTTTTTTGCCGACCATGACGTTTGCATTGTCGGAAGATATAGCCTGCAGGATTTTTATAGGTAAATTCGGGTACAGTTTTCTTCCAGAATCAAATTTTCTAACTGTGCCGTTCGCTTGTTCTGTTGTTAGCATATCACAGCTTTGTTCTAACTCAGTCGACCGCTGGTAACGCTATGCAGAAAACATTGATGGTGATTTAGCACTTCTAAGCGCGAAATATTTTGCAAAAGCAGGTTCTTGCGGGTGGACCCCACCACCACCGGTAGCTGCTGCGAAGGCTCTGGCACGGTATCTTTCTCGGAACAGACTGAGTCGCCCCGGTGCTGTCAAGGTGTTTTAAAATCTCAACCACGTTAGTCGTCTGTTCTAAATCAAGTGTATTTAACTATTTTTTCATTGCCGTTGCCAACTTAACCAAAGAACGCCTGCGGCCGATTGCTTAAAGGCCGTGTTTCTGCAACGAATTTGTCAACACCAACACCTTTTACTACGGTGTCCCATTTCTGCCAACGCATGCAGCGCACATCTCTCTGTAGATACCGTTGGTCACTATCGCCACATAGCTCAAAGCTCGAATGGGGTGTCCATTGACCCAGAGAGGCAGGTGTGTGCGTTCATTTATTTGTTACTGTCTCAGAGGCTTCATGTCAACCTGCGGAATTAGCGGGGTAGGAGGCTAAAGTGATTTTTGCGCATGAACGGAAGCTGAGGAAGACGACTACGTGCAACGCACGGCGCGAAAGTGTGGCAGTTCAACGGAATGCCGTATGGGTTCCGCAGATAGCATGTGCTCTCGTGCAGTGTCGAGCGAAGCTGATCTGTTCTCGCCGCCACGGGTTCAACACCCACTCGCGGCAATGTTTGTTTTATTTCTTGAGGTAAGTAAGAGGCTTGGGACAGATGTCAAATTTTTCAGGATTACTGAAGAGCTTGTGCACAACAAGGACGCATGTGGCTCAAAAATCCAGTTTTTTTTTAAATTATTGACGGTATTATGTGGAACACCCTGCCTGCGTACTCATGTAGCACAAAATGGGCTATGAATAGTATGCGTAGTGGAGGGTTAAAGTAGGCAGCCCTACATAGCCTGCCCACATTCACCCTGCACTGCGAAATGTCAGCAACCGACCCATCCCCTCCATCGGTTGTAGTTCGGACAGATGAGGACAGCGCCTGAGGAAGAAAGTATGTTCTTCATCGTGGTTATCTCTAAAGTACCGACATGGGGCCGACGCCAATTCGTTCGCAGCAGGCGCAATTTTGGCTAACTCACACATTCCCCTGAGGTATGACATGTTTACGCAAAAGGCGTACTGGCGCTAAAAAACGAAGACAACACACACAACAGGACAGGACTGGCGCCACTTGGCGCCAGTCCTGTCCTGTTGTGTGTGTTGTCTTCGTTTTTTAGCGCCAGTACGCCTTTTGCGTAAACATGTCATGCTACAACCAACTAGCTCAAATCAAAGTATTCCCCTGAGGTGCGCGTTGTGGGTACTTTAGGGGCAGCCCTAGACACAGTTCCTCCCATTGAACCCAATGGGCGCGGCATCAAACAAAAATTTCTGCACGTCAGCCTGATCTAGGCAGCCCGCATCAAGGTACAAGGGCATGCGGACAGTATGAACTGCGCGCACTTATTCCACGTCGAGCTTAGTGCAGGCAGGTTTTGGAATATTGAAGTTATTGTTGTTGCAGCGAGTGAAAGAAGAATGAAGAGGAAACTGCACGGGCCTGTCCACTGAGTCGAGGTCAGGAACAATCGCTGCAGCGTTTGGTCAGAGGAGCATTGAAAGAGATGTGCGAGGAAATACTGAAAGACGAGACGCGCGTCGCATCAATCGCATGTGCCGAATCGCGACGACAGCTTTAGCAACACATACCCCATTGGCATGGAGCCCTTGCCGCAATTTGCGACAGCCCCTACATCCCAGACTAGAACCGCCATGGGTAGCTCGCCAATCACTATCATCATCATCACCCCCTCCCCCTATGCTCGTTGCAGGGCTAACCCTTCTCCCATGATCATCGTCATAAGCCCGGCTATGCCCTCTGCGCGACGAAGGCCTCTCTCCTACCTGTACAATTAATCGTGTCCTACGCCAGCTGGGGCCTTCTTAGTGACACAAATTTGATCTCATCCGCCAGCCTAGCTTCCTGACGTCCCCTGCAAAGCTTCTTTCTTTCGTATTCAGTCCGTTACCCTTAAGCACCATCGGCTATCTTGCCCTCGCATTACATGCCTTACCCAATCCCATTTCCTCTGGGCTTTGACTAGGAAGTCATTACGCCGATTTTGTTCTCTGACCCATTCTCCCCTCTTTCTGTCCCTTAAAGCTACACCTATCATTTTCCTTTCCATACCTCGCTGTATTGTCCTCAATTTAAGTTGAAATATTCAGTTAGGCCTCACCTTTCGGCCCCCATAGCTGAGTACCAGTAAGATACAGCATTATATACCTTTCTCTTGAAGGATATTGGTTTACTGCCATTCATGATCTTATTGGACCTGCCATATGCACTTCGCCCCATTCTTATTCTTCTAGTTATTTCCCTCTCATGAACCGGTTCAGCTGTCACCACCTGCCCTAAGTAGACGTATTCCTTTACATTTCCAGCCCCTCTCTGCCAATTGTAAACTGCTGCGCCCTTCCAAGACTTGAACATTACTTTGGTTTTCTGCACGTTAATTTTTGACCCACCGTTCTGCTCTGCCAGTCTTACTGACTGATCATGCTTTGCAGTTCATCTTCCGAGAGACTTGGCAATGTACACTCATTAACGAATCACAGATTACTTCGTTATTCTTCATTAACTCTTATCCCTAGTTGTTCCCACATCTTGCATCTGAGTACCTCTTCTAAACAGGCGGTCAATTACATTGACGAGATCCTGTCTCCCTGCCTGACACCCTTCCTTACTTAAATTTTATTGCTGGCTTTAAGAATGGCTATGGTTGCTGTGGAGCCATTATATATATCGTACAGCATTTTTTACATAAGATTCATCTGCAGCCTGGCTTTATAACTACTTTATAATAATTTCTTTATAACAGCTGAGGTTTCTCCTGTATCAAGTGCTCTGTTCTAATCCATGAAGGCTATACATAGGGGTTGTTTATATTCTGCGCTTTTCTCTATTACCCGATTGATAGTGTGAATATGGACTATTGTCGAGTAGTCTTTGCGAAAGTCTGCTTGATTATTTGGTTGAATAGGGTCTAACACTGTTCTGAGTCTATTAGCGATTTCCTTAGTAAATGCTTTTTATGAACCAAAGAGTATGCTGGTCGCTCTGCAAGCTTTCTAGTCATTGACGTCCCTTTTCTTATGGATTAAGATGATGCTAGCGTCCATCCATGTTTCCAGTACACAACTGGTGTATTCATATAGGAGGTTGTGGCAAAGTGCTACACCAGGGGGGCCAAAATCCTGCGCTGTTGAGGGAGTTCGTTTTCGGTTCTGATCACCATGTTCAGGCCGAACCCCGTCCCTGGTTACGCAATTGCATCGACAAGCGGATTTTTTTTTATCCGGCGGAGAATTACGTGGCACCTGGATTTGAACCGCGATCTCATTGCACGTGGGGCATATGCTCTACCTCTACGCCGCCACTGCCTCTCCAGTTAACCTGTATAGTGCGAGGTGCGGCCACTCTATCCCCGCAAACTTGTCAATCTCATCCGCCAACATAACTTTCTCGCGCTTCCTGCTATGCCTGCCTTCTATCGTAATCCAGTCTGTTACCCTTAAAGGTACTCGGATATCTTGCTCTTTCATTACATGCGCTGCTCAAGGCCATTCTTTCCTTTTGATTTCGATTAGTATGTCCTTACTACGTGTTTGTTCCATGGCCCACCTTGCCCTCTTCCTGTCTCTTAACGTTACAGCTGTCATTTTTCTTTGCAATTCTTACTGCGTTCTTCCTAACTTAAGCTGCACCCTTTCATTTCCTTCTCCGTTTCTGCCCCATATGTGAGGTACGGTAAGATACAGCTGCTTATACTTTAGTTTTCAGGCAGACTTCTAAAGTGCTCTTGTTCATCTTAGAGAACCTGCCAAATCCGCCCCGCTGCATTCTTCTGATTATATCACTCAGTGATTTGGATCTGCGGTCGCAACCTAACCTCAGTATGCGCATTCGATTACCACTTCCATCTTCTTCAACCAATTGCAAACTGCTTCTCCCTTCCGAAAATGCTCAACATCACTCAGGTAGCTCAGCACAACCTCGTATAGTGGCACAGTTCTTCCCAAGCATAGTGTGGTCACATTGCACATTTACGTCAGAATGAAAATCATGAACACGCAGCTTTTGTAATCGATTAGCAGTTTTTGGGCAAGTTGGTGCATACTTGAATTAGTGAAAAACTAGCACCACACCATGCACACTACAAGAAAAAGAACGAACAAGGAAAGAACGAACTGAAATTTTACTGACGCAAGGAAGCACCTTATATAAGGTGAAGTCTCAAGGGGAAAGAAGGGTGACATGGATGAGAACGTGAACAAAGGCAACCATCTGGGAGCGCAGAAACAGGCAGGCAGCCAAAAATCGCACAAGAAAAAGACCAGTTACTTGATAGCAGAATCTGGAAAATTGAACTCGGAGGCAAAAAGAGATAAAGATAGAGTGCTGACACACCTAGAGCCAATTATCTTTATGTAAAATGCCTCCAGACTAACTCGTGCAGTTTTATCTGTGCTCTTGCCAAGAATCTTCGTCTCATTTAACAGCGCCTCGCACCCGTCGCAGCTGATTACGTGCGCAACCAAATGTGCTCACATATCTTTGAAATCTGATAAATTTCGGGCACGGTAAATGGAGTCTCGTGATTCATCTGCCAACCCCGCTTTCTTGAGTTGCAGATTCGGGGGCACAACGTTTCCAACTTGTTAGGAGCTGAAAATACGACACTCACGCCATACCTGTTGGTCACTTTCCTCAAGTTGTGCGAGGTTTTCTGTACCTAAGGTACAACTAGCGGCTTCTCTGTCCTGAAACAAACCCATCCGGTATTTCTTCGTGTTCCGTGCTTAAGTTTTTGAAGGAGGGTCTCGCAAAGAGCGACCAAATCATAGCAGTGGAACCCAGCCGCCGAAAGTCGGCTCATCTGATTTGAAAGTTGTCTTGCAACTGGTGTGCCCACAATTTCTTGAGAGTAGACTCTAGGCAACGCGACGTTATTGCTCTTTTTACGGTCTTGGAGTGCATAGAATCGTACGGCAAAAGATCTTCTTTTGCACGCGGGTAATAGCCCCAGCAAACGTGTCTTTCAAGGAAGGTTAGTTTTAAGTCTAAAAACTGTAAAACATTAGTGTCGGGTAGTTCATGGGTAAATGTGAGCCCAAGTTCATGTTTGTCAAAAGCATTTAAAACTTCGCCTGCTTTAGAGCGGTAGGCGAAGGACGTCTGCGTTTTTAAAAGCACTTACAAATCGTGCACATACCTAAAAATATTTAAAACCACACCCATCCCTCTTACAAAAAAGTTTATCTAATGATTGATCGACCTTTGGTAAGAAAAAGTCGCCAACGATAGGGGCCACGTATGACATTACGCACACTCCGTTGCGCTGCAAAAAAGGCAGGTTGTCAAAGCGTATAAAAGTAGAACTGAGGAAAATTGCTATAAAGCGATAAATTATCAACCGAGAGTCCTGAAGAATTTTGAAAGGACACGTCGCCATTTGCTTCTATGCATTCCTTTAAAGCCATCAAAAGTTGATATTGAGGAACAGAGTAAAATAAATCTTGCACATCTACCAAAAACCCAAAGCCGATGTCATTGGTACTCTGTAGGTACTCCGCGACAACTGTCGAATTTTTTGTGAAGAAGGGGTCGTCTAAAACAACTAATTTTCGATTCTTCTGCAAGAAACTGCTGACATTATTTTGTCAAGATCCGCGTTCTCTGACAATAGTCCGCAAAGGGATATCTGGCTTGTCTCTCTTTCTTCTTTCACTATCTCCTTCCTCCCTTCTCTCACTGCGCGGTTCAGGTGTCCGCCGAGATATGTGAGACAGATACTGCGCCATTTCCTTTCCTCAAAAACCAATTTACCAATTTATTTATATCTGGCTTGTGGGTCTTGGCTGTAAAGAAAGCATTCCGGCAATTACCCCTGCTCGTTTTTATATCCTTGGTAAGAGGCCTGGTTGGGACCACCCGCTTAGCGCATGAAAAAAGGTCCCTGCGGAAACATTTCTATGTGTGCTAAGCTGCGTCGGAGTTTCAGAGTCATCGTAGTTTACATGTCTGCAAGCTTCTGCGTACCACTGATGTTATCTTGGTGAAATATTGTCGCATTTTGTAGTGTTGCTGACAGCAGTGACGCGTATTTGAAGGCCATGAACGCAATTTAGAACTATAAGCTATTTAGCACGCTGGTGAACTTTAAGCGTAGTGGTCCCAGGACAGATGCTGCCTTATTGTGGGCCTTGTAACTAGGCTTGTATACGCGCTTTCTTGTGGAGGTACAGTGGAATTGCATTTCGGTATTATGAACGCCTAATGGAACAGCCAGTCATATCGCATCTAAGTCATGGTTTCAAGCTTAAAGGTCACGGTGATTTTTAATTGCTGTGAACAGTATGCAGCTATCATCATTATCTCATGTCTAATAATCAGTAAAAGCGAGGAATCAAAGCGGTCCTAGGCTCGAACCTTGTGGGAAACCCAAAATGAGGAAAGAGTGCCCTGATGCGCAGCCATTGACAACTATACATTGCTGCCTTTGTGGCCGCTGCTCGGCCGCTCAAGTAATAATATTCTCTTTTTGTCTTCAGTCAAAAAATTTGGAAAAGGAATACACAGCATAAAATGGTGAGCTGCGTTGCCATAGAATTAATTATAAGTCATTTCCTAATGACACTGATGGGTCTTTCTGTTTACAAAGAGTTACTGTCCCAGACCGTGTTTTGTGGGGGCAAGACCGAACACAAAGAGACCGTTGTCGTTTACTTTGACCTTTCCCTTCCCCCTTATTACTGTCCGGTAGGGCTTGAAGTGTAAATGAGTAAATTGGTAAATTGGTTTTTGATTTAAGGAAATGGCGCAGTATCTGTCTCACATATCTCGGCGGACACCTGAACCGCGCCGCAAGGGAACAGAGGAAGGTGGGAGTGAAAGAAGAAAGAGAGAAATAGGTGCCGTAGTGGAGGTCTCCGGAATAATTTCGACCACCTGGGGATCTTTAACGTGCACTGACATTGCACAGTACACGGGCGCCTCTTGGGTTTCGCCTCCATCGAAACGCGGCCGCCGCGGTCGGGTTCGAACCCGGGTACTCCGGCTCGGTATACGAGCGCCTGACCACTGAGTCACCGCGACGGTTACCAATGTAATGATTTCTATGTTGATATTCCAGTGCAACAGATCTGTAGAGGCGGCCTTTTTGGGTGTTCGAGTAAAATTTAAAATCTCTGCGTGTACCCCATAGCTTACAAATAATTTTTAAAATCGCTACTCGGAGTACCGCGCAACCGATTAGGGCGACATCTAACCGCGCGTCCCCTACCCCGATAAGGTCAGTGGGCAGTCTGGGCGAGCCCACTGAAGTCATCAGGCCAGCTCATGGAGCATGGGCGACTGGGCGAGATGGGGCGCGGAGCGGTGCAGTCCAGGCCAGTTTGGTTGCGAAAGCAGGACTATGTCAGTCGCCGAGCCATTTCGCGGTACTCTGGAAAGGCCAAGCTGCGCATGCGCGAGGAGCGGGTGACGTCACACGGCGCACAGCTGTCGCTCCGGAGCAGCCATGGAGCCGCCGCCGCCACCGCACGCTCTCCATCTTCTCGCCGACAGTCTCCCTCTCTCTCTCCCTGTCTGATGCGTAGTAGCGATTGCGCGTCATAGACCCCACCTGCAAACACTGCGGTAGCACTGCCACCCTCGATCATATGCTATGACTGCCCGGAGGTGGTGGTGGTGAAAACATTTATTTTGTGAAAGAGTTTGGGAGCCACAGAGTGGCCCCGCTACATGGTCGGCGTCCCTAGTCCGGGACACCGCACGACGAGGCCCCGTCTCTCGCCCGTTTCACCAGAGCCCTTTGAGACTCAAGCGAGGAGCAGTTGAGGAGGGCAGTCTCCCATGCCTCTCTGGAAGGGGTAGGGGAAGAGGGGAGGTGGGGATTTTGAGTACATGCCCACACCGTGTGGAAGATATCACAGGTCTCCCCACAGTGTGGGCATCGCCCATCCGTGTTAGGATCGTAATGTTTTATTATTGCAGGACAGAGTAGAGTACCTGTCTGCAGGCGCCTTAAACTTCGCTCCTCCGTCTTACTCAGCCCTTTTGCAGGGGCCGGGAAAAGGCGGTGGTTGTCGCTATAATGTGTTAATATTTCCCCGGAGGATCCTCCTCCGGAAGCTCTTATAGAAGCTCCCTCACCAGACGCCTGGGAAGAAGTGCTGCGCAGCTCGGACCCCGCCGTCCAGGCAGGAGCCATCGAGCGCGCCGAAGAGGTCGCCGCCAGCTATCAGCTAACGGCCACCTGGCCCTTCTGCTAAGCGTCCAGGAACCCTTCTTTTCCGACAATAAAGTTTTTTCTCTCTCTCTCTGCGCATCGCCATCAGCGTGGTTTGTGGTGTATATAAAATTGGCAGAGGCTTAGCTCTGCTATGCCAGGATATAGGTATCGTGAGGTCAGCGCCAGGTGTCCACATCTCGGTGGACACCTGAACCAGAGGGAAAGCTCACTACTTCCCTCTTGGAACAGTGGACACCTCAACCATGTTTAAAGCTAAGTG
The DNA here is from genome assembly GCF_055824585.1 of Amblyomma mixtum. Taxonomy (NCBI): domain Eukaryota; kingdom Metazoa; phylum Arthropoda; class Arachnida; order Ixodida; family Ixodidae; genus Amblyomma; species Amblyomma mixtum. The sequence goes on along the minus strand of NC_143021.1, from coordinate 26,770,588 downwards.
GCGTTAGTGACAGGTGGGCGCTGCATGCTTTGGCATTGACAAATTTGTGCCGGAAACACGGCGCTGAAGCCATAGCCATCGGCGTTCATTGTGTTCATTTGTGTTGGCATGTCAACGCTTTACACTCCGATCATTTTAAGGAAAGGAAGGCGAGCGCGCGCGGCGAGGCACACCAGCTGTGCGTAGTGATGTCACTTGCTCCTCGCGCATGCGCAGTATGGTCGTGCAAGCGCACGCGAAGTGGAGACACTGTGGGCAATGCAGCTCACGCAAAAATATACGGCTACGCGCCCTGGGATTACACAACACCTTTGAGGAGCTACGAGAGGCGTAGCTTGAGTCGCAAAAACTCAGGCTGTTGCAAACAACGACAGGAAGAGCGCTCCTGCAGAGGCTCGGATACCGCGAGCAGATGCGAGAAATGTCGAGGACGGCAACGATCCCCGACGAGCTTCGCAAGACCCTCAAGGTAGCGCCAATACCAAAAAACATGGATCCCAACCTCCATCGAAGCAGAAGAGAAGCGAGGGCCGAATTCATCGAGAAAACATACGCTCCTCAAGCCACGACCGTGTATACAGACGCGTCTTGGAGAGGAGGAGATACCAAAATCGCTGTAGCGGCGGTGGTCGATTCGTCTTTACGCGAAATGACCAGCGCGTCTCTCCGAGGCTGCACAGCTGCAGAGTCCGAGGAAGTAGCCGTTGCTCTAGCGGTGGCGGAGGGCTATAGAACCGGGCGGTCACTAACAATACTTACGGACTCTCAAACAGCCTGCCGAAATTACATGAATGGCAGGATAGGTCGTCACGCGCTCCGTATACTCCTCGCAGCGAGTGACAGAATTAAAAACCGGGAAGAACAAAACGACAAGATCCTACACAAAATTGTGTGGGCACCGGGGCACACGGGGGTTGCAGGGAACCGAGAGGCCGACAGGATAGCTCGAGGATACATTACTTTCCGAGCTTCCGACGAGACCGCGGAACTCGCGCCAGCACCCAGGGAATACTCGGCCATACTACAAAACTATAGAGGCAGAAGAATGCGATATCCCCCACCGCACAAATCTCTCAGCAGAGAGGAAGCTGTCACTTGGAGACAATTACAAACAGGCTCTTTCCCAAACCTACATATCCTAAACAAAATGCACCCTACGATATACACGAACAAATGTCCCTGGTGCGACGAAAAACCTACACTATACCACATCACATGGGCCTGCCAAAACATAGACGTGGTCCCCAAAATACAAAACCCGAGTGCGGAGCAGTGGGAGACTCTGCTGTCCAGCGACCGCTGCGAAGACCAACAAGGTCTGGTACAGCGAGCTCAACGGGCGGCAGTGGCCAGCGGAGCCCTGGACTGAGGGCAACCGACCACTGGTTAGAGGCGGACGACTTCGACAGAGAAGGCTCCTGGGGGTAGAACCAAGACGTCTCTGAAGAAGCCCCCAAACCGCAGAAGAACCATTACTGTAAATAAAGTTTTCCCTTCCTTCCGCAATACTCCCGGTTTAACCTCAACTAAACCACAGCCAATGTTTGTTTATTTTTGTTTCTCGCCGGTGCATCTTTTTTTGAAGGAGCAGGATTTTAATAACCGATATCTTCGGTGTAACGAAGCCAGCTTAAAAAGGTTTGCCATCTCTGTGACGAGTGACGGAATACCGATGGCTCATGCGTTTTTCCTAACTTCAGTTGGTACCATTTCAGGGTCCCTTTAATATCCGCTGCAGGCCTGGCAAGGACACAGAGAGCGGGTTCCTTCCTTGAAATTCGGGAGTAACTCCAGGGGGGCACAAAAGAACCAAGTTGTCGAGAGCGATGCGTGGAGCTACGGAGACGCACTCCGCAAAAAGCTGGCTCCGCAAGACGTTCGCATCAGGTGATTGACTGCGTGGGCTGTAGGGCCAAAACTCCGCGACCGGACGTGCGACTGCTCGCTCCGCGTCCGTCGTCATCGATCCAGTGCCGCGACGACGACGATGCACCCCGAAGCCGTCGCCTTGATCTCGTATGTGGCGATTGCCTTCCGGGCAGTACATTCTCCTTTTATGCGAAGCATACTACTTTAGCTACCACTTCAGCCCTTCACCGTGGTTATGCGCCTCTAAATCACGTGATACATGACGTCACACCACGTGACACGATGACGTCACGACAGTAAAGAAACGGGGGAACACCTCGCACCGTCGCTGTGGTTGTGCGCCTCCAAATCACGTGATACATGACGTCACACCACGTGACACTATGACGTCACGACAGTGGAGAAACGGGGGCCCACCTCGCGCCGTCGCTGTGGTTGTGCGCCTCCAAATCACGTGATACATGACGTCACACCACGTGACACGATGACGTCACGACAGTGGAGAAACGGGGGCCCACCTCGCGCCGTCGCTGTGGTTGTGCGCCTCCAAATTACGCGACACGATGATGCTTCGCATTCTCCAGGCTTAACCAAGTTAAGCCTCAGCCATTTTTTTTTTAACATTCTAACCTTGGGTCTGTTTTCTACGGTTTGTGTTTAATGTCATAGTTGTAAGTTTACGTTTTGTTGTGCTCACACTCGTTTCTTTCGCTTTTTCATGTATTCGACTGCGTTGACACGTTTTCTCTTTTTCTTTGTTACATTGCTTTCTTGTTGTCAGTAGGAAAATAAATGTTTTGTTTATTAACCTCGCTTACCTGGTTTCCTTCGTTACAGCCAACTCACCGACACATTTCCACCCCGCATGGGCTTATGGGCCATAAAAAATTAACGTTGTTCATTCTTCGCTTTTGAATAAACATGTTATGTTATGGATCAATACCGACTCGCCCAAATTTCCTCCCTGGTGAATGAACAGGTTAGGTGCAAAGCGACCCCTTCGTCACTACGACATGTCTTGCGGCAGCAGTTTGTGGAGCAGTTTGTTGACAGGTACTAAAAAAAATAAGACAGGCAATTCTTTTAAAATGTTTAACTTTCAATATATAATTTACGCCGCAATATCCTCTGTGCGTTGCACATTCGGCTCCGTGAAGAAGAAAACCTTGTCAATCACGACGGCCCGGCGCCTCTTTCACCTGGCCACAATGTCGTAATCCGGTATTAAAATTTGTTACGAGGTCTTTTCATGTGTTGTGTTATATCTGTTGGTTTCTTGTTTGGGTTACCTTTTATTCTTTTGTACTGTATTTATTGCCCCAGTCGCATATTCTCTCGATCCTCATTTGACGATGTTTGTTCTTCTGTGAACAGCAGCAGCACCCTAGAGTGCGCTGGAGATAGAAAATTCTGGTGCGCACGTGAGAATGCGATAGAAGAAGAGGCAGAAGAATAGAAGCGCTTGCTGCCAAGAGGCCTGCTAGAGCATCTGTCTCCGAAAAAAGTAAGCGTCGCCCCCTTCATGGCAGCCGTGATCACAGACGGAAGTCGCGTAGAACAGGGAGTGGCAGTTATAGGGTGGCCGCACGAGCTTGGGAGCTAGTGCTCAGACATTATACCTTGATACGTGGCCGAGCTGAGCATATTAGAGAGCACTGTTTGAGGGGGGGGGGGGGGGGGGGAAGGCACCCCGTAGGTCTGTTGCTGCTACTCTCCGCAGCTGGGGACGGTAAAAAGTTCATTAGGTTCCAGTTCTGTTTCGGCCCGCCTTCTGAACAGCACGTCACTGTTAAGGCTTTTTTCAGGCCACGCTTAACAGGTCAAAGCCCGGGCTGAATGTGAAGTTGGAGGCTACAGGAAGGGCGGTGCATGTTGTACCGCAGCCGGTTAAGGGTGCCGGTAGAGGCTGGCTGAAATGTGCCGAGATGATTGGTGTGTGGTCAACGAGATTTCAGCAGGGGAATAACAATGCAACGGGAGAGTTAAGCGTTCTTCAAATGGATGGAGGTCGCTTCACTTCAACACGCCTTTTATTAAGGCATGATGCTCCTTCAACTGTTAGTAGGGAGGACTTGACGGCAAGGAGGTCAGCGACAAGGGCGAGAACAAGGCACGACATGTATTACGCAGTTGTCTAAAAACCTTCAACGCGACCGCGAAACATGACCTGGAGTACACCAGCTGCACGCCGTCTTTACTACCACCTTACCGGTGTTAAAGGCATGGAATGAGCCCATCAGCCTGCTGGCGCAACGTACAGCCACATAAAACTAGAGCTTGCATGACTAGTGCACCTGAGTGTCACAGAAAGAGAAGCGCAAAGAAGTGAAATAGCTCGCTGTACGTGCCTCTTTTCCATTTATCTTGTTGCGACCGATACCGCAGTGGTGTGGGAGCGGCCACAGTTATGTTTAGGTGAGATAGTGGGTACCATAGCACATCGGAAGGAGCGCGCAGACAGGACAACAGTAAACGGTAAACATTACAGTAAACACCACTCGTGCCGCGGTTCAAAATTCCTTCACTGCGCGCTGGTGGGCACTTCTCTTTCGCGTATGGTCTTCCCCGCTTATTCAACGCTTGATTTCACTTCATTTTTGCTGAAGTGCGCATGATTGAGGAAGCCATCCCGCAATCTTGGCTCCCAACAAGTGCGGAGGGGAGCCGCATATCCAAGAGCGACGACGAGCGGGCGGTGGCGACTCCGCTGTCCTCGCTAGTCTCGTCGCAGCCGGTCGCCGAGGTGCCTTCGCCGGTCTCGGACGCCTGTGTTGGCACCGCTGGCGTGGACAGCGGCATCGACCCTTCGTTGGGCACCCACCTGACCACCACCGCAGCGCAGGTATTCGTGCCGTTCCTGCTGGCTGGTGTTGGCTCCACCTTTGCAGGATTGCTGCTCGACGTGGTCAAGGTACGCGTTCAATGACGTCCTCCTGGAGGGCTCATGCATGACCTGCACGGGATGTGGAGGCGCTTTTTCGTTACGCTGCAACAGAATAAGAAACAGAAGTAGCTTTGGCGGCACACTGCTTGGCTAGCTTTAGCAAATGTGTGGCACCATTGTTGTCGCTATCAGCCACAGCGCCTGCTTTCGCCTTTTGCAGCTAAGGTTTGATGCAAGTGGTAGCCTTATATCAATCACTTTCGAGTAATCAGCTCAAATGATGAGCCACATCAGACCAAGTATTGTACAATGTTACTTGTTAATGAAAACTGCCCAAGACTCCAAGCAGTGGAGCTTGGGCCGCATGTTCGTCTATGTCGCGACTGAAGGACATTAGCTACAGCAAAGTGTTCGTACGAAGACTAAAGCACAAACTTTTTCCGAATATTATTTTTGTTTCTCGTTGGCATACCCCGAAATGACGAGCGGTTGGTAGCTTCCAATATATTCGTACGCTGGCATTCCCGCACATATTTTCTCCTTTGTAAGGAAGGGTGCCCTCGCAAGAAACGGGTGTCAGCCTGCATACCATGCTGTAGACCTTTGGAATGAGGACGGAAGGCATTATAGACATCGCAGTGTTGTTCCTCTTTGGTACGAGAGCAATTAGTGCTCTAAAAAATTTAGAACCTCCTGGACTTGATACGCTTTCGGCGTGCAGGTGGCTGAGGGGGTTCGGCATAGAACCATTGACATTGGATGCACGAGGAGGCTCTTACTGCAGGAAGCTATTCGTGCTTAATCGAGCTCAGCTCGTTGTTGGTCGTGAAACGGGAGATTTTGAAAACTTGTTGAACGTCTTGCTACTATCAAGCTAACCGCTGCTCAGCGTCAAGGGCGGCTGTCGCTGTGGGCGTATAGTTAACGGGCTTGGCGAAGGAACAGAATTTGATTATGAAGACATGCACTTTATAAAGCGCAACGCAAACAAAAAAAGGCTGGAGGTGGAATTTTCTGAAGTGAAAAAGCTCGCCGTCACCTGGGTTGCACATTTAAACGAGGAAGATAAAAACCACATGTGTGACCATGCCCGTGCTGCAATGACTACAGAGTCCCGCACTTCGTTTGGAATTGCTAATCACTCATGGCATGCCACGTGGTTAAGGTAACCAGGCTCTTATTTCGGCATTTTTGAACCACGCGCGATTCACTGGGGAGGTAACCTCTAAACCACACAGGCTTCAAAAAAAAGAAATTGATCGATGCTAATGAATAACTCATGGCCATAAGTGCGGGCGGAGCAGATGGAGTATGCCTGGCACAGATACTGAGGCACCCCGTCGCGTTCTTTTTAATTGGAATTAGGCACTGCCGAACCGTTCATTTCAAGACATCAGTGAGAATAACAGAGACATCCTTGATGCGTGATGAGCGCACAGTTTTATCAGGCGACGTTGTTATTGAAAGAACCTTTGAATTTTCACGTGTATACCCACCCACAGTGTATCCGTGCGCCTGTTTACCCAGCGACTTGCTTAATATACCTCGTGGCAGAGCTCGTCGGCCCCGGAAATGATGAAATCTTGAAAATCAAAACCAATGCTTGTGAGGCCACTCCAGTTATTGTTCCCCTTGCTGAGAGGTTTACTGGGGATCTCAAAAGAATTTTCAATTCCCCTCAGCGCACTAAACGCTTTGTCGTGTGTTTCTTCTTTTCGTGTGTTTTCTGTGGGCTGTGGCGAATTGAAGCATATACAACCAACTAGCCGAGCAGTTCATCATGATTTGAGTAGAATACACACTGATAACAGTGGCCACCTTTGTCTACGATGGGCACAACGCGCTCCACCTTGACGGAAAATGCAGCCGTATTATCGCGCTTTTGTGACGAGATGCTTCCTTTCAACCACCAAAAAGCGGAAGATGGTTCAGTGAGGTGCCCCTACGCCCTGGTCACTTCTCCTTGCTGCTGTGGTCGCCGAATTCTAAACCCTTGTAGCTGTGAGCGCCGTGACATATCCACGAAAGCTGTGTCTTTTCCCTACGGCAATTACTCCGAAAGCTTTACCCCGAAGCAAATATATGATTAGCAATTAGCTAGGAGCCATCAGCACTGACAACTTAGTACTTGTGTAAGGTAATGAAATATATGTTGCTAAGAACGTGGGCCGAGGGTAGCAGTGAGCGCTTCGAAAATATAGGAGCCAGATACCAAGGACGGGAATTTTTTATCATCTTCGTATCAAACCTCCTGCCCTCCAGAATTGTTAAGCTAGGATAAGGAATGACCAAAACCCAGCGCACACAGACGTCTGCATGTTTCGTTCATGCAATTAGTGAAAATTCTTACATTTTCTTGTTTGAAAGCGACAACCACGAGCAAAAATACTTCCAGTTAATGTTGCGCCAAGCTATTTTTATGTTGTGTTCTTCTACTGTCTTCAAACTTCTTGTGCTCAATTTTACAGTTTACAGAACTCAGTAACATGTAGCGTAAATGTTCTAGGCACGTCTCTTTCGCACTTGCGAGAGATGAGGCTATACATATTTTTATATACCGATGCGATCGCCAATATTTAATAGAAGGTATATACTTCTAGTATGGAACATCGCACGCATGCAACACTTCTGTATCATATTTTAGACAGCAAATCACTGAAAATGCAAGCTGATCGTGTCATTTCATCAGGAGCCCAAACAACTCTCATGCATTAATTGACGCAACGCAGTCAAGCAAGTCATAATCATTCAGTCCTGTTGCAGTTGCTAGGAAAAGAACTGAATTCAGAATGGAACACATTGTTTTTCTACCACCAACCATACGATTATCCGAAACGCGCATCTGACACCTCCCGCAAAGCGCCGTAAGGCACATTTTTGGCTGCTCTAGGCATCCACTGCCAACGGCGTGTAATACCTTACAGTGAGTGCAAGTGACTCTAATACTGTACTGTCGGCCTGTGATGCAAGCGGAGCAGCTCACGCATTTCCTACGGAGACCCAGTTCTTCGCGTGCCTCACGCCCCTCGTTGACCTCATGATGTCTGTCCAAAGGCAGTTATGCCAGAGCCAACAAGTGGAACTGTGGCTAGTCTGGCAAAAGCAGTGGGCACGTAGCAGGCGAGAACGTAGCAGGAGGATGAATAGTACTATTGTGAGACATTCCAGCGGCTGAAAAGACAGGAACGAAGGAATACAAGACAGGACGAACGCCGGACTTCAACTGAGGTTTCTTTCACAAACAGCTATAATATACAAACGGGGGTGCAAAGAAAAGTAATCCGTGACAAGATAAACCCATAATCCAAAAAAAAAAAATGCAGAAGGCGGCTGTGCCATGCTACACATGTTTGCCACAGCGGCGCACCTTCTATTTATCGGCTACCTGGCTGAATCAGCCCGTTTGCCTTCAAATAATCTATTTATTTTTTGCCTAGCGCCACAGAAGGGCTGCTGACGCAGTTTTCTTTATCATTGATAATGCTGAACGCTTCAAAAATTTCTCGGCTCTTTTGAGTCTTACGCATCACACTTACGCATCACACTTGTTCTAAAAATGCCTTGCATTATGGTTTATGTGAGCAACCCCGAATATACAACACGCACACCACACTTGTCGCCGACCTTCTTGAGGCGGTATGAAACCTGATGCCAGTTGGGCACAACGACAGGTCGCTGTTTGGTACGTGCGTTTTCGCTTGGCTTGCACCGCCCACCAGATTTCACCTCGCGAATCTGGGTTTCCCAAGAGAAATGGTGGCATCAGTGGTGGAAACCCAGATTCGCGAAGTGAAATCTGGTGGGCGGTGCAAGCCAAGCGAAAACGCATGTACGAAACAGCGACCTGTCGTTGTGCCCTACTGGCATCAGGTCTCATACCGCCTCAAGAAGGTCGGCGACAAGTGTGATGTGCGTGTTGTATTTTCGGTCCCGTAAAAGCTGGGGCGCATGTGCTGCCTGGTGAATAATGCCAAAAGGACGCCTATGTGCAAAATTAAGCACATCAAGCCTCTTGTTGAATGTGAAGTTGGTGTGGTATACAGCATACCCTCTCCTGTGGCAGACGGTACATCGGACAGACGGGACGCTGCCTCAACTAACACTTGCTAGAGCATCGCCGGACAGGTCACTCGTTATCTGGCGGAAGTCACCTAGCTGACCACATTCACCGTTGCTCACACAAACCGCATGCAACGCGTTTTTAGAAAGAACAAGTGTGACGCGTTAGCTTAAGACTCAAGAGCTGAGAAATTTTTGAAGCGTTCAGCATTATCAATGATAAAGAAAACTGCGTCAGCAGCCCTTCTGTGGCGCTAGCAAAAAAGAAATAGATTACCTGAAGGCAAACGGGTTGATTCAGCCAGGTAGGCGATAAATAGAAGGCGCGCCGATGTGGCAAACATGAGTGGCATGGCACTGGTGCCTTCTGCATTTTTTTGGATTATGGGTTTATCTTGTCCCGGATTACATTTCTTTGCGCCCCCTTTTGTATATTATAGCTGTTTGTGAAGTAAACCTCACTTGAAGTCTGGCGTTTTTCCTGCCTCTTCTACCTTCGTTCGTGTCTCGTTAGCCGCTGGAATGTCTCACAACAGTACTAGCAACCAACTAGCCCAACTTTCCACGCTTCATAAATAGTAACCGATTACTTCAGATTGACATGAAAGCTTTAAGAACGAAGAAAAGGCACCGAAATTGAATTCACTAGATGGCGAGCACTACTAAGGCCGACAACTCTTTGAAGTATTAGAGTTAGGCTCCTTAATTATTAAGAGGCGTATTGCCCACCGTAAGTAGTAACCATATCAGTGTTTAGAATTTTGAAAACGTCGTTACCCCTGGCGCTGTGGCCCAACAAATTTTGGTTATTTTGACGTGTTACATGCACTGGCAAGGTTGCTTTTCCTGCAAGTTTCTTAAAGAGCATCTGTTCTGGAGCGACGTATCCAAATTTTTTGGGACCACAGCGGCGAGGGTAAGCGCGCTTTCAAAATTCTAAAATCTGGTATGTATAATACCTGCCGTGGACTACAGGCCTCTCAATCATTAAAGAGCCTAAGAGCAATAGTAAACAGTTAGCTTTTCAGTATTAACTAACCATCTTGCTAGTTAGCACGTCTTAACTGTATTCTGATTTCTTGCACTGCTCTGCCGTAAAAAGAAGCACTGTTCTCATTCAAAAAAGGCTGCTAAAAAATTGTGTACAATCTTAGGCGAAACACTGTGTGTGCGTGCGTGCGCGTGCGTGCGTGTGCATGTGCGTCCGTGCGTGTGTGTGCGTGTGTGTGTGTGTTGATTTACATAAAAAGTGTGAACGTTCCGTACATTTTTTCCTGTGTGTCTCTGTGTCTCTTTGTGGTTCGTGCCGTGTTTGCGCAAACTTCACGTGTGTGTGCGTGCGTGCGTGTGTATGCTTTAGTGTGTGTGTGTGTGTGTGTGTGCGTGTGTGCGCGTGTGTGTGTGTGTGTGTGTGCGTGCGTGCGTGCGTGTGTGTGTGTGTGTGTGTGCGCGCGCGTGTGTGTGTGTGTTTGTGTGTGTGTGTGTGTGTGCGCGCGCGTGTGTGTGTGTGTGTGTGTGTGTGTGTGTGTGTGTGTGTGTGTGTGTGCGCGTGTGTGTGTGAACCAGAGCAGCTCTGTGCACCTATTTTTGCTTCTACTCGCTTCCGCCTCTCTGACTCCCACTGTCTTTAGCGATGATATTCTAGACTTATTCAGCCTCTACCCTTCGTCTTGCTGTGGTCTAGGACTGGGAAGTGTACATGCACGTACGAGGGCTGTTCATCCTTATTCCGCCCCTGCTGGGACTCAACGGCAATCTGGAGCAGACGCTGGTCGCCAGGCTGAGCACGCAGGTGAGCTGACTTCCCCGCTCCCCCTCTTTTAGCCTTCTTTTTGACCTCATTCTGAGTTCATCAGAGGCAGGAGTAGCATTGGAATCGTTCTCCACATCGATGCAGATGAGGATTGCGCTTTCATCTCTTCTGCTTAACTTGCGTGCTCACTCTAGGCCGCCACCAAATTAAAGGTTCCCGAGTGAATTCTGCACCGGAGTGATGACAATGATATACACTGCCGTGTTTTCCAGCCGACATGACTGTGCCGGAGAAATCGCAGTGCTTTGTTCGGAGTTTCTTAGAGAGAATCGCAAAAAAATTAAAACTAGTAGCGTAGGAAGAGCTTTGACCAGTATTGAAACAGGTAGATTCATTAGAGCATATGATTAACTCCCTTTTATATCAGAGTCTGCGAGCACTCTGCTGGAAAAGAATGCTGAAATTGAAACTTACTTGCCTGGAAATTCTGCGGCGCAGACGGCAACTGGTGTAATGGTGTAAGACGGCAGACGGGTGTAATGCGCAGCAGGCCGCTCATTTATAAAACTGCAGACACGCTGTTAAATTATGGCAGCTTGATGAGACAACGACTTAACGACAACTTGAGCGAGATATGTTACAGAGACATTTTTTACGGTAAATGGCTTCGGCATCGGCGTAGTATTTCGTGATGCAAAAACTCCCGCAACAGCCCCACGGTCATTGTGAATTTTATTCAGGTAGGCAAAGAAAACCGCAGGGGGAGGGGGAGAGAAACGTTGTCGGTACAGTTCTTTTTGTTTCCATGTGGTTCAGCCTGGCACTTAAAGACCGTAGTTTGGCTTCTCTAAAGGGGCATAATTTGCGGGGCAGGGGGCTGCTACCGCTTTCGATTATTTTTTTATGAATACTCTAGGCTTAGTTGAGCATAGCATGGCGACTGTGCGCACTGGCTGTACCGTTGCAAAACAAGAAAACTCCACTATATTGAAGTCATCTCTCGGTGTCTACTAGTTTTAGCGCTTCATAAGGTTGGTTTCGTAGAAAGGAAATGTGCAGCAATGGTCTCGCGTCTCGGTGGTCTCCGCAACCACGCCCGGAGAGAAGGGAGTGAAATGCGCTGAATGAACGCTTGATGCCAACATGTCCAGCCAGAATTTTGTGGTCATCAGTTGGCGCTTACTTCGCTGAGAGCGGCTTGCTTTAGGGAGTGACAACAGTTGAGAGAGAAAGACGCTCCAGCATCCACGCTTTGAAAGAACCAACTGAGGTTACAATTCGCTTCTTTCGTTCATTGATACGACTAAGCTCACAACTATGAGCACAGCATCTCTGTTTTTTTTATAATCCAGGGATTAAGAGGTTCCTTCCAGTACTTGTCATGCTCTGTGACCGCCCGGCTTTAGAGCACAGCCTGTCCACAATTCTTAGCCAATGAGATAATTGTTTAGTGAAAACCAAAGAAAAATGCGCCAGGCAGATGCGCAGTGCTTTAACAGCAACGATAGAACTCCGACCCTGGTTTAAAGTGATAATAAGAAGTACGTTTCGTTTTCCTCCCAGGCGAATTTGGGCAATCTCAACCGGCTCGCTGACCAACTACCCATGATATCTGCAAACATTGCCCTCCTGCAAGTAAGGATTGCAACTTCACTTATCTTCGCTTACGTGCTAACGCTAGTGAGAGGTACAAAACATTGCCGAGCCTATACAGTAGATTCGATGCGAACCTTCACTGTTCATATATTTCGGAGCTAGCGACGCAGGCTGTATTTCTACCCTCAGTGGATTGTGCTCAGCACGTGTGCAGGTTTTTATATTTTTGTCTCCTCACAACCACCGGTAGATACACAGGCCATAATAGCGATGCCGCTGTTCATTGCAGACAGGGACGTTGTAACCTGTAGAAGTGCAAACAGCTGTGTAACGCTTATACTTTTGCTTTAAAAATAACCCCACTGCCTGAAGCTAGCAAGAAATAGTATAAAACACCTCAGGGCCTGGAGCTAGCACGGCCTGTGCATAGTAATCTAATTCGCGACTCTTTCCAAGCGGTGACATGTGCTCTTTATAAAACAGTAATGCCTCTAGCAACACTGTACTGACTCAAAAGGAAAGCACTCGATACAAAAGGAGAACGAACTTCCAGCGTCCTTTGTTCTGCATTCTGAGCACATCATTGCTTCTGTGTGGGCGTCTTCTTGCCCAGCATGCAGCGACTAACACCAGAGAACGCAGTTTGAATGTATGTCTTGGCACTGAGCATCGTTTATGTCCCTTGTCATGGTTCGAAAGTGAGCCATTAATGTACTTGCTCATTATGATTCAGAAAGTTCCATTCAGACATGCACAAAGTGACCCAAAAGTAGTTCTTTCAAATTTGTTCTTTTTTGCGAAGCATATTACTAGAGCTACACTACAGCCCGTCGAGCGCGGCGGTGGAGCTACCATTGACCTTTAGCGTGACCACGTGACACTACGTGACAACATGACGTCACAGCAGAGGAGAGATGGCCTGCCGGCTCGCGCGGTCGGCCGCGGCGGTGGAGGCTCCACATCAGAGGCGCTGCAGCTGACCACGTGACGCTACAGCAGCGGTATAAAGCTGAGCTTGCCTCGCTCTCCGGGCACTTACGAGGCGGCCAGGTGTTGGGATGCCGCCTAGAAGCAGGGCTGATTTGAACGAGAAGCGAAAGCTTCGGCGTGCCACAGAGACCGATGAAGAGCGGGATGAACGTCAACCAAGGAAAGCCATGTATTACCAAGCCTAGCCATCAATATGCTTCGCATCTGACTAGGCTTAACCTTAGCTAAGCCTCAGCCATTTTTGTTAGAGTACTACCGCAAATTTTTTTTTTTTCACATCGCGTCATTGACTGTAGAGAGCGAACAATTTCCCTGCTCCTTCGTATTTAACTTGAGGCAATTAAATAACCATCCTCTTAAAACAGCCCGGTCTTTTGACAGTGCCTGTGCACTGAGCTCGAGCTTCAGGGCTCTGCGTGCCCTTTGCACGTACAGTATTTGTCAAAAGTAACCAGGATGCATGGTTTAATTCTCATTCGTATAGTAGAGCTCTTATGGCTTTCTTAAAGGTAAAAAAGTCCTTTGAAGGTGAGGACAAGGGTTTTCCTTACCATACAGTGATTTAGAGCTTGAGGGCTGGCATAATAGCCTTAATATACGACTTAGAAGAAAAAAACGTGCAGCATGGTTACTTTTGACAGACTGTACTTTACATGCACTTTACACGCACGGAAAGTGCACAAGTGCAGTTACGTTGGTCCTAGAAGTCCGATGTATGGGTGATGCCTCGCAGTGCCAGTCGACGGTGGCGACCATGGCGGCCTGTACGCTGGCGCTGTTGAAGGGATTGGCGCTGAACCACGACATGGATCTGACCAACGTCGGCATCCTCTTCGCCGGTGCGCTGGCTGCTGTGAACACCGCCAGCCTGCTTCTCAGTTGGGTGGCGCACGGTTTGTTTGATTCCGGATATGCGAACGCAAAGAAGATGCGAAAGTGCGTAGACACACACGGAGGCTGACAAAAGTCAGATTTACTATTCAATTTTGAAAACTATCGAGCGATGCCTGAAAAAATGTTGCATCGGTAGACGACATCAAAGGTGCAGCAACATCCATCCAGCCATCCAACATCCACCTTTTTTTGGCTGCCGCCGCGGCGGCTCAGCGGTTATGGTGCTCGGCCGCTGACCCAAAAGACGCGGGTTCGATCCCGGCCGCGGCGGCTAGAATTTCTTTGGAGGAGAAATTCTAGAGGCCCATGTAATGTGCGATGTCAGGGCACGTTAAAGAACCCCAGGTGGTCGAAATTTCCGGAGCCTTCCACTACGGCGTCTCTCATAGCCTCAGTCGCTTTGGGACGTTAAACCCCATAAACCAAACCAAACCTTTTTCTGCTAGCCAAAGAGAATGTGATGATCGTAGGCCCGTCACAAATGACGGGGATGCCGGGTAGCTAATCTTCTCGATTTACGTATTGGCACCTATAACATCCTTGGTGAAGTGTATGGTGAACAAGGAAGCGTTCTTGGTGAAGGTGAGCTGTGTTTTTAAGTTTTCTTAACCGGCAATGTGTTTTAAAATATCGAACGTCAAAAATACCCATTTGAAAGCCCGTTGTGGTCGGATTCCTGGATTACAAAATTATCGATTGGCGTCTCTCGCAATTCTTATGCGACCGATACAGGCGAAGGTGGTGTGTTTGATAGTGTACAAGTTAGCTTCGTTTAGGCGACGGTACCACGTATCGTGTAGCGACGCCATTTTGCAATTATCTAATGCGAGAAAACCAACTCAACGGGCATTAAATATGTGTTTTTGAGATGCGATAGTTAGAACCACATCGCCAATTAAGAAAATTTGGAAGGAGTGCTAACTTTCGATGGTGACGGCCATGCCATCAATTTTGCTGTATAACTTTCCCTCCAAAATCAAGAATAAAAAGGATATTTATTTTAACGTGATTATTCGTCTAATTATAAGCCCAATTGAGCTACACCCCCCCGTAAAAAATGCACGGCCCAAGAAGTCTGCTTGTGAGGGCTGCTGCATGCCTCTTTATGCATCCTCAGCGACCGTAGCCTCTCGAAAGAGGAATGGCATCGCGTAATCAATCCTATCAAGCTGTGGACTGCTAGATATGCTAGGAAGCTCCGCTGAACACAGAAGCAAACCGCTTGGGCTGTATACTTTTGACGGGGGCTGTACATTATTTACGCCTTGCTGTAAAATCCACCAGATAGCACCGACTTATCTCTTGCGGCGTTGCAAATGAAAATTCTTAAAGGTTAAAAGGAATAAACCTCCATACACTGAGTTTCGGGCGCAGGTGACCGGGCTAGTTCGTGATTCATGGCTGCGAAAAACGGAAAAAAACGAAACCTTTACGGCAAGAACGGACAAACGGCGCGTTGAGTTTCTCCTTTTCCTGATCCTTGACTTAAAATTTACGGTGTATTTCATTCTTCGCTGCTATTAATGGCGAGGTTTCTCGGAAAGATAAGCTTTCGAGGGGTCCCTTTTTAGCAATACTTGTCTTAATCACGTTGAGTCACCGTCGGCATCAAAGAGAGTGTGCTCACCAGGTGGCTTACGCTTATCACCATTGTGCAACTTTATCGAAGTGTTATCTCGCTCAGCACTTTGAAGCAGTGTCGTCAGGCTGCCTTAGAAGAGGTGCTTTTAGGGGCTATGGTGCACGATTAAACCACTTTTGTCACTTGATTTCCACTCAAAAGTGTTTTTTCTTGGTTGTATAAACGGTAAAAATTAACACTTTCGCGTGAAGGTTGAAGAAATAAGCGTGTGGTTCTCCCAAACATCGCTTAGATCTCTATTTTACTAATGATTCAGTTTCATTTCGCATGAGACCGATCTGAACGTCGTAGTTGCAGTATTGTTTGGCTGCGGTTGACGAGAATTTGGGCAATGCAATGCACGCCACATATGACCTGTAACGTATGCTTGGTGGTGCACATCAGCTGTTATATCGCCATATCAAGCGTGAAATTCTGACCTTGTTTTAAGGGAAATCGTTGCTGTAACGTTCTCTAGGGCTTGATGTTAATGAAAGAATAACTGGACGATAGTGGAGCTACGTTCATCTAGAAGCCTGGTAAATTTACGAGACTGCGGTTTTGTCGCCGTGCATAAGCTGCTGGAGAGGGAAGTTTAGGCGCTCACGGTGCACGGACGCGTCTGTTGCGCAGGCCTGCTGATGTCCTCCGTGGTGGTTCTCACAGCCAAGTACCGCAAGAACCCCGGCCACATAGCGCCGGCCATCGCCGCCTCGTTCGGCGACCTCACCACCCTGCTCCTGCTGTCCTTGTTCGCCTCCTTCCTGATGCGACACCCGTGTACGCCTCAGTTCGTGCGATTCTCTGTGTCAGCGCTTTTCTTTGAGCGAAAAACACCTGCAGCTGCTGCGCGTTCACAGAATCATGCCTAAAAAGAAATTGCTTGCAGTGCACTGCGACCGCATGACGTGAATGAAAACGAGATCCCTGTATCGCCGAGCCGCAGCAGTGGCTCACTGGTTATGGTGCTCGGCTCCTGACTCGAAACATGTGGGGTCGATCCTGGTCGCGATGATCTCATTTCAATGAAGGTGAAATGCGAGAGTACTGTGTACTGTGCCGAGATAAGCGGAGCCTTCCAATGCGGTGTCTCTGACATCCTGAGCCGCTTTGGCACTTCGAGCGCCTTAGATCAAATCCTCCAATGTTATTCTTTTTTTTTGCAAATTTGTGCGTTGTGACTGACGTACCGAGTGGGCTGTTTTGAGTGGATTTCTTAGGAAAGGTAATTCACGTTAGATGAGAAGAGGACGAGCTCCACAGGTCGAGCCAGTCCGCGCGGCACCTCTCGCTGGTCTCGTTACCTTGGAGGTATTGGCGCGAGAATGATGCGAATTAAAGGTCCTGTCACTCTAAAAGCAATTCCAAAGCTTCCAAACTTTTCGCCTACCCTAGGGCTGGTGCATACAGTTATTGCAAGCCTTTCAAATATCAATTAAAAATTTCACTTCCATTTGCGACATACAGTACACTTAAAAAGGGCATTTATTCGTGGATATAACGCTTGAAAACTAGGCAGATAAACGTTCGTAGCCTGAGCACACTGGCTAATTGATATAAAAATGAAAAATTGAGCAAAATATATGCATAGACTTGGCTGGTGCAACCCAGAAGCTAAATCGTTCCATTTTATGAAGCAAGAACTCTCTGAGTAGCCAGATAGATTTTAGCGTTCTGATTAAACGCCACGGTTTGGAATTCAAGCTGAGGCCAGGATTTGATACTGTCTGTGCTTAGAAACGCTCCTATACACATGCATATCGGCTTTATTATCGTAGCTGGAGACATTGTGCTACGTGGTAGTACACTGAAAGTATTAGACATGTGAACCATTTTTATATTTTCTCAACGGAAATATTTTTAGCTTTAGGAAAAGTTATACTTCCTACTTGAAGTTATGTTTACAAAGAAAGAAGGTGGACCTGCTTGCAGTCTGCTAAAAGGCAGAGTAACGTATTCCTTTTTCGCGCTTGACTACAGTGTGACACTGCGGCCTGAGCCTTAATCTCGTGCTTGGGAGATGCGGGATTTGATACCCATCGCCGCCGGGCACCCACCGGCTTCTTTTAGATGCAAGCTTTCTTTTGGCCTGCTTCTTGGCCTCTCTCGGTTGCAATATTTATAAAGGGCCTAGATTCCACCTGAAGTGTTTCAAAGACCTTTTGCCACAGTGGTTTCTGGCCTAGCTGGACTGCGCACCCCACGCTCTTTTAATTTCGGATAAGAACTTCCGAAAATTTCCCTCCTGTATGGCATTTCAGCCCCACAGTTGTATTGCAGCGTACAGCCCTCCTTAACAATAGAAAATTATACGAAATTTCACTCGTCCGTATATTCCTGACAGGCTTTAATTCCATATTCAAATTCGTCCTCACTGCGCATCAGGACCTAAGCGGGCAGTTATTGTGTTCCTGCGCTGTTTCGCCCACCGCCGCATCTAGTAACGTTTATAGTTAGATAGCTCCGCTAAAGTGCCCACCACAATCATCAACATTCAACGATAGGTCATATTTTGAATTACAACTGATGTAAGATGTGCGTGTGGCGGCTGTGTGCGCCAGCCGTGCCAGTTGTGTGGAAGTCAGCGCATCCTATGCTACTTTGTGGTACAGTGTTTCAAAGTAATGATGTAACGTCTTTGTTTTAAAAGATCGGTTAGCTTTTGTCGCGGTACTTTCGTTGTGTCAAGCGTCGTGTTCACGGCGGCGCAACGCAGACCTGACGCCGGCGGTGATCCTGAGCTGCGTAGTGCTGCTGCCGGTGTGGGTTACTCTGGCCAGCCGGAACAGCGTCTCCCGAGAGGTGCTGCGTGTTGGCTGGCTCCCCATCATCGTCGCCCTCACCGTCTCCAGGTACGCGCGGTAACACCGGAGGAAGCGAAAAGGAAGAACAACTGACGATATTGTTACGGTAATACCGTAACATCCCCGTAACAATATGTTTAATCAGATCGGCTGCTCTAGAAGTGTACCCACTCCCCTCTGTAATGCTCCCACCCTTAGAGTATCAATGAATAAATAAATAAAATGTTAGGAACTTTTCTGAACTACAAGAGCTCGTTCGAAACGGGTAAGCGCATGATATCGAGGTAGTGTTGAGAAAATGCTGTTCTATCTGGTTTAGTTGAACATCTACTGGCTCAGTCTAGTCACAGGAAGGTACTATGGAAATAAAACTTTGTTTAATCGTTTTAAAGAGCTCATGCTAGCAAAACAAAGAAGAGGTAACCTTCCGTAGCCGGTACAGAGCTTCCATAAAACACCCAGGCCTCCATCCCTGAAACAATTTTCCGTGTGTATTTAAAATGTGGGCTTGAGGTGGTTCTACCCAACTTTTCGCATAGGGTTCCCGATATTAGTGCCAGCTATTGGCGCCAGATTAGACACTAGCAACAATCGAAGCCGACACCAAACAAGTTACGTGCACATGGGAGGAGACGGAGCGAAGCGCCTATACTGACAAGGAGGCTACATTACCCACTTTGAGCGGATAATGTTTATAATCATCATCATGATCAACCTTAGTACGCCCACCCCAGGGCAAAGGCCTCCCCCATGTCTCTCCACTCTGTCTTTCGCCAGCTGCAGCCACCGAATCCCCGCAGGCTTAATCTCATCCGCCAACCTATATTTTAGCCACCCACTGCTAAACTTGCCTTCTCTTGGAATCCACCGCGTAATCCTTACGGTGCTGAGGTTATCTTCACATTATATACTCTGTCCAAGTCCACTTCTTTCTCTTGATTTCGACCGGGATATTTTTAGCACGCGTTTATTCCCTAACCAAGCCTGCCCTCTTCCCGTCTGATAACGTTACACCTAAAAGTTTTCTTTCCATAACTCGGTGCGTTGTCCTTAACTTAAGCTGAACCCTCTTTGTTACCCTCCACGTTTCTGACCCATTGGTAAGTTCCGGTAAGACATAGCTGTTCAATACTTTTCTCGTGAGGGAAATTGATAAACTGCCATTCATGATCTGAGAAAGCCTGCCGTAAGCGCTGCACTTCATTCTTCTAGTTCCTTCTTTCTCATGATCGGGATCCACCGTCACTACCTGCCCTAAGTAGACGTGTTTCCTTCGCCCTTCCAGCACCTCGTGTAATACTTGGCCACAACTTTCTATGAACAAATCACTTTGCCCTCGGCCTTCAGTCCCCTGCAGCTGCAAAGTAACTGACCAAGGCGGCCATCAGACCTGTAAAGCAGCGCAGGGTGCTAAGAACATGTCTCCAGACAAACCTCCTTTGGAAGCTGAATCCGGAAACATTGAACGGTAGAACCTTATCCGCTGACGCTAGCCTAGCAGTACGGTCCGAAGAACTAGCTGGCTTCAAATGGGATGTCCTATAGGGCTAAGCGAGGATAAGTGGACAAATGAGGGGTGCGCACGAACGGTGATATCGTATATTGGCGTACGCACAAAAACTAAGTGTTGCATTTCTCATCAACCAGGATATGTATGGCAGCATACAGGAGTTCTATAGCGTAAACGAGAAGGTGCCAACTATGGCAATTACGCTTAACATGAGGTAGAACCTGAAAGTGGCGCAGGCCTACGCCTCTTCATCCAGCCATGATGACCAGATCGTTGAAAGCTGTGAAGGCGTGGAATGACCAAGGTAAAACCCCAGTACGCTGGCCTTACTGGCGACTTCAATGCGAAGGCAGGCACGAAGCACACCACAAACCAAGCGGGGGGCAACTATGGCACAGGCTCCCGGACTAGAAGGGGAGTTATTAGTAGACAGAGAGAAATAATTTACGGATCATAAGTACTTTCTTCCGGCAACGACAGAACAGCGAGTGGACGTAGGAGAGCCCCAATGGTGAGACTAAACATGAAATAGACTTCGTACTATGTGCTATGGTTTTGAGGTCAGCGGAAAGGAAAGGTGCGTTGTAGCGATCCCAGAATGGTAAAGTCTCGAATTAGCTTAGATTTTAAAAGGAAATGGAAGATACTAGCGAACTATACGCTAAGGCGAAAGTTGGGCAAGTTGGATGTGGTTCATAACGTTCCAAGTGACTTGTATAAATTGAGTATTTAAGCAATAAACCCCGATCACGAGTCCCGTTTCTCGTGTTTCTTTTGCGCTATTTTTTCATCATAAAATATAAGACTATCAAATAGTTGGTGGTAAGAGAGATAGTAGGGAAATTCAGGATATCGCAACACAACAGATATTGGCCTCTTTCTAAGGAAGACAACACTAATCTTCAAACAACCAACGATAATCTTACGTCAAACAAAAATAGCGCAAGGGCTGAACAGCGACAAGCAAGGATACACACGAGCGCTACTTTTTTTTTCGAAGCCACGAGCCTGTAAATATACACGACGTGGTGATACATTGCGCAGGCGCAGGAGGACAAACAATTTCAATAGTTTCTAAGATAATCTAGTTCCTTTCGAGCCCAACAGACGGTTTCGCGATGCACAAGTCACCTAAGCAATCTATAGCGTCTGCTTCAATGACTTCACGGGTAAATTTGCTAGGTTCTTGGTGATGACGTTGCACGCTTCATAGATAGGTACGAAATATTCACCATTTCTGCTGTGTACAACAAGAAAACCACCTCTTTTTTTCTATTACATTGTAATGATCCTCGACAAGGAGTTCGTTAAGGCACCTTCCACTCTGACATATATAATTCTTTCCGCATGTGAATGCAATACTGTACAAAATTGATTCCATATATTCAATGAACTTGGTTGCATGCTTCGTGGTACACCCACCCTTTCTGGCATAGCCAGGTCTTGTCAACTTGCAGTTTCCGCAGCTTTTCAGAACCTGAAAAAAACAACTTTGCGTTTGACCGTTGTCTAATGATTTTAAAGCGATGGAGCAAGCCGTGAATGTATGGAATAATAGCAACTTTTTGCTTATTTGCTCAAAAAGGAGGTGGAACATCTAGAGGGGAACAGATCTGCCTCAGAAGGATTTGGCAACACTTACAAGGGCATACATAGGAAACCCGGCATGAGTTAGCCTCTGTACTTGTTCAGCAAAACTTGCTGCCATTAGCTAAGAGCAAGACTTCTTTATGACATTAGAGAGGCATAACTTTGCAGTTCCCCTCTTGACAAGTTTGAAGTGCGCATAATCATGTGAGAGCAGTGGGTTGTTGGTGCGTGGCTGATATTTCCAGTAAATCTGGTCGTCCTGGAATAAAAGGTTCATTTAAAGGAACCGGATACTGTCCCCTCATGGCAACTCATGAGTAATGTCTAGAGGCGAGAAGCCTGTGCGTACGAAATTTGGTGTGTTGGTAGCAACTGATTCGGAAGAACCAGAACCGCAGCCAAGGCAGATTAATCGTCAATGCATCTAAAATCCTTTGTTACTCTTAAGTAACAAGGGGGCGGCAAAGCGCTCTCAAGTTCGGTTAAGTATAGATCGCCAAGCAGGGGGCGTTGCAAGGCCCTATACATGTCCACTTTTTCTGCAGATATGGCGACCGCTCCCAATGAATAGAAGTGGACTGGAGATAAAGGTTTAAAAGTTCCAAAAAGCCACTGCTAGACATACCCGATGCATTCTGGACGGGAATGGCTCCAAACTTGTCAATGCAGGTTTGAACACAAGGAAGAAAATTAGCTTGCGACAACGAATAACAGAAATCCTTAATATCTATAGAGAAATTTCTTAAACCGTGGAGAATAGGAGTCTTAAGTTATGACAGCTTGGAGTCCTTAAATAGGAAGGGATCCTCGATTTGCAACAGGCTGAGTTTTTCTTAAAGGAAATGAGCAATACACTTTTGCCAGGTTTCACTTTCAAAGACAATCGCCCTGAAAGGAACGTTCACCTTGTGTGTTTTACCACAGAAGATGCCAAGGTGATCCCGATTGGACAATTCAATGCCCTTTAAAACTTTTTGTAGCTGCAGCCTGTTACAAAGATTAGTTTTACGCTAAGAAATACATAGCTTCAGGTAAGGCTCGAAAGCATTAGCTACTGCTCTCAGTGCTTTCGCATCGAACAGCCCGTGGGAGATGACAGCAAAACCGTCCTCTTTGTCTGCAGGCAGCACACAAAGTTCGTGTTCCTGAAAACCGAAGCAAAGTTTTGTACAGATACCTTCGGAGCTGGGGCTTTTCCATAGATCAAGGTTTCCACACCTTCCGAAACACAGCGTGAGGATTCTTCTGCAGAGGCTCGGTGAGACACCTGTCGTACTCACGGCAGGAGTTCCGACGCAGTCCTGCTCTTGTCTACGGGAAACTTTGGACCCTGTGACAGCACCTGGTGCACGTCCTGCGGTAGGCTCACGCGTTCCAGGAGATGGACGGGGCTCTTGGTAGCCCGACAGATCTGGGGAAACGATCCCGAAGCTGTTTGAGCTGAAGCTGCCAAAGGAACTCTGTAGTGCGATCAGTCAGGGCTGACAGCTCACGAAGCTGCTTCTTTGCTGCATGAGGGACTCCTGCGGTGCTGACCTGTAATTCCAAGAGTCTCCTATGCAGGCGTGCGAGCCGGCAACATTCAGATTTTTTAATCCTCTAAATGCGGGTTCCATGGCCAATAGAAGAAAGGAAGCCTCCAAATAGGGCCCCGAGGCCATCTGGTAGAATCTTGCGGCGTATGCAGAAGGCAAGGGACCTTGCTTTGCAGACTGCACTGGCAATGAAGGAAAGTTTTGCCCTGGGAACACGTAAAACATAAAAGAAAGAGCCGGATGTACCTGAAATGAAATTTATTAAGGTGGCAGTTTGGGCTTTTTGGATACAGATGTCAAACAAAATAGCGCAGCCGCAGAACCGCGAAAAGCAAGGATTCACAACGAGCGATAAATTCCAACCGTTTGTTGTGAACCGCATGGCAGTAAATATGCACGACAAGGCGATAAATTGCGTACGCACAGGAGGACAAACAATTTCAATAGTTTCTCAGATAATCTAGATCCTTTAGAGATTATCCAACAATTGGTTTCGCGCTTTGTTTTCTGCCCTGCGGTTCACAATAAACTGTTGGAAGTTAGCACTGATATGAGTCCTTGCTTGTCCCTCTTCTGCTCCTGCACAATTTTTGTTTGACATGTGTTACCAACAAGCCGAAACTGCCACCTTAATAGATTTAATTTCTTGTACGTGGAGCGCTTTCCTTCATGTTTCACATGATCCTACGGTGACAGTAGCCTTCATTGCCAGTCCAATGTGGAAAGCAAGGTCCCTTGTCTTCTGTTCTGTATGCGCCACAAGATTCTACCAGACGACGTATTAGCCTAGTTTGGAGGCTTCCTGCCTTGTATTGGCCATGGAATCCGCATTTGTAAGATTGAAACGCCTGAATGGCTCCGGCTCGCTCGCCTATATAGGAGACTCCTGGAAGTACAGGTCAGCACCGCCGTGGTCCCTCCTGCCGCCAGGAAGCAGCTTCGTGAGCTGTCAGGCCTGACTGATTGCACAACAGCGTTCCTTTGAAAAACTTCAGCTCAAGCAGCTTCGTGATCTTCTTCCTCAGAAGTGTCCGGCTTCCAAGCGCCCCGTCCATCTTCTGGAACGCGTGAGCCTACCGCAGGACGTGCACCAGGTGCTGTCACAGGGCCCAAGAGTTTGCCGTGGACAAGAACAGGACTGCGCAGGAACTGCGCAGGGCGTTTTTGCTGTCATGTCCCACGGGCTCTTCAATACAAAAGCTCTGGAAGCAGTCGCTAATGCTTTCGAACCTCCCCTGATGGCTGTCTATTTCTAAGCTGAAAACTAAAGCAAAAGAGCTTTTTAACACGCTGTAACTACAAAGAGTATTAAAGGGCATAGAATCGTCCAAACTAGATCACCTTGACATCTTCAGTGCTAAAAGGTACAAGATGGACGCTCCTTTCAGGGCGATGGTCTCTGAGAGTGACACGTGGCAAAAGTGTATAGCTCTTTTCCGTCAAGAAAAGCTGAGCTTGTTGCAAATTGACGATCCTTTCCTAGTTAAGGGCTCCAATGATGCCATAGCTTAAGCAAAGTCTCCTACGCTCCAGGGTTTAAGAGTTTCTCTACACATAGTAAGGATTTCTTTTATTCGTTGTCGCAAACTAATTTGCTTTCTTGTCTTGTAACCTGCATTAACAAGTCTCAACTAATTACCTTCAAGAATGCGTCGGGTACGTCTAGCAGTGGCCTTTTGGAGCATTTCAGTCCTTATCTCCAGACCACCTTTATACATTCGGGCGGGTCGTCATATCTGTGGAAAAAGTGGATATGTGTAGGTATTTCTTTGCCCCCGTGCTTAGCGATCTATACTTAGCCGAACTTGACAGACCGCTTTGCAGCCGACTTGCTTACTTAAAAGTAACAAAAGGTTTTAGATACGTTGACGACTGTTTCATCTTCCTTGACTCTGATTCTGGTTACTTCGAATCACTTGCCACTAACGCACTAAATTTCGTAGGCGCAGGCTTCTCGCATCTAGTCATTACTCATGATTTATCATCAGGGGACAGTATCCGGTTCCTTGATATGAACCTTTTATTCCAGAACGATCAGATTTACTGGAAATATCAGCCACGCGCCAGCAACCCACTGTTCTCATATGATTCTGCGCACTCCAAACTTTTCAAGAGGGGAATTTGAAAGTTATGCCTCTCCAATTGCATAAAAAGGTCGTGCCCTCAGCTAATGGCCGCAAGTTTTGGTGAACATGTACAGAGGCTAACTGACGCCGTGTTTCCTATGCATGTCCTTGCAAATATTTCCGAAATCCTTCTGAAGCAGATCTGTTCTCCTCTAGGTGTCTCATCTCCTCTTTCAACAAATTAGCGAAACGTTGCTATTATTACAGACATTCACGGCTGTCCCATCGCTTGAAAAAGATTGGACAACGGGCCAAGGTCAAAGTCCTTTTTTTCAGTTCTTGTAAAGCTGCGGAAACTCCGCAAGCTGACAAGACCTGGCACTGCGAAAAAGGGTGGTTGTACCACGAAGCATGTAACCAAGTTCGTTGAATGCATGGAATATGATGTGTACAGCATTCCATTGACATGCGGAAAGAAATACATAGGTCAGAATGGAAGGTGGTCGAACGAACGCCTTCGCGAGCATCGTTGCAATGTAAAAGAAAAAAGAAGTGGTTTTCTTGATGTACCCGGCAGAAACACCCAAGATTGTGTACCTCTCTATGAAGCATGCAACGTCATCACCAAGAGCCCTAGCAAACTTAACTTACCCGTGAAATCATTGAAGCAGAAGCCATAGATATCAAAGGTGACTTGAGCATCGCGAACCCGTCGGTTGGACTATCTCGAAAGGGACTGCATTATCTAAGGAACTATTGAAATTGTTTGTCCTCCTGCGCCTGCGCAATGTAGCGCCACTTCGTGTATATTTAACGCCCTGCGGCTCACAATAAACTGTTGGAAGTTTGCGCTCGTGTGTGTCCTTGTTGGTCCCTGTTCTGCTCCTGGGCTATTTTTGTTTGACATGTGTTACCAACAAGCCCAAACTGGCACCTCAATAGAGGAGCTCACTGCAATTACTACGGAGTGCGCAGTACAGGTAGGCGGTAGGATGGTTCGATAGGATACAGGCAAGCAATCCCAGAAGACGAATTACCTGATCAAGAAATGCCAAAGCATACAAGTGCCTAACCTTGCACACAGTAAAATATGGTTGTGCTTTTAAAGTTAATGAATAAGCGCAAGGTAGCCGACGTAAGGAAGTTCAATAAGTAGATAATCGAGCATCCTCAAAGGAATACAGGCAGCCTAAAATCAGCGAAGAGGAAAAAAAGCATAGGTAAAAACCTGATGTAACAGGCGAAGAAGGTAATGCCATTCTCAATACTTAAAGTAGCTGCAGAGTTCTACGCAAATCTATAAACTACCTAGTGTAATCAGAATGTTAATGAGATGGTTAGTAGAGCACAGGAATGGGACACCCTGCCTGTAACGAAGGAGGAAAGAAAGCACCAGAAGCAATTCAAAGGGATAAAGCACTTGGAGAGGGTCGGGTAACAGCAGATCTGTTCAAGAATGTAGGGGAGATTGTGCTGGAAAAACTATCCACCCTGTATACGCAATGTCTTTTGACCCTGAGTGAACCTGAAAGCTTGTATGAACGCTAACATTGTTTTAACTTATAAGGAGACGTCAAGTACCTGAAAAATTGCTTACCGTAAGCCCACATTCTGTTGCCTACAAGGAAAATTCATCACAAGAGCTCTCTACGCACCCCACTCCTTGGCCGATCCCCCTGTGTGGGCATGCGCCATTGTACGAGGTTAAGAACACCTGTAAGATATTTACTAAGGTATAGGCTAATAGAATCAGCACAGCCTTAGACTTCATTCAACGAAATCAATAGTCAGGCTTTCGTAGCGTACAATTGAAAATAGACGATATTCAAACTACCACTCAAGAGACAAAGAAATGCGCAGAATACAGCCAATCCGAATTTCCTTGATTACAACGAAGCATTCGACTCAGCGGAAGCCCCAGCAGTCACAGGCCTTGTGAAATCACTGTAAAACAGTCTTATGTGAAAATACTGGATGGCATCTATAACGATGGCTTTGTAATCAGAGTCCTCCATAAAGTCAGCAAGAAAATTCCAATAAGCAAGGCTGTTAGCCAGGCAGGCACGATCTCGCAATTTCTCTTCAACGCGTGCTTACGGGAGTTGTTCCGATGCCGTGATATCGAACAATTATGGATAAGAGTTAATTGAGAATATCCAAGTAATTTTCCATTCACTGATCACATTGCCCTGCTAAATCACGCAGGAGATACACTGCAAAGAATGAGTTACAGAGTCATTCATAATTAAAACTGCGCGAACAGAAACAAGGACACGAGCAAGAAAACAGACAACACACACAAGCGCAGACACGGGACTTGCACTTGGAGGCAGCAATGAGGGATGCACAGAAGGTTGCTGCTTTGTCATTGGGCATGTTACATAAAACAGAGCCCAGGGTAATTAATTTAATTATGAATGATTCAAACCAACTAGCCCGCCAGAAGATACTTGAGTTACAGAGGCACAGCTGTAAAGTAGTAGCGTGCGGCAGCCGAGCGGCCGCAGCAGAGAACCAGCGAAGACCGGTGCAGGACAAGGAATCCGTGTTTATTTGTCTGACGCTTCTTTTATACACAGCGGTTGCTTATCTGCTGCTGCTATCAGTGCGCGTCATGGCAAAGTGACGCGTCATGCACTTGACGCTATCACATTCCTTCCCTCCAAGATCTTCGCCTCCACTCATTAGCTGCAGTGGCGGAAATCGTGGGAGGTATATCGGTCTGGTGGTTTCCGGGAGCGCTGGCTTCTGCGCAGTGTTGTTGGTGGAGAGTCGGAAGGCGCTTCAGCTTGCGCCTCAGGATGTGCATTGTGAGCAGCTGGCAGCTGCAATTCTTGCCCGTCTTGTGGTGGCGGGGTCGGGGTTGGTGCATCATCGCGAATAGGGGGTACTGCCGCGTCCGCGTCATGCTGCGCCTCTTGTAGTGGGGAGGGGAGCGTCTCCTGATGACGCTCAAAGTCGTCGGTGTCCGGTCGTCTCGGGGCTTCCGCCCCGGTGTCCAGTCCTGCATACTGGAAAGAGCTGCGCGATCGCAAATGATCAACATGAACGTGTCGAACTGTGTTCTGAGTCTCTACGAGATAGGTCACAGGGCTGACTAGCCGCACTACACGCCCTTCCGTCCATGACACCTTCTCTTGCCGGACAGTCTTCACGTACACCCAGTCTCCTTCCTTAAATGAACGGAAAGTTGATCTCCGGTGGTCATGCTGCTGTTTTAGCCCTTCTTGCCTACTCTGCATGTCATCCCGAAATGATGGCCTTAGTAATGACAGTTTAGTGCGTGGTGTTCGTTTCAGAAACAGTTCAGCCGGACACTTGCCTGTTGCCGTGTTAAGGGTTGTCCTATACGCCAGCTGGAAGTCGTCCAGTCTCTCCCGTATCGATCTGTTGTTACCTCTCTT
This sequence comes from Amblyomma mixtum, assembly GCF_055824585.1. Taxonomy (NCBI): domain Eukaryota; kingdom Metazoa; phylum Arthropoda; class Arachnida; order Ixodida; family Ixodidae; genus Amblyomma; species Amblyomma mixtum. Next base: position 26,742,013 of record NC_143021.1, on the reverse strand, counting down.
GTTGTCGTGCAGAAGCTGCTTACGAAGACTCCTTTTTACAGTTTGCACCGACCTTTCGGCAGCCCCGTTGGACTGCGGATGGTATGGCGGGCTGTACGTGCGTCGGATGCCACAGGCATCGAGGAAGTCCTGGAACTGCTGCGCTGAAAACTGGGGGCCGTTATCAGAAACCAGTTGTTCAGGGTATCCGTAAGCAGAAAACAGACTCCGCAAGCGCTCGATAGTCTTCGCGGCTGTAGTAGAGCGCATAGGAAACATTTCGATCCACTTTGAAAACGAGTCCACGCACAAAAGAAATGTCGTTTTATCAAAGTCAAAAAAGTCCACATGCACGCGCTGCCAGCAGCGGGCGGGAAACGGCCATGGCTCGAGCGGAGAACGGGGAGCGCTATTTTGCATTTGTTGGCAAATGCTACACGTTTTTACCGCTGTAGTGTGCCAAGTGTGACAGGTTCCGCTACCACCATGCGCCGACACTGCGCTGCGCCTGACGACGACGAAGTTCCCCCGCTCTCTTCTCTCTTGCTGCTGGCTACGCCCGTCTACGCTGCCAGACCCTGCACAGCAGTTCGGTCTCTTGAGGACGCCTAATAAACGCACCCCTACAATTGGTGCAGGTGCTGGGTTCGTCCCCTACCAACCTGGAACTCCGGAGCCGTACGCTGCCGCCTGTGTCAACCATGCCAAATGAGACTGCCCCAACACCGGCGGCCAGTTCAACCACCGTCATTTGTTCTGGCGCCATCCGGCAGCGTGACCCTGCCCTCTTCAGTGGCACTGCCGACCAAGATGTTGACGACTGGTTGTCATCGTATGAGCGAGTGAGCAGCTACAACAAATGGGATGACACTATCAAGCTGAGTAACGTCCTCTTTTATCTCACAGACGTGGCGAACCTCTGGTTTCGAAACCATAAGGCGGACCTACCCACTTGGCCCGTATTTAAGAAGAGTTTTGCGGAAGTATTCGGCCGCCCTGCGGTGCGCAAGCTCCGTGCCGAACAGCGCTTACGGGACCGCGCTCAACACACCGACGAGACCTTCACAAGTTACATTGAGGACATCGTTGACCTCTGCAAACGTGTCAACGCCGCCATGCCAGAAGCGGACAAGATCCACCACATCCTCAAAGGCATCGCTGACGACGCATTTCAGATGCTCCTCGCGAAAAATCCTACCACCGTCAGTGAGGTTATTAAGCTTTGCCAGAGCTACGACGAGCTCCGCAAGCAGCGCGCTTCCACACGGCGTGCCGGTGTCTGCGACGAGGCCCTCTCTACACTGGCCCTGGGCGGTACTTCTCCTGAGGACTTTGTAGGGGTGCGTTTATTAGGCGTCCTCAAGAGACCGAACCGCTGTGCAGGGTCTGGCAGCGTAGACGGGCGTAGCCAGCACCAAGAGAGAAGAGAGCGGGGGAACTTCGCCGTCGTCAGGCGCAGCGCAGTGTCGGCGCATGGTGGTAGCGGAACCTGTCACACTTGGCACACTACACCGCGTTTTCGATCTCTGCGTCTAGCCCTGGCCACCAGAGCAAGCTACGTGCGAGCATCTTCATGCGTGAAGCACCGGGGTGTTCCGTGTGCAACAGACTCAACACTGCATTTCTCATCTTTGTTGGCACAACAACACGACTGCCCCATGTGACGCATCCCGCTTCCAGCGACAGCTCCGCACGTCTGTTATAGTACGGTACAAGTTGAGCATCTCTGATTTGTGCTGGCCATCCTTCAAGCGTATATCTAGACTTTGCTGAGAATGCCGTCATACTTGCTAGCTTTGGCAACGTCTTTAGCCGTCAGTGGCTTAGTTTAAAAAACAGCAAGCGTATGTGTCTCATCAACGCTGTTTTCGGTTGCAACAGGCAGTCTGGACAGCGCGTCCGCCACTTCCATTTGAGATCCTTTCCGATATCTCAAGTCGTAGCGATAAGAAGCCAGGATTAACGCCCACCGTTGCATTCGAGCAGCCGCCAAAGATGGGACCTGCTTCCGTGGCCCTAAGATGCCTAGTAATGGTTGATGATCCGTGAACAACGTGAATGCCCTGCCATATAGGTAACGATGAAACTTCTTGAGAGCAAAGATTATTGCCAGCGCTTCTCGCTCGATCTGGGCATAGCCACGCTCAGCTTGCGATAACGTCCTGGAAGCAAAAGCGACATGCTTTTCTTGCCCACTGGGAAGTATGTGAAAAAGAACCGCGCCGAGCCCATACTGCGACGCATCACAGCTTAGAGCCAAGGGTTGCTTCGGATTGTAGTAAGCAAGTACCGGACTGGTCGTGAGCAAGTTCTTTGTTTTTCGAAACGCGCGAGAACCTTCGCTTGTCCATTTCCAACGCGTGCCCTTCTTCAGGAGCTCGTAGAGCGGCGCAGCCACAGTCGCCAAGTTAGACAGGAACTTGGAGTAGAATGTTACCATTCCCAGGAAAGACTTCAGTTCAGTACCATTTATAGGCTCCGGTGCACGCTCTATTGCCCTTGTTTTCGATCCCAGTGGCTTTATTCCATCCGCTGAAATTATGTGGCCCAGATAGCGGACTTCACTGCAAAAGAGCTTGCATTTTTCCATGCGCAGCGTCACATTGTGCTCCTGCAAACTTCTTCCAGCCTTTTCCGACATTCATTCTCACTTGAACCTCCAATGATGACATCATCAATATAACACCCTACTTCAGGGATACCCTTAAGAAGCCCGTCCATGAGCGACTGGAATATGGCAGGAGCACTGGCAATGCCGTAAGGGAGCCCCTGGTACTGGTAAAGGCCTTGGTGGGTGTTTATAGTTAAAATCGCCTTTGCATCTTCGGCAACTTCTACTTGCTGGTAAGCGGCAGCAAGGTCTAGGACGCAGAATACTTTTGAGCCTGCGAATGTTGTGAACAAATCTTCTGGCAAGGGAAGAGGGTAGTGCTCAGTCAGCAGCACAGGGTTCACCGTGACCTTGTAGTCACCGCACAACCGCACTTTTGCTCCTCCGTCTTTCGGTACCACTACCAGCGGAGTCGCCCAATCGCTTCTGGTGACCCTTTTCAGTACCCCCGCCCGTTCCAAGGCGTCTAGCTGTTCGGACACAGCTTGCTTCAATGCAAAAGGCACGGGACGGGCCTTGCAAAATACTGGCTTGCTGTCTGGCTTCAAGAGGACCTGTGCTTTGTAGCCCGTTGTCAGCCCCATCTGCGGCGAAAACAAAGCCTGAAACTTCTTAAGTTCCTCCACGGCGTCTTCTTGCTGTATAGCATTAACTTCCTGCCAGTTTAATTTCAGCTTCCTCAGCCAGTTGCGGCCGAGCAGACACGGCAACACTTTCCCACCGTCATCTACTATCAGAACAGGTAGAACGTCAGTTTGATTAGCGTGCTCAACACGCACATCAGCCGACCCTACGACCGGCACTAGTTCTCCTGTGTACGTTCGTAAAGGAACCGTAGCCGTCGTTACTGTTAGATGGGGAAACTTACGAAGAAAAACTGACTTCGGCATGACGGTGACGGACGCCCCTGTGTCTATTTGCATCCTTAAGGCCTGTCCTTCCACCAGAACTGTGACATAGTATGCAGACTTATTTGTTGTCATACTAATATTTCTTGCTCTTCGTCAGACTCATCGGCCGAGCTATCGATTGCATTCAGCGCGTTCGGTTTGCCTGTGCGCTGCCTGCACTTCGATTTCAAGTGACCTTGCTCTCCGCAGTTATGACACTTGTACTTACGATATCGGCAATTATTGGCGGCATGGCGTTTACCGCAACGGAAACACTCTACGGGCTCAGTCTTGCTTCGATAATTGTCCTTAGCACGGTAGCCTTGACTCAGAACATCAACTTCTAGTCCTGAGCGCCTTTGTGGTATACTTTTCAGCTCTTCTAGCTTTACTTCTTGAGTCTGGGTGGCGGCTAGTTCACGATTTAACGCAATTTTGCACGCCTCTTCGAACGTCAGCTTTTCAGCGGCAAACAGCTCACGCTGAGTGTCGACGCAGCGTAGCCCGGCGACTAGCCTGTCTCTAAGCGCTTCGTCGAGAAATTTGCCAAACTCGCAAGTTCTGGCCAGGTGCTTCAGCTGCACAATGAATTCGGCTACAGTCTCTTGCTCAAGTTGCAATCTTCGGTTAAATCGGCACCTTTCCGCAATCACGGCCTTTCGGGGACTGTAGTGTGTTTTCAGCAGCGCCGTGACCTCGTCATACGTTTTGCTGGCAGGGGAATTCGGAACTAGCAGGTTCTTCAATACTTCATACACTCGAGGTCCTACTACAGTCAGGAATACGGCTGGCTTCTTGCCTTCAGCCACATCATTTGCCAAGACGTAAAGCTCAAATCTTTCCAAGTAGGACTCGAAGCTGTCGCTCCTTTCGTCAAAAGTATCAATTTTTCCCACCTTCGCCATTGCAGCATCCGCCAGGCAGTACTCTTCAGCAGCAACCGACGAAAGCAGCCAGCCGCCTCGATCCCATCCTCGTCGCCAGTGTAATGTAGTAGCGTGCGGCAGCCGAGCGGCCGCAGCAGAGAACCAGCGAAGACCGGTGCAGGACAACGAATCCGCGTTTATTTGTCTGACGCTTCTTTTATACGCAGCGGTTGCTTATCCACTGCTGCTATCAGTGCGCGTCATGGCAAAGTGACGCGTCATGCACTTGACGCTATCACACAGCTAAACTGGGAGCCTAAAATTAGCATGCAGAAAACCAAAGCAATGTTCAACAGTGTTGCAAGGGAAGAACGATGTAGCGATGTGCAGGAAGTTGTAACATACGTTTATTTAGGGCAGGCAGTGGCCGCTGATCTGGGTCATGAGAAGGAAATTACTAAGACAATAAGAATGGGCCAGGGCTCACATGGTAGGTTCTCTCCTATCATGAATTTCAGTTTACCAATATCCCTCAAGACAAGTGATGCATCTGTATCTTACTGGTACTCACCTATGAAGCAGACGCGTGGAGGCTTACGAAAAGGGTTCAAGACAACGCACCAATCTGAGGAAAGAAAAGTTACAGGTTAAGAGACAGAAAGCGCACCGTGAGGGTGAAGCAACAAACGCAGGTTAATGAGTTCCTAGTCGAAATAAACAGCAAGACATAGGCTTGGGCAGGGTATGTAATGCAAAGGAAAGATAACCGCCGGTTCTTGACGGTAACGCATGGGATTTCATAAGTAGGCATGCGAAGCAGGCTCGGCAGAAAGTTAGGTGGGTGGATGAGGCTAATACGTTTACTGGTATGTGATGGCCGTGAACTGGCAAATGACAAGGGTTATTTGAACAGACATTGGAGACGTCTTTGCCCTGCAGTGCGCGTAATCAGACTGATCATGATGAGTTCGTAGAGCAGCGGGGAATAGTTTTTGAATTTAGGAATGGGCAGTTCAGGCTAACGTGAGCCTGCAGTTTCTGCGAGAAGGTTCACATCGGCTCCACGAACTTGGAGTTAAGGAGGAAGGAATATCCCTTCCTCTATAACTAGGACGGGCAAGAAATCATCCAGAAGAACTGGTTACTAGTGAAAAGGCAGAAGCGTCTCGCTTAAGAAGTTTGTAACCGACGCCACGACAAAGAGCCATGTTCCTAAAAATGAGCGCGCGTTTCTCGTTCCAGCTTCGGCGGATACATCCTGGACTATGCAGTGGATAAATTTCCTCCAATCGCCTTGCACCTCTCCTCTGTCAACGGTGAGATAATATGCCACACCCGATGACATATTGCTCGTGGGTGCGTTTGTAACGTGGCTGGCAGTCCAAGTAGAATACTCCTGGAGCGGACATATGTGTTTAATGGGCCGCTGTGCTTTTGCGACCATGAAATGCGCTTCAGAGATCCTTAAATATGCTGCTTTGCTTCAAAGCTGTTCAGGCCATTAGAGGCGAAGGGAGTTAGCGGGAGTATGGTGCAGAACAAAATGAACACATCACGTACTCCAGAGCTGCGATCGAATACAGCCAGAGAATGGCAGCTCCAATACTGGCCCTATTTTGCAGAAGGCGCCCATAGCCAATTTTCACGATTACAGTATCTCTGCTGTTACTTCGATTTTTTTTCGCGAACGATACTGAACGCATACGTCTAGGCGCCGGCAGGTGCATTTCACTGCGAGATATTGCAACATTGTTGAGAAACCAAGTTTTTTGCTGTTGAGGAAAATCTAGAACAGGAGGCTTGTCTGTGGTGTGCGCTGACAGTGTCCAAACTTTTATGCAATACTTTTCCTTACTCTATGCTGTGCTGTGGCTAAGGAAACTTCTCTGAGGTGGCAGCATGTGGAAAAGCAGCTTTTTTTAGTTACGCTCTATATTTGGCTAATAGATGAGAACCGAATGCGGTTTCACCCATCGGCGTAAATATCATTCTATACAGCTGACCACCTTTATTTGTGCGGAGCGAAGTTTGGAAGGAATCTAGCTTATCTTTTTTTTGAGACAGACCAAAGCAGCGCCTTTGCTTTTATGTGACGAATTATTATTGCTTCAGATGAGCCCTATTTTTGATGTGGCGATTCAATTGTTCCTCTGCCATTGGTCCCTGCTCTGGTGTATAGACTGCATGGGATGACGTCACGCTCGTCGTGGCAGAAACACACCCATGACGCCGTTAGTAAAATTGCGGCACACGCGTATGCTACTTTGGAGGCCGGCCGCCAACGTGCTTAACACCCGTGATGACCTTAATCTGCGCTGCGTCAGTCCCGGAAAAGAAACTCTGCGATGGTTGCGTAATAAATAGACGAAGCATGGTCCCTATGAGTAAGCCGGACTGGCTGTGAGTGCAGTTGTCCGACTAGCCGCGGTGCCACTTACTGAACGGCCGTGCTTCTGATTAGGCTGTTGCTTTCCAATGTCGGGTTGCGCTCATCGTACCTGATGGCACAGCGTTACAAAATACAGATTCTGCTGCAAGATTTTTGCGTGGATGGCCTTCCCAACTAGTCGGCTTCAGCTCGCGCGACAAACCAGCTCGGCGAGTCTCGTCATAGAGCCAGCGCGCCGGCCAGTTGGGCACGCCTAAGCGAACTGGTTGGCGAAATCAACGACAGCAGAATCATGACGCTTTTAGTTACTTTAAATGTACCCAAATGGCGGCCACTGAGCGAACGCCCACATCTGTTGTGCGGATTGCCTTTCGGCGAGGTGAGCGAGAGCCTACCCCTTAAAGCATTAACTGAAAGAGGGCAGTTTTTGCAAAGAAGTGCAAGAGCCCAGCAATTATAGAGGTCTTAATTTGGATTAGAACGGCGCCTGCTTCTAAATCCTACTTGTAACCGCTGCAGGCGTGGCAGTTTTGGCATTATAGTTGACCCGTTTAGGTCACGCATGCCGGCCGAACGCCATACAGTTACAGATGCAGCCGTAAAAGCAGGCCGACCTACGTTCGAATAAATCAAGTGGAGGATTCATGGACATCAATTTTCATTGTGGGGGAAGCGTAGAATATTGTAAAGCACCGTTATAGCCATATTGAAGATGGTCTGGGCGTCCGCTTCGGCTGCGGGAGATGGTTGGTTCGAAACCCACCGCCGGACACCCACCGGTAAAAATGGGTACCAGCCACCCCCGGCCCGGCGCCCGGCTCTTCAGGGGTGTGCGCTTGGAGGAAGCTCCGTAAACCCCGCTGCGCCCCTTCGGGGGCAACCTAGTTTCGAGCACTCAGCCTGCAAAGGTGGTTCGTGTTTCACTGCGAAGTAAGGAGTTCCGACTCAAAACTCGTACGCTCTAACCAGCGTGTCTCAAGACAAACACTGTAAGCGATCCTTCGTTTCGAAGAGAAAACTTCAGAGTATCACAGCTGACTAGAAATGCCGGTTTTTCCGGCTGTCTGACTTGGCTGTCTGACTTCCGGCTGTCTGACTTCATTTTGCCGGTTCATAGCAAGACGTTTTTTTTTAGTTTGTAAATCGCTCCCATCGAGCAACAAATCAGCAGGACCGGATGAAATACCAAATGCTTTTCTAAAGCATTACGCAGAACAGATATCGGCATTTCTGACTAACCTTTTCTAGTTTTCCCTAGATTCAGGTGAAATACGAAAAACTATGGCGCACGGCACGTGTTGTCCCAGTTTTAAAAAAAAGATGAACCGTTATCTGTCGCGAATTATCGACCAATCTCGATCACGAGTACGTGCTGTAAAATGCTGAAACACATTGTAGCATCATATATTCTGCAACACTTAGAAGGAAACAAGGTATTATCTGAATTTCAACATGGTTTTCAAAAAGGGCTATCAACTGTCACACAACTGCTATCGACTGTGCATGAACAGGGATGTGTGTTAGACGCGAACGGTCAACTCGGTGTGTAGTTTCTAACTGTTGTTTAAACTGGAATGTATTGGTATTCCTCAAAGTATTGTCCCCTGGATGAAGGCCTACGTTAGTGATACGAAAGAATACGTCATCATCAGGAACTGTTCGTCTCGGATGTTAGATGTTACTTCTGGTGTGCCTCAGGGAAGTGTCTTGGGCCCGATCCATTTTTTAGTTTTCATCAGTGACCTGTTAGATGTTATTCCTGCGCAGGATTCTGCCCGATTATTTGCCGACGGCTGTTTGGTGTTTAAAGAAATTACGTGCACAAAGGATCAAGAAATATTACAGGATACTTCAGAAGCTATTTCCCACTGGTGTACAAATTGGTGTATGCAGTTAAACACTGATAAAACGGTACTTTTAAGAGCAACAAGGAAAATATCCGGTGTTCCTTTACATATCAGCTTAACAACAATAATATCGTAGAGGTGGAGTCATATAAATACTTAAGGGTTACGTTTACAAATAAATTAACTTGTCAAAACACATATCAGAAACTTCTGCTGCTGCACTTCGCCAAATGCGGTTTCTTAAGCGAAAACTTAGAAATTCTCCTGCCAGTACTAAGCGTCTTGCCTATAACAATTGCGTAGGTGGCGCTGCAAGCAGCCGTCTCGAAGAGACGCACGTTCGCATCGCTCCGACTTTTTGAAGTTTTTGGCCCGGACGTTTTTGGGCTAGACTCCCAAAAATGAATGGGCCACCCCCATCGTGTTCCTCGCCACCTGTGGACGACGGTTTCAACGCTTCCGCGTCAACGACTACCCCAGGAAACCATCCGGATGCATCGGATACGCCTACCGCCGAAGCCGCCAACATGGCTTCGCAGCAGCCTCGGCAAGACGCCGCGCTAACATCGCTTTGCAGCGGCACAGATAACGCGGCCAAACCTGACGCCGTGCTCGGCGCCGACGAAAGCATGGCAGATGACGAAGCCATTCAAGTGGTTGCGACGATACCTGTCTCCAACCCATTCTCTGTTCTTTCCACGGAAAACAAGCCGGGAAGCGCCCCTTCCGAGGTAGGATCTTGCACTTTTCCGTTTTCGAAATTTTCCAAGCAACCTAGGATGGGGTCAGGCTACTCGCGGATGACTCAAGAAAGCACTCGCTTTGAGAACAAACGACACGGCGTAAAACATGCCCACTCGCATATAGCTATAAATGCTCGCTTCACGGATGCGCATTATCGATCGCTAGGCTGTGCCTCAGCGTCCATAGTCACCCCTATGGGCAGAATCGATCACTTGGCTGATAATGAACATACTGAAGAAGATGATTGGCAGCCTGTTAGGCGAAAGAACAAGGCCGCAGCCGCCGATCCAATCAGTGTTAAATAGACTGTGATAATTAAGCTAACCTCATCCGGACAACTAGGGACACTCCCCGCACACTGGCTGCACGAAGCTGTTGCTAATCAGCTTCGTAAAATTCATTTTCACTCTGGCTTTCAAGTACGGCCTCTTGAACGAAGCAAATCAGTTTGCTGTCGACATATCGCATATGCATGCCAGAGACCATCTGATTGGACTGCAGTCTCTCCTAATTTCTGGAAAGGAGACACCTATCCAAGCTTATGAAACCATACGCCCCGGCCAGATCCGCGGGGTCATCTATCGTGCCAACGGGTTAACAAGCGAACAGCTCATGGCCAACCTCACGTGTTACTCGTGCAGGATAATAAACGCCAGGCCTATGGGCAAGAACGGAGCAGCTCTAATCACGTTTCAGGGCTCCAGACTTCCCCGAAAAATTCATCTGCACAGCATACTCCTTCCGGTGACACCTTATCACCCGAAGTCTATCATATGTGAGACCTGTCTCAAAATCGGACACAGGGCAATTTCGTGTCCACTAGTCGACCAACGTCGATGCTCGTACTGCGGTCGCCTTGCACATGGAAACCTCGAGATTTGTCCGACGGAACCACTATGCCGCAATTGCAGAGGTCCCCACGTAGCCACGGACTCAAAATGCCCTGCTCGGCGGCAGGCCACAAAAACCTTGAGGAATGGCATTTTCCGTCGTATCCGAGTATCGCGACGAAAATAACGCAAACAAGCCGAGATTCTACGTGGTAACCAAACGGTGTCGACGACGGCGCACAAGAGCCCTGTCAGTACACAGCAATCAGCCTCGGAGTCAATTGTGCTTGTTAATCAGGACTTTCCTCCACTACAAAGTCAGCCGATGCAGAAGACACGAGACAGCGAACATAAAACTAAACGGCAAGGCGCGCACAAGCCCTCCACACAATCTGAGAGCAATAGTCAAAGGAATGCCACCTCAACTCTAACCGCAGTTTTTGAGCATACCGCGACGGCACCAAAGCAAGCGCGCATTCATCGGGTTTACGCTGAAACACTCCGCGATACGCAACGCAGCGCGCAAACGAATCTTGCAAAAGATAGTTCGCGTACGCTACACTTAGATGAAAACCAGCTCACGCGCATTATCGAACTGGTCACTGCCGAGGTGATCAAGCGTATGCTCCCACTCTTGGGAATGTCACCGGTTTCTCCGAATCAAGAGCCCGAAATTGGGCACACATCACCTTCACTTCCGCGTACCTTTCAGTTTAATAATGGCAGGAATTAGCGCGAAACCACTTGAAATTTTTGTGTCGGACTCTCCTATACGGTTCTTGCAATGGAACTGCCGGGGAATCCGTCGCAAACAAGCGGAACTTCAGAGGAGAGTGTCCATCACGCCAACGCCTCCTCTAGCTGTCCTGCTTCAGGAGACTGGCATTAATAAGCCCAATCTAATAGGGTACAAACCTTACTGCACCCCTTCCATAGAGCACCGGCGTCCCGTTCCAGGATCGCGATCTGTGCCTCCAATAGCCAATGGGCAGGCATGCGTTCTTGTTCTGTCGCGCACGGCCCACACTGAACTAGATACTTCCGCGTGGTGCACGCAGACGCAGGAGGTAGCGGGAGTACGCCTTAGCTTAGATGGCGACCAACAAGCCTTAGTTTTTTCAATCTATGCGCGATCATTCGGTACTACGACATATCGAGTAGATATGTCTTTTGTAGAACACTTCTTAAGGATATATCCCCAGGATCGCGTTGTAGTTGGGGGTGATTTCAACGCCATGCACAGCAGCTGGGGATATCATCACTCAGATGCTAGGGGAAGGCACCTTTGGCAGCAAATTGTCAGAGCGAAACTGACCATAGCCAACGACCTCACGCTACCTACTCGCCTTGGCCAGCACAAAGGTCAACAAGACACTTCCCCAGACTTGACACTAGTGACTCATCCCAGTGAGATCCTATGGTCGAGGGCTGATGATGTCATGGGCAGTGATCATTATCCCGTGGTGGTCTCATGGGCTCCTCGAGGGCGAAAGTCATTACAGCGGCAACAACGCCGTTGAACAGAGGAGCTCGTCTCATGGGACGATTTTCGTAGAATGCTCGGTACGGTGAACGCTCCCACAGGGTTCGACGAGCTCATTACTCAGATCAACGATGCCAAGAAGAAAGCTACAACGAAGCTTTCAGTCAAGTTTGATGCCCCAAAGCCGGACTCCCACCTTTTGAATCTGTGGAATCGTAGGCTTCGGGCTCTCAAGGCGTATCGCCGATCAGGCCGGACACCCCATCGGAGGCGTGCTCTCACTCGCATCAGTCAAGAAGCTGAGAAGTATACTCTGCAGCTCGCTCTCCAAGACTGGCAGCTGCTGCGCCACTCACTCAATGGAGCAGCTAACTTATCGAAGGCCTGGCACATATTTGAGCTATCCTTGGACGCAAGAAGCCAATTTCCCCTGCCCAATGCATGGCCTTGAAATTGAATGTCTCCCCGGCGAAGTTAGCTATACAAGCAGGGAAGGTATTTTTTCCCCAACCTGAAAATGTAGATGCCTTGCCTGCGGACCTCGTATCAGGTACATGAAACGATTACGACGTTTCCTTCACATTAGACGAAGTGGAGGCAGCTCTGTATGACTCCAATCACAATAGCGCCCCAGCGCCGGATGATATACGCTACTCAACACTTCTGAACCTTCCCAAGTCACATAAAGTTGCCCTCTTGAAAGAGATGAACAAGTACTGGGCCAACGGTGATCTTCCTCTTGCCTGGAAGAAGTCAGTGGTAATACCAATTCCAAAACCTGGCAAGCCAAGTCGAACATTACAAGACCTGAGGCCAATATCGCTGACGTCCAACCTTTGTAAGGTCATGGAACGTATGGCTCTAAGAAGACTTGAATAGTACTTAGACAAGTACAACGTCCTGTCCCCTATGCAAGTAGGTTTTCGTCGAGGGCTCTGTGCCCAAGACATTCTCAGAAGGCTTTATAACGACGTTCTCGCATACCCTAGCAGCGTACAGCTCCGAGTGGTTGCTGGGGTAGACGCCGAAAAGGCATTTGATTCCGTGCCCCACTCGACCATACTTCGCCGGCTACAGGAAGTGGGGATAGGCGGCAACCTCTCCCGCTTCGTGAAAGTCTTTCTTGCAGAAAGAACTTTCTCAGTAATGGTTGGAGATACTCAGGGTGAATGACAACATCACAAAACAGGTGTCCCCCAACGCGCTGTCATATCACCGGCTCTTTTTAGCATTGCTATGTCAGGTCTCCCGCCAATGCTGTCGTCGATATCCGGTCTTAATTTTGCCGTGTATGCGGACGATATAACGTTGCAGAGCAAGAACTAGCCCTACAAACAGACCTTAATGCCGTCCATGAATACATCAAGGAGTGTGGAATGGAAGCCTTTCCCGAAAAAACCGAGTATGTGGTTGTCTTAAATGGTTCGCGGGTACGAGCCGAGGCCGAACGCAAACTTAACTCTCTTCATTTAGGGCACTCAGTAATCTGCCGGAAACAAACAATCCGTATACTCGGCATGCTTATTGACGAGGATGGAGGAGCCAAAAGCTAGCTTCATAACACGATGCATAGCTGTCATCAGGCTTTACACCTTATGCGCCGCGTCTCTGCGCGTGGATGGGGAATCAAGGAGGTGGGGCTCCGTCAGATTACCCTGGCACTCATAACATCAAAAATCCTGTACGCATATTCGTACATGCGGCTTAACGCAACCCAACGCCTTCAGCTTGAGCGAATCAATCGCAAGGCGATGCGCCTGGTTACTGGTCTGCCGCAGTACTGCCCAGTAGTGAACCTACACGCATGCAGCAAAATCTATGCCCTACAGGATCTGGCAGAGCAGCAAACGCTAGCCCAGCGAGTCCGTCTCTCCACAACGGCGGCTGGCCGACAGATCCTGCGGGCATTAGGCTACAGCGTTGACAACTTAGAGCCACTTTCGTCCGCTGCCCCGCCAAGGGAACTGATCGACTTAGTAGATGGTATGCCATTACCAAAGAATATGAGTTCGGCTGATCCTCAAAGGCGCAAAGCTGCCGCCAAACGGCACGAGAAGACATCATACAAGTTAACCCAGGAAGGAGCCATCCAACTATACACAGACGCCGCTCAGTTTCAACATTGCGCCGCTATAGCTTGTCACGATTCTGTGTCAGATACCTCTGTAGTTCAAGGGCTTTCCGAGGAACACGCCGTCACCAATCTCGAACTCATTGCCATACGACTTGCCATTACTCGAATAGTAGAAAGACAAGATCCAGCTCCTTGCACCTACCATGTTTGCAGAGATTCACAAGCAGCGTACACCGCCTGCCGCGCAATGGGTGCTGACTATGCCGTTCTCAACACTATTAGAACAGAAGCCCGTCGCCTGCGAGAGGAGGGCTACACTGTCATTATCAAATGGATTCTTGCACACGAAGGAATCACTGGAAACGAAGAGGCACACCAGGCAGCGCGCACAGCAGCTCTTTCCGCACCTTTGCCTGGATCCACAATCGTTTCCGCTTCTTGGCCCCCTGATGACGTTGCGCACCCGTCGTCGCCCCATATGGATAGGGCGGAGACATGGCATCGCGCACAACGCTATCGTCGCAGCATACTCCAGCACTTGGCCAACCCTGAGCAACTATATCGCCGTCCACATAGCGCATTAAGGAGATTGGAGGCAGTGCTCCTTCGCCGAGTCCAGACCGGCCAGCTTCTATCACCAGCGAAGTTGCACCTCATAAACCCGCGCTCATACCCGACTCCTCAGTGCCCGACGTGCCCTGCCAGAGGCACGGTCGAACATCTCCTGTGGAGCTGCCCTACCTTTGACGCAGTACGGGAGAGAGCACTCAAATCCCTGGGCGGGCTTCGACCTGGAACCCTGCAGGAATGGGTCGATCCGCCATCGCACATCGGGCCATCAGACGCACTCCGGCTCTGGAGAACTTTTCTTTCCTACTGCAAGGAAGATGAAGGGTCAGGCCATCACTTCGCGGAGCCGACCTCGGGACGACACTACCTCTAGGAAGAAGCGGACACCGGTCCCCAACCCGCGCTCCGACCTTCACCCCCACCCCCATCCTCACCCCCACCCTTAACCACTCCCCCACCCCAACCTCCATGAAGCACCTTAGTTCTGCCGCAAGGTATCGGCGTACGAAATGCAGAAATAAAGACGTTAAAAAAACAGCTGCGTAAGAGCTAAACCTGAGTATGCGGCGGTTGTATGAGACCCCCATAATAAAAAAGATATCATACAACTCGAGCGTGTGCAAAGAAAAGCTGTGCGATTTATATTTGGTAAATATAGAGGACACGATTCCCCATCTACGCTTATGAAATAACAAAACGTTCACACCCTAGAATCCCGAAGGAAGGTTAGTCGCCTCATCTTGCTTCATCACTGCCTGCAAAGAAAAATAAAAATGAAGTTGCCTAGTTGCGTCAAAGCTCATTATCCGAGAAGAACCAGACATACGCAGGAACACTCACTGGCACCAATTTTCGCCCGCACAAACACATTTAAAGATAGTTACTTCCCTAGAACTGTATCCGAATGGAATGCGTTACCTTCTCATACTTTTCTGTCCAGAAATTTTTTAGCAGAGTTGGAACGTCATCTTTTTATTTCACGAGTTTGGTTTGTTTTGTGTTGCGATGCTTGTCTATATCTCCAATTCTGAATGATTGTCTGACTTATTATTTTTTTTCTCTATGCATATGCTTGTCATTTCTTGTATTCCAAAAGGTTTGTAGGTGCCCCTCCTGCTAGGGCCATGCATGGTCCGCAGTATTTCAAATAAATAAATAAATAAAGACTACATAGAGAACGTTTCTGACGGTATCAAGAAAGTTTCAAGCCTGCCGAGGGGAGATCTGTGGTTATGCTGATTGTTATAGTCTAATTTTTTCGTTCACAAGAAACTTCCCGTAAATACGTAAGCTTGTCCGAAATTTCTGGGTGTGACTGCAGCGTGCTCATCTTGGTAGAAAAATTCGTAATGATGAAAAGGTGCCGAGAGTAGATACGAAGGAAGGTGCTGCGGTGGCTCTTCAGTTGTAACTTTAGAATGCTGCACGCAAGGTCACAAGATGGAATCCTAGCAGCGGCGATCACATTTTGATAGATGAGATGTCATCAAACGAGCGTGTGCTGCGCTATGCTAAAGCACTTTTAAGATCCCCAAGCGTTCGATATTCAATCGAAGCCCACCCCACAACATCTGTGCCGATGTTGGAACGTTAAGCCCACATACCATACCATACCATACCATACCATACCATACCATACCATACCATACCATACCATACCATACCATACCATACCATACCATACCATACCATACCATTGAAGATCTGGGTTAAATTGGCTTTACAAGCTATATTTTTCTACGAGCGCCTATGAAACTAAGACATCCAGAGCTTGTGGATTTTAAGAATCACCCACATACAAGAACGTCTCTCCTTGCACTCCTCTTTCCTTCGTGTGCTACCGCTTGTCTAAGAAATGAGGGCAACATCTTTTACCCTGTCCTATATGCGCTGAGGGCATCCCTTCTTCCCTCTTCCTGTTTAGGAAATTTTCCACCGTATTATATATTTAACAAAAACGGTTGGGTGATGTTCGCCTCCTTGCGCAAATAAACCCATTTGGATAACATCAGACTTGAACCACAGCAGCAACACTGCACGATTCAGACCCCACTGACGACAAACGCCATATATCCAGGAACAGAAACTGCCTCATGGAGCTGTCTATGCAAATTGAAAACGCTGTGGCTGACTGCTATGCACGTAAGAAATTAACGTGTGTTTTATAATGCGTGGTCATGAATGCTGCGAGTTTCAAGCTTTTCTTAATTATTTGGTCGAAAGCTGTAATCCTTTCTTCGTAAATACTGTCCGCAGATAAAGAACGATAATGCGTGCACAGGAAAGGGGAAAAAAGGCTCTATTATCCTTGGCTGAAATGGAAGATCGTGGAGCTACATATTCATGTTGGTTAAAGGAATAAAGAGGACAAAGTGATATTCGTCTGTATACACAGAATACTGCGTTCTCGTGACAGACGACGTGAACGCATCATTATGCTGCAGAAGGTCGTTCACTCGTCATCTGGCATTCAGGCACCCTTCACATTTCTGTCCTCAAGCGCACGTGCAACCCGACGGAACCACCCATTGTAGGGTCTGCTCGCGGGCAGGTCAAATCTCGCGCCGCTCACCGCGGGTAGCCTCGGACCCCTTCTTCCCGAGTGGTGGGGCGGGGGGAGCGAGGCTGGGAGAAAGCCTTTATAAGGCGCGACCGGGAAGGCTCGCGCTCTCTCGCTCTTGGACCAGCCCTGCCAAAGGACCACCTGACCCAGCTGCCACGACGACGACCGGCCCCCCTGATGTGAGAATAAACCCTTTGTACAAAGTCCTGCCTCGAGTGACTGCCTGTGCGTCCCCGCGCAGAGGAATTGCCCACAAATAATCGCGCCCAGCGTGCGGCTTTAATTAACACCTTGTGGACGATTTCTCTGCCGATTTTGGGACGTGCAGCCAGACTCTTGGCAGGCCCTCTTTGTTCGGGGCCACGCCGGACCGATAGGGATAAGGAGCGGGTCAGGCGGAATGTTCGCGGGGTAGCGACTTGTGTAGTGTTTTAAATTTGTTAGGGGTTTTGTGTTATTTATGTATATTTCGGGCGTTTTGTGTTGTGTATTTCCGCGTGTTTGTAGATAGATTGTTGTGTATGTGAATGTTCTGGTTGCCATGAGCAGTTAGCCGGTGCGGCCGGACAGTCGGCGCGAACTATCCCTCCCAGAAACGATGTTTCAGCCACGGCTTTGGATGGCGGGGCAGCCGGTAGTGAGACTGCCGACGCGGCGGCCGTAATGGGGCAGGTGACTCAGATGTTTGCCGCATTAGCCCGTCAGCTCGGTTCGGTGGCTGGCGCCAACCAGGCCGCAGCATCGGTAGCATCGGCGACAGCATCGCGCCCGCGGATAAATATGGAGGTCCCCTCCTTTTCCGGGTACACGGACGCGAAATCAGTCCACGAGTTTCTACAACTCGAGGACTACCAGACGCCTCTGGGCGCCCCAGATGACGTAACGCTAGGGCAGGTCCTGCCTGTAGCACTCGTCGAGAGCGCGGCGCGATGGAGGCGCTGCCAGCCGACTTTCCAGTCGATGGCGGACTTCAAAGACCGTTTCCGCGCCGAGTTCTTGCCGCCTGATTATGAGCGCCGGATGCTGGAGGAGCTCGCGTTGCGCACCCAACACCCAGAGGAAAGCCTCCTCGAGTACGTACACGCAATGCAGGAGCTGTACAAGAGGGCAGATCCGACGGCAACCGACCGAGATCAGGTTGCGCGTGTGATCAGGCAGTGCCATCCACGCTTCAAGCCGTATCTGCGGCGCCGCAGTTTTACAAACCTCGAGGCCCTAGCGCAGGAGGCCAAGACCGTGCAGGCGGATTTACTAGCCGAACTGCGCTACCAGCCGCCCCCCGGGCCGGCCGAATCGCTAGAACCGGAATGCGCATGGGATGGAGGCCGAGAATACGCGATGAGGGCTCGGCGCGCCGAGGTAATGGCCGTGGAAAGGCAGGCGGAACCCCCTGTTGTCCCTCGCGCGCTGGACCCGTACGCATTCGAGCAGCGGCGTCGTGCCGGCCTCACAGGCCACGCGCCGAGCGAGCGTCAGGAATGCGCGGAGAAAGGGGAGAGCCGTCCCCAACCGCTTCGTGGAACGAGGGGTCCTCCGTCCACGCGGCGGGTGAACGACCGGCTTTGCTGGAATTGCAACCAGCCCGGCCACGTGGCACGCGAATGCCAAGCTAGGCGTATGCAGGGAAACGCCAGGCGCTGGCGGTGATGTCTGGTGGCACCGGCCTTTCACCGTCAGCGGGAGAATTTCATGGTTGTCAAGGCGCTAGTCAGGAAAAGAACTCCCGCGCCGGCGACGGGGAGGCCTTTGTCCCGCTCGCCTGTAGAGCTCAGGGAGTCGTTCCGTGCTCAAGCCCATTTATGCTAGTGCAGTTAGCGGGTCGATGCTACTCTGCACTCGTAGACACGAGCTCAACGCTGTCACTGGTCGGTGACGAGGTGTACGAGGCCTGCCGGATAGGTAACATCCGTGTCAGACCGACCGAAACCCCGTTAAGCTTAGCAGCTGGGGCGGCAAAGGCAAAGGGAGCAGTGCGTCTTACGATGCGCTTTGACGGCAGAAAGCGGAGACATCGCTTCGTCTATCTGCCTGGCTTGTCGATACCAGTAATTCTGGGAAGGGATTTTCTCTCGAGCGAAGGCATTGTGCTCTACATGGGGGAGAATGGCTATCGTTACAGCCAGCTCGCCCCCCTCATTCCCTTCGAAAGCGCACCCTTTCCCGGCTGTCCGGCACAAAAGGTGGGTGTCCACACCTGTGCGACAGAAAGGCAGGGGAGCTCCCTCGAGATGCTGAGAGACGGTGGCCCGTTAGAAGCGATTATTGCGTCTTTCTCAGGACCCAGTAGTCAGCGCCGAAGGCTCGCGGAAACTTTACTCCCGTTTTCGGATTGCTTCACGGAGAAACCGGGCAGAACCGACCTGCTTCAGCACGAGTTTCAGACGGGTGATACGCGCCCTTTCAGGTGTAACCCGAGGCCGTTAAGTGCGCATAAGAGGCAGCTTCTCGACTGTGCCCTTGACGAGATGATTGACACCGGTGCGGTGAGACCCTCACAAAGTCCCTGGGCGTCACCAGTGGTTCTAGCACCGAAGAAAGATGGATCGGTCAGGCTGTGTGTTGATTATCGTAAGCTCAACTCACTGTCGCCTACGGTTGCGTACCCTTTTCAGTCGATCGAGGCTGTGATGTACGCGTTAGGGAACGCGAGGTTCTTCACAGTCCTAGATGCAAGCAGAGGGTACCTGCAGATTGAGGTGGCCGAAGGTGACATTGAGAAAACCGCATTCACCTGCCACCGCGGGCTCTTCGAATTTACTCGACTCCCGTTTGGTTTGTCTAACGCCCCGAGCACGTTCATGCGACTGATGGACATCGTGCTGGGCGATGCAAGGTTCAACTACGCCACGGCGTACCTCGACGACGTGTGATATTCTCACAGTCGTTCGAGGAGCACCTCATTCACCTGAATTCCGTTCTCGATAGAATGAGACGTGCCGGTCTAACCATTAATCCAAAGAAAGTGCAGTTGGCATCGAAGAGAGTGAACCTCTTGGGCTTTGTCGTGGATGATGGCACACTGAGACCGAATGATGACAAACTGCAGGCAATTCTGAACTACCCCTGCCCCATGGATGTGAAAAGCTTGCAGAGGTTTTTGGGGATGGTTGCGTTCTACAGGCAATTCATCCCGCATTGTTCGGAGCTTGCAAGGCCGCTGAACCTGCTGTTGCGTAAAGGCTCGAAGTGGGACTGGGGCAAGGAACAGAGTGACGCATTTGTTGCCTTGGCTCGCGCGATAGCGAATACCGCTAGTCTGCGCCTCCCCGACCTGAACAAGCAGTTTGTCTTGCAGACAGACGCTAGTGACTACGGTGTTGGAGCTGTTTTGTTGCAGGAACACGAGGGCAAACTGCGCCCTGTCGCGTTCGCTAGTCGCACGCTCACATCGGCGGAGCGGAATTACTCCGTGACCGAAAAGGAATGCCTGGCGATCATGTTCGCATTGTCGAAGTTCGGCATGTACCTAGACGGAGCGGTCTTCACCGTGCATACAGATCATCAGGCATTGTCTTGGTTAAAGAGGCTCAAGAACCCCGCAGGCAGACTCGCGAGATGGGCGCTGACGTTGCAACGTTACGCGTACGCCATCGAGTACCGCCGGGGCAGCTTGAACAAGGTGGCCGATGCTTTATCGCGCGCACCGTGGAATGCTGGCGGAAGCAATTCAGAGGCGCTGCCCAGCTTTGTAAAAAGCGGCGTCACCGCTGTAGGAGAGGAGGAGAGGGCGGACGGGAGTGTCGCGCCCGGTTTGGAGAGAGAGGAGACGGACAAAGGTGCCGCACGGTGCTGTGACGGAAGGGAAACAAAGCAGCTCGTGGCGGCGACCGCTCGCCTGCCTAGGAGCGAGGCAGAAAGAAATCTGTCTTGGGGAGTAGCGGTCAGTAGAGAAGAGCTGATCGAGGCCCAGAAAGCAGACGGTCTTTGCCAGCGGGTGCTGAAGGAGCTTGCGAGCAGCGCAGCTTGCACCGGGAACGCTGAGGGCAAGTACGACGCGTATCTGCTGGGCGATGATGGCTTGCTGCTCCGCTACATCCCCCAACTTGACGAGGAAGAGGCGATAGCATCCCCTTTCCGAGTCGTGGTCCCGAGAAGGTTGCGGAAACGGTTCCTGCAGTACTTCCATGACTCAGCGCTGGCAGGCCATGGCAGCGGCAGTAAGACTTACGACAAGTTATGCCGTGTCGCGACCTGGCCAGGCATGAGAAAGGATGTGCTGGGATACGCCCGTACCTGCCCGGTATGCCAGGTAGCCAAGCCTCGGGCGGGCAAGCCCGCTGGCATGATGAAGGCGGTAGTTAGCAACTACCCGTGGCAAGTGGTCGCGTGCGATATCATGGGACCCCTCCCTCGGTCCGCGCGCGGAAACCAATTCATCCTGGTAATAACGGACCACTATTCCAAGTGGGTTGAGGTTTTCCCCCTTAGGAAGCTTGTGTCGGAACGAATTTGGGAAAACCTGTTGGAGACTTTCACTCGTTTCGGTTTCCCTTCCGACCTGATTACAGACAATGCTTCTTATTTCACAAGCAAAGTCTTTGTAGACTTTTGTCGGGCGCTTCAAATCCGCCACAGGAGAACGAGTCCCTACCACGCTCAGAGCAACATAACCGAGCGGGTGAATCGAAATCTGAAGAGCATGCTGGTCGCGACGACCGAGCAGCACAGAGATTGGGACGCGCGGCTGTCCGAACTGGCGTTCGCTACAAGGACAACCGTGAACAGATCAGTGGGTATTACACCCGCTTACTTGAATTTTGGGAGAGAGATCGCTTTTCCGCTAGAGAATGCCCTACTCGACGCGGCGGGGCCTGCGCCCCCTCCGCTTTCGCAGTACGCGGCAAGGCTCCTGGAGCGCCTGGAGGCAGCGCAGCGAGCAGCCCGCGAAAACCTCGATGTCGCGCGCATGGAGCAGGCGGATCAGTACAACAAAGGTGGCCGTCACGTCGTTTTCAACACGGGCGACTTAGTACTCAAGAGAACGCACACACTTAGTAACGCAGCGCGCGGTTTCGCCGCGTCGCTAGCGCACAAGTGGGCTGGGCCATACGAAGTTACGGCACGGACTACGCCGCTCACCTACCAGCTGCGGTTGTTGACAAACGGCGAAACCGCCGGTCCGGTGCATGTCGCTGATTTGAAGGCTTTCCACCTTCGCAAGGACAATGGCTGCGAAGCGGTGGAAAATCAGCGCGATGCGGCGATCTCACCCCCGGGAGGACGAGCAGGTAGCGGTGCGGTTCGCAACCGACGCTACAACCTGAGGACCAGGTAGCACCCGTGTCTCTCGATTAATAATCACTCGCAGTGCTCTCGCCCTCTCAGTATGTCTTCTAGGAAGCTCCAGCGGACCGACGCCCGTGGCTCGGACTCCAGAAGGCAAGGCAGACCACCGTCGAACGGTGGCCGCCATCAAGGCGCGCCACCCGGCTGGCGGCAGGAGCCGCGCGAGTGGCGTAGGTTCCACGGCCGCGGTGGCCCCCACCGCCAGCCAAACCACGTGCCTAACCACTGGAGAGCACCTCCCAGTGGTGCAGGCCAACGCAAGGGCGCCAGGGATCATCAAGCGCAGGGCACCCCTCAGCACCCAGCCGGCGCTTCGGCCGCCGAGCAGCCGCAACCCAGGCGGTCCAGGAGCCATCGGCCGCTTGTAAAACGACGAGGAGCGGGCCGGCCTGTGCTCGCTCTGCGGCACACTTGTCGTGCACCGGCTCCGCCATAAGGCCGGTGCGTTGCATACCTGGCATAACGGCGACTGCAGCACCTTTCCCCGCAGTGCCACTGCAGAGGGTCAGCCCGGAGGAGGCGGCCCTCCGCATCCTCCAGTCCAGCCGCCCAGACCTGCTGTCCCCGGCGGCCGAGGAGCTTTGGAGGGCGCTGCCGGCAGGGCCCCCGGTGGAGCCAGGCGCCTCGCTCCCCCAGGCGGCTCGTGAGGAGCCGATCCAGCTAGCGGTGAGCGGCCCCCCGGCGAGCACCCCTCCCCCCTGCGACGACCCTATGGACCCGGACCCGGAGGTCATCGAACGCCTACTGGCGGACCCCGGGACGGACGTTTGAGGGGGGGGGGGGGGGGCGGGAGATGTAGGGTCTGCTCGCGGGCAGGTCAAATCTCGCGCCGCTCACCGCGGGTAGCCTCGGACCCCTTCTTCCCGAGTGGTGGGGCGGGGGGAGCGAGGCTGGGAGAAAGCCTTTATAAGGCGCGACCGGGAAGGCTCGCGCTCTCTCGCTCTTGGACCAGCCCTGCCAAAGGACCACCTGACCCAGCTGCCACGACGACGACCGGCCCCCCTGATGTGAGAATAAACCCTTTGTACAAAGTCCTGCCTCGAGTGACTGCCTGTGCGTCCCCGCGCAGAGGAATCGCCCACACCATTAAACATTGTTATAATGGAGTAATTACTCATTGGCATCCACCCGAGCGCAGCCATACGGCTACAAAAGAAAGCTATACAGCTTTCTCAGCCTCAGCCTTTCTCAGCTTTGTAGCCGCATGGCTGCGCTCGGGTGGATGCCAATGAGTAATTACTCCATTATTACAAATCTACTCCACCTTGGGGGATTCCCCTAAACATTTGACCAACACTTAAACATTCTTCCTTTCAAACCACGTATAGATTGATTTAAATATTCTTTTTTCCCTCTAACTGTTGAAATTTGGAATGGATTGGACAGCTCACTTCACTTATTGCCAATTGAAGAGTTTGTTGTTCAGTTGCCTGACAATTTGACCTGTTGATCTATTTTTAATACTTCTGTGTTATCTATTTGTATGCTACCCATGTTACTTGTTTTTACTAACATATGTACCCACTCCTGCTATGTCTCTCCTCTGCGACAGCAGTACGAGGGGGTACCCAAAAGAAACCGGACTAAATTTTTTGGTCGGCAAAGCTTCTGCGGTACCGCGTTTTGCCACTAGGAGCGCATAGAACGAACATTCCAGAGTGAGTAAGCTGAGTTCCGTCGTTGAAGGAGGTCTGGCTAGTTTAGGCAGAATTTTAGAGTGACGACTGTTTTGTGTGATCGTCGTTTTTGCAATGGCTGATTTTCGTGAACAGCGTGCGCCGGTGAAATTCTGATTTTTGCTCGGAAAAATTTGAATGGAAACTCTTGAAATATTAAGAAAGACGTACAAGGACGATGCTATGGGGACAACTCAAGTGTTCCTGAATCGAATCCTGAATCAAAGCAACAATCATGCCAATGGAAAACTTCAAATTCACCTCCCCTCAAGAAAGCTCGTCAGGTGAAAGCAAACCTCAAAACAATGCTGATTTGTTTTTTCGACGTGAGAGGAGTCGTCCATTAAGAATTTGTTGCGCAGGGTCAGACAGTTAGTCAGGCTGTCTACTTGGATGTTTTGAAAAGATTGGGCAACAGTGTGCGGTGGAAGCGGCCAGATTTGTGGCGGTCGGGTGACTGGTTTGTCCACCATGGCAATGCCCCTGCTCACACAGCCCTGTCTCTACGACAATTATGGGCCAAAAATGGCATGACCCCTATTCCTCAACCCTCATACTCTCCCGACCTTGCCCCGTGCTACTTTCTTTGTTTCCTAGAATGAAAAAAATAGGTGAATGGAAAGCGTTTCGCTGATGTTGCTGAGGTGAAGAAAAAAACGACGGAGGCACTGTGAAGCTTCACAAAAGATGAATTTAAACAATGTTTTAAAAAATGGAATAAAATATTCGACAAGCGTATCATTGCTAGTGGGGAATACTTTGAAGGAGATTGAAGGTCTGTGCTTAAAATGTGAACAAATAAGTTCAAACAAAAATATGTCCGGTTTCTTTTGGGTACCCCCTCGTATTTGTAAAAAAATAAATAAATAAAATACAGCAATTTTGCTTAAAACGGAGGTTTTAAAGCTACAATAGTCAAAAAAATGAAATAAAGGTATCGACCCCACCGGTTGTTTTCGCCAGTAACGCCTTATAAGACAACAGCTTCTTGGTAGTCTATCCCTAGGTTCGGCCAAAATGCAATTTATTTGCACATGCAAATCACAGAGTCGTTCTAGGTTTTCACGGTACGGGTTTGAATGGAACGCCAGCAAAGTTTTTGGATGCAGTTAGTTGAGAAAAGAAGATCCGTCTTTTGCAGCGCAAAAAAACAGCCAGGAGGTGCCGCAGGCTCAGTTCTTACGGAACTTACATTCGTCATCGTCATCTACAGCCTCACTACACCCACTGCTGGATAGATGCCGCTCCAATATCTGCAGCCACCCTAACTCCGAAAACTTCTTAATTTCATCTGCCCATCTAACTTTCTGTAGCCCTCTGCGATACTTGCCTTCTCTTGTAATCCATTCTATTTTTCTTAACGACCATTGGTTATCTTGCCTTTGCATTACATGCCCTAACCATGCCAATTTCTTCCTCTTGATTTCGACTAGGATGTCATTAGCCCTCGTTTGTTCACTGGCCCACTCTGCCCTCTTCCCGTCTATAACGTAATGCCTATCATTTCCCTTTCGTAGCTCGGTGTGTTGTCCTTTAGTTGAGTCCTTTTAACTATCCGCCACCTTTCTGCCCATAGGTGAGCACAGATGAGATGCATCTGCTCTACACCTGTCTCCTGAGGGATATTGGTATACTACCATTCACAATATGATAGATCCTGCCAGATGCCCTCCACCGCCTTCTAGTTAAATCGCTTTCGAGATTCGGAAGTAGACAGATTTAATCCCTTACCACTTTCCGCACCTGGCTACCAATTTTGAACTGCTGTTCCCCTCCTGGACTATTGAACATTGCTTTGGTTTTCTGCATATTAACTTTTAGACGCACCTTTCTGTTCTTCCTGTCTAACACATTGGTCACGCTTTACAGTTCATCGCCTGAGTGACTTAGCAAGGCAATGTCACTAGGGAATCACAAATTACTAGACTAAATCAAAATAAGATGGATCATCCTCAATATCTCAAGGACGGGGAAGCTCCTGGCCATATTTTGTCCTGCGTCCCCGCCGCAGCGATGGCGGTTTGCACACATCCCCGCGGCAAGCTTACCTACCATCTGTCATTAATTTACGCCACCAGTCACGTGGCGTGAGGTAATGACAGAGATAATGGCACATTATGGGTGTTGAAGGCTCAATGAGTAGAAATGAAAGTTGGCGTGTACCGATGGGCTACCGCGTTCTACGAGGGGCGTTCATAAGGTTCGTAATGTTGGCATGAAAGAACACAGGTAACGAAACGAGTCTTTAGTGGGAGTTTTATCTTCCTCGACATATTCCCCTCCCGAGTCTACGCACTTTTGCCATCAATAAAAGCCGTGCCGTCGGCAGTCTGTCCTGTGTTCTTCATAACCATTCTGAGAGTTCAGAAAGAGCTCCACTTGAGCAATTACGTCTTCCTTTCCCGCGCAGTGTTCTCTTCATGCGAGGGAAGCGGATAAGTCGCTAGATGAGACGTTAACAAGGGAGTTGGAGCAAAATTTCATAGCCAAATGATCCGGCGCGTGTAACCGTCACCTGCTCTGAGTCAGCCGTGGTTTCGTGGAGCAGCGGACGCCTTGGTGAGAGCGCGGCACCCTTCGTTATGAGCATGTTGTTGCGGGGTTCGTGAAGTGAGCCTACACCCATTTTCCTTTTGCAGCATTTCTTACACAGATATTCTCCGGTCAGCAAGACCCATAACTTCCATATGTGCAGCAATTTGTGCTACGGAAAGGAGCCGGGCTAGTCGTTACACGGTTTTAGTGAAAAAGCGCGCAAAAAATTGGAGAGCCAAGAGAACAAGCAAACACAAACACAGTGTCTGTTTCCTCACTTCGCTGTCCCATTTTTTTTTCGCGCCCTGTTTTCGCTATCAGCAGCATGTAATTGCCAACTGAGCGACGGTCGACCACTCTGTTCTTGGTGTCGAAGCTTGTCTGACCGGGTTGAAATTGTCTGAGCCATTTGAAGTATCATGAGATACGGCATTGTCACCGCACACCGCCACCAGCTCGTCATGAATCTTCTTGACGTCGAGCCCTTTGAAATAAGAAAAGCACATACCCCATGTGCTTCAGCTTTTGCTATTGGTGGTGCCATTATTCTTTTGATGCTGTAGCGGTGTTTCGTGGTACTCTACTGATGACCATTTCTACATTCAGCTAAAGCTAGAAAGACGCACATTCATTTTTATGTCTATAGGATCAGTGTGTTATAAATATACGCTACTGTTAATACGAACTTTATGAGCGTCCCTCGTAATTACAAAAAGAGTGCAAAAAGGCGGAGCTTTTAGAGGTTAGAAAAGAAAAAAAAGTGAAGCACAAGTCTCGCCATCATCGGCAGTAGAATTCGAGCGTCAACACCTATTTTTGGCGCGAATCTTAGAGGCTACGTTGCCCCGATGTTCACTTCATTACAATGCCAACAGAAACATTCAGTCTGCATAGCTAGAAGGGTCTCCATAGCTAGAAAAAAAAAACAGTCTTCTTTTACTCAGAGGAACAATCAGGTGGAGTAGGGTGGTACAATAATCTCTCGGTAGTGTTGATGCAGAACAAGAGCTGCCCTGCCGTTTCGTCCCGCCTTGGCGCAGCTCTGGGAGGGAACCTGGCCGCCGTGTTCTGCTGCAGCCTGTCCAGCCACCTGAACCGCGGGTCGAGCCGGGGCTTCCTTCCCTCGGGCGAGCGACTGTGCGTGGGGCCTTTGCAGATGTACTACCAGGGTGGAGACATGGCCGCCGTCGCCTTTGTCCTGCTGGGTGTCGTGGTGCCGGGCCAGACGCTGTTCGCTGTGCTCTCCAAGGTGCTGCGCTTCGGCCGCGTCTCCATGAGCATCGCTTTCTTCGCCGCCTACATCACGGCCTCGATAGCGCAGGCAGGTATTCCGAAAAGAAGTGCCAGTGGAAGCTGCCGCATGAAATATCTTCCCGAAAATTACTTTCCTGAACAAGCGGCCGCATTGAGGAAAGGAAACGTGCTATGCTAAGCGTTTCTCGTTTACAACAAAAATTTTATCCCCTGCCCTCCTTCCACTTGCCTCTCCAGGAGCATCACGAAGGCTTTGGCCGTGGCCGTTACCCGCGGCCGTTCGGCTTCCCCTGCTGTGTTATGTTCCAAGGGTCAATGACCCTCCCTTCTTTCCGCAGATACCGATAGCACCATGAAGTAATGATGACGCAGCAGAAAAGCGGAAAAAAGGGGAAAATCCCTACTCTTTGCGGCTGGCCTGTACTCTTTGCGTGTCGCGCAGGACCATGCAACTATGCTGTATTGTAAAGGTGCGAAAGGAGAAAGTGAGCTCCCCGCGCGCTCTAGTAGCGGAAGCGGATGTAGACTGTGAGAGTCCGGCGGTCCCATCCTGCAGTTTTGATGCTCGCTTTATCGCCGGCACAGGCGAGCCTGCGCTTTCTCCGCTAGTAATCTCCAGAGACGCTTTTGATCTAAGAGGGGGGCATAGTTGAGGCAGTTATCATAAGCGTGCTAGTCTGCATACGGAGCCCTGAACAAAAAGGAAATACAGCAAACAAAAAGGGAACGAAAATGAACCTGGGAACTCATAGTGCTAATGGCAGCAGGCGTTCAGGCTGCAGAAGATAAGCGCCACTTGAAAAAATAAGATTATATTCTGATTATACTATTCATCAGAACATATATAAAAGTAGAGGTGACAAACCGCTACAGAAATGAAAGACAGCCACGGAGCTGGTGGGGTAAGAAAATTAAGGCGGCCATTGAACAATGACGGATGGCTTCAAGGCAACACAAGGCGGCAAAGAAGGCGCAGTATTTTCAGGACAACCAAAAATGTGAAGCTGATCGACAAAAAAAACGAGGTACAGCCACTAGTCCAGGGTAAAATAAAGCACTCCACTGATCACTGCATGTGTGGCGTTCGCGCTGAAGCTAAAGGTGGGCCAAGAAAATTCAACTGCATAAGCTGTCTTACCTTCAAGCCGATTACGATAACATCTATTATACACAGGCTGCTAGTGCTGGCGGTGAAATAAAAAAAAATACAGGGGGCGCTTAAGCTCCGCCTTTAGAGTTTCAAGCGACAGCGCAATGCGTTGTTTGAACATGTATGCCTAAGGTCATTCTTTTATTTGCATTCTTACATCGTTGGGCGCCCTCATGCTCCAACCAGTGGGACCTTGTGTGACCCATATTGCTCTTCTCGTGCGACCAATCCATAATTTAACTGCCACCAGTCACGGTAAGCAGTTTGATCACAATCCGGTGGGCAGTTTGTGATGACACCGCTGTTCTGTTCTGGGGCCACTTCTTTTTTTGTTGCATATAAATGATATTAATGCTGATGTTACTTCTTCGTTCAGAATGTTCGCAGACGACTGCGTGATTTATAGAATTATAGATTGTTCACTTGATGCGCAAAGCCCGCAAGACGACTTAGATAAGATAGCCTTGTGGTGTAATAATTGGGACATGAATTTGAATACTAAAAAGTGTGTACACGTCACCTTTTCGAGGAAGCGCTCCTACCCTGCTTATATCTACACTATAAACCATGTGGCCTTGAAAAAAGAACAGAATTTTAAATACTTAGGCGTTTATCTTACTGCTGACCTGAGGTGGTCAAAGCATGTTAATTACGTCGTAAAGAAAGCTGCTGGTATATTAGGTTTGTTAAGAAGAAATTTCAGCCACCTTCCACAGCATCTTAAAGAACAGCTATATTTTACTCGAGTCCGCACAGTACTCGAATATGCATCAGTGTGCTGGGACCCGCACACACAAGAACTTATTGACAAATTGGAAAAAATTCAAAATAGGGCAGTCCGCTTTGTACTTGGAAACTATTCCAGGACACTCAGTATCTCGGAAAGCAAAAGGAATCTTCAGTGGCCAGAACTTAAAACTCGAAGACGAAATCTGAGATTAAAATTTTTGCATAATATTTTATATTCCAAGACTGGCATAGACGGATCAAAATATTTGAAGCCGCCTTTCTATGTCTCGAAGCGAAGGGACCACAATTTAAAGCTTCATGAATTTCCTTTTAAAGGTGACGTACTCCGTTATTCGTTTTTTCTGCGAACAGTTCGCGAATGGAATGCTTTGCCGCCACATATTGTTAATGTTCTACCAAATGATGCCTTTTTTCACGTGTTAAGTGCATGATTTTTTGTTTTTTTTTTTGAATGTGAAAGTGCCCCCTGCTGTAATGCTGAAAGGCGATGCAGGTACCAAATAAAAATAATAATAAAAAAATGTCACGTGACCTATTTGGCTCACCTGTCTCCTAGTTGCTAGTCCCTATTGAAAAAGTCTCATATGATTTTGTTGGGGCACATTTTAAATCGTATGGGAACTTATGAATGTATATTATATACATATGAAACCATATGGGACACACAGTAAGACGAGTATAACTTCTTATGAAGCATAAGTAAGCAAGTGTAGTTGCCGTGTCAGGTTATATGAGCCCATACGGTAATATATGATGATATACCTGGTAAGGTTAAGAGAACTTGAATAACCCATTTAGTCAGTTGTTTTATTATGGTGGAAATCCACATCACCTGAATATCTATATTGTCACGTTGTAGTGACGGCAGTCCAGCGGTCAGGAAGACACCAGAAAGACTTGCAAACGAAGCCCTTTATTTGGGCTGACTTGTGCCCGCAAAAGAACTGAATCACTCGGTGGCGGCGTAAGCAACAAGCGTGCTCGTCAATCGTCGAACTACGAATGCCCGCTGCTCGCGGCATCGTTCAATTTAAAGCCGGCAAGAAAACTTCGAGATAACAGGTCGAGACCATCTAGAGTAATCTGGAAACACGTAGATGCCGCTCTTCGTGGCTGTGATCAATCGAGAGTAGTCCGGTCGCTTCTCGCGTCACAAACAAAAATGATAACAACCCTTTCGTGCGGCCTTGCGCGAACGAGCGGACATTACAATGATACGTGGCATTACCCCCCTCCCAAAGAAGCATCGTCGCGATGCTTTAAAATGAAAATAAACACGGATAATGCAAACTTCGAGTCCTTTAGCGTTCGTAAAAATTCAGGGGGCACTTTGACTATCTAAAGTGCGTAGAGGCGAAAGCGTTTTCCGCACCACTTTGACTGCTTCGGTTGCACTGGTGGCGTCACATGTAATTGAGTACTAATTACTAAGTGATGACAAATCACTAATTAATGTTTAATTACTGATTCATACCTGCATACTAATTAACTGCTAATTAATGACGCTTACGCTTCGCTTTTAGGAGTGGAACGCGACAGCGTGTTGTAGCGCTGCCAGGGAGTCCACGGAACGCCACCACCCGTTCGGCGCGATGCGTTGTCGTTTGAACGGAACGGTTTTTGAGGAAAGGAAATTACGCAGTAACTGTTTCGTCTCACATATCTCGGTGGACACTCGTCACAATTCAGGGAGGAGGGGGGGGGGGGGGCACTTTTTTTTACCTAAAGTGCGGTCACTGATGTGTGGTTAAGATGTTAAGCTTCGCCTCTAAGAGTGGAACGCGACAGCGTCTTGCATCGCTGCCATGGAGTCCTATCGCCCATTCGGTTCTACGCCTCGCTCGTTGGTAAATTGTTTTTTGAGGAAAGAAAATGTATCTGTCTCTCATACCTCGGTCGACACCTACAACTCGCCGGAAAGGAAGGTAGGAGGATGGCAGTGAGCGAAGACACCGTATTCACTAGACGCGCCTTTGTTCATCCCAAACCATCGAGCTGGCATGGCGGAGTGGATAGCGTGCTCGTCTCGCACTCCGAAGACCGGGGTTCGATTCCCGAGCTCGACCAATTTCTTACTCGGTTTTATTCATTTACATGGCTTGACTAGAGAAGTTCATTAGGCTAACTGGGCAATTAAGCAATTAACTAAGCTCAGTCCCACTTACTTGGAGCATCACTATATGATCCCTTCAATTGGTTGCATGGTTACTAGCCAAAGTACAATTGGCCCCGTTTGAAATTTGCGCACTGTGACGGCACGACCGTTTCGACCAACTGAAAAGCGTAACATTTCTGTCGACAACTGCTGCTTACAACGATGAGACATTAAAGGCTTTCGCCTTAATACGGTTTAAGACGTAGGACATGTGCGACTTCTGGGCTTGTGCGTCGTCGCTGAGATGCTGTCGTTCCGTCGGGGATGACTTCATAGTCCAGGTTACCGCTGCGGCGGAGAACCCTATATGGGCCAAAGTAGCGTCGCGGCAACTTTTCGCTCAATCCACGGCGGCGAAATGGTGCCCATATCCAAACACGATCACCTGGCTTGTACTGCTTTTCTCGTCGGCGCATATTGTAGCGTCGGGCGTAGGTGTGCTGCTGGTATTTGATGCGAAGCCGTACAAGTCTTCGGGCTTCCTCGGCGCGATGAAGGTAGGCGGCGACGTCGAGGTTGTCTTCGTCTGAAACATGCGGGAGCATTGCGTCGAGTATTGTCGTCGGCTTCCTGCCGTATACAAGCTCGAATGGGGTAGACCTGGTGTCTCCAGGACGGCAGTGTTATAGGCGAAGATAACGTAGGGCAGAATGGAGTCCCACGTCTTGTGTTCGGCGTAGATGCACATGGAGAGCATGTCTGCGATGGTCTTGTTCAGACGCTCTGTGAGTCCGTTGGTTTGTGGATGATAGGCAGTTGTCCTCCGATGGCTTCTCTGGCTGTAGATTAAAATGGCTTGCGTCAGCTCCGCTGTAAATGCCGTTCCTCTGTCTGTGATGAGCACTTCGGGGGCGCCGTGTCACAGGAGAATTTTTTGGACAAAAATTTTGCAACTTCTGTTGCGGTACCACAAGGCAACGCTTTTGATTCGGCGTAGCGGGTCATGTAGTCGGTGGCCACGTTGATCCACTTGTCACCTGATGATGAAGTCGGAAAGGGGCCGAGGAGGTCCACCCCCATTTGCTGAAAGGGCTTAGTTGGCGGTGGTATGGGGTTCAGGAGTCCGGCTGGTCTAGTCGGAGGCTTTTTGCGTCGCTGACACTCACGGCACGTTTTCACGTAATGGGAAACGTCGGTAGCTAGCCGCGGCCAATAGTACTTCTCCTGGATGCGGTGCAACGTGCGAGCAATCCTGAGATGCCCCGCAGTCGGCTCATCATGACATGCCTGCATAATGTCTTGCCTGAGATTTTTGGTCACGACAAGAAGATGCACTGTCCTGTTGGGCGCGAAGTTCTTCTTCAGGAGGACATTATTGTGAAAGACGAAGGACGACAGTTGGCGCTAGAACCCTCGGGGAGGCGGTGCGGTCTTGCCTTTCAAATAATCAACTAGGCTTTGCAACTCAGGATCCGAGCGCTGCTGCTGCGCGAAACTGCTGCCGCCTACCGGTCCTAAGAAAGCGTCGTCGTCTTCCTCTTCCGGTGCTGCGTCTACGGGGGCTCGCGATAAGCAGTCTGCATCGGAATGCTTGCGGCCAGATTTGTAGACTGCAGTTATGTCGAATTCTTGAAGACGCAGGCTCCGACGAGCAAGGCGGCCGGAGGGATCCTTCAAATTGGCCAGCCAGCACAGAGCATGGTGATCGCTCACAACCTTGAATGGTCGTCCGTTGTCATCCAACTTCAACGCACATTTAGCGTGAAGCTCCCAGACACCCTTAGAGCGTGTGGGGGTAGCGGTCTCGGACTCTAAGGAGATGCCCTCGACTCAGCGTGGCAAGCTCAGCGGAGACCAGCTACCAAGTGACAAGAGGTTTTTGGTCGTTTGGTGCCCAGCTTTCGCCGGTCGCAAGCCAGAGAATGGGTCGGAGCCAAAGGTTCACAAACAAAACAAAGTTTATAAAGCCAAGAAACGATACAGAGGATTACACAATCACTAGTACACATACAAAGTGATTAATAAAACAATTCAACTCGTGCAATGTTAAATTAGAGATAAAATGCAATACAAAGGCAATATTGCACCTAAAGTGCATTAACACACGAGAGAGAGGTAAATTAACAAGACACAATTTGTTCACCGGGCACTGCGGCAGTCCCACGACCAGAGTTCCACGACGATGCCGTCCCGCAGACTGGCGACCGTGGCCTCGTTGGTGCGATGCTGGCCGAGTGGTGTTTTCCCGGGAGTCGAACGGGCGCGCTTCGATGAAGCTTAAACGGCGGTCCGGACTGACTTGACAGCGGTCGACGCCTTCTTTTATAGGCTTGCTTCGACGTCTGTTTGTTCTACGCGCCAGAGTAGGCGCGCACATACACTCAGCATCGGCAGTGCTGTCTCCCTTCCCTCTTCTCACCGGCCGCGCTTGGTCAGAGGTCGGGGGTCGCATCTCGAAGATTCGAGCGTGTTCTGGCGTGGCGCCGTCGCCGACGGGCGAGGGGGACGTGTCTTAGTGCACGCAAGGCTACGCCCTTTTCCCCCCGTCAGCTGTAGAAGCAACTCGGATGCTCCAGAGAAATCTTCGACATGGATGACTCATTCCCTCGGCGCACGCCGTGACGGTGAGCGGTGGTGAAGGGGAGAGGGAGCCACGCGCTCAGCGGTTTTCCTTTTCCCCCGTTCGGCCCGCGCCGGCTAGGCGCCGTGCGCGCGGCGGCGTTTTTCTTTGTTTGTTTCAAAAATGCGCCGAATTTTGTGACATCCGTACAGGTAGGGGCGAAATTTCGACGTGGCCCAAATAATGGCGAGACATTTTTTTCTCGGTCGTCGAATAGTTGGCTTCGGCTTTCGACAGTGAACGGCTAGCGTACGCGATAACTTTTTCCTCTCCACCATTTTTTTCTGGACGAGCACCGATCCTAAGCCCACACTGCTTGCATCGGTATGGATTTCGGTTTTGGCGTTTTCATCAAAGTGCCCGAGCACAGGAGGGGACTGTAAGCGGCGCTTTAGCTCTTTGAAAGCTTCCTCTTGCGGCATTTCCCATTTAAAAGGCATGTCCACCTTGGTAAGTTGGGTCAAAGGTTCAGCGATGCGCGAAAAGTTCTTGACGAATCGCCGGTAATGAGCGCACAATCCAAGAAACCTGCGTATAGCTTTCTTGTCATTAGGCTGTGAAAATTCTGCGATCGCGGCCGTCTTCTGGGGGTGTGGGCGTACTCCATCCTTCCTTACGACGAGACCAAGGAACAGCAGCTCCTTGTAGGCGAAGTGGCACTTCTCTGGTTTCAGTGTCAGGCCTGAAGACTTGATCGTTTCCAGCACTATCTGAAGCCTTCTAAGGTGGTCTTCAAAGCTTGAGGAGAAGACAACAACGTCATCTAAGTAGACTAGGCAAATCTGCCACTTCAAGCCTGCGAGCACCGTATCCATTACTCGCTGGAACGTCACTGGGGAGGAGGAGGAGGAAAACTTTTATTCCTATTTATAGTGAGAGGTCGATGGGACGAGCCAGGGCCCGCCCCTTACAAACACTAGGAGGGATCCCTAGTCTGGGATCCCTGTAGCTTCCGCAGCGGCCCGGGCTCTAGCTACCAATGCCTGTTGGGCATGGAGTTCGGAGCAGCCGCGCAGGGCAGCCTCCCAGTCCTCTCGAGTGGGGTGGAGGTGGGGTGGGTGGACAGGATTGGAAGGGCATGCCCACACCATGTGGTAGGTGTCCGAAAACTCCTCCTCACAGTGTGGGCACGCGCCCGAGAAAGAGGAATTGAAGTGCTTAAGTACTGCCGGGCACAGTACAGTATTGGTATAGAGGCGGAGAAGCCAGCGCTCCTCCACCCTGGTGAGGCCTTTACAGGGAGGGGGATAGAGACCATGAAAGTTTTGATAAAGAGAGGTGATCTTTTTAAAGGTGATGGCCGGATTGAAATTAAATTCCGGATCAGGCTGCGGATGAGGCGACGCCCGGTGAGTAAGCGCGCGGGCGGCAGCGTCGGCTGCCTCGTTCCCCTCAAGACCCGCATGAGCCGGAGGCCACACGATGGTACGATGGGTCGGAAACCCTGTGTATTCGCATGCGTGGAGAATTTTGAAAGCACGGTCTGGAATATACCCTTGCTCAATATTGCGGCAGGCGCCCCTGAAGTCCGTAATAATGACTCGGGACTCTGGATCTGCGGCGGCCAGTGCAATGGCGATCTCTTCCGCAAATGTAATGTTTGGGGCACCGCAAGTAAGGTCCTGAACTGTAGTGTTTTGGTGGATGACGGCCGCCGTGTACCAACCCTCATTGTGTGGGCCGGCCGCATCCACATAGAAGAAACCTGGCTTATGGCCATATTGTTGAGAAATAGCCTCCGCCCGCGCGAGACGGCGACCATCATGGGTGTCTGCAGTCATCTTCTTCGGAAGGGATCGCACCTGGCGTGCAAAGCGCCAGGCTTCAGCGATGCGGGCCCGTTCTTCTGTATGTGTTGCGTAGGATATGTGTAAGCGGGTCAGAAGGCGGCTCCCCGCAGGTGTTTTGCTTACGCGCAAGTAATGATTGTTAAGATGAGCTTCTCGTAACTCCCCAAAGGTGTTGGTCATCCCCAGACCGAGGAGACGCTTTTTGGACGTCGTTATTGGGAGGTCGAGCGCTCTCTTATAAATCTTGCGGAGAACTACTTCTAAGGCATTCTCATCGCATTTGCGTAGGTGGAGGTAGGGAGCCGAATATAAAATCCGGCTGGTTACGAATGCATTGGCCAGCCGCAGGGCATCTTTGCATCGTAGTCCCCCCCTTTTATTGGATACCCGGCGGAGCATCCGACCCACCTGGTACCCCACCTTACGTAGCTTGTTTAAGGTAGTGTCTATCTTGCGCCTAAGAATGAAAAGCCCCAGTACCCGGATCTCCTCGTGTTCGGGTATCGGTCCGCTAAGTAGGGAAAGGGCAATTTTGGTTGTGCACTTTGAGTTGGGGCGTATGTGCACAAATTCCGATTTGCTCGGGGAGCATTCAAGACCACAGCGACGAGCGTATGCGTCCACAATAGCTGCCGCTTGTTGCAGGTTGATCTCGATGTCTCCAACCGATTGTTGTGTTGCCCAGAGGATGATGTCGTCCGCATACAGAGCGTGCTGCACACCGGCGACCTCTGCAAACTGGGTAGGGAGCTTCATCATGGCCAGATTAAGTAGTAATGGCGAGAGGACAGCTTCCTGTGGGGTCCCTCGTGTGCCAAGTTGATATGGGCCATATTCTGTGTCTTGCAGCCGGATATAGGATTGGCGATCTGCAAGGAATTGTTTGATATAATTGAAAGTATTCCGCCCACAGTCTGTTTGCGACAAGTGGGATAGGGTGATCACGTGGGTCACATGGTCGAAAGCCCCGCGCAGGTCAAGTGCGACGACTACTTTATCATTGCTGGGGTGCTCTACGCTGTCGAGAATCTCCTTGTGAAGTTGCAACAGGACATCTTGTGCGGACCGGTGTGGGCGGAAACCGTACATGGTGTCTGCGAAAATGTTTTGCTGTTCCAGGAAAGCCGACAATCTGTCGCGGACCATAGTCTCCATCAGCTTCCCCACACACGAAGTGAGCGAGATGGGCCGGAGGTTGTCGGTGTTAATGGCTTTACCTGGCTTGGGAATGAAAGTTACTAGTGCCGTTTTCCAATCTACGGGGAGTGGTGTGCCTCCAACCCAGATAGTGTTGAAGTAATCGAGGAGAGTTTCGTAGGCGGGATCTGGGAGGTTGGCAATAAGCTTTACCGTCACCTTGTCCCGGCCCGGTGCTGTACCTCGCTTCATTTTAGCCAGGGCCGCTTTTAGGTCATGGAGCTGGAACGGTTGATCCAAATCCGCGCTCTCGGAACCTGCATACGAGTACGCCTGACCACGGGGATCCTGGTGTATGCTCAAATATTTGTCTGGGAGCGCATCGGCCAGTTTGGCCGTGTCTCCAGTGAAGTTATGTATAGCCCTTTGAAGCTGTTTTTGTGGCTCAGTACGTGTTTGTGCCGGATCAATAAGGGCGCGGAAGAGGCGCCACGTACTCCGACTCGACATTTGCCGAGCTGCAGTGTTGCATCGGTGCACCCAATTGGAGTCGGCGAGTTGGGCCCCGTATTGTGCCGCCTGTTGGGTGATATCCGCGATGCGAATTTTGAGTTTCCGATTGTGTTTTTGACGACGCCAGCGGCGGACTAGGCTGTGTCGTGCCTCCCAGAGGTGGAGGAGGTGGTTATCCACCGCCGGGCTCGGCTCTGAGAGTTGAACATTTTGCTCGACTGATTTCAAGTGGGATACTAGGTGTTGGGACCACGTTGAGTATCCTTGGTCCATTATCGATTGAGGATTGGTGTAGCTGCTCCTAAATTTGGTCCAGTCGGGTAGTTTTGCATTGGCCTGTGGTCTTGTGAGTGGCTTGGTATGGATTGTAGTGGTAATTATGCAGTGGTCGCTACCGAGGGATTCCTCGGTGTTCCTCCAATCTGCATAGCGAATATTTTTCGTGAAGGTGAGGTCCGGACACGTATCGCGTGTAACGGAGTTACCTATACGAGTGGGTTGCGCGGGATCCGTGTGAAGAGTAAGGCCTAGTGTGGAAACAAGCTCCGCCAACTTGCGTCCGCGTTTCTCTTCACGTGTGTACCCCCATAAGGGGCTGGGACCATTAAAGTCCCCAACGATTATGAGGGGATCCCGATTCGCGACCGTCAAAGCCCGGCTGAAGATATCTGCGAATGTAACATTTGGTAGCTTTGGGGGACAGTAAATGTTGAGTATGTGCAATGGGGGGTCCTGTTTGCGTAGCGGAAGGATGGTCACCATTACATAGGAGAAATTAGCGCTAAGATCCAGGTCAACCTGGGAGGCCGTGTAATTTTTATGTACGCAGAGGCAGCTCTGCGCATCCTGCTGGTACACCGTGTATTTGGCAAGGGTGGCGCCATTTCCTGGCTCCTGAAGGGCCACTACAGCAGGTAATTCTGGGAAAGTTGTAAGGAAAAGGCGTAGATCGGCTCGCTTTGTGCGTGCCTTGAATCCGCGGCAGTTCCACTGTTCAATTTGAATAGGGATTGAATTGCTTCGCGGATGCTTCCTATTTCTAGGGTCGCCCGCCATGATGAAGGGTAGAGTTGTGAGTTTGGAGAGAGGAGGCTTAAGAGCCAGTGGCTCCAAAGAGAGGAGCGTTCTCTATACTGGGGATGGCACAGGGGACCTCTTCTTCTTCTCCGGCGATCCGACGCCTAGACGCTTTGAGCTGCCGGCCTGCGAAGGTTTTGAGCGGGCCAGCGCGCTTTGGAGCGCGGGTAAGTTGAGCGAACTGAGCGGTTATGAGGTTTGGGATAGATGCGCAAGGTGGCTAATTTTGTTGAGTGCCGCCGTAAGTGTGGCATTGATTGGCGTCTCCAATGCGGATATTCTGTTGTTAACTTGAGTTTAGAGCGCTCTCACTCTCGCCTCGAGTGCCGTGAGGGCATGCGCAGCCTGTCCTGAAGGGGTTGCGTCGCTTTCCATTGCCTCTGCGGCGGGTGGGGCAGAGGTGTAGTTGGGGGAATTTTGGCGGGCCTCAGCTATTGCAAGGCGCTTTTGAAAATTTGCAACCTGCTCGCGGAGAGCAGATATTTCTTTTTGTTCGGCAGAGATTGCCCGTGGTTGGGAAGATTGGGAAGGGGGAGGGAAGGGAGAAGCTGCCCTGCCCGCGCCGCTCACCTGCGAGTGTTGCTTGACAACGTTTGCCCACGTCTTGGAGCCGCCGTTCTGAGGAGGTCCGAGGGGCTTCGCTGCACCGGCTTGAGGCGGCGGTGGCGCAGCTTGAGGTTTTCCCTGGCTCCCGGTAGAAGAATTCACAGGCTGGTCCGTGGCTTGGTCGGCAGCCTTGGCCTTCAGCTTGTCCGGGCGACGCTTGCCACGCCTGCGTCGGTTCCGCTTCGATTTGCGCCCGCGCTCGGCATGCGGGGGCTGGATAGCGCGATATTTAGCCGTACACGCAGGGCCCCCCGTGGCATGGGCCCCGCCGCACACTGAACACTTTGGGTTGCACTGGTGAGGGGCCCGCACCCCTTCAACGAGTAGAGCCTGCTGCCCGCACAGGCCACACCGGTACAGCCTCTGGCCGGGGCAGGCGTCCACGCGGTGGCCGACCACACCGTAATGTCGGCAGGCTGGAATGGTTCGCTGGTAAGGCCTAACTTGTACAAGCTCCGACTCGTAGTGCACGAAACGTGGCTTTTCTGTTCCGGCGAAAGTCAGTCTCGCTTTGTTGGGCGTCCCAAACTTACGCACTTCCACGATGGTGCCGTAGCGCCATTGGAGCCTAGTACGGAGCGAGTCCGTAGTTTCAGAGTTACGGACGGTGATGACGCCGTAGCAGACGTCCTTGCCGTCTTGGCGCTTGCGGATAGCTTGAGGGGAACTTGCTTGCGGATAGCTTGGCGTTCTATCGGCGATACGCGGTAGGGGCTCTGCCACAGTGGTCGGGCGTGTTCGTCGGTGACAATGCGGTGCTTGGCAAGCCGGGTTCGTCGCACATTCGATGCTGATGAGAAGCAATCGCTGTACCTTTGAAGAAGACTGCGTATTTGGTCTTGACTTCTCCGGGGGAATGCGGGGTTGATGCCGAACGTGGGTTGGTGGTCTTGGTCAGATGGTTCTGCGGGTTGGTCGGGGAGGACTAATATATCAGATGTCTGGCAGCTCGTCGAGAAAGGCAATCGTAGTACCTTTGTTTAGATGCCGGTATTCTTAGGTGAGGTTAGTTAGCAGCACCTGGGCTTGGCCATTCCGGTTTTGGGCGACTCCCCTTGCGACGCCCAGTCCACGATCAAAGAGTAACTGGATGTTGCCCTCGACGACGCCTTCGGCAGTTTCGATGTCTCCAGTACCTATGCAGGCGACGACACTTGATCGGAGCGGCACGCCGAATGCTTCGTCGAGGACGTTTAAGGCAATGTGATGAGTCGCGGTCGTCACGGCAGATATGGCTTTGTCCGTGGAAAACTCGATCGACTTGGATCTAAGGTCGATTATCGCCCGATTATCGCTCGATTATCATTCAGGAAGTCCAATCCTAAAATC
This sequence comes from Amblyomma mixtum, assembly GCF_055824585.1. NCBI lineage: Eukaryota > Metazoa > Arthropoda > Arachnida > Ixodida > Ixodidae > Amblyomma > Amblyomma mixtum. The sequence goes on along the minus strand of NC_143021.1, from coordinate 26,701,349 downwards.
ACGTCTCGCGAGCATTTCTGTAGGACCAGGAAGGTTGTAGCATAGGTTCGCCCATTTACTGTAACTCTCGCGGTGCAGCGTCCTGACGGCGTAATAAGGTTACCACCTGCGGTGCGGATCAGCGGGCCATCCCAAATTGTTGTCACTTTCCTGAGTCGGGCAGCGAGTGGCCCGCTCATGACTGAGTAGTCAGCTCCCGTGTCGACCAAGGCAGTAACCGCGTGACCGTCGACCGTAACTTCAAGATCACTTGTTCGCGTTCTCGTATTGTACGTTGTCTTCGGTGTCCGATCTCGGCTCCGTCGAGTAGTGAGGCTGCTGTGGGCATACTCCGACGTTACTTCACTGGGCAGCGTTAAAAGTTTCAAGTCTGTCCGCGCCGCCGTCGTCGTTGTCGTCGTCTGTGTTGTCGTCGTGGTTGAGGCATGGTCTTGAGTACTCGTCTATGGAGGATCATTGTCATTGCGCTTAGAAGCAACCTCACCTCCAGAGGCTGCTTTATTCAGTTTAACCTTCGGGGGCTGGGGGAGCGTCCACGCATCGTGTAACCTCGGCTAGGAGATACAAAGCGCGGTGAAGATGGCGACAGGGAACGTGATAGGCGGCTCGGCGATGAGCATCCTTCCCAACACAAAAATTCCTCGATTTCGGCTGGTCGCTGGCCGGGTCCGGGTCGTGGAGCATCGTAAGAGAACCCTCGGATGCCCAGTCTTCTGTATGCGCAGTGCCGGAGAACGTGACCGGCTTCGCCACAGTGGAAGCATAGTGGGCGGCGCTTGTCGGGAGTTCTCCACTCGTCGCATTTCCTCGGCTGTGTGCGACGCTCGTAGGACGGGCGGGTTGGGGCGAGGGGGCGGCGGTCCAACGCAGCTGGCTGAGGGCGATAGGGGTTTGGGTCTTGTCGTCTAGGTGCAGGACGGCGCACTGCTGCGGCGTAAGTCATGGCTGGGGGCTGCAGAGGCTGCGTGGGTGTCGGCGTCACACCCAAGGCCTGTTGAACTTCATCCCGGATGGCGTCTGTAAGCGATGAAAGCTGCGACTGCGTTCCCGTTGGCAGCAATCGGCGGAGCCCCCCTCGCACAACTTGACGGATAACATCCCGCAGATTATCGTTGTTAGCGGTGCCCAGGCAGTTTTCTGAGAAAATGCGCTGCTGGCGGTCATACTGGCGTGCTCGGGCATCAAGAGTTTTTTCCATGGTGGATGCCTCTTCAACGAATTCCGCGACTGTTTTGGGTGGGTTCCGTACGAGGCCCGCAAAGAATTGATCTTTAACTCCTCGCAAAAGCAGCTTGACCTTTTCATTTTCCTTCATGCTCGAGTCGGCACGCCGGAAGAGACGCTTCATCTCCGCAGTGTACACTACGACGGTCTCGTTTGGGTGTGGTATGCGAGACTGTAGCAGCTGCTGGGCTCTTTCCTTTCTAACGACGTTCGTGAAGGTCTTGACAAGCTGCTCTTTGAAGGTTTTCCAATTCGCGAGGCTGGCTTCCTCATTCTCAAACCAGACTCTTGCTGGTCCCTCCAGGACAAAGAAGACGTACCTAAATTTCATGGCATCGTCCCAGTTGTTAAAGACAGCCACACGGTCGACCTGCTCCAGCCATTCTTCGGGGTCGGCGCCAGCCGAAGCGTCGAAGGTTGGTGGCACCCGGGGCTGCTGCAGAATGACTGGAGTCGTCGTCTGGGGCAAGCTCATGGTGGACGTTGCGGCTGGTTTACGCTTCCGGGTAGGGTCCGGCAGAGTCCCGAACTCAGGTGCGTCCCCTAGCAGACGTCGGCTTGCGCGGTGGACTGCAGTCAGATCCTCCGGTGAATGACTAAGAGGGCTGGCGTCACGACTTGCTGGGGGTGTCCGGTACATAAAAGGCTACCCAGCACCTCCACCAGATGTCACGTTGTAGTGACGGCAGTCCAGCGGTCAGGAAGACACCAGAAAGACTTGCAAACGAAGCTCTTTATTTGGGCTGACTTGCGCCCGCAAAAGAACTGAATCACTCGGTGGCGGCATAAGCAACAAGCGTGCTCGTCAATCGTCGAACTACGAATGCCCGCTGCTCGCGGCATCGTTCAATTTAAAGCCGGCAAGAAAACTTCGAGATAACAGGTCAAGATCATCTAGAGTAATCTGGAAACACGTAGCTGCCGCTCTTCGTGGCTGTGATGAATCGAGAGTAGTCCGGCCGCTTCTCGCGTCACAAACAGAAATGATAACACCCTTTCGTGCGGCCTTGCGCGAACGAACGGACATTACAATGATACGTGGCAATATGTAAACGATGATGTACAGTGCCACTATCGCGCTTGTACTTGCCTGTGGTTTGCCTCTGAATGCTTAGTCGTAAATGTATTGCCGGCGCCGCTCCTCCTCTGGCCGCATGGGGAGCTAAAGGACGCATTTTGTCAGGAATTGATGAGCTAGGTAGCCGTGCGTAGCAAGAATTACATACGTTATGAGGCGATGACATGAAAGCTAGCATTGAGAAATTATGGCATCCTCAGACGGTTCTACCACAACCTATATTTAATAAAGATGCAGGGCATCGGTAACACCTGCTGAGGCGCGCAGGGGAGACGCACGGGACTCCGGTTTGCGATGAAATGCCGTGAAGGCATTTGCTAGTTGCTGTCTTGGGACCACCTGGCTCCATACCCGTAATTTTTTGCTCACAACTATGGCACCAGGTTTTCTGGGGAACAGATCCTTTACCGCTATCCCGTTAAAATTAATGCCCATATGTGCGGAATTGGTCATGCTTGAGTTTATGTTCATTGATCCTTGGGAGTCGTCAGCCACTCCTGGCGCATTGGTGCAGGGTTTAAGCAATTCGTCAATGCCCTGCGATGCCAGGTGCTGCCATTGACTGCGACCTCCCACAGTAGTCAGTTCGACCACAATCCGGCAGGCAGGTTGGGAGGACACCATAAGATGGCGTAACCTAGGTGACCCATCTTGGATGCTTCTCTCGAGATATTCCCCTCACAACTTCGTCGGCGGATTTTCTGCAGAACGCAAGCCTTAACGCTTTCACGTGGAAACGCGTCCGTGCACAGAACCCCGGTACTCATTACAGCGCCCCAGCTGTTCGAAATTAATACGTAATCCTTGCAATTGAAATTTATTCCGTAACCAAGAGGAATGTTGCCAGGAGGGCAGGTAAAAAGCTGAAAAAAAAAACATCTTGAGGAGTCCTGACCTCCTAGCATACACAGCAACGCAGCAGCGTGCCGCGAAGGCGGTACACATCAGCATCAAACGAAGGGAAGAAAAAACAGCTTATACAAACAAGGTACGCAATTTCTGTGAGGAAATCGCGGAAACGTCATTATTTGTTTCAGTAAAAAGATAATTTAAAGCCGTCGACAATGAGTATTTCAACACTTGTTTCCCGTAGTTTGTCCGGCATTTGGTGACATTCCAGGGTTCCAAATAACTACGTCAGGACTGCTTCTTTACCACGTAAAAAAAATTATGCCTTAGGAATGGAAAGCTGCCTATTGCATATGACAATTGCTGCCTTCGCAGCACAGTTAAGCAGACTCTCCTTTCTTGACGGCCTTGTGCCGGTGCAGGTGGTGGTGTTGCTGTACATGGCTCGGCTGATCGTGTACATGCTGTGGAAGTGGAGCATCGATCCGGACAACGCCGCCATCCCCTGCCTCACGGGCTGCGGCGACTTCCTCGGCACGGGATTCCTTACTCTCGCCTATCTCGTGCTCGCCCGCACAGGCGACAATTCGGCCATCGAGGAGGAAGAACTCAAGTGGTACAGTGCGCACTTCGTCACGCCAGCCACAGCGCCTTCTCCTCCGCACGTGCCTTGGCCCGTCCTGGTCTCCTACGGTGCTCTCCGCCTCGACAATGCCACTACTGCTGCGCCTTAGCAAATGCCGAAAGACGCCTTTCGGCAAGGCTCCCGGAAATGCGGCAGCTTTGGCGGAGGAAGAAGAATGGTGGACGATGTTTTTATTCGCACAAAGATATTTTCCGATTCAAGGTGCCCTCAGCTGCGTCTTCGCAATGGACGTAGTCCTAAGGGCAGATCTAAAACTTCACGAGCCAAAAATGTAACGATGTCGCTATTGGCCATCCTCGCAGGCACACTGGTTGGACACATTAGCAGTGCACATGGAGTCGTCAGTTGCATTCCGCTTTTTTTTTTTTTCAAAGTGAATTCATGGATAGTGGCAACGCTTGCTGTCGGTATTATAATGTTTAAACAGAACAATTTGACAAACGCTTATAAATACACGCAGCTAAGTAGGGACAGTGGTGGTTTTAATCACCCTTTATATGGAAAGGATGTTACAAGAATCCGCAAATCGAAACTTCGTGACATCTCGTTGATTAGTTCCAGTATCTGTGTTCACTGTTCAAGAAGATGACAATACACAAAAATAAGTTTTATAACCTACTTCTTGTTCTTAATTTATCGTTTTTGTTTTCGTTATTCTGCAGTCTTTAACGTTCTTGCTTACTTTGAGCACGCCAATCTGTTTGCATTGTGTTGCGTAATTCTGCGTGTGTGTGCAAGTACGTGACTCAGTGCCTTTGGGGTCGCATATGTATTGCGTTCCACGAGTTGCGTTCCACGCCTGTGTATTGCGGCCCAAGCAGCTCAAACAAGAGCAAGCCCTGTGGTTCGGCTCAGTGCGACAAAAGGTGACACAAAGAGCAGATTGCTCTCTTTCTCTTGCCGTCTTTATAGTTTTGTGTCGTCTTGGAGCGCTTATATTCATCGACCCTGTTAATACTATTACTAGCTTCGGACTCGTCGTTGCCAAAAATGTCTCCTCGTCCTCTAAAAGCTATAGTAGAGGTTAGTCACTTTTTTCCTACTGAACAGCGCTGTTCTGGTAAGATCGGGCATGGGGTCTAGCGACGACCCCCAAAATAAGGTACTGCAAAGGTCTTGACTGCTTAAATTACCTCAGAAAAAACTATGCTGGCGAGCCTCGTTGTCGGCGATCATGTTGACAAGGTGGAACACACCTTTTGCAGTGCAATTTCTTGATTATCATATACCTAGGACGCCTTGGCACGAGATGCCAGACTATAAACGCATAAACGCAATAAATAGCTCTTTAGAAGGTCGAACGTCTCGCACAACTGTCCCAATATATTTGAGAGTATGAGTGAATCTCATTTCAAGACGAGCATTCACTAGACAGACGGCGGCCAGTATTGCAGCGTAACGTTTCGGCCCTCAAGGTTTTTCTTAATTGTGTGGTGACCGAAATCTGCCGTTCTTTCGTCTTTAATACACGACCAATTTTTTCCAAGCATACTGGCTTAAGATTTACGTTTACTTAAGTGTGTGGAATGTGGTTTGGTTGCCAACTGACTACGTGTAGCCTATGCCGTTCAGTGGCAATTTGCGCGATTCCAGACATCAACGAGCAGTTTTTCTGACCATTTCATTGGTACTTTTTTTACCAGAATCAAGATGATTAAAACCGAAACATTTTACTAAACAGTTTTGGGTGGTTCACATGACATAGCGTTGGGTGGAGAGCGCTATGTACAGTCATGAAATTTATGAGCGTGAACACGGCAGCGCGTGGCAGATAGCCTCGAACCCTACTCATGGCGATACGCGGCGGCCGCTTTCGTAAACAAAGTGGAAAGGGAGGTCTGTCCTTCGGCTTGCCGGAAGCAGGCAAAGCGGCATACCCCTTTCCACCACGTTGCGGAAAGCAGCCGCCGCGTATCGCCACGAGTAGGGTTCGAGGCTATCTGCCACGCGCTGCCGTGTTCACGCTCATAAATTTCATGACTGTACTTTCCAAAACGCATAGTAACATTATTGATCGCCGTCCTATTCGTTTTCTAATATTCTCTGAAGCCAGCAGCAGCCAGCTATAAAGTGCCGAGGATTAAGTTTATCGTCGCCTCCGGCAGTAGGCGCGAGCATGAAATGCATTTTACGAAAGCCAATAAATTTTCAAGACGTTGGCTTCTTGAATGACATGCGTTCATTTGTTGCATGAGTCAAACGAGAGCGGATTCACCGTAATCAATGAAGAATACCGAAGTAATCTGCGATTCACTGACGACATTTCCTTCCCAAGTCACTCACGAGATGAAGAGCACGTCATGAAAATTGAGCAAGGAAGAGCAGAATGGTGGTTTTAAAAATTAACATGCAGGAAACCAAAGTAATCTTCAAAAGTGACCCCAGAGGCTTCTGAGGCCCTCACAGCGTGCTTACATTCGCAAGAGAACAGCATTTCACAATTATCATGCAAGTGATAAGGGAATGCGTCTACTTATGGCAGGTAGTGGCCGCTGACCCGGATCATAAGAGGTAAATTACTAGAATAAGATTGGAGTGGAGCGCATATGGCAGGTTCTCTCAGATCGTGAACGCCAGTTTACCAATATCGCTCAAGAGATAAGTATACAAAAGCGGTGTCTAACCAGTACTAGCCTATGGGGCAGCAACGTGGAGGCTAACGAAAAGTGTTCAGCTTAAAGTTAAGGACAAGGCAGAGAGATATGGAAAGAAATATTATAGGTGTACCGTTAAAAGACTGAAAGCGGGCGGAGTGGATGAGTGAAAAGACCTGGTCATTGACATCCTAATCGAAAGCACGACCAAACAATGGCCTCTGGCAGGTCATTTATTGCGAAGGTAAGATAACCGCTGATTAAGGGTAACGGAGCGGATTCCAAGAGAATTTATGATTAGCAGGGAGCAGCAGAGTCTTACCTGGGAGGATAAGATAAAGAAGCTTGCGGGTGTACGGTGGCTGCAGCTAGCAAAGGAAAGGGTTAATTAGAGAGACATTAGAGAGGTTTTTGCCCTGCAGCAGGCGTAGTCGGAAAGATATTTGTTTTACAGGCACGCCTATGAATCTATAATGTGTACTGTTTAGCGACGCTAAGAACCCTTTTATTTACAGACGCACCACCTCTGTTCGCTTAGTAGTGCTAAGCTCCAGTGCGAACATGCAAAACTTTGTACATTTGAGCCACTTGCAGTAGTCTCGGCACCGAGTTTTCTGAGGTATACGGAGAGCAAATGAGCATAACACACGCAGTGGTGCTCGAGGCCGCCGGCAATGTGATCATTTTAGTTGCCCTAGAGGCTTCGAAGGCGCGCACCCCACGCATCCATTCGCTAAGGTAAGCATGCGGGCTAGCTCAACATACACCAAAAATGACGCTCAGGAAAAGTTTACACACGAGCGCTGGTTCTTCCATTCATGGCACACCGGTTCATTTTGTGTGCGCCAAGCCGCATACTCTTAGCGGAGAAAGTTTCAGAAAGTTTTTTTCTTAAATCTACAGCTTCAAAATTCGACCTCAGGGTGGCCATGGTATCCGGACGACGTTCGATTCAGCTTGCCAGGAACTGCAGCAAAAACATTTCATGCTTTAGTAAACTTCATGCATTGAGTCATCCAAACGTTCAAGCCAGACGTGCACAAACGGCAAGGCAGTGGATTTTAATGGTGCAAAGGCAGCGTAGCCAAAGAACGCCAATATTGATGTGCTTTTTGTTTCACCTGAGGTGGGTGCAAGGAGAATTTCACCAAGTTTTTCACCCTAAAGAATCCTTAAACCAATAATTTCGAACGGAAGCTATGTTTTCTTTGTAGTTATCACCAAAGTAGTATGTTTAAATATGGAATGGGTGAGAAATTGGAAGCTCCTATCATTACGGTGACGCCATTATGATTATTCAGTTGTTAAACTTTGATACTTAAACTTAAACTTTAAACTTAAACTTTAAAACTTTGATAGTCCCACCGTTCTGCTCTCTCTGGCTAACTCATTCTTTAAAATTTGAACGGTATTAGAAGAACCGTTAGACGAGGTATATAAGCAATTCTAGTTTTCAAGTGTACGGCGGATTTATCATCATCATCTTCGTAGCCGGTCTACGCCCACTGCAGGGCAACGGCCTCTCCTACGTCTCTTCAATTGACCCTGTCCTTCGCCAGGTGTGGCCGCCGTATCTCGGCAGAGTTCTTAATTCTATCCAGCCACCTAACTTTCTTCCGCCCCTGCTACGCGCGCCTTCTCTTGGAAACACAGTTGCGATTATCTTGAATTCTCATTGCGTGCCCTACCAAAGCAGCTGATTACTTGGAGCCTAAATGCTGAAAAAAAAAACTGTTCGTTATCTGTATGATTTTTATACAAAAGACGGCACTTCTTGCAACGAAGTGGCGTAGGCTGAAAGCTTTCCAGTGCTCGCTAGCAGCTGTCCGAAATACCTTATAACATTTTTCTGGACACAAGAATATCGCCCGACAGCTACACAAAGGCGACTTATTAAAGTTTCACAGTAATCAACACAAAGGCCATACCCTCTAAGCTGCAGTACATTCCGCTAAATACCGACCAGCTGTTCACCTGCCACCATGTTTTATTATTATTTCCCACAAATTGTGAGAGGGGTGTCGGATATTTTTTTTTCATTTGCCCATTTCTTCCTGATCGACCCCCCCCCCCCCCCCCCCCCCGGAGTATTTAGATTCCGAAAAGATCACATGATATGAACTTTCCCTCTATTTTGCCGACGCCTGTTTCCCCTGCGGTTCGCCGATAGGGCCACCGAGTTTCTGTGAGCACGTTTCCCTGTCTTGTCAGTAACAACAACAGTTGTGACGCCCAGGAACGTCTCTCTCATCTACCCGTCCGGCGGTCGTCCATGTTGTCCTCTGGTAGAGGTGCACATACTAAGAGCGCGCGATATGTTGCGTTGAAAAGTCACACAGGAGGAACGCATAAGACTTAAGTTCGACACTCAGTCGTGCAATTTTGAGTTAACAGTTAATACAATTACAATTAACGAAGGAATTTCTCGGACCAAATAATGTAATCACGAAAAGAATCGCACACTGGTTTGGGCCATATCCTTTGGCGCTTCCCTTAAGTGAGGAGATAACCGGAACAGAAAGAGGAAGCCTTAAGCGGGTGAGAGGGAAGAGAAGAAATTTATCAAGTGATTCAGCTTCACCACATGACTCGCAAAGGTTCGACATAGAGAACTATTATCGGCGCACGTCAAGATTTAAACCTGTTATTGCGCAGCGCAAAACGGTCACGGACACCTGGCATTGTCGTTAACTGCATAAACGAATGCTCCAACGGAAGTTGTCGTTGTAAGCATTTCAAAATATGGCACATACCAACAACGGCGGGGGATCGGCCTAGAACAAGGAGGAGGTTGATGATGATGATGATGATGATGCCCTCAGGCTTAATGGAGGTTACGCCAAAGGCTGAACATGCAGGCCTCTTTCTCTTCGTATTCGTCTACGCATGCAGCGTGGATCGCATGCATCCACTGACCTCGCCACCTCCTGATTGCCTCATTTGCGTAATAAAAGAGTGGGTCTCGAAAATATTTAGATCACTCCGCTTTTTTAGCTATACTTGAACCTCTCAATTTGCGTTCTTCGTCATGGAGTTTATAATTCAAGAATCTATCTGAATTTGGCACTATGCATACCAATTCATGAGCGCGCACTGTTCTTGATAAAAATCATCATCAGTGCGAGAACCACACCTGCTTCCGGGCGACATATTGGATAACCTCGGTGTCCGATCTCCCAGAACTTCGAACTGCTGCGGCCTGCTGAGCTGATTACAGGCATCGGATTCCCAAGTGTTGAAAGGTAAGCATGCGCGATCAGAACTGTGAGCGAGGCGTTTGTATTGCGAACAACGTCCGGCCAACCCATACGTTTTGTCCGTAAGACAATCTATATGCTCCGTAACCCTACCGCTAGCGTTCAGCCATGTTCAACTCGGATAGTAAATGCACAGTAATTTGTCCGATAAGAGTTGTTGTGTGCGCGCCAGTCAGGCATGTTGTAACCAATAACTCTCGGTTTCGTCAACCGGTCAACGAAAACGTTCTTCGTGGATTTCTAGGAGCAGCAAGCTGTCAAATGCGCCAGCGTCAGCTCTCATATGTCTTCTAGCGGCCACATACCTTGGGTGTGTCTGATTGGCCGGTCATGCAAGGTTTTTGCAAGATTCTTCGCGCACCATTAGCTTTCAGTGTTGCCGGACTTATCCCTCCTCGATATGGCCAGAGATCTCACACGATACGGATGGAGCAGGTGCTAGCAGACGCCTATCTGGACCGTCTCTTAAATCGCTTTAGGCGCGACAATAATTCCTTTCCGCAACGGCTAAATTGCGGTCTAGCAGTTACCCGTGTTAACTAGGCAATGCAAACAGCTACGACGAGGAAGAGGGTGGACTAATGCAGCGCAAACTTTCGAGTGGGTTTAAGATGGAAACATTAAAGTTTATTATCTGCAGAGGCTGGTGAATAACGATTAGAAAAAGGAAGGCACAATGCGTAATCGATTTATACGACAGAAACAGCAGTACCTGCTTCGTAGAAGTCATTCACTGCGGGAAAGGGAAGGTCTAAAATGGAGATATGAGAATGCGCCTGGGACTAAATGGAGCAAAGTTGAGCATGCCTTATTTTCAAGATATCTATACGAACAGCGTAGTTAACAGGACACAACGAAGAGGGACACATACACACATAGCGCTGTTACTGTTACTATCTGTAGCGCTTCTGTGTTAATATCTGTAGCGCTGTTACTACAGATATGCATTACAACCTAGCCCGCGACATCACTTTTGTGAACCTAACTATATGTGGGGTAGTTTTGTTTCATTTTCCGGATCTTATTAACGAATTCTATTTATGATCCATTTAGTATCAACCCATATGAAACTATATTAAGTTGACAGAACAAGAGCTACCAGAGGACCTAACGAAGTGAAATAGCAAGATCTTGACATGAGGGTTTGGTTCCAGGAATCGGAGACGAGTTTTTGGTTTGAGGTTAAATTTTGTAGGTTTGTTTGGCGTGTTTGCTTTTTCGGAGTCGCGGCAGGTTAATAAACATTTTGAGTGCGTGAGCAGGGTACATTTTTATAACACACTTTTTATCTTTTAATAGCTTTTTCTTTGTTCAGAACAAGCGAAATAAAAAAAAAATATGACACTGGTTTGTCACCAAAGCGTTAGCAAGCCTCCACGGAGGTTTAGTGGTTAGGGTGCTCGGCTGGTGACCCGAAAGACTCAAGTTCGATCCCGGCGGCGGCAGTTTAATTTCTATGGAGGCGAAATTCTAGAGGCCCGTGTACTGTGCGATGTCCGTGCGCGTTAAAGAACCCCAGGTGGCCGAAATTTCCGGAGCCCTTCACTAAGGCGTCTCTCATAGACTGAGTCTCTTTGGGATGTTAATCCCCATGAACTAAACCATAAGCCAAACTAAAGTATTAGCACATTCCTCCTGATCGCACCAAAGCAGTCGACCACTCTTAATGGTCATCACCATTCTCTGCAGCACCGTCCCGTGTGTCCGCGAGGGTTTCAACGAAACACCACCGGTCATTCAAGCACATCGGAAGCTTCCAGCGAATCACACCAGGCCGTAAAAGAAGAGTGAGTAAGCAAAATAACTGCAGTGCTTACCAAAAGAGTTCAAAGCGTCTAAGTGGCAGATTTTGGCGGGGTAATTCAGTGTCGTCCGTCACAAGATTAACTGCTCTAGCCTATAGATTATCCTTTTGAAGCGTTGTCCGCAATATGCAACAAATGCGCAGCTTCTTCTTGGAGTGTGCTCCAGCTAGCACCGATTCCTTTGTTGAAAGCGAATTCCGTAGACATGTTATTGCAACTGGGGTGCCTTTTCGATTGAGATAGCCACTGTAGTGAATATTTCTCAGAACACTAAGCTGAGCAGCACGTCTTTGGACTCTAGAGAGATTTTGTCACCGATAAAATCACTTTTGTTGCGAAAGCAACACTACAGAAGTCGCCAAGCCATTTCGCGGAACTGAGGAAAGGCGATACTGTGCGTGCGCGAGGAGCAGTGACGTCACACGGCACACAGCTGGCGCGCCGCCGCCGTCGCTGCGCGGGTGACTCAGAGGTGCCTCCGACGCGCTCGGCAGTTGCGCATGCACAGTAGCGGCGCATAGCTAGCGTGTCGGGGCCGCCGCCGCTGCCGCGCGCTCTCAATCCCCCCCCCCCCCCCTCTTTCTTCGTTGCTTTCGCAATCTGCTAGGCTTAACCAGAGCTAAACCACTGTCAATTTATTCTTTTTCTGCAATTTCTAGCAGAAAACCATCTTCAAAAAAATGTGAACCCCTTATCTCTCACGTACTCGTCTAACTATGGTGTTTTGCTGTGGCGATTTGCAGCCATTGGGACTCTTTGCACGCTGTTTTTTACCTGGATAAAAACTTACTTTGTGCTTTAAAGTGCAAATAGGCTGTCACTTGGGGCTCCAGTTTCTAGACCTCAACCTCATGCTCGGAGAAACGTGTGTACGCTGGTGCTACCGCGCTAGAGCCAAAAAAGATGTTATCCTTTTGCGTCGGCCCAATGACAAACTGTTAAGAAGGCTATTGCGGCCCCTTCTCTAGAATCCGCACTCGTGAAGTGATGCACTCACATGATGCAAGAGAGCTTTCGGGGCGAGGTAGCCAGACTGCGCAATGCAGGGTTCCCTGCCTATGTGTTGACATGTGTGACCGAGGCACTGCTACAGAAATTCAAGGGAAGGGAAAAGAAAACACGGAGACCAGGAAGACTCGGGAACGCCAAAAAAGTTGCTATTCCATACATCCGCAAGGTGTCCCACAACGTAAAAAGGTAAAAAGGATAGGCAACAAGTACGGTGCCCCGATGGTTTCTCTCGGTGTCGTGTAACTTGGCCCAGATGTGCCCTAAGGTCAGCAGTAGTGGCCCTGCAACATCTGGCTCTAGAGAAGAAGCACGCCAAGCCCTTTTTTGTTCGATGTGCCAGGGGTGTGGTCTCTGAGATGCCCCTTTCTTGTGGCAAAGTGTACGTTGGCCATACTGAGCGTTCTGTTAATGAACGTGACAGGAAACATGAAAGAACGTTTGAAAACTCATTAGACTCAAGCACGAATCGACCCGTTCACTGCCGTTCTTGAAAGGGTCAAAACGATCAGAACTATGAGCCACAGCTTGACAAGATCAAAATACTGACGAGGAGGAAAGATAGATTAGCTCGGGAAATATCGGAAGCCTTTTTTTATGATTGCAAGAGGCCATATGTGTCAGCACCACCTCTGTCTCCCTGCATACCAGTGAATTCACAGTGCTTAGAAATGGGGGAAGAAATGCAGTACCATGTCCTTAATATACTTTGATGTATTTGCTGTCATATTGAGTAGAATAGACAAAGAAAAAAAGTGCGACCTCACTTTCCTCTCCCCCCTCTTCCTCCTTTTCAGTTTTCCTGGCCGTTTGTTCTGTGGCCAGTTATTGATGGGCTTTTGCTAACTGCTGTCTTTCTTGCATGTGGAACAAAAATACGTGTCAGTAAACATTGTTGGAGTCAGCGCCAGTCATGTCTTTCTGTGTATTCGTCTTAAATGTAGCGCTATCTAAATTTTAAGAAAAGAAAATGCATCACCAACTAGGCCCGCAATGTGTTTTATTAATATACTTGAAGCTTGCAGAGTACTGTTTTGCAGAAAATTATTTCCTTTTTTCGAAGCTTTTATCCCTGAAATAATAAAGGCACTGAGTACACCTCAGTGATATGCAACCGCATATCAACGGTGGGTACAGATCTCTGGTTCTAGCTGACTAATCCGGTACTGTGCAGCCTATACGGCTCCTTACTCATCCGACCGAAAATGGCGCAACAGTAGCGATCACTCCTACACGATCGTGCGTCTCTTTGCCGTGCGTCACGTCGCCCAGCTGCTGTTTCTGTGCCACGTCACCGGCTTCGTGTGGTTCCTTGGCACGAAAGAAAGTCTCTCGATGCGCGCGAAACATTATCGCATCTGTGTAAAAAAGTGCGGGCTAGCATGCTTAAAGGGAGACTGAAGCACTTTTTTTGAAAATCTGGCTGGCAGCGGCATCCTATAGTTTTTCATGCTGCATACTGGAATATCCCATCCAAATAAGGCAAAAACAAGCGCGAATTGCCTTCTTTAGCCGAAATATGCGGCCTGTGCCTCGGGGCACGCCGCGCGGCGCGCCGCCGCCCGTGATTGGTCAAGAGAGGTCGTGACGTCACTTTGAGGACTGGAGAAGCTGCCGATGCGGATCCGGCGCTGCGTTGAGTGCAGATCGCAGCTTTCCATGTCGTTGTAAAAGCGAATACGGCGACTATTTTTTTTTACTGACCTCCGAAAAAAAGGATACTACAGTTTGCTCATTCCACGTATCGCCTGAAACCAAAAAAGACGCAAGCAAAAAATTCTACGGCTAGCACAAGCATACACCAGCGTCAAAGACGCGATGCAGACCATGCGTAAAAGGTGCCAGCACAACCTCGGCTCGTATTCTCGGAAAGGAAGTGGTGCGAACAATACTCAAGTCAATTGCCACCACCGGACGCCTCCTGGCTCGCCCGGAAGAGCGTCATCCTAAAGAAAAGGTCCAAAGCACTGTGTACAAAAAACCCTGTTCTCAGTACCCGGCGTAGCAGGTTGGGGCAAGAAAGTATTTCAAGGAAACGATGAAGGAGCACAAAGTTGGCGTCAAAATTAGCGAAGCGCAGTGGCCAAGCACTGCGAGGCATGTGACCAGAAGATAGTGACGCAATCATAGTGCGCTGTAAAACAAGCCAAATACGCGCACAAGGCTGCTGCTTCACTCATGGCGCTTTCAGCAGATGCCAGAGAATATTAATCGCTGCCTCGGAAACGTTCGCCCTTCCTAGATTTGCAGTTTAGGTTCAGTGAAGTAGTTGCCAACTATATATGTGTTTAAAAGCCAAGCTAGCTGCAACTCGCCCGCTGCCACAACTTTATGAAGAAACCGAGTAAGGTTGCGGTGTTTTCTTGCAAAAACTCGGTTGGCATTCATTTCTCTCACAAATTTTCATCCAAAATAAATGTCGAACGCTTTCATTTTAATTGCTGAGCTACGATTCAACGAGATGCCGCATATGAAGAGCTTCGATGATTGCTTGCTTTGCTTTATTGTGCTTTGCTCTGCTTGCTTTGACACGTCGAACCGAGTATAAAATCACTAACCGAGCCTTGCTGAGCACGTCTCAGGTGGTCTGGCCGCACCTAAGCTGAGGATAGCGACACATGCTTGAGCCTCTATAAGGTTTCCTCATGGGCTAAGTGAGCATGTTTCTACTTTTAAAAGAGGCGCTTCTTCGGAATGGTGACACGCCTCTCATGCGCAAGAAAATCGAAGGAACTGTGTCATGGTTCAGCCGCGCCTTTTCGACAGAAATCTCCTGAGGTCACATTAGGGACAAGCTCTGCATGTAGCCGCTCTTAAGAAAATGCTTCGAGCAGAGTAGGCTTGCTTTGGTCAGCTTGAATTCTTCGTCACAGCAGCGAGCGCTTGCGCTGTGAGCTTTTGATCTTGCTAAAAACAGTGGAAGACGACACAGTCTCGGCCGTATTTGTTCATTGACACGAACGCAGAGTAGTACCTCGTGTTGAATCTGATTCTCAAGGTCGGCTGACAGGCTTTGTACGTCACAACGCACGCAACACGAGAAACAACGCGCGCTGAAAGCTCGCTCGGGTGCGCCGAGGTATCCCCGGCTCCTCAACGTGACGTCACGTTGGCCGACATGGACGAGGTTTCCTTCTCCGCTGTTCTCCTCTCCTACGCTTGCGCGGGGCGCGGGAGATTTGAACATCGCGTTTTTAATTGGTGATTGCGCCATGTTTTAGCCAAAATCGAAAAAATAATTTCAGAGACGTGATCAGCAATGACACTACTTCAAAACCCTAAAAAATTAGCCGATTCGAAAACCGCCTCAGTATCCCTTTAAACGTTACCTAACGTAACGGCGACCCCTACTGGTCTCCTTGGTAACGGTCATACAGGAGCAGTAAATTACGATGAACCCTAACGTCCAGCAAACAGCCTTTACAAGACAACTTCGATCAGTGCTGTTTGCTACGCCATTTCACGCTGTCCCGCCGTCTGGCGCTTAATGATGATCGCCATTTCATTGCACCAATGGCAGCTTGGTTAATGCGCGTCACGTTAGCCCTTGCGTTTAGTCTAGGCAGGCCGGCGTCAGAGACCTGTGTTTCTAAGCAGTTCGCGCGGCCACAACGCCAGGTTAGAGTCCGAGGGCAAGGTAAAGGTTGCACACGCGAAAATATTCGCGAGCACCCACGGCTATCTGGAGTGAAACCCCGCGCATTACCCATACGAGGAATTTGCTAAACCCGCTGTGCTACCCCTGCGGTCGGCAATGGCTTCGCCGCAGACGCTTATACCCATGCTCCACAAGACGGAGACACAAAGAAGTTCTAAATCTTAGTCTGCCCTGTCAAGCTTTCAACTAAAGTGTTTTCATAGCCGCTCCATAAACTTTACCGTGTTCTCTGAGACTTGCCGTAAACTGGTGAGCGCGCATCTTAATCAAGCCAACTTTCTTTCCTTTTTATAGTCGTAGCTGGTAAACAACAACGCACCAATGCTTGCAATGGGTCACGACTGACCAATAAGCCTTTTTCTTGCACTTACTTACTCTGATCCGTGACTCGGTACCGTATGGTAATGCAACATTCCCAGTAATGGTGATCAGATGCATCTTCCTATGCCAACTAGTGCCTTCTATAATGGGTCATTTGTGTTGAGGCCAATGGCCGCCTACACGACAGGAATGAAGCGCATGGGCCTTGCAGTACGCTCTTCATTTTGCGGGGTTTGTTAGCCATCACTGACACATGGCGCCAGGCTGAACAGGTCTCAGTTTGTCAATATACGCTGGAACGACGTAAAAGCACAAGTGTCATTTGATTTATTCAGAGGCCGAGTATGCTGAAATATGTCAGTAGGCCGAGTATCGCAAAACACTAAAGGAACGCCCATACCCAAGAACATGGATCCTAACCTGCTCAAAGCACGCAGTGAGGCAAGGGCTGAATACCTACATAAGTCATTAGCACCCCAAGCAACGACGGTATACGTGGACGCAGCCACATAGACCAGAACAGCGGGTCAACACAACAGCAATGCGGTAACAACGGTGATTGACTCGAAACGGTGATTGACTCGAACCTACGCTAGATCACCAGCGCATCACTACAAGACTGTATAATAGTCGAGGCTGAGGAAGCGGCTGTCGCTCTAGCGGCAGCGGAGGGCTACCGATCTAAACGGTCTCTAACCATCTTTACAGACTCACAAACAGCATGCCGCAACTGCCTACGCGGCAGAATAGGGCACAGAGCGCTCCGAATACTCCGCTCTGGGGCCACATAACACAACGACAACCAAACGAAGAACCAATCAGGCATACGATAATAAGGACGCCGGGACACGCGGGAGTAACAGGGAACCAACAGGCGGACAGGATAGCTCGAGGGTACACTTACTTATTACCGAGCATCCAAAGTAGGCGACCTCGAGGGGAACGAACCTGTAGCCCAAGATTATTCGTCGATACTAAACTAATACAAGGGCTGCAGAAAGCGGTATCCACCACCACACAACTCCCGTAGCTGTAGGCTCGTACCCGAGCCTACACGTACTCACCAAACTGTATCCCACACAATAGACTTACAAATGCCCTTGATGCAAGAAACCACCCACGGTGTACCACGTAATGTGCGCATGCCAGAGGATCAGTGTGGTACCCGTTATAACAAACCCGAGTGCGGAGCAATGGGAGGGAGTGCTGTGCAGCGTTCGCCGAGTCGACAAAGAAGGTCTCATTCTTCTAGCAAAACTGGCACCAGCCTCCAGCGGAGCCCTGGACTAGGGGCAACCGACCTTTGTACACGTAGATGGCCGAAGCCATCTGAAAGCCGCAGACGAAAAGCAAACCTAGACCTTAATAAAGTTTTTCACTCACTCACTCAGTAGGTCCTCCAAAGGAATTTACAATGCGCGCTGCGCGCCTCTGGATAACCAAACCAGCTGCTCTGGCGAGAACAGTGCCTGCTTCCGGAGTAAACATAATGGGAGCTACCTAAGGACCCTGTATCGAACAGCACCAACACAATCAGGCACAAGAGACGAGGAAACATACGAACACACGCCTGTATTCCTCGTCACTTGTGCCGGTTGGCGTTCCCGCTGATCGATACAGAATTCTTAACCAACTACCCCCCGAAAATGTTCTTACTCAAAGATTTTTTTGATAAACCATACTTCTCCCAAAGAAACTTTCTTGTAGCACAAAAGAACTACGAAAACATCTTGATGTACACCCTGGGTGTCCTGACCCCGCATACTCACAACAACAATATATTAATTTCTAGCGACGCACCTATTCTCTCGCACCTTAGCTCTAGAGGCAGCCATCTATGCATCAGTAACTGCGAGCACACGCGGAGTGGCCACGACTGCGCTTGTAAATACTTCATTACAGGTGCTCCGTACTCAACGCTCTGCCAGTCTAATTCTGCTCAGTGGAACAGGATATGGCAAGCACGGAAAAGAAAAAGCAGCGCCAAGCATGCAACCCCAGAAAGAGAAGGTCGCAGGCGTTGGCTCTACTGTACTTTATTTCCGTCATCCCATGTTTCGTGCTTCTCACGTGTCGCCGTAAAGTAGTATGGAGTGCAGTATGATGTACTTTTCTGCAGGCTATTATGCATTTCCACTGAAGTAGCGATGGGGGCTGTTGATAGCTGATTCTGAAAGGATAAACTAAACCACTTTCTAACTTTTTTCCAGAGCTGTGTAACAGATGTCTGTCCGTCTTTATTAGGAAACACAAACGATATGTGGCTGGCTCATACAGTTCCGCACCATTGTGTTCGTTGTAGGCTCTGGCTGTGCCATACTCTGCCGCCGAGACGTTATGTCTTCTGGACCAGGTGCTCCCGACAAGGAACGTGGCCTTTCGAAGCCAGACGGAGAGATGTCTAAGATGTCCACTCGTAAGAGACGCAGGCCCAGCGCGACAGCCGCCGCAGAGCAAAAGAACCAATCTCACCCTCCGCAAGGTACCGAGGAGGCAGTCAAAAAGGGATCTTCCATTAAGAGGCCTCGCAGGCCGTCAACTAGTACTGATGACAACCGCAGTCGACGCCTATTGGCTGGCAGCTCCAGCAGCCGCCTTACGGGTGCAACCATCAAAGTGGAAACAGCAGGGCCAGCCTCAGACGACCCCGCTTCGAAGCCTGCAAAGCCAAGCGATGCTGAGAGGCGTAAAGCGCCGCATCCTGAACGTGTCGCAGAGAATCAGCCATCGCAGCAAGCTCGGGACAAAGCTTCATATCTCAAGCACTCGCGGCAAAAAACCAGCCAAGTGGCCTTCGGCGTGCAAGAGGGTCCCTCGGGTGGTGAAACAAAGCAGGGGGACGTAATCGTCACGCTGACCTTCACCCAACCTCCTGGCGCTCATCCCACGACGTCTACCAAAAAAGACGCGGCCGAGACATGCCTGGCTTACCCGGAGAGCGCAGATGTCCCACCAGGCGACCCGGCTCCCGCCGGCCTAGTGCCGGATATTGCACCTGCCGAGGACGCGGCCCCTCGCACCAACGGTTCTAAGGCGATTCCAAGGAAGAGCACCATTTTGAGTCCTAATTGGCTGGACCTGAAGAACTTTAATTTGGTCGACAGGGTAAGTTGCCGATTTGAACACTTCATGCGGCCGTGTCTTCTAATATCGGGGAATGGTAAGAATTGAGCTGCATCTGATTTTATAAGGTCAGCGCCCTGATGCAACGGACGACAAGTAGATGGTGTCGCGCACTGACGCCAACAATAGCTTTATTTCACTTCTGAGAAGGGCGCTTTAGGATAAACATTTGGAGGAGAGCGCTACTTCCAGCAGGAGACAATTCGCCATGTAGTGTTTGGTTCAGGGCGGGAAAGGAAATGAAACACAAGCAGAGAAACTTAGGGGCCTTCTCAGCCATATTGTTAAAAAAAATATATTATATCGTTTTGATTGCCAGCTATGGTGTCTATAAGGAGTGCCTAATGTTCTTGCAATTTTCGGGCCCAAACTTGGCTTGGAAACTGCTGCATTGACGTGTGACTAATTCAACTTGCTAATCGAGCTGATTTCACCCAATAATCCCCTTAATTAAATATGGGAGTGGCCCTACCAAAGTTTTGAGTGTCCTTAAGAATTATTCAGGGTGGGAGACTAAAATTTTGGGGTCCTCACATCTTCAACTTTGGTGGTGCTCTACCATAGATGTATTGGTGGTCACGATGTGTTCATGGCGTCACGACCTTTTCAATGGCATTCATGATCGCGGGGAGGCCTCGTACGACTCTTCGCGCAGTGGCGCAGCGGTTAAGCGCCACTGTCGAGGATGGTGGCTATTTCAAACGCGGCCACCGGTTGGGCTTGTGCGACCCAGTTTCTCATTCGGAGCGCCCGTAGGGCTCATGCGCAGCGGCACGATGGGCCCGTTGGAATGCATCCAGTGTAGCAACGGTGCGTGGTCTGCTCACAGCTCAAGATCACGTGACCTCTTTCCATCAATCAGAGAATTTGTTTCAGAGAAGTACGCATGTTCTTCTGAGAGGGCTTACTAAACTCTTTCGCATTTATAATTATTATCACTTGTGCAACGCTTTACTATTATATCTTTCATTCATTTTGGCATCAAATCTGTCCGCCTTCACCGAAAATTTCAGACTTAAAAGTAATACGTTCATTTGCAACACCGTGAAAGTCAAAATACCGCTGATATCTTAGGCCGAAGCTACCTAAATTATTTTTAGCCCTGCACAAACACTGTCTTGAATTTGTGTTTCACCCTTTCCAAGATTTTCTTTACTGTATCAGGACACTGGAATGCTAGAAAGGGCCCATTAACAGACTCTCATATTTAATGACATAACTCTGCAATTCCGGGTCGAGTAATACAAAGCTCCTCTTCGTCTTCAGGTGAAAAGTCCTCGCGAGACCTTGGGCAGCAGCGCAGGAGTGCTCCTGAAAAGCGAGATTCTCATCAGCCTCGTTGCTATAGCGACCATGCTATTTTTCCTAGGCGCCCTCTTCTTCCTAATCCCCACGACGACGACGCCGAGATTAAAAAGCGGCTTCTGCGTTACAGACGACTGCCTTTCACACGCAAGCCTTCTCGAAGAGACTCGAAGCACAAAGGTTGACCCCTGCCACGACTTCAGTGCCCACGTCTGCTCAAACTGGTCACCGCCCAGCCAACGAGAAGAAATCAGAGATTTTGACACGTCCGCTATGGTAGACATGGTCTACTCATGGCTCCTGGACCTGAGCATCACTCTGCAGGAAGGATCCAAGGCATTTCCCGTGGCCAACAAGGCACTGACTATGTTACAATCTTGCATGAGCAACTCCTCCACGTATGGAACAAACCTGAAGCATTTCCGCCAATTTTTGAACGATCTCAGCCTGCCTTGGCCGAATCCACCAAAACAAGATACCGACGCGCTTGGCGTGCTTGTAAATCTGGCCTACAATTGGCAGGCTCCGTTCTGGTTCAAGGTGAGGGTGTCTTTGATGTATAAAGGTGTATACAAAGGCAGGCGCAGCATTATTTTGACGCCGTCTGCTCTGATTACCCTCTACCGCCAGCAGCACCGCGCTGTCATAAGAGACGGAAAAGACGCCTACGTCAAGTACTGGATGGACTTCTACGTGGCCCTCTTTGGTGACGCCAAATCAGCTCAAAAGAAACGGGCGCTTCAGGCAGCCGAAATGGAGGGCGACATTATTGAGGCCATCAATGAGGCGCTACAAGCATCGCCAAAACATTCGGCCGTGTTCCTCATAGGAGATCTCGAACTGTACACAAACCACATAAGTTCCCACCGATGGTTACAACAAATTCAGGGCGGTACCGCCTTGAACCCTGAACTCACCTATCAGGACATTGTTGTTACGACCAATGTACTTTTTCTGCAGACCGTGAGCAACCTGTTCAAGAGATACACCAACGATGAGATCGTGGATTTCCTAGGGTGGCAATTTGCCCAGCACTATGCCCCTGTGTCAGACAGCAGCCTTCTGGTTTCGCGTTACGGCGACCACAGGATAGCCAGAAGCTTGCGACCCGCCTTCTGCGGATTCCACATCGAGGTACCCTATAGGGTGCTCCTTCTATCCCTGCGCTTCGCGTCGCGGCTAACGCACAACGACAAGGAACTGGTTGACGCCGGCTTCGACCGCCTTGTATCGACGGCAGTGCACTTGCTCAACGATTCGATTTGGTTGGACTCAGAGAGCAGATCCTTGGCCACTGACAAACTGCGCGCTGCCAGTTTGCGGCTGTGGCCTCCGGCCAAATTTCTCAACGACTCAAAGCTGGAGGAGCTATTTCGAGGGTTTCCTGAAAAAGAAGAGTCGTTTGGCGAATACTTCATCAACTCGCGCCGGAGCTTTCGAACAATCAAGAGAACGCCGGAGTTTGACACAGTGCTTGAGATGCCGGAGAACTATGGCCTGCCGTATTTCGAGTACGATTACGTGGAAAACACCGTAGGTGTCGCGATCGGTGCGGTAGCTAGCCCGCTATTTTACAGCAAAGGCACTCTGGCAATGTTCTATGGCGGATTTGGCTTTTCGCTCGCCTTAGAATTGGTCAAGGCTCTCGACCAGGAGGGACTCCAGTGGCACCCAGATGGACGGCTGGTCGACTCGTTCCTCAGCGCAAGCTCGCAGGCTGTTTTCGAAGCCAAAAATAGGTGCTTTAACAACAGCGAGCTGGCCGGCAGCAGGAGTGTGTTTCCAGAAATACCGGCGCTGCAGATAGCCCACTCTGCCTTCCTCGACGCAGCCAGCGAAGCCGGGAACACAACGCAGATAAGCAGCGAGCTTAACGAAGAGAAGGTATTTTTTATGACCATCTGCCACATGACATGCACCCGGCAGGACGTCAAGAACCCCTTCTCGGTTGACTGCAACAAACTTGTGCGCCACTCAGCGGCTTTCGCAAAGGCATTCCGCTGCCCTGAAGGATCACGGATGAACCCGAGTAATAAGTGCACCTTTTTCGACTGATACGATTATTTTTTGCGATGCTAGAATTTTTTAAGCTTTACGACGGTACTGTGAGTTGCTGTGCACGCCAAATAACATTGACTACCATGTGTAATGTTGCGTAATCTATAAGCAATATCTTGTGCAATTTATAAGGAAGTGGTGAGAACTTTAGAAAACTGCGGTTATGTTCATCTGTTTTGTTTGTATTTTGATTCACCTTATGTGACGTTGTCTCATAGGCGTTTTCACATTTTTACGATAGCCTTGCTCTCGGGCATCAAACGGCGGCAGAGATAATTTTCGAACTGCCCTAATCAAAGCTGGGCTCATAATATTGAAATATCCTTCTTAAGCAAGGAAACCGAGGTGGGTGCCAAGCTTCGTACCTAGCTATATTTGGTCATGGATCTGTGGCAGCTTTTCCAGACGTTCTTTTGTATTTTACTATTGAAGTCATAGTGGCCAAGGCCAATAAGTGACGTACTCTTACTAAGAATTCTACTTCCAGTTTGCAAAAGACCTTACTCCAACGCTGAGATTTCACTGTCGTTACAAACTGGTGGCCCCTTGTGTTAACGTGGGCGCAGACGTTCAAAGTGATATCTGATCTCCTTTGCAAGTCGCTGTTTGCACACCATGACACTTCGTCGATGGTAGACCTGTTAGCTTAACCTGGCGACTTTTGTGCTTTTTCTTGTGTATTGAAGTGGACAAGCGGTGCTTAATTTTTAAATTACGTTATTTGCTTAGCCACTGTTAAGTCATCCATTTGCATTTGCAGTGTATCCAAGTGTTGATTCCACTTATGTCACTGTCGGTTACTTCGCCACGCTATGTTATTTTGACCTCTAAGTTTTACTTTTGTCTTGAACAAAATAAAATATTTAAGTCAGAGCTGGTAGCGTTGTGGTTCAAATATAAAAGCTTTCTCTTTTAACGCATTGTTTTATTTTCGGTTAACTCTTAATTTGCGGACGCTAACGATTCTTTTCTCGCTGCAAAAATGGAAACTGAGAAGTGAAACGCATCCAGCATAATAAACTTGAAGTTTTTTCTCTTTCTTGGATCTAATGTCGCCTGAATGCTGAAGTCCTCCGGGGCCTCTTTGTAGCCAACGTTTCTGCTCCAGAGTACGACCTCTCTGTTCATGAAGTAGGTGACTTTTCATAAAGCGGGAGGAGGAGGACGAGAACACCCCGGAACGTTGTGCGAATGAGTTGCTATGTCTTTCTCACGCAGTTACAGTTGATCTTCGAAGCCACAGCCACGATCCTAATTTTCGCGAGCGCCACCTTTATGCTTGGCAACCACGCTCATAAGTTCACAGGCGGTAGTGTACAGAATTGTGTGCTCCTTGAGGCGTTTTCCAGTGTAGTCTATCGGAAGTACACCCCCTTCCCCCCACTCCCGCGCTCTACTGTATTATTTGTGCGCAATATTTTCAGGTGTCGAACTTAAATATACTGAAGAGGAGCACAGGGGACATTGTTTGTGAGTCTTACGTTAGCTCATCTCTAAAGTACTATGTCTACTAACCCCTTTAAGGAAGACATTTAAAGCAAATTGCAGTTTTCCAGCTTTGATTTCGTTTTGTTCTGTCCGCAAAGCTTATAGTTTCAATGAGAACTGAGCGTTTCTAAGCTTGGCAATGTTAAAGTTGTCGCTGCCGCATGTCGTTTTCCTCCCGAGCAGTTAAGTGAATCATTTCGTGTTGAAAGACGAGAGGCACTGAGAGGCGGGACCGGGCGAATTCCTGGGGCTCTATGTCTCTTGTCCTTGCGCGTTTCACGCCGTGTAGCATGGTGACCAACTGGCACACCTGAGAGAGAGAGAGAGAGAGACTTCAATGAATAAAGGAGAGGCCTGCATGGTTAGGGGCCTGGCATACAACTCCAGGTGAGGGTGGAAGAAGAGGGTAACAAGAGAGCATCATGCGAAGCATCATCGTGTCGCGTAATTTGGAGGCGCACAACCACAGCGACGGCGCGAGGTGGGCCCCCGTTTCTCCACTGTCGTGACGTCATCGTGTGACGTGGTGTGACGTCATGTATCACGTGATTTGGAGGCGCACAACCACAGCGACGGTGCGAGGTGGGCCCCCGTTTCTCCACTGTCGTGGCGTCATGTTGTCACGTGGTGTGACGTCATGTATCACGTGATTTGGAGGCGCACAACCACAGCGACGGCGCGAGGTGGGCCCCCGTTTCTCCACTGTCGTGGCGTCAACGTGTCACGTGGTGTGACGTCATGTATCACGTGATTTAGAGGCGCACAACCACAGCGACGGCGCGAGGTGGGCCCCCGTTTCTCCACTGTCGTGACGTCATCGTGTCACGTGGTGTGACGTCATGTATCACGTGATTTAGAGGCGCACACCCACAACGACGGCGCGAGATGGGCCCTCGTTTCTCTACTGTCGTGACGTCCTGTATCACGTGATTTGGAGGCGCATAACCGCGGTGAAGGGCTGGAGTGGTAGCTAAAGTAGTACGCTTCGCATAAAAAGAAAGGCGACGTAAAGCACACTGAACACTCACACACTCACAAACACACATGATTATCAAAGGATGTCCTCTAAATCCATGTCCCTAAGAAACACTAACAATGTTTTGTCCCTTGCGTAGCTGAAGTCGCATCACTCCAGAGTCATAGGACATGCTCCAGGTACACGGGGCCGTCTTGACGGAGTCCTAAAGCACATAACAGTGCTTTGCGATGGGGTCTAAAGATTTGGCAGCGGCATATCAAGAGCTCAAGGTCCTCGCGCACACCACTTGTCGAGCACAGAGGGCTACTTCAGGCACCAATTTTATAAAGTTAGAATTTAGTGAACGCAACATCGAGACGAATTCGGTGCAGGCAATTACGATCACGTCTATCTATATTGCATGGCATGCGAAATTCACAAGAGAGGTCGATGCGAAGAAGGGGTCTGTATTAACGCTGCTGATCACACCACAAAGAGCTTTGCATCTGCCGGGATTTTACAGCCAGATGTCTCGCGCCATCACTACGAGAAAAAGGTATGGGTAGGAGCAAGGATTTGTTGCTATGCGCCGACCTCGCTCCACCGTCAGCACGATCGTTGCCTGCGAGGCCGCAGTGAGCGGGTAACC
This sequence comes from Amblyomma mixtum, assembly GCF_055824585.1. Classification (NCBI taxonomy): domain Eukaryota; kingdom Metazoa; phylum Arthropoda; class Arachnida; order Ixodida; family Ixodidae; genus Amblyomma; species Amblyomma mixtum. Next base: position 26,675,328 of record NC_143021.1, on the reverse strand, counting down.
ACAGAACCAGAATACGGTGACGTAGCTCACAGGCCTCAGTGTGTAGTCTGTTCAAATCATCGATGATCTGCTCCTGAAGGCTTCCTGAGGAGTTTATCTCTTGTATTGCAGCGCGAGAGTCGCTGACCCTGTTGGCGGTTGTAGAATGTAATTAAATGCTGTTCGCAGAGCAGCCAGCTCGGTAGCAGTAGTCGAGGTGCTGCGACTGAGTGTCTTGTGGTGCGCGTTGACAAAATCGAGACGCCATTCGGTCATGAGACGGATGGGACACAGCCATCAGTGTACACGTGGCGGTGCGCACTGTAGCAACCATAAATGTGCTCAAGAGCAAAGTATTTAAGGGCAGGATCTGGGGTGTTTGTTTTTTCTCGTTTAATGCCAGGGACTGTGGTCTTGATTTGCCATGCTGCGTACCTCCAAGCTTCGGAGGAGTTTGTGACACAGCGCTGGTACTGTGATGTGAGAAGGTCAGAAATGTCCTCTACACAGTATTCTGCGAGTGGATGGTTAGGTACACGAGCCACAAACCGCAGCTGGGCACGAAGGAGCTCCTGCGTTAACAATACTGAGGCAGATAGACGTCTTCTCTCTGCTCGAGTACCCACTGTGGAGGTGTTTTCAGGAAGGCCGAGGCAGATTCGCGATGCTTTAGCATGCATAGCTTCTAGAATTTTGATATTGGTTAGCGAAATACTCTTAAGAGCTGGAAGACTGCAGCTCAAAAGACCTTTACAGAGCGCGCCACGCAGTCGTGGTAATGAAGTTGTAGATTAGCCTTTTCCTGATTGTGGAAAGCATACAAAAGATAGAGGCGTAAGACCAGAGCTTGATTTTCAGCTGTTGCACATGTCAGGACCAGCACAGTGACATGTCAAACTTCACGCCCAGGAATTTATGGCTTATGACGCACGGTATTGGGGTGCCAGCAACTTTCAGCACGTAGCGCAAAAGATGGCGCCTCTAGAATACAATTACTGAGCTTTTTTTTCTGGCGACATGGTGATACCATGCTTACTTACAAATGATTCGGTGCAGCTTTCACGTAGTGGACAGTCAAGAGCCCAGCATAATCGCTCTCCTGGTACGACGGCTGCTCCAGGTGGGTCTTTTCCATTCGCAGTCTCAGTAAACATTTACGGGTGAAAACCAAGAGCGAGAAAGGCTGCTCGAACCACTTTCAGGCCTGTAACTACTGCTGTTATATCAAATTGGGCCCCCCATGCAGGACGTTCTTTGTGAAAGAAAATTTTTACGGCGATGTCAGTTGCTCACTTCAAGCCTAAATGTTGGTGTCTTGCGGTGGAGCACGTGATCTCGTGACATCTGCGCCCTATGTAAGCTTGAGTGACGTCAACAGCAGCCAGAGCCTTCTGTGCTCTTTCTGCAGGGGCGTTGATGTCGCCTCTTACTTGAATCGCTAAAAATAAAAGCACCAATCGTAAAAGCACCAACAGCTGCGCCTGTCAAACGCACTAAAAGAAGACATAATCATGGTATGTGGGGTTTAATATCCCAAAGCGACGCATCGGCTTTGAGGGACGCCGCAGAGAAGGGCTCCGGACCCGCGAGCTTATGATCGGCAGTCTATTGCAAAAGCACTGAGCCATGAGGGTAGTTAATGAAAACAATACTAATTATCAATATTTTTTGTTTGTGCGCTTATGACGGCCGTCATCGGGGGCTCTAGTCTGGTGCTTTTGTGGCATTGTTAACGCCATCTCTATGTAATTTCAACGATTTTCTAGAGATATTGAACAGGTGGCTGGAAAACCAGAAAAAGTGTGCTTCACAATTCGTATGTCATATTGCCACCAGGTGGCCCCGAGCAGCATCAAAAAGACAAGGCGGTGAAAGTTGGCTCAGGCACACTGGGCTTGGCGACTTTACATCCCTCCGCAGGGAAAATTTTTAGTTCGTAGCTGTCTGAGGTAGAACTGAAAATGACAAAAAGGACAGATTGAGTAAAAAATATAAAGAGACCGTGATAACTCTTCACACTCATCTGTATATCTTTTTAACTAATGTATTTGCAGGAACTTCAAAGCAAGTAAGGTGGAGCCTTTCAGCTTATGCTGATTGCCGAATCGTATTATTACACAATGCTTCCAGACTGAGCAAATTTCTCTGCTGTGATCTATACATTCAGAGGCAGCTTCGCAAGGAAGCTCGCTAGTGGTGCAACATTTTTCTAAACTTCGGCCACTTTTACACCTTGCTTGCGTTACGCGGGGCTTGTCGCGCGACACAGCCACTCCTTTGCACCGAGTGCGCACAAATTCCTTATGCGCCGGGATGGTTGCATAAGATTCAGTGCGCCGCCTAACCAATGTTTGCCTAATGTGATATGAGTGACTTGAACCATTTTGTTTTAGTGCGCCCGCGTTTTTGTGCCAAGCTGGAGGCACTCCTGGAAACCCTGAGTGGACTGAGTGTTCCCGTGGACGACGTCTCACGCATCGTGTATACTTAGGACTCCAGAACGAAGGGAGGATTATGTCAAGATCACTACTGAAGTGTTTACAGGACACTGGCCGTATGGTTTAGTGATAGGGACGCAATCTCTTAAATCAGTGACTAAGGCGGAGCAGTTGCCGACAAGCCTCAGTAAGGCAAATCCCGCTTGTATAATGCACCACCTCCACCACCACAAACCACGAAATCATTATGGTAAAATATTTCTTTTGTTTTTCAATTCTTAAACAAGCGATGCTTGGCGACACGCATTGATGCGTGGTGACCGCTTCTCCGTGACACTCGCATCGCCCGCCCATGAGCTCTCAGTTGCCGCGCCTTGAGCCTTTACTTCAGGCTTGAGTTGGCATTCGCTGCTCAATAAGGCCACAGTTTCACATTTATCAGTGCTTCTCGGTTCATCCTGCAAACGAAAAAGGATCGTGGGTAGAGAAATATAATTCAGTCCTCCTACGCTCAGCACGAACAGAGGGCTGAATCTTACGACTAAAAAAGCAGCATTCGTTTCAAATAGCTGCTCAGTGTACTTAATTTTGCTACGTGCCAATTACGAAGGTGCAATCGATGTCTCCCGAAATTCTCATAGCGTAATCTGCCCGTAGTAGGACGACGGAAATGAATGTGTTAGGATAACAATGTCGTAAAAGGCAACGAAGAAAATGGCAACCCTGGGATGAATTTTATGTCATGATCATGGTTTTTTATTATTTTAGCCAGCTTTTCCGCGGAAACATCACTGGTGCTTAAAAGGGCCTTTCTTCCAAGAGGCTCGCAAATAACTGAAAAGTTATTATTCCTGAGGGCCCCCAAAAGTCAAATAAATGCACTCTCTCTCGCGGTGCACACAAATTTTTAGAATCGCAGACATCGGGTGTGGGCGACACTGTGGCAAATTCATGGCTTTTCTGGCTGATATTTGTCTGCTATTAAAGATTAAGGCAGGAAATGATCGTGGGCTATGTTCATTAGACTGTATGTTTGGTTCTCAAGCACGGCAACGAGCTTTTGGAGTAACATGACGGAAGGAGCGGAAAGCATTTAGTTTCGCAACACACGTCGAGAAGCGATGTCTTTTTAGTGGATGGCAGTAAAGTGAGTTAGTATTAAAAGTGCACGTGGAATATATGTCTTTCTCAGATGTTTGTGCTATTTACCTTTGAAATTTATTAGGAAATCTGTCAGTATTCGTGCTCCTCGCAGATAATTTCATGCCATTTGTACTCTGTTGATCAAGCAACTTTCAAGAAGCCGTAGTCCTAGGGTTACTACTGCGGTCTACGCGGACACTGCGCAGTCAAATTCAGCGCGTGCTATTAAGAATAAATGGTTTCACATTATATCTTGGAGCCCAGTTAAGAAACCCGGACGGGTTTTGCTGTGTTTAACATTATGCGCAATCCATAACACCCAGCATTGGACTAGCCGCTCGTATGCTATTGAAGAAGGCATGTGTAGCCCTATTGAAGAAGACCTGTTGCCGGTCCTCCTGATTGAAGTGTGGTCCTGATTGTTAAAGTGTGCGCCAGCGGCATCCACACCTCCCAAAATGACCATTTCTTACATGTACCGAAAGTTCAGATAGGAGTAATTACTAACTCCCAATTGTAATGTATTTTGCGGCCCTTTTCTTGGCAATTACGCCACACAGGGAAGAACAAATATACCCCCAAAGATATCCAAAATATAAAGTCAAAATTATGATTTGTACCTGTGCACTTACCGCAATAATTTCCTCAGAATCCATGACTCCCAGCTTTCTCCAGAGTTTAGTGAAGGAGCCGTGGATATGAGTGACGTGTGCTGGACGCTGTCGGTGCTCGCCTGAAATTTTATCATGCATAGAGATCAGCGTTCTCGGAAATTTATTCATGAGGGAAGGCAAAAAAAAGATAATCAGGCTCTGATGTCTAACGCAAGTTAAAAGTATAGAAGAGCAAGAATGCACTGCGTGCACATCACGTGATGTCAAGAGTGCAGACCCACGCGGCGCTCCTCTTTTGGCTTACTGAGCCACAGCTGTCAGGGGACCGTCAGATACCAATCATGTGCAGTTTTCAGTCGCAAGATTAAGGTGCAATAAGACTGAAATTCCTAGAATGTTATTCCGTTATTATGGTTTACTATGCATTACTAGCACTACCATTTAGTATTTTGCAATCCTTTTATTCAGCAGCAAACTGCAATATAAGAAAAAATCGTGTAGGAGGACAAAATCAACACAAAAATATGATAGCATCTCAAATATTTATTTATATCTGAAGTAGCCTCGAAACATAGGTGCTGATGTATCTTCTGTGCACAATTTCTTTTCATATCATGAATTTATAAGGCATGGTGAGAGCGATGTAGCATAGATACGATATTGCTACGTGACGGGAAGCCGATGAAGCGAGAACGACATGAGAAATGACGATGGAATAATTTAATGGCGGTGGCCTTAGCGCGAGCGCTCCGTGCCGCACCACTGCCCTCATTGTCGTCTTCTTGTTCTTGACACTATAATAAAGATGAACTTTTAAATCATCCATTGTCGAGCCGGGCACCCTATACAAAATTATGACATATATTTTCGCCGCCAGAGTCTCACATTTACTTTTATAAGCTAAGTCAGGAGGACTCATGGCTGAGGTGCAATCTTGCATCAAGAACTTAGAATATTCAAGTGTGTGAAACTTGCGAAATTTTTTTAAGGATGTACTGGAGCCGCTCCTGAAGGCCAAATATGAAATTTCCACGCCGACTTGCCCAACAATTCGAAAATTCCGACCTCGAATCTCATTCTACATTAAACAGCCTTGTCATGGATTGAAATTTCAGAGGGGTGACGAAAACCATATTTTAGCTGCGCGAAGACTGCGAGTTGAAGTGCTTCATTGGAGTAGGCATGCACTAAAAAAAAACGTGGGCGCCGCTATAACAAATAGGAGGTCTCGGCACGAACTTCACAACAACGGCCAGGGGAATGCGACCCTTCAGCTACATCTCAAAAACAGAGCGTAGAACCACTCAGATAAAATAAGTGGTAATAGTGCCAACATTTCCCGCCTGTCGCGCCGCAAAAGTCGTAGCATTTTTTTTTTTTCGTGTGGACGCACTGTGCGCGACAGCATTCCCTTGAGATTGTTTTACAGCACAGCTAACAAAGGGTACAAGTGTTAAAAAGATGCAGACCCTGAGTTTCCGCCCATGAAAGAGAAGAGCAACATTCGCGGAAACTCATGAAGCAGGCGCATAACGTCGCTCACGCGATCGTATACGTACTTCCCTCATGGAACCATAGACATGTCACCTTCTTAAGCTGGCAACAATAATTAATGGTTCATATCTGATGTGCTGAACGGCAAGGAAGAGGTTCCGAGTACCAAAACGTCTAGACTCTCTGCCGTTGTTTACGTGCTCGAATCACAGCAAATGTGTTTTGTGCTATTTGCCGGTCTGGTGAGTTCTTTTAGCAGACGCCGACCGTACTAGTACCGCTTCACTTTTAAAAGCCAGCATTGCTTACCGACTCTAATTTTGAGTAAAATGGCGTTCCCCGAAAATCATCAACCTCTTAGAAGTGCTGCTGTGCGCACATCGCAAGTCCGGTAAGGCTGGCATTCCGCTGAGCTGAGCTGATCACGCCAAGCCCGCATTGCTGAAAGCCTTACCGCATGATCAAGGTCTAGTCGCACTGGCAGAACAAATGATTCGTGTTTCGAAAAATTTGAAGTCCAAAGCTTATGCGAATGAAATAGTCACTCACATACCTGTTAAGATGCTTACTAGCACTCCAAGCACAATTGTTGCGCATGTACTAAAAAGACAACTCCACAAAGGGGACAGTTGGAATGCAGGAGTGATTCCTTGTGACCTGCGCAGAAGCATGACCAGCAGTAGTAATGACCGCAGCGAACACTGCATCGGCGTTTGCAAAAACACCTTCAGCCCTCCGAAGGACAGACCTTTAAATTACGACAGTAACGTTGCTGATAAGTGTACCTGATGAGGACCGAAGAAAGGCGAAATGACACGCTGGCATTGCATGCGCTGTCATAAGCAACTAGGTGCGTTCGCACAGTAACTGATAGGCCAAAGAGGGGCGAAGAGTAATTTTCTAACAGTTAATACCTAATTTTCATGTGTTCTTTGTGAGGCATATAAGTACGTACGCGAATAGGAGAGCATCAAGAGCACTGGTATTCTGCTGCTACTCTATAAGACAGCTTGCATAGCTATTCAAGGGGCTGCTACGCCTTGTCCTATTTACTGGGATTGAAGTTTTTCTCCGCCAGCAGAAATAGCTGCTCCTGTCACAACTACTATTGCCGTTATTATTTTAGATTTTTACTTTCTTGCAATTAAGAGCTCCTTTAGCAGCGGTGCAGAGCTTCTTCCAAACAAAATATTTGCGTGCATAATTAACTCTTGGTGACCTTAAGCTCAGTGGAAAATTTGCAAGGCAGGGGAAAGAATGAAGGACAAACTACGTCCCACTAGAAACCTGCTTTGGTATTAGGAGAAGGAGGATTAACTTTATTTCCGTCGACAAAAGTAGCAGATGGTGTAGGGTTATAGCCCCATCTAGTGGGCATGAGCTCGTGGCGTTCGACGACTTGAATCTTATAGACACAGAGGGAGGCAGTAAGGAATTAGCGTTTACGTGAAAGTAAAAAAGCGACCTATGTAGCCTTTAAATAGACAGATGACCCGCTCCCGCAAATGCTGCGAAACAACCCTACGGTAGCAAGAATAGACAACAGAAAGGCGGCGCAATGCTGTGTGTGGTCTTACACTTGTCCACATTTCTCTTTGCGCTTTAGTTTTTGTTGACCACGCTTTTGTACTGCGCCAAAGCGAACTCCTATTTCAAATCAAATCAAATCAAATCAGTTTATTTAAACATCCTACGATGCTTAGGGGCATGGACAAAAAGTCCTAAATGGGCTTGACGAGGTCCATACCCCCTACAAGGCATACAGTGGAACGCATCTGATACATCAGAACAGAAATACGCCAGCAAAAACGCAGCTGCTCATGAACAGAAAACTATGTAAAAGGACAAAAGCTAGATGCGAAGAACAATGACAAACTGTAAGTTATGAAACATGACAGCTATGATGAACGAAAAATGCAAAGCACTGGGAAACACAGCTGTATGAGTACATATAACATAGACAAAGAAACTAACAATATTACTGTATGTAGTTGTGCAAAAATATATTACGCAAATCCCTGAAAGATTTTTTAGTGACGTCTGTGCCATTTTCTCCGGACAATTTGTTAAGGAGAGATGGCAAGCAAAACTTCAGCATTTGTTTTCCGTAATTGGTGCGGCAAACGTCAACTTTCCATCTGTCCGGTTTTCGCGTACAATGCACAGCATTATTCACTGAGAGCCTGGCTAGTTCAGCTAATGAATTATTGTGTTTGATTTTTTGTGATATGTAATAGCGGATCAGTCGATAGAGGTATAGACACTGTATGCGGATGATGTTAAACGTATTGAACAATTCGGCTGTGTGTGAGTAAGGTGGTACTTTTCCAATTAAGCGGATGACACTTTTCTGTATGTGTGAAAGATTATTAATATTTCCGAGTGTAGTAGTTGCCCAGTAAGCGCGCCATAATTCATGACTGAGGAAAACAGGGAATTGTAAAGCAATATATTAATGGAAGTTGGAAACAGTGAACAGTGGCGGCGTAAATAGCTAGTCGTGCGCGATAGTTTGTTTACAAGGTAGGTAACGTGGTCGTCCCATGACATATTCTCAGAGAAAATTACTCCCAAAGTTTTAAATTGCGAAACTATTTCGATTTGGCTGTTATTGATCATAAGGGATGGAGGATGAAAAACTTATGACGTGGACGGAAGATAACTGCTTTGGTCTTATCAACGTTAATTTTTAGTTGGTTTGCAGTTGCCCAAGTCTTTATAAGCGCCAATGTTTTGTTTGCTCTTTCGGCTAAAGTGAGGCTTGATTGTCCGGAGAGAAACACACTTGTGTCGTCGGTGTATATAATATAGTCAGCAGACTTATCAATGTTAACAATATCATTGACGTAAATTAAAAACGGAAATGGCCCTAAAATGCTCCCTTGAGGAACGCCTGAAACTACTGATTTCACGGCTGAGCAATGCCTGTTTATATCAACGAACTGTGTACGGTGTTAGTTCTGGTGTGCAACCTGTTCGTGAGAGTGACATCTCAGATGTCTTCTCAGACAGAGACCACCTTTCAGCGTTCTCTGAACTGTCAGTGAACTGTTAGGGTAGATTTCACCGCTGGCACTATCAGCAATAAATGAAACGCATACAAGACAATTGAGCCACGAACAGTACCATAAGAAGCTGTAAGGCAGCGGAAGCTGAATACTAGCGAATGTTAATTTCACTTCGAGGGCGCGCAGAGTTCTTCAGAAGTGTTAATCAACGTCGATTGCATTTCCTCTCCATGGAGCTAATATGCTGCCGTTTTTGTCTTGCCACCTCAGTTCTCTTGTTCTCGTTTCATTCGTTGCTTATGGCACCCTAGGATATCTCTCATGATTACGCTGGGTTACGTTCGCAATCAAGCCGTATGGTGGAAAATCTCCGGAACCAATACTGAAGCAACACCTTGAACCCGACGGTGCCACTGATGAGCTTATTTTTTCAAGAAAAATGGAGTATATCAAAATTGTGCGCACACTCAAACCACAAGGCAAGGAGGCATTGCAGCTCACAACTACTCCTATGATGAATAGACGAGCCTCTCACATAACCCGGCTATTTGGAGAACCTACAAGGAAGCAAGGTGTTCCGTGCTTGTGCTAGCCACAACTTCAGTTTTGCACATGTGCGTCAGGTCTCACCATTACTTCATCCAGTTTAAGCTCGGATGATTTAAGAATCAAATTTTGCCTTTTGCGGGCACTAATAAAGATGGCTACAACGACGACAGCCATGACGGCAACAACAACAACCACACAAGATTAAATTGCGAAGTTTATATAATTGCTCAACATTATTAAGATTGTCATATCTGGTGCTATAATCACCATCAATTTTAAAAATTGTTCAGATAAGTAAAGTGACGATCAAAGTCAGGTAAGAGGAAGGCCACTGATCCTTAACTATGCTGAGTGCCAGCAACGGCTGCTCTACGCTGGCCTATTACATAATCTGATCATTCTAACTTACTCCTTGGTGTCCTCGGCCAAACGTACATACATGCGCATTAGCTCGGTTAGCTTTTATAACACCACCGGTGATATTTTCTGCTTAGATTCTCCCTTGGCGAACGCGACGTTTTCCTGTTATTTTATCTAAAGGGACATTAAATTCATTCCGTCACTCAATACAGGCTGTAACCGCTTTTCTGCTTAGATTGTGTCTTGACGAAACTGACGTTTTCCTGTTATTTTAGCTAAAGCGATGTTAAATTCATTTCGTCACTCAATATAGACTGAAACCGCTTTCTCTCCTTGATGCAATAATCATTTTACCCAGTTTCGTCCCTGATTCCTAATGCCGCGGATTGTTACGCATGGATGTAGTATAAATTTGTACGGTAAGCAAATAGCAGTGAATTCTTTTGCAAGCGCTTTTCTTTTGCCTAAAAGTAAAAAGTACTGTGGTGAAGGTGAACATGTTCGTTTCTGCGAATATTACTCGGTCATCCTTTAGCATAAGGTTGCGTTATACCCTTAAGTGCATTAAAAGGCAGATTTACTTTTCTTCAGTTGGCAGCAGCCAACAATAAAGCAAACTCTGCTCACTTTTTTATGTAATCAAAGGACAACTAGGACGATTCACCTCAGGAAAAAAATGATACGGTGTAGAGGATGTTTTGACTATTGTTCTCTATTCTCACAAGACGACATAAGGACTTTCCTTCTGCAAGAAACAGCTGCGAATAGCGCTGGTTTGTCCGACGGACTTATCCGTGCTTTGTATTGGCCTAGATTTTCAGTCAGCTGGCGGATAGCCCGCTCGACAAAGAGGGCTTACTGTTGTGTTGTACCTATCGTATATACGTACCCATCCTTGGAGGAAACAGCAGTGGAGTTGGTGCTGTGACCAATGATAGTTCTGTTCTCCGGGCAGTAGTCGAGGGAGACAGGCATGTGCGGCGGCCGCGCTCCGTTCCGGACGATGTGCCACATGAGTGCGAACTGCAGGACGAGCGTCACCAGCGTCGATATGCCCGCACCCTGTGACGTTTCGGTGAATAGAGAAAGACGGCTTATTGTTATTATATTTGATGACACTCTAGGGAAGCAATAGCGTATATTTCACGCCCAAAGAAGCAGAGAAAAAAAACAAAATGCATTATCATGCTCCCTGTGAATAAGGAAATGGAGTTGATGACTGCACTTCAGTGCGATTTCGTAGGAGTCGCGTGGTTGCTGGCGGATTATACCGTAGTCTGGATATTTTTAATTGCGCTTTCGAAGAAAACAAAGTTCTTTATTCAGGTGAGCCGGCAAGGATACTCTGAAAAATATTTGAAAATGTATCGAATGCTGAAAGCGTCTATTCTGGATGATGGTAGTGAATGTTCATGGCGCAAGGGCGTCTGAGCCGAAGAGCGCCACTGTAGAACTTATTTTTCGTTCTACTCATGGCGGGGTCAAAGACCCTTTTCATAAGCATTTCATCCTGATTAAGCAAAGCACCAGGCCAGGCGAAGCTTGTACTGGTTGCAGCACCGATAGGTCGCTAGCGGCACTGGGAATCGAACCCCGCACCTCCTGCAAGCCAGGTACGCGTAGATGCTGAACCACTAGGCCACCGCAGCGGTACAAGGCATGTCTTTTTATGGAAACTCGCAGGGCGGTGACCACAGTGCAACCCAAGATTCGGCGACAGGTGCTCGCGGTTGTGATTATTGTTTTATTCCTTAATGTTACCCTCCTCCTCCTCTTGTTCAGAGCGCGTGACATCACTATGCTTTCACTTCCCACGTTACTGCGTCCCGGTCACTCATCGTCGCACTTTGCCATGGTGTATTGCACTAGTGTCATGCGTATTCTCACTGCATACAAATCAGTCAACCCGGCACCGTGTTACGCAACGCAAACGCCACACAACCCAGAAAAGTGTTCGTACGAGCTGCCGCTGTGAGATCTGATTGCATCGTTCTAGCAGAGATTTCATCTCTCAGGGAGCTACTTGCATTATTATAGCTGCCATTTTCGTTGTAACCTGGTTGTTATTGTGTAAACTTCTGTAAAGAAACATTCGGTGACAAGCTCGTGAGTTAAAGTTCTTCTCTGCAATGACTCTCAGGCAGATTAACAGTACACTAAAACGCGACTGTGCAATTTCGTCCCAAAGTTAAGAGAGCAGCTGGTGAAATACAAATCGTGCAAACTAAAAATAGACTAAGAAAGAGGATATGGCTGTGTCAACACATTCGGCGAAACCAAGGTTCTCTCTTTTCTGTCCTTTTCTTTTGCCCCTTCCTCCTTCTCTTTGTTGTCTTCTTCGCCTTCTTTTCTTTCCACCTCCTTTTCCTATTCGTCTTTTTCTGTATTAGTTTGGATTGTCTTCTAAACTTCTTTTCTTCTTTCTTCCTTGGATTATTCTTTCATCTCCTTTTCTCTTTTTTGGCGTTGCGCGCCTTGGCGTCCGCATTTCTACGGCAACTACGAGAACGGGCTTCAGAACCGCTACAGCTTGGGGAGTGGTTCCAGTAAGGGTTGTCACCATGAAATAAGATGCCACTCCTGCAAGATCCTGAAAACTGGTTTTTGAAGCATAATTAAAATTGGGAACAGATGGGGCAAACCTCGATTCGATAAAATTTTTGGGACTTTATTTTCCTAAAGTTGGCATGTTGCTGATCTTGAGATATCGGCTAAAGCACACCGCAAAGTATACACTGTGGAGGATGAGAAAATTCCAGCCCACCAAGAAGATGCGAGTACTTCAATAATTTCAATGCTTCAAAATTCGAATGCACTCTGATAAGATCGACGCCTTTCCTTCCTTGCGGTAAAATATCTGCGGTTCATCGTGAACCCGCTAGTGCTCTCTTCAACAAAATTAAGCGGTGAAAGCACCGAGAGCCTGAGCGGCCTGTCCAAGATGAGGGTTGGAAATGTTCCGAAAACCAGTGGCTGATTGCGGCATACGACCTGAAACCCAGTACCTCATGCATTCGAGATTTTTGCTGTGTAAATAATACTACCGGTCGGCGGCTTTATCATTTTATTTGATGTGTGAGATTCGATCAGACTTATCTCCATTGATCCAGGCCGCGAACAAGTGCTTCCACCTTTTTTTCAGGATGTTGTAGTACTTATTGGTTCCTTATCTCGAAGGTGTCTTGCCAGCTTTAAATTGAGCGCGGCCAAGAATTGCAAGCAATCTGTTCGACGACCGCCGTGCACGCTTATTGCTTTCGCTGCCGGTGAGTCATTGCTGCCTGTACTGCCATCACCACTACGTGACAATACCATTGTTGTCGAAACATGACGGAGAAAAGAAAACAACGCAGCACATTCACTCTTTCATTTACGATAGGTTAAACTTAGGACTTAAAACAAGAACTGTTGCATTTTATTGCATGACATAAACAGCGCCTTAACCCTTTCCCGCCCGATGTCGCGAATTCCTGACATATGTTTGGCACGCCTTGCACTAATTATACATGGAGTCTGCATACTTAACTTTAATGTGAACATGTTCTCCGTAGCCAGAGCTTTCCGATCAAAATCTCTGGCGTCACTGCGACCATGGCGTGCGAAGGCAAAGGGGTAGCGATTGCGCGAATTCTAACCATCTCTTAATAACTCATCGTCTCTTATTTCCTGTCAAATTTCGGGAGAAAAATAGGACGATATTTCTTGGACAACAATAGTCTAGAGTACCACGACCCTGGAATTGATTTTTCACAAAACTCGTAATAGCTGCGAAAAATTGACCAGATGACCTTGCTGACTGAATTTGCGACGTGCCGGTTTCACTAAGTTATAGCGGCGCTGAGAATTTTGAATATTTATTTTAGAATGTTGACGTATTAACTAGTGTAAAGCGGCGATAATGATTTCCTTTCTTCAGTTCCTTGAGAACTTTGGCATTTTAGGGTTAGGGTGATGAAAGTGGAATGCTGACTATCATTTGTCCAAAATAATTAGTATTCCATACAGCACGATGCATTAATGAAAGCGCGAGAAGCACAGCAACAAGTGCGTAGGAACATTCTTAAACACAGAAAAGAAGTTAGTTTTACCGAACCTTGGAATGTACGAAGGGGAAGGCCACAGCCAGTATTAGCAGCCCGACGAAAGGACCAGTGGCAGCGCAGTGCACCAGCAGTAGGACCTTAGAGGGCAAAGAGAAAAAATGCATTAATTGCATTCTAGCTCTCAGCTGACTGATTGCACATTCGTAATGTGTAGAGACTGAATGTGCATATGTGAAGCTCATATGCTAGCTAACCAGCGACCAGATGATTACGGCGTCGCCAGGAAGTGCTGTTTGTAAGTGGCTGCCGAGCGGCAATTCGTCAATTTCAAAAGCCGCGAGGTGCATAACCGTGCTTGAAGTTTTGTAGGGGGCATGTGTAGTCTATACACTTCTGAGAAACTGCAAAAATGCGTAAGGAATCGCAGCCAGGACGGCAAGAATGCAGCTGTAGCCACGGACATGCGTTACGGCCCTGCTAGGCGAGCAAGTTTGTTCACAAACAGAGCCGACTCCCCCAGTCCTATCAGGCGAAAGCGTTGCACGACTCAATCTCCAGGTCATATCCGCAAAACGTGTCGGCAAAATGTGTCCGATCTATGACGCCACAACTGGAATGTGTAATTGTGTGTGAGTGTAATGCAGCTGGGTAATAAATTAATTATGAGAGCGCAAAACGGGGACACGGACGAGGAAGGGAACAGGACGAGCTTTCTTAAACCTTCTTCCCTCAATAAATCCTGTTGAAAGTGCAGCGCTCGTCCTGTTCCCTTCCTCGTCCGTGTCCCTGTTTTGCGCTCTCATGTCTTTCACGAATATGCACCAACAATCCCAGCTTCAAGTACTTCTTAATAAATTATAATTAGTGGTGAAATATGTCATGACGAAGATTGATGCCGTCATGTCATTAATTATATAATGCTCATTAACATAAATATTTATTAAGAATGAACAAAACAGAATTAAGGCAAATGAGGTTTATAATAAAGGATTTTTAGCGCAAAAAGGAAACAAGACAAGAAAGACAACACGTGTTGTGTTTCCTTGTTGCGCTAAAAATCTTTTATTCTGTCTGAAAACCAACTAGCTCAGCAGTTAACCCTCTTAATGAGGTTTATGTTCGTGGTTTACGGTTCATTGAGGGTTAATGTCAAAAAAATTCGCTGTGGCTTAGCTTCGTTAAGCCCGGTAATTGCGAAAGCAATATCCGTATGTACGCCATGGTACAGCTGGTAGTGTAGCTTGTGGTGGTGCTTGTGGTGATGCATCGGTTATATAATCCAATCCAAACCAATGCAATTCAATCTAATCCCATGCAATCCAATCCAATCTATTCCAATCCACTCCACTCCAATACACTCTAATCTAATCTAATCTAATCTAATGTAATTTATTCTAATTTAATCCAATCAAATTCAATGCAATCCAATCCACTCCTATCCAATCCAATCCAATCCAATCCAATGTAATCTAATCTAATCTAATCCAATCCAATCCAATCCAGTCCAGTCCTATCCAGTCCAAACCAATCTAATGTAATCCAATCTAATCCAAATTAGTGCAATCAAGGTGAAATGAAGGTCAATGGTGGTCACCGCCGCGGCACGATGGTGGTCACCGGCCGCGGCACGCAATGGCGTGCAAGTGCAAGTAGTATTGCTTTCGCAATAAAAGCGAATAAGACTACGAGGGACGCCGTAGTGAAGGGCTCCGGAAATTTCAACCTCCTGGGGTTCTTTAATGTGCACTGACATCGCACAGCACACGAACCTCGAGAATTTCGCCTCCATCGAAATTAGACCGTCGCGACCGGTATCTAACCCACGTGTTTCGGGTGAGCATCCGAGCGCCATAAACACTGAGCCAACGTGGCGGCTGAGATTTAAGATCATGACAATGATGGAAGTGATGATAAGGCGTGACGTCATACCAATGACACGTGGCAAGATGAAGCGCAGAACTCCGGTCACGTGACATGTTGATGACGTCCTAACAAAGTCGCTGACAAGATGACTTGAAACATTTCAAAATGGTGGCTTCACCTCAGAGTAATAAAAGACCGGTTTCTCTAGATTTCCACCTGCTTGTCGGTGAAGCAATGCCATATGGCACCCACTTCTGTTACTTAACACTTTGGCCAGTCAGGTCACATTATATGTCTTCTGATGCAACTCTAAATAAATGTTACAATCTTGTATTTATAGTTAACGTCCAGGTAGGTAATATTTATACTGAATGCATAGTGGGCTCTACGATAGAAGGGATTGTTTCGGGTAAAAAAGCGCTGCCATAGTATTCAATGCATCTGCGGAGAAAGAAAATTGTTCGCTAATTGCTTTTCATGTCAAGACATTCAAGCTGATTGGAGTGCAGTGTGTCAGTGCGACGGAATTTGTATATATTAGCCTAATCAACAGAAATGTGGTGTCATTGTTGTTGCCTCCAGCCTCCTACGTCTTTGTACCGTAAGCTGTCCAGAACGCTACCGAAAAAAAAGCCCTGGTTCGTCAACACATGAAATTAACGTTTACTCTACACGCTTCAGTTTAAAGGTGTTCTAGTTTTGTGATTGCAGAACGATACGAAATAATCTGCTTAGATTATAGCCAAAGTGAGCACAACTTCACGTCAGACCACTACACTCGCACTTGACTTCGTTTCGAAGAGTATTTGCGAAAGAATATTCCTGTTGAGTAAGAGGGATAGCCACAAGGGCTAGTTGGTGAATGAGAATAATGGCCTAATGCCCCAAAGAAAGTGTACAAAAATGTCTGAACAGTCAGCCCTGGCTCTCAGGTGTCGGTTCTTGCAAAACAACATTCATTGAATATAGTTCAGGACTTCAGGAGAAATACTAAAGTAGAAATACTACGAAAACAGCGGTCGGATAGACAACTATTCATTTCGCGACATTAGTAATCCCCTTCTATCTTGTGTTTACCATATCTCAATGCAAGGGGGTTTGTTACAATGTAGAAGCGGTCCGTTGATACCCTTTTTTTTATCAAAGAACTATTCCTAATTTGCAGGCATCGGTCGTAAAGACGACAGTGTGCAAAATAGACCTGTTATAAGAAAGAAACCACGAACTACAAGGTAGAAATGTTTTTGTTTATTTGGTAGTTCCGATGCGGAAACTTTTTTTCTGTTCTCTTTTAAGGCACCTTACACAATGTATACTTCCGCCGCGGTGGCTCAGTAGCTACGGCGCTCGGCTGCTGACCCGAAAGACGCGGGTTAGATCCCGGCCGCGGCGGCTGAATTTCGATGGAGGCGAAATTCTAGAGGCCCGTGTACTGTGTGATGTCAGTGCACGTTAATGAACCCCAGGTGGTCGAAACTTCCGGAGCCCTTCACTACGGCGTCCCTTATAGCCTGAGTTGCTTTGGGAGGTTAAACTTCTATAAACCAAACAAAACAATGTATACTTCCTGGTATTGAAAGTCCTTGAAAATAAACATGTATATTTAAAAGTTGTACTCTCAAATTTATTCAATTTTAAAAATACAAATTTATACATTTTACCTTCTTTGCTTTAGGTTACTGAAAATTCTTCATTTTTCTTCATGGCAGATCGCAGCATCACCAAAAAAGTTGCATTCCTGAGTTAAGCTGTGGCTACGGTAGCGTGGGCCAAATGCGCATGTACTTCACATTGCACTCTATGAGTGGGTGCTGGAGACACTATGGATGGTTTACTTGCATCGACGAATGATGGACATCACAGAGCAAAAGTGTATCACACTTTTTGAAATGCACCATGGGTGGACAGACACATATAATCATCATCATCATCGTCAGCCTGAATACGCCCCTGCAGGGTAAAGGCACCTCCCATATCTCTCCAATTAACCTTTTCTTTTGGCAGCTGCGCCCACCGTGTCCCACTATAAGTCCTTAATATCATCCGCCCACGGCGCCCCTTGCCACGCTTGCCTTCTTTTGGAATTCACACCGCTGCCTTGAAGGACCAGCGGTTATGTTGCCTTCACATTACATTACGCATTACCATTTACACATTAACCACAGTAAAACACATCGTCAACCAGTCAGCCGTGTAAATATCCGCAAGTACTCCCTGTTTCCAGATGCTATGTCATATCGGAATAAATTACCTGAAGATGCTGTGAAGTGTGCGTCCGTGGAATTATTTCTTAATTGTTTCGAAAAACATGACTTTACTGTTTCATTATCTCCTACTCTTTTTGTGTTTGGGTCAGAGAACATCTCTGTATTTTTGAAGTTTTGTTTTTACTCTGTTTGATCAGTGATGCATTGTAAACACTCCTTCATGGGCCCGAAAAGGGCATGCAGTACGTTTAAATAAATAAATAAATAAATAAATAAATAAATAAATAAATAAATAAATAAATAAATAAATAAATAAATAAATAAATAAATAAATAAATAAATAAATAAATAAATAAATAAATAAATAAATAAATAAATAAATAAATAAATAAATAAATAAATAAATAAATAAATAAATAAATAAATAAATAAATCCTCAAGCTCATTTCTTCCTCTTGATTTCGACCGGAACAGCCGTTTGTTCCCTCACCCACTCCGCTGCTTCCGAGCTGTTAACGTTAAACCTATCATTTTTCTTTTCATAGCTTGCTGTATTGTCCTTAGCTTAAGCTGAACCTTCTTCACTAGCCTTCACGTTTCTGCCCAATAAGTGACTACCGCTAAAATACGAGTGTTGTGTGCTTTTCTTTTGAGGGATATTGCAAATTGCCCTTCATAATCTGAGAGAGCCTGCCAACTGCGCTCCACCCCATTCTAATTCTTCAGGTTACTCCCCTCCCATGACTCGGATCAGCGGTCATTACCTGCCCTAAGTAGATCCCCTTACCATTTCCAGCACCTAGCTTCCAATTTCAAACTTCTCTTGCCTTACTAGGCTCTTGACTCGACTTTGGTTTTCTGCATGTTAATTTTAGAACCCACCGTTCTGCTCTGCCTGTTTGACTCATTTATCATGCTTTGAAATTCATCTCCTGAGTGACTCAGCATTGCAATATCATCGCGAATGGCAGATTATTTTTTACCTGATCCTCACCAGCAGCTTTTCCTTTGCATTGCTTCCAAAACTTTCTTTACTTCATTATATATGTGGCATATGTATGTGAAAGCCATTAAAAAGTCGGTGTGCTGAGGAAATTCGATGACTATAGTTTCAAACGAAAACATTCAACTGAAGTCGGTCTTATTGGGAAAGGAATTTAATTTAACTTAGAAAGAACGGCAACAAAAAATGAAAAACGAGAAACGCGACATTTCAGAACCTACTCGGTTCCTTGCCGTTGCAGTTGGCCGTTTTAAGCCATCGTTTAGACATCCGCTGGGTCACTGAATCTAGCCAAACTTAATGCACTGAACGGTGGACGCATTGTTCAGAAGGAAAAATAAAGAATTGACAAGAATAAAACAAAGAGCAATGTAAAAATGGTTACGCTTGTGAGGGAACCCATGTAGAAGCACACGCAGCTGTACAGAGTCATGACAGCGCCTAGAAAGAACGCTGGAACAACGGGAAGTGTAACCTAGCATGCGTTATCCGCACAACCTTATTCCACAAAATTTGAAAATCTGACAGCGCTGAAATGTAGATTCATTTGCCTTCTAGCTGCTGGAGAAAAACACGCAGGCCAGTAGTCTCACGACTGAATGTGGGTCGGAACGAAGAGTTTTATGCTGGCCATCTTGGTTGAGACAGCATTTCAATAAATATTTGATCACGAAGCACTGGTGCATCGAAATATAATATAGAAAAATCGAAAAATTACGTTTTAGAGAAGACAAGTTTTCAGTGAAACAGTGTATTTAAAGGGAAGAATCTGGATCAGAACTATCATGAAAAGGGCTGAGGTTTAGTGGTACTCACCAAGCCCACGTGTTATCCATCGCAATTGAGAATCGAGGTTTTTGAAATGCTGGGACAGCACATCGACGTAGAGAACGGCAGCCTGCGAATTGATGATCGACGATATTGTGCTGCGAAGAGTAGAATCATTGTTGTAACTGCTGTACAAGCACCAAGCGGTGAGTGCGAGCAGACGTGAAAGGATATGCGTTTTTCGGCTCGGAACAATGCGGCCGCTTGTGCGCCAGCAAGCATGCATAAGCGCTAATTTTCTAAAGTTTCTCCACCTGTCCTAAACAACACCAAGGCTAGATATAAAAATGGATTGATTCATTTCAACACCAAAAGAGAAAAATGTTTCTTCACCGAAAAAAAACTGGCTTGAAGATTTTATAGTTTTAACTCTGCTTACATCGTTCTCATCCTGCAGTGCGAAAAGACCAGTTGATGTGGGCTTAAATATGCACAAAATTAATCACTAGACTATGTAGAAGTGTGTCGCTGCTCAGTCACCGAAAATGAAAAAGTTGGCTAGTAAGAATCACGCCTATGGGATCTCCCACCATTACCTTGTAGCAGAGCTTACAAGGGCAACTAGGAAGAGGCCAGTGAATCCCGTAAGCAGAGAAAGGTGTTCCTTTACATAAAACGGCAGGATCTGCAAAACAAGACAAATAAACTTTTAAGCCGCCATCGACTTCACTGCATATATGCTTAATGGAACAGTATTCTTACCCCTGAACTGGTTTTTAAACCTAATCCGATGCCCTCCGAAAACCACTAACCTACGCTTCATTTTATTTTTCAAAGTGAGGTGTTCCAAGACACATAATATCTACCTTTGAGCAGCTAGTAACCAAATGGGAATATTTTAGGCTTGAAATTTCGAATCACGTAGAGAGCCTCGAGAGATCCAACGTGGGCGTGATGATTATGATGGCCGATTCTTGCTTTTCGCTGCAAAATCTGATCTAGAAAATACTTCTGGTGTTAACAGCCGATGTTTCTTGTGGTAATACAAAATAAATAGGAGCACCGGGCATTTTTTCTCGCGGTCATTTTATTTATTTATTTATTTGTTTGTTTATTTATTTATTTATTTATTTATTTATTTATTTATTTATTTCAAATACCCTCATGGCCCTGCAGGCATTATTGAGGGGAGTGGAACAAGCACAGAAAACAAAAAATGAATAAAATCACGGGGTACAGGACTACATATTGATTACTGCACTGAGTTATTACAAATTTCAACAATTCATGGAAGCCTAGACGAGGAAGAAAAAAAGCAACGAGAAAAGAGAACAAAAACCAACAAAAAGAAACTACAAATCAAGAACACAGAGTTCGTGTCGCACTACTAACCGAAGGGTACACATGTCATGAGCAAGAAAAGCAGGCACTCAACTTTTTCTTAAAATGCTCGAGATCGTCGGTGAGTGCCACATCTGCTGGCAAGTGATTCCACTCGGATGATGTAGTTGGAATGAAAGAATTTTGGCGAGCAGTAGTGTGACAAGGTGGAACGCTCACTTTGCGTGGATGGTCAATGCGCGGTGAAACATACGTGGCTGGAATGAGCAAACCGTTTTTCAAAACATGATTGAAATTGTAGATCTTAAAAAAAGGAAATTTTTCGGCGCAGTGAAAGTAACGGTAGTGACAATGTGCTTTTCATTTGTGTGACACTTGATGTACGGCCATAGTCGTGAAGGATAAATCGAGCGGCACGGTTCTGAACAGCTTCCAAAACAGATATAAGTGACTTAGAGTGAGAATCCCATATCGACGCGGCGTATTCAAGCTTCGAACGAACCAATGTTTTGTACGGAAGGAGTTTGACTGAAGTGGGTGCATTAGAAAAGTTTGTTTTTATGTAACCGAGCATGCGGTTAGCGTTTCCAGTAATGTAGGTGATATGCTGGTTCCAGGATAGGTTTGATGTGAGATGTACACGGAGATATTTATACGAGGTAACCGGGGCTAACGAAGCACTGTTGATGCTGTAAGAGGCTGGTGACGAGACGCCTTGACGTGAAAAGAGCATGGCTTTTCACGTCAACGCCCTGCGCAACTCAGCACGTTGCTATATTCATCCAAACTAGAGACAATTCACCACATTTCCTGGGGCTTCTTATACTTCTATCATACGACATTAGGCATTGTATACTTTAAAAATCGAAGAAAAAATTCTGATGCCATCAGAAACACAGCAGCTACAACAAACGGAGGCACCGTACTAGAGCAAAGAAATAAAAATTGTATGAATTGTGAATTATGACAGGGCACGATCGTATGTTTTGCCCTATTACCGTTCGTACGCATCTTTTTGAGCGTGCACACATGTCTAAAACATCGACCGACGAACCATCCTAACTTAGCTGCTGATTAGACGCTTAAGCAGGTAACTGAATTGGTTAAAACACGAACTCTAAAAAAAAGCAAGAAAGTTCCACTTCATAACAGCTAACCAGATTTGTGCGCGTTACTCTTCTCAACAGAACGAAATTTATTTTTCTTACACTATAATATACCGAACTAAGCGAGAGGAGAGTAACGTAAAAGCATCAATGACAGCGTCTCGTGACCGGAACAAAGGTTACAGAAAAGTCGCGCCTCCAGTTTAAGTGATGCAGTCAGACCACACCCATGCAGTCAGGTGTGGTTTATAAATTTAACTTAATGTATTTACCATCACATGAGATAGCATTTGAGACTACAACAAACCTGAGAAAGTTGTCGAAAGTGGCAATACCGAAGAAACAATAATTTATGGGGACGCCGGGTCCTGCTCTCACAGAAGTAGACAAAATTTTGAAAATGATTTACAGCTTCCTCACAAAACGAAGAATATTTTACCACTTAGAACTAAGCGTGTCGTATATACATACGTATTCGTACGCTGGCTGCATCAGTATGAGAATTACAAACCCCTGTGCACACCTTATACACACGTAAAGAGAAATTGCTAAACCACAAGCTGCGCAGCCGCACCGTGGCCAACGCAGCACTTGAAAAAACAAAATGCTGTTTCTCTCGTTTTATCTGGTTTCGTTATCTGGTTTAGTTTGAATATGTTTATTTAATTGTTGTTTCATCCTCACCTGTGCTTGACGTCCAGCGACTCTGCACTATCAGCAAAATAAAAAAAACCTACATGCGCAAGTTTCTGCACGTATGATCACCTGCTCCACTTAGGTGGTACTTCCGGATGGCGCCATTCGGCATAGGATTCCGGTGCCAGGGGACGAACGCTTTGCCAAGGCAGCTGGCCAAGGAACTAAAAGCTTACTGTCCACCATGCGACTCGTATCTGTCACAGTTGTCGAAAGAACAGCCGACGCGACATATCACTGACAAACATCTCCGCGTCACCTGAGAATTGCATTCACTGCTCGAGATGCACGAATCCGCCACAGTTTTTGCCGATTACCCGCAGCCGTTAAGGGATTTGGCAAAAGACGCAGGTGGGTGAATGACAGCGTGCTAAATTGCAGCGGCGCCAACATGCAGCAGGCGCTGATGGAAGAGCTGTTTGCTTACCTGATCATGGCTCTCAATGGCGCCGTACAGTTGAGGATCGCAGCCCCGAAACCAAAATATCAGTGCTATTGTCATGGCCATGTATATGATGTCCACGGCAGTCATCAGTAAACACCCTGTAATCACTGTTCTGAAAAAAAAAAAGGTGCCAAAAGGATGCATTTCCTATGCGATGAGCCCACATGTTCCGTGCGCTCTAAGACAAGCTTTTAACTTGTGCTGCTAGCGGTCTTAGTCTCAGAGGAGATTGCCTTCGGCTCAGCGCGGCAAGCTCAGCTAGAAGCCAGCTACCAAGTGACAATGTAGGGGGGGGGGGGGGGGGTCGATTGGTGCCCACCTTTTGCCAGTCGCAAGCCAGAGAATCATTCGGAGCCAAATATTCACAAGCAAAACAGACGATATATGGCAAAGAGACGTTAGAGAGGAATTTCTAAACACCCGCAAGAACAAACACAAAGTGGACTACAAAACAATGCACCAAATGTACAGCACCATAGAGATTTTGCACCCAAAGTACACTAACACACGAGAGAGAAACAAAACAACACAATTTGTCCACCCTGGACAGCGACAGTCCAACGACCGGAAAATCACGCGGGAATCGTTCCGAAAATTGGCGCACGTTGCCTCGCGCTGGGCGAGTGGTGTCTCTGTGGCTTGGCGAGTTCTCTTGACCCGGGAGTCAAACGGCCGCGCTTTTCCGCAGCTTAAACGATGGCACGGTTTCACAGACAACGCTAACGGCCTCCGTATAAAAGACGCATCGCGTCTGTTCGGTTCTTCGCACTAAGGCAGGCGCGCAGGTAGACTAATAGCCGTACAGTTCCACACACTCTCTCTGCGGTCGTGCATCGGCTTTGGTCAGGCGCCGAGAGAGGCTTCTGGAAACCTCCAACCACGTCTTTCCAACCGTTCGCCGCCGTGCGCGAGCGGAGTGAAGAGGGCACCACTGAGCTCCTTTAAGGTTACGCGCTCTCCGTCGGTAACCGGGGTTCTTTGCCCCAACGTTCTGGAATCGACTGCGGCGCGCGCCGGATAGATTCTTACCGCGCAGCGCAGGATTGCCAAATGTGCGCCGATTTCATGGTATCGTATGACGGAGATTCTGAAGCCTAGCGTCTGGCAGAACCATTGTGTGAAATTGAGTGGCAAGCACCAGCTTCATCAGTGAACTGCATTTTAAGCAAAAACTAAAACGTGCAGGTTTTCAACGCATAACCCAGAAGTTACCTTTACTCTCCGCTAAGAATGCGAGAGAGGATTTGTTCTTCAAGATTAGAAGTGTTTTGAACATAGACATTAACGTATTTTCGATTGAGGTCCTGGTCCCGTTCAGTAACATAAAAGCTGGGCCTACAGGAAAATATTTATGTCGTTTGAGGGATATCCATACTATGCAGGGGGGTATCACGCGCTGCTTTCTCAAAGCACACTTTCTGCATATGCAAGTTCGCTTTCAAGTGCAGAATACAGCGCAAATTAATACGATGTACGCCGGGGAGATACCAACAGAGGCTCTTATTTTCAAATATCGAATGTCCAGCTATTCCTGTTCATCTTGCCTATTGTCTTGCTGTGCACCGCATTCTTGGTGCAGGGTAGGAAGAAACTCGCTGCGGTGGTTCTGGAGCAAAGCTGGACATAGCGCCCTCCGCCATTCAGCTGAATGCTCAACCGCGCAGATAAAAGGAGAAGCGCTGTAAATGCTAAACCCTTTCGCGCATTTGACAATCACCCACAAGCCGGTTGCTTGTTTTTTGCGAATCAACTTGAGTATCAACTTGCCCGAATGTAGTGCTGTTGCAATTAATTCCTTGTCATACAGCCTGTCTTGTATGTTCCAGCTTTGACCTTGGTTGCGTTGGTGTTGTAAGCACGTCTGATAGCTTTCTGCATATGCTGCGCTCTATCGCCAGGATCTCTCAGATCATGAATGGCAGTTTACCAATATCCCTCCAGAGAAAAGTATACAACACCTTTATCTTACCGCTACTCACCTATGGGGCAGAAACGTGGAGGCTAACAAAGAGAGTTCAAATTAAGTTAAAGACACCGCAGCGAGCTTTGGAAAGAAAAATGATAGCTGTAACGTTAAGGGATCGGAAGCGGGCGGGGTGGGTGAAGGAACAAACGCGCGCTAATGACATCCTTGTCGAAATCAAGAGGATGAAATGGTCTTGGGCAGGGCATGTAATGCGAAGGCAAGACAACCGCTGCTCCTTAAGGGTAACGACATGGATACCGAGAGAAGGCAACCATAGCAGGGGGCGGGAGAAAGTTAGGTGGGCGGATGAGATTAAGAAGTTCGCGGGGATACGGTGGCCGCTACTGGCAAAGGACAGGGTTAATTCGAGATACATGGGAGAGGCCTTTGTCCTGGAGCTGGCGTAGTCAGTTTGACGATTATGATGACCGACAACAAAGGGCGAGAACGCCTCAACTGCCAAATATTCTTTATATGCAGCTCCAAGCAGTGCATATCGCTAAAACCTTTCTTTCGACAGCCGAAATCTTAAAGGGACCATGAAATGAAACTGAATGAGCTTAGGGAAAACGCACGATTATTCGCTCTTCCACTGCTCGTCAATACAACGAAAAGTTCTCATCTAGTTCCATGAGCGGCTACGACATGGCTTATTAAAAATTATGCTTACCATTCCCCCTCCACTCATACAAGCTATCGCGCCAGAAAGAGTAAAAACAAGGTGGGACTACACCCCGCCCCACCCTATTTCGCACTGTCACTAGAGTGCGTCCAACAATAATTCTTACTCAGACTACACACTTGCGTCATGGAGGAAGAGGCGGCTCAGCAGAAGCGGTGAGGTGTCACTCGACTCGGTTGCGAAGAGCTATTTTTAAAAAGAAGAATTTACATGGCGCGGGCCTGCGCGAAGCTTTTAAATCTGACATGAGTACTCGCGAGGACCACATCCACAGATTTTTTGCTTTAGATGCTGACCCGTAAAGTCATTTCAGGGTTCCTTTGAGAATCATCACCCCTCTTTATGAACTTCTGTGCCATCAAAAACACGACTGGGGCGATGAAGTTCGCAGCTGCGGTAGAATTAGTAATCTATCATTGGTGTTCACAGAGACAAAAACATTTTTAATGCAGAAGGGGACGTTTTACCCAGAGTTTTTAACCTGGCGAGTCGCTACTTCTGCGTACGTGACAGGGATGAGGGTGCAAACGATGTATAGGGGCTTGAGAAAATCTGAAAAGTAAACATGAATGGATAAAAATACGCAGATTGTGGTCTGGATTTTACCTCAAAACAGGGTGTTCTGTATAGAGACCTTCATTTAAAACTGTAATTATCCGTTCAAATTGACTATCTATCTAGAGCTCTATCTAGAGCTCTAGATAGATAGTCAGATAGTCAGATAGATAGTTCACTGCCTTGCGGGTTTCTCTAGAGCTCTGTCTAGAGCTCTATAAAAGCATTTCACCTCGAGTCAAATAAGCATCCTGCCTACTACGCCTTATTCGAACAAATTTTTTATGAGGTATGAATTCCATTTCATTTCAGTTATTAGGTCATCAAGGCCCCCATTTAAGGGGTATTACATGAGGGGTGGGCGGGGAGTACGGCAGTTACGACAGAAAATAATTTTCGATTTATTTATTGTCACTACAGTAAGGGTCGTTTATTTTTTTTCGCTGCAGTGGGCCTCATAATTTACTTATCCATATCGGGCGACACAAGTTTTCCTACTTTGCCGGAATTGCTAACGCAGGCACTCTTGTTTTTGTCTGATATACTCAGAGTTCACCAGAGAGGAAAGTAGATGATAAGTGTCATGCAATTCTTTATGGCATATTAATGAAACAGCATAAATTATCGGAGTTTCCTCACCGCTTTGCACTAGAAAGTGTCGGGGACGCCATGCACCTCTGCACCACGGCTTGGTCCAAACCAAGGCGGTATATGGTTGTGGTCACAGCTGCCAGGAGAGGCGACCAAATGTTCTCATCTTGCGTAAAATCCAATTCGGAACTGAAATGTAGACGAGACGAAGAAAAAAAATCCTTTTTAACGTAGTTATCTGTTCACTGCCTTGCGGGTTTCTCTCCGTAAGGAACTCTGTTCACCTATTTTGAGTTTCTCGTTTTAATCCAAGTAATGAAATTTATTCAATAGCGTTCGAAGTGTTTATGGTAGGGGCGGGATGGCGTAATTTTTTTTTAGCAGACCACACAGAAACCTTGCAGACAGATCTGCAGGGAATTACAGCTGTCCTGTGTGCTTTCTCCGTCGCTGCTGTTCCCACTACTGTGCAGCTATGCCCTGTCACTAGCAAGTTCAGTATTTAATAGCCTGTAATCCCTTTGGTATTGATGTCTGATGGATGGTGGTGCATGATATTCCACAAAGCCAGGATGCACACTCATCTACGTGAGGAGAGGTGAAATAACGTTGGTCAACAGCCCACTTCGTTGCTTGATTGGCGGGCCATCACGAGAAAATCAGGCATACAATGGGTTCAGTTCGCGCCGGTGGTGGCCTCACTTCGACATTTTCCAAGTTGTTCCTCAAGTTAATCAACACAATTAAAGATTGCATTTGCGTACGTTATTCGTAAATTTCTGGCGATATTTTACGCTTTAATCTGGACTAGCGTAAAAGAAATTGCTCTCGTCGTCAAAGGTATCAGATAATTTAACGAGAAGAATAAGAATAGTAAGGTGGAAAGTTGGGCGAGTTGAATCTTATTCATGATGAAGTTAGCGCCAAAACGAGGACCAAAGTAAGAGAGAAGACACACACGAGCGCTTAGAATGTGACTGCTGATTTGCTACCATGAATGCAAGGTCTCACCTGCCGGCGAAAGTGCTCTGTTTTGCATGTTTCTCGCGTTCAAAAATATTAAGCATGAAACTCAGAGGATGCAAAGACTTTTTTCCTTAATTATTACCACTTACGTAACTGAAAATCTGTACACATTGCTTCGCACTAATTTTTCATTGTTCTTTTCTTTTATGTCTTTCACTGCCTTCGTCCGCCTCTCCACGTATAGAGTATCGAGCCGGGCATCAACTGGGGAACATGTCTAGCTTTTCCTTCTTTTCTCTCTCTCGTAGACAATGACGTTCCGCGGCATGTCCTTATGGCAAAAGCTGGTATTTTCGTCGCAGTGACCAATGTTTTACAGCGAGAGTTAACAAAAGCCCATTCCCTAGATTTAACGTCGTAGTTGTAGTAGTAGGCCTAAGGGAAGGGTGGTTCCAGAAAGGAAGCAGGATTAGGAGGGATAGTGTGGAAACATGAGCGTATAATCAGAGTGGTGGAACACGCAGCGGTAGGGTGGTTACTGCGTTAGTAGGAGGGTTACACATGGAAGGAAGAGTGTGTAGCGAGAGTGGAGGAGTGCATGACCGGAACGCAATTACAGTGGGAGGAGGAGGGTATGATGAGAGCGAAGGAATGCGCGACCGCAGTGCGGCTGCGACGGAAACCTTGGAGGGTGGTAACCGTGGAAGAAAGAGGAGGGTATCGGGAAAAGGAGGACACGGTGAGAGCGGATGAATGCATAAGCGGAAGTTGGCTATCGAGCGAACGCCCAGAGGCTGGTTGCCGCCCAAGGAGGCCTGTATGGCGAGAGCGGCGAAGTGCTTAAGCAGAGGGTGGTTGCAACAGGAACCATCCGGAGAGTGGTTACCGCCGAAGTAGGAGGCGGAGGGTATGGCGAGAGCAGAGTAGAGCATTGTGCAACCGTAGTATGGCTGTCACTGGAACCAACCTGAGGGCGGATACCGGAAAAGACGACGGGAGGTTATCGTGGAATAAAGAGAGTATGGCGAGAGCAGATTAGTGCGCAAGAGGTGGTGGTTACCACGGGAACAAAAATGGAAGGATGATGAGGAGGGTTATCGTGGATAGAGAGTAAGACGAGAGCGGATCAGTGCGTGAGCCTAAAGTGGTGACCTAGGAAACGTCCCGGAGGGTTCACTTTGCAAGCAGCAGAGTATGGCGAGAGCAGGAGAATGCGCTATCCTAGGGTGGTTATCGAGTTAGGAGCAGGCAGCGTATAGGAAAACCGGAATAATGCGGCGCTGTCCGTCTACAGGAGGTCCTGAGAAACAAACCATCTGAAGGGGTGCTGCGCGCCGGTA
Organism: Amblyomma mixtum; assembly: GCF_055824585.1. NCBI lineage: Eukaryota > Metazoa > Arthropoda > Arachnida > Ixodida > Ixodidae > Amblyomma > Amblyomma mixtum. Next base: position 26,646,171 of record NC_143021.1, on the reverse strand, counting down.
GTGACGAACTGAAGACGAGTGCTAATCGATTAACTAGCGTGTGCAGGAAACTAAAAAGAGCAGTCTCTAACTGCGCATATGTGTATGCCACTTTCCAATTATGTGCCTCAATATATCCCGAAACAAAATTACCTCAAAATCTCTCTCTTAATCCCGCGGTCCACAGTCGTAACTGCCGTGTGAGTTTCATCCGTCTCCTAAACATTATGTGTCCTCATTGAGTGATATATAATTCGAAGAACAGAAGGGAGGGCCTAATAATTAGTATGCAGAAGAGTAAAGCAATATTCAACAGTTTCGGAAGAGAACATCAGTTCACGATAGGCTGCAAAGCGTGGAAAAAAATATAAAGGAATACTTAGAGTATGTAGCAACTCCAGATCCGGACCACTAGAGTCAAATAATCAGGAGAATAAGAATGGAGTAGACTGCATTTACCAGGTACCTTCAGATATTGACTGGCTGTTTACGAGAATCCCCCAAAAGGCGCCATATAATATTACTGCATTGTAGGTACTCACCTATGGGCCAAAGACGTGGGACTAAAGAAAAGGGTTTGAACTTAATACGGACATAACGCATCGAGTAATGGAAAGGAATATTACAGCTGTAATGTTATGAGACAGGAAGGGAACCAATGCGAGTTAGTGAGGTGCGAATCGAAACGAAGAAGATGGAATGTGCTCGGGCAGGGAATTTAATGTGAGAGCAGAATAACCAATGATTGTTAATGGTAACGCAGCGAAATCGATGAGAAGGCGAGCATAGCAGGTGAAGTGCTGAGTCAGGTAGGTGGACGTGCTTAGGAAGTTTGGGAGAGTACAGTGACCGGCGCTTTCACAGGAGAGGGCTAATTGGAGGGGTATGGAAGAGGTCCTAATTTTGTAAATACAGCAGAAGTAATAGGTTTGTTTCGTTTATGGAGGTTAACATCCCAAGGCAACTCAGGCTATGAGTGACGCTGTAGTGAAGGGCAATGGAAATGTCGACCACCTCATGTTCTTTAACTTGCGCTGACATCGCACAGAACACGGGTTTCTAGAATTTCGCCTCCATCGAGATTCGACAGCCGCGGCCAGTATCGAACCCGCATCTTTCGGGTCAGTAGCCGAGCACCGTAACCACTGAACCATCGCGGCGGCTGGAACTAATAGGCTCTTTTATGATAACGAACACGAAGGATGACTTTCCCAGGCGCCGGCAACGACGCCTTACATAGCGGCCTTTATACTTTCATTTGTGTCTACGCCTACGACAAGTACACCGTCTTTACGCCCTCTGCTCTTCATTCTTGTGTCCTACTCATCTGATCAAGGTGGCTTGTAGCGGAAGTGTATGCCTGGCATCCTGAAATCTCTAAAGGAACATGGTTTAAACTCAATGAATTTTGGGAGAAAATTTGTTTTCTTGGAAAACTTATGGCGGCTCTGGCTGAAGGGCGAGGCGTCAATATCAGTTATGGTCCTATGCCACGTTGCTGTCAACTGAGGGAGAAGGGATGAAATATTGTTACGAAGAAGACGAAGCTGGCAGTGGCGCGGGACGGAGCGCTCGCGCTAGGCCAGCGGCCATCAAATCATCTCTTATCCATCGTTTACCACGACTCATTCTTCGGCTGGCCGCCACGTAACAATATTTTTATGGCTACTGACGAGGCGGGCAGAAGGAAGCCGAAAATATATAATACGTGCCCCCGTACCTCCTTAGAGGTGTGAGTCGGTACCCATGTTCCCCTGCAAAGGGAGGAACGGCATTACAAACTGGAGAGCGTTTCAAGACGCCATCTAGTATGGGATCTTCCACCAATGGGCTACTGTGGAACCATGCGAGAGAAGCTGCTGTCGTTTCAATTTTACATTTCTTGCGTTCGGCAGAGCGGTGCAATCTAGTCGACGCTGTAAGGCGCAGCTAATTTGCTTCTAATTATACACACATGCGCTGGCTGAGTGGTCGCTTCTGCCCTTCATCTGAAATATTTCAGCAAGGAGCTAATGCCAATGCCATCAGTCAAAAGAATGGTTATGAACTCGAGACTTACCATGTATCATACTACCTAACTGCGCTTAAAGTCGGAAACAGGGAGAAATAAATGCTCTTAGGCAAATGAAAGAGGGACACATAAATGTGCTTTGGAATAGGCAAATGATATATTTGAACACGGTTAATGAATCATCCTTTCCCGACAATTTACTCCGGACAGGAGTCAAACTTTTTCTGATAGGCGAGTTAAATGTGCACAACTACCTTTATTGGAACAAAACAGACGCGCAAGTGCTGAAATGATGAGCACAGTAGTACCAGTAATCATTTATTATCTTGTGCAGAACATTTGGCAGCAGAGTTATTCGTCCCGTTTTTTCGACTACACGCTCAGCGGGTATTCTTTAAAGGGAAGCTGAAACGGTTTTTTGAGAATTCGAGATTATTCAAGAATTCGAATCTATCAAGCTTCTACATAAAGCATGCAAAGTATTTTTGCGCTAGCATCTAAAATGGTCACATAATCGTCGATTAAAACCACGACGATGTTTAGGCTTCTCCTCACTACGCTAGAGGAGTGCGAGGAAACTCGGCAGTGACGTCATTGTTGCCGAAATTTCAATGTCCGCTGCTTACGCCTGCATGCTGCAGTGCGTCGTCAGATGGCGCCAAACAATGCATTGTGAGCTTCACCTTCAATGGCGTCGGTTTTGTTCCATGGAATAACCGTTTCTTCGCTCGAAACGTAGTGTCATCATACGTGACGTCATTATCGGGGCTTCTGCCCGTCGCTGTGCACTTCAGAGAAGCCTGAACGTGGACGACGACTTTATTCGGCGACTACGCCGCCATTTCAAATGCCAGAGCAAAAAGATTTCGCACGATTTACCAGCACATTTCGCACATTCGGCAACCAAAAATTCATAGAATTCTAAAATCACTTCAGTTGCCCTTTAAGGTCGAGTGGGTGGTTTAGGCACTGACATTGTACTGACGCTTCTACCACCACGATTTTGCGGCATTCCACAGCATTATCTCTGTATATTCTGGTTCGATATGGCTTTCTAAGCACATGCGATCACGCAGTATGGACCAGTGCAAAACCCTTAGGAGGCCGGATACAACCTCGTTCGAATGTTTTCAGGACAAATACGTGAAACAGGACTTGTACCAAACGGGTACCACCACGCCAGATTCATGGAAGGAAAGAATTACGTAAGTTTTTCTCAAAATTCTTCAAAACGTAATAGGCGGGAGGACACAATGAAGAGTTGTTAATGCGACATCGCTTCAGAAGGGGAAAATTGCAACACATCTTGTAATTGGTAAAGAATGCAAAACGGGGATGCCTGCAGGACTCATCTAAAATGAAGTGCTCCTGAGCTGTTCACAACTTCTGCTGACTGTTTTATTGTTATCTAGGTGCCTCGGAGAGACATGTCCAGTTTACCTCGATCTTACTTTCGCAGTCATGATGTTCTGGTTGGTATCTTCGTTGTAACCTAATAAGGGTAGGAATATCTTTTGTTTGTTTTCAAGGAATATTTATTTCTATGAAAAGCACTGCGGGTTCTCTGCCTGCAATACACCAGTAGTTTCGGCTACAGATTCGCGACAACCGCAAATGCAAAGCACTGTTGGAGACAGTCCTCCATAGTGAGCGCATTTCGTTCACTTAGACTGCGGTCGTCAACCCTGTACTAGCGTGGCTTCCTCAGATTTTTCGTTGCTGTTTCTAGGGATTTCTTTTAGGACAAAATTCTCAGAAACAAAATGGAGGTGTCGCCATCACCAGCCGATTTCTTAAAGGTGCAGTGAAGAAGATTCTGAACTCGTCTTTTTGCCGCGGGAACTCAATCTACACGTTCCGAGCATTCTTAGAAACCTCAATTTATTGCCCTGTGTGCCCTGTGTGCCCTGTGGGCGGAGTCGACCAGCGCGTGGAGTGCCTTTCACCCGCTCCCGTGGCGGCTTGGCGCTGTGCTATCGGCGGAGTAATACGTAGTAATCCGTAGTAGCAAATAGTCCGCACGTATTTTTATTTCTGCAGGCTTATTTTGCGGCTATATTATCTGCGAATGAAACTATTTATTCACGGAAACCTAAAAACAAAATAAAGCGAAAGCAAAGCCTCCACGGAGCTGGCTGAAAGGCACTCCACGCGTTGGTCAACTCCGCCCACCGTACGGGGAGAATTAAAAAAATAAAGGTGGGAGCCGAACGTTAATTCGATTTAATTAGGGAAATCGGCCACACAGGACAATCAGTCGAAGTTTCTAAGAATGCTCGGAACGCGTAGATCGAGTTCCCGCGGCAAAAAAGACGAGTTCAGATTACTCTTCACAGCACTTTTAAGTAGACTGCGTGCGTCTACACCAAATTTATTGGAACTCATCTCAGAGTTTTTCCTATACTGTCATTCACTTCAAAAAACGGTAGCAGTGAGTCTTTCTCTGTGTGCACGTCATGAGGGTAAATAACGTGGCGGAAAAACTTTGAAATCTAAGAGAACATCCATTTTGTCACCTCCTCAAATGCCATTAAAGACTGTCAGAAATGTTCTGCTCAGAACGAACAGGTATTCATTATGAAATTTGATCATTAGCTGTTAATGCCTTTGTCATTAAGTCACTCCGCTATTTCTGTGGCTGCGTTCTTATGTAACACCCTGTTTAGAATGTATTCCATGCATTCGTATTTTTCTTTACCTGCTTTACAGATGTAATTAACGCTTTTGTTCACATCGGTAAACGGATCTAAAGCAGTCCCGATGTGTTCATTCTACAATTCCTTTACATTGCTCGCATATTCCTGTACATAAGCATTTTTGTATAACTTTGATGTATAAAGTGATATTCAGTTCTTGTTTCCTGTTGACTGTGCTTTCAAACTTGTTTTGTGACTTTCATTTTCGAACGCGCAGAACGGTGGGCAGCAGAGAGACAGAGGCCTCGTCAGGCATCGCAGCCTTTAGCCTCTTTCCGCGTAGTAGGCAATATGCCTGGTGATAAATAAAAAATTTGTCAAATGGTCTCGGCCATCAGTGCATATTTTGATGCAGGACAAACGTCAACATGCTTAGAAGGAGACTGTGTGTTTTCTTTTAATGCAAACCATTATCGGATGGGGTGGTCTTCAGTGTCCCTTAAATGCATAGAAATACTTAAAACACTATGCTTAAGATTGCTTGCTGTAAAGTGCAACGCAAGCATTTTGACTGCAAAGTAAAGACTCGACAATGACTGCACATTGAAGCTTACTTCCCCACGTAACGACGAAGATCTAAGTCAGTCGGAGGTGAGGTGGTGCTGTTTGAATTCTTCAAATCCAAGAAGACTTTCGTTATGATGGTTGCAGGGCCAAGTAACATGAAGATCAGCTGAACGCAGTCGATCCAAACCACTCCTCGGAGTCCGCCCTTTGTTAGGGAGAAAAATCGGAACCGTAGTGCACATCTGAGTAATTATACACCAATATGTAGTCTTCCTCGCAAAAGTTCTGCTTGTTGACCACGTGTGTTGAGCTATGTTAAAAGGTTAGTTGGTCACATGACCTTTCCAAGGAATGTGCTGTTGATCAGAAATTAAATCGTCTTGTTGACAAACACATTATAGACGCTAGGCGAGGCATAGACAGCGCAGAATTAGCTTAGAACGCATTAACAATTCGGTAAACTCACACTGTATGGTACCCATGATGACAAGAATGATATAAAAATTAGCGTGCACCTAATACCTCATCGCAGACCGCGAATTAAAATATACGGAATGAAAATTTCGGGAAGAAACGGCCATTATAAAGGGTCACAATGCATATTCCGGCTCTGTAGTCTGCTTGCATGCCAGGAAAAAATAGTAGGTGTCTAACGTAGTTAAACCGAGTAGACGCGCGAAAGCAGGTGTTCATTCTTCAATTGCGGGAGCCACTTAATCTTCGCCTTAAGCATATGGCGTGGCATCATTAGTGGCTTGATTCCCATATACGCAGAACTGGTCATTGTTACATACCATTCATACACGGCAGCGAGTCCTCATACCACTTCCAGCGCAGTGGCAGAGCAGTTAAGAAATGCGTCACTGAACTGGCACCTGGCTGTTTCTAACGCAGCCACGGCTAGGGATTGCGCGCCCCATGTTTCTCTTCCCGAGCAACCTCTCGCGCACCCCGAGCGAAGCTCTTCCGAACTTACCCGAGTTTATCGTATTAACTCGGGTAAATGCGGTAAGCAACTAGGATTGTTAGGCAAGGACACAAGATCGTACCTACGTACGCACGATAACAGAATGCTTGGTTGCTGTTGGTAGGCGTATAAGTGCGTTCGCACTCAAAGTTGCTCGATGGCCAATGGAATTACCATTATATTCCACAGTCCATATTTAAAGCGTGAAAGTTTTTTTTAACTGTATTATCGTGGTGACTACACTCGGCGCTGACAGGCGAGCAGGCATTCTCCTAACCGGTTTATCTTCACATAACGATTTCTCAACCTACAGAGATGAGATGAAAAGCAATTTCTCCCCGTGATTTCAATTTGCAGTTATTAAACGCTCACACAAAGCAGGGTCGTCTCTTCTTCAAGCCCATATTCTGAACCTAATAACTTGTGGGTTACAAGCGTCTCATGGATGTCGTATATGTGATTCTGGTGAGGACATTTGAATTCGCGCAATTCCCCTTCGGCTTGTAAACAGATATACTAAAAATTGGGAAGAGTGCATTGAACGCAATTTCCTGGACCTCGAAGAAGTTTTCTTTATACATGCATTTGCAAAATGCCTCAGGAAAAAAAAGTGAACATTGCAAACACTGGCACCAATTGGTTGGTTACTCTCCCAAGTGCATGCGCTACTTATAAAACACAAGACGCTAAGATGTACGACATAACTTGACATTAAGCACGACAGTAAGTACGACATTAAGCAAGTACGACATAAACTACAAAAACTTGAAGCTAAGACCCAAGCTTGAGAAATATCAGTCAGACGCCTTACCCGCTTTCGTAAAACGAAGTGGAGAGACGCTTTGGCGTTAGGTTGAAGACGGAAGTAAAGACCTCAAACGCTCATACCGCAACGGTGCACTTTGATCTATTGTGAGAACGCTGCTAATGCTATGTACGGGGTGTTTCTTCCTCATATACGTGCTCTTTATTTGTCTGCATGTAAAAACAGAATATTCTGAGTTTCCGGTGAGATCCCAAGCGCGTTTTAGAATTGGAACACGTAAGCAATGCCTCACAATGTTACTCTGGAATTTGATTATTCCTCAACGGTGATGCATTTTTCTGGAAGGTTAATAGAGCTCACTGCGGGGCTAGCTGGTGTTTTGACATCATATTCATATTCATTAGTCCAAACAGGACAACATGCATTCTATTAGCCTGTCCTTCTAACTGATAAAACATTAATGTGGTTCTGCCTGGTAGGAGTTCAGATCATGTTTCAGGTGTGCCGAAGAAATTTTGAGGCAGAAAGGCTGTCCATATGCTCGCAGTTTCTGGATGGGAGAAAGGGTATTGTTTTTCTTGTTATCCGTCTGGCTTCTGAATGAAGCTGTTGACTCAACTGGTACGTGCGAAAGCTGCGTGGTGGGTATTTAGGCGCACATTAGTGGAGAGATTACCAATCAATTGGATGACCCCGGGCTTTTAACAAGTATGAAAATGATATGCCATGATATGCAGGCGTAATAAGATATTGCCACATTCCTGGACATTCTCGTGGCGCCGTCTCCTGGCCGAACTGTCTCAACCGCCATCCTGGCTAGCCTTAGCCATGGTGGCGGGCGGGGCTTCTTCGTCGTCTCTTCTTCGGGTTCCGCTCTGGAGTTCGCTGCTACCTGGCGCTGTTCAGTAAAACGTGACCTGGCTGTCCCGACTGTATAGCCGTGACATATTTGGTGGAGCCGGCTGGGTAACGTCCCATGTACACTGACTCTGAAGACACCTTTGAAGCCATCCCTCAGTGCGTGGACACAACCCCCGTCCACAAAGGGAGCCGCCGCCTGCGAGGCCTACAGCCAGAGTTCAGCGGCCTGACAAAACCGGCAAGAGATATGACATCAACCACAGCTAGCCAGACCACTCAACATTTTGGAGCTGACACTCCCTTCGTACTTCACGCGCCCAGGTCACCGCCGACGTTCCACGGTGACAGGTTCGAGGATGTTGAAGACTGGTTGGCCAGTTTCGACCGTGTGGCAGCCTTCAACCAGTGGGACGGTGAGCGCAAGCTGAGGAACGTTTACTTCGCGCTAGAGGACTCGGCAAAGATCTGGTTCGAGAACCACGAGTCCTCTTTTGCCACCTGGGAGGTTTTTCGTCGCGAGCTGCTGGCGACATTCGGCAGCAGTGAACGAAAAGAGAAGGCGGAAGTCGCTCTGCACTCGAGATCGCAGCAGCCTAATGAGAGCGTCACCATGTTCGTTGAGGACATGATGCGCCTCTTCAGTCGAGCCGACCCTGCTATGGCTGAGGCAAAGAAAGTGCGGCACCTGATGCGGGGCGTTAAGGAGCAGCTGTTTGCTGGACTTGTCCGCGACCCTCCAAGGACAGTGGCCGATTTTACGAAGGAGGCAGTGAGCATGGAACGCTCCTTGCAGGAACGCGGTGCACAGTACGGCCGGCGCAACCCTACATCATGACCTACAGCGAGGCACTTCGACGGCCTGCGGCAGTGGCACAAGGTTTTTCACCTGTGCCGGCTGTGCAGTACCCACGTCCAACTGTGCCCACCACCGTGCCGCAGGAATTCCGGCCCGCCATGCGTAAAGCGGACATGTGGCGAACGCCGAGGAACCGGCCACTCTGCTACCACTGCGGTGAGCCCGGCCACATCCTGCGCCTCTGCCCCTGCCGTCGGATGGGTTTAAGGGGTTTCGCTTCAGACGCTCCTCGACCACGCTACGGCGAGCGACCCCTGGAGATTGAACAATACCTGACGTCCAACGTGCAGGCTCAGACCGTGCCGCGACGCCAGTCTCGATCCCCATCGCCCAGGAGACTCTCTTCTCCCAGCCGCCCGTCGACCTCTGGCGAATTCAGAGGCAGGTCCCCACGGCGGGAAAACTGAAGACGGCGTCCTCTGGGGGTAGGGCCGCCGCAGCTAGAAAGAAACAAGACCCTCCACTCGACGATCTGCAGCGACGACGAGACCAACGACCACCTGACCCGACGAGCCCACCGCCGACGAAGAGCCAGCAGTTGGCTTCTACGGAAATTCCAGTAACCACCGATAACTGTGAAGTAACCGCACTGGTAGATACCGGCGCTGATTTCTCTGTGATAAGCAGCCGGCTAGCCACGACCCTTAGAAAGGTTTTGACACCTTGGACTGGGCCCCAGATCCGCACAGCCGGCTGCCATGTTGTGACGCCGACCGGCGTTTGCACCTTACGAATTCAGATCCGCGGCGTCACTTTCCCCGGCTGCTTTGCTGTGCTTCCTGAGAGTTCTAAAGACCTGATTCTCGGTCTGGATTTCCTACAGGAATATGGGGCTGTCATCGACTTTAAGGAGCTGATCGTCTCGTTTGCGGCACACCGTACTGTTGGCGACGAACCGCAGCAACGCAGGTCTAAGTTGCGGGTCTGCGATGATAACGTGGTGATTCCGTCGAGAACCACCATGCTAGTAACTGTGGAGTGCGATGACAGCGCCGGCACTCATGGCATCGCTGAAGCCAACATGTCACTGCTCCTGGGTCGGCAAGTGTGTGTAGCTCGCGGGCTTATAGAACTGAACAATAAGCGAGCCGAACTACTGATAAAAAATTTCGGTTGTGAACCCCAACGTTTAGCGGCCAACACAACGATTGCTTATTTTGAAGAACTCGGGGAATGCGCCGGAGAGTACGCGTTGACAGGGACTACGAAGTCCGTGGAATCAACGAATGATCCGGTTAAACTCGACGTGAACCCGAATCTCCAGCCTAGTCAAAAACGCAACCTGCAGACTGTCATTGACTCTTTCCAGGACTGTTTTGCGTCAACCTCCAGAGTTAGGCAAACGCCGATAAGAAAACATCGAATTATAGTTGATGAAAGCCAGAGACAATTACGCCAGTCGCCGTACCGGATATCTTCAAAGGAACGGGATGCAATTCGAAGGCAAGTTCAAGAAATGCTCCGCGACGACGTGATCCAGCCATCGAAGAGCCCGTGGGCGTCGCCTGTGGTCCTAGTTGCAAAGAAAGATGGGACCCTCCGGTTTTGTGCTAATTACCGACGTCTGAACAAAGTCACTAAGAAAGACGTTTATCCTTTGCCGCGCATTGATGACTCCCTAGACCGTCTGCGCCACGCCAGATACTTTTCATCCCTCGATTTACGCAGCGGCTACTGGCAGATAGAGGTGGACGAACGTGATCGGGAGAAGACCGCATTTATTACCCCGGACGGTTTGTACGAATTCAGGGTGCTCCCCTTCGGCCTATGCTCAGCTCCGGCAACTTTCCAACGGATGATGGACACTGTGCTTTCTGATCTCAAATGGCAGTCGTGTCTTGTGTACCTGGATGATGTTGTCATCTTCTCCGACACTTTCGAAGAACACCTCAGCCGCTTACGCGCTGTTTTCGAAGCTATCCGTTCAGCTGGTCTCTCCCTTAAGCCCGAGAAATGTCACTTCGCTTTCCAGGAGCTGAAGTTTTTGGGCCACATTGTGAGCGCCAAGGGCGTTAGTCCAGACCCCGACAAGACTGCCGCCGTCGCTTCTTTTCCCATTCCTGCTGACAAGCGAAGTGTGCGCCGTTTTCTGGGTCTCTGCGCCTACTATCGGCGCTTTGTGAAGAACTTCTCCCGAATAGCTGAGCCCCTTACTCGCCTCACCAAAGATAACGAACCGTTCGTCTGGGGTCGGGAGCAACAACATGCCTTTGAAGAGCTACGCACGCGTCTTCAGAATACACCCATACTTGGGCACTTCGATGAGGCCGCTGACACAGAACTGCACACAGACGCGAGTAACGTTGGCCTTGGTGCGGTACTTGTACAGTGGCAGGATGGTGTCGAACGCGCAATCGCTTACGCAAGCCGCACGTTATCACGGTCTGAGGTGAACTATTCCACCACCGAAAAAGAATGTCTAGCTATTGTGTGGGCAGTAACGAAATTTCGACCCTATTTGTATGGCCGCCCTTTCCGAGTGGTGAGCGACCACCACTCGCTGTGTTGGTTGGCAAATCTCAAGGATCCCTCAGGGCGACTCGCACGCTGGAGCCTCCGACTGCAAGAATTTGATGTCACCATCGTGTATAAATCAGGGCAAAAGCACAGTGATGCAGACTGTTTGTCCCGTGCCCCACTTCCTGCCAGTCCCGTGGACCTCGATGACGATTCCCTTTTCCTTGGGGTCATTTCCGCGTCCACCCTGGCTCACCGCCAACGAGACGACATTGAATTACGGTCCCTGATTGACTATCTCGAAGGAAGCGCTCAGACTCCGCCCCGCATCTTTTCACGCGGCCTATCATCATTCTGCTTACGGGAGGGTATCCTGTACAAAAAGAACTATAGGTCGACGGAGCCTGCCTATCTGCTCGTTATCCCTAATGCCTTTCGCGATGAAGTCTTGCAGGCGTCCCACGATGATCCTTCCTCTGGTCACCTTGGTTTCTCCCGAACGTTGGCCCGCATACGGCAAAAATATTACTGGCCCAAGCTCGCGGAGGTTGTGAAACGCTACGTCCGAACTTGCCGCGAGTGTCAACGTCGCAAGACGTCGTCGACTAAGCCGGCCGGACTTTTACAGCCTATTGATCCACCACAAGTTCCTTTCTACCAAGTCGGCATGGATTTACTCGGCCCCTTTCCGGAATCTTCGCTGGGTAACCGATACATTGTGGTCGCCACCGACTACCTCAGTCGATACTGTGAGACGAAAGCTCTTCCCCGCGGAACAGCTGCGGAAATTGCCACCTTCTTCATGCACAACATCGTGCTTCGTCATGACGCACCCACGGTCGTTATAACTGACAGAGGAACGGCCTTTACCTCGGCGCTGACACAGGAAGTTATGCGACTCAGCGGCACGAGTCACCGACGAACAACAGCTTATCACCCCCAAACTAATGGACTCACTGAGCGCCTAAATAGGACGTTCGCCGACATGATTTCCATGTATGTCGACGACGACCACCGCAACTGGGATGCAGTACTCCCTTACGTTACGTTCGCATATAACACCGCGCTGCAAGAGACTACTAACTTCACACCATTTCGCTTAGTCCATGGTCGCGAGGCCGTGACAATGCTCGACGCCATGCTGCTTCCTGGTAGTGAAAACTCCACTGTCGTGGGGGCCGACCGCTTTGTTCACGAAGCCGAGGCCGCCCGCCAACTTGCTCGGCAGCATATCCGGCATCAACAAGAAAAAGACGCTCGCCGTTACAACCATCGCCACAGGGATGTCACTTACCAGCCCGGAGAACATGTTTGGGTGTGGAGCCCAGTCCGTCAACGAGGGCGCTCTGAAAAGCTTCTTCGGCGGTACTTTGGCCCCTATGAAGTGTTACGCCAACTCGGCGAGGTAAACTATGAAGTTCTCCCTCAAGGAACTGTTCGTTCCTTTAGGCGACCAACGTCCGAAGTTGTGCATGTCGCCCGAATGAAGCCTTACCACGCCCGCTAGCAGCTCACTCGTCTCAACCTTCTCTCTCTCCACTCGGCTCTTCACCGTGCGCACCCGTCCAGATGGTGATCGGCCAGAACCGCCACATGGAATTCGGCAACGTCAATATCCATTCCACACTTGCCGTGCTGTTCAACCACAATACGCTGCAGCTTGAATATTTCGTCGGACGGAGTACCCACGCTTCACTGTCGCGAACGCTGAACGACCGCGTGCTGCTCCCACTGGAAGTAGCCTATGTCCAGACGACTAACAGCGCAAAGATCATGGCATTCTCCATCCTGACCGTCCATATGCTCCAGCTATCCGCATCTATGATGATTGTCTTAATGCCTCCCTCTCCTCGCGTACGAGATCACGACGGCCGAGAAAGTGGATTCCGCGCCCGTCGCCGATACCTACTATATACACCAGGACTACTGCGCCTCTGCAAGGGCACTCTATGATCAGCGGATGTTCGTGCCCCAAAAGCCTGTGCCCGGGGAAGCGGCTGCCGGACCACACGCCCTCCAGCGCCGCGGGAGGCGCTTTGCAGAGGGGGGAAGCAATGCCACATTCCTGGACATTCTCGTGGCGCCGTCTCCTGGCCGAACTGTCTCAACCGCCATCCTGGCTAGCCTTAGCCATGGTGGCGGGCGGGGCTTCTTCGTCGTCTCTTCTTCGGGTTCCGCTCGGGAGTTCGCTGCTACCTGGCGCTGTTCAGTAAAACGTGACCTGGCTGTCCCGACTGTATAGCCGTGACAATATCACATCGAGAACTTTTTTCTCTTAAACACAACGCTTTTCATATAATAAGAAAGCTGATTATTAACCCTCACCAGTGCTGTGTAGAGCGTCCCACAGAACCCGATGATGATGTTGCACCACACCAGAGGAGCCCCAAATACTGTGAAAATTCAGAAGTTTCTCGGTTTCAATTTTCAGAAGAGTGAATAGTAAAAACTGCACGCAACGATCATTAGTAAGTGTGCAGCAAGAAGCGGGCTCAGCGGTATTTATGGTGACCTAAAAGTTATGTGGTGTGATTTTTAACGCTATTTTGACGCTGCTGCCATTCTTAGCACTTAAAGGTGACTTTTTTTCTGAGTATAATTTCAAAGCCCGACGGCATACGCAAGAAAAGTGAGATTGCTAAGGAACTCATGAACAAAACACTTTTCGCAGCAGCTGGAGCCGGTAGCGTAGTTAAATTCGGCAGCGTACGTAGGTGTAAACAGTTCCGAATCCACGGTTCCGAGCATATATCCCACTCACGCTCAATCCAGACGACGTGTCATATGCACCTACTCCTAGCTCTCTCCCATTTATCAACCTCCTTATGCCTTGCTAATTCCTTATTGTCAGTAAAAGGCCTCCACTTCAGCATGCTTAAAGTAAGTTTCGATTTTTATAGTTCGTAAGACCATCGGCCCAGTTCTCAAGTTTTTCAACAAAAATAAAAATAGTGCGGTGTGATCATCCGCATGGTTTACAGAGATTGCAGCTTGCAGCGAGGTGTGGGTCATTCGCTCTTTCTGAATAAAGATGCGCGATGATATTCGCATTCGAGAAGCCGCCTTCGTGGTAAGAGCACAATAATAAGGCTTTTATATTAGATTTATTACACCTTATGTTTACTCTTCTTACGTCCTTAGCGCACGCAGATGCTTCGCAGGCAGCGAAGACGGCAACAGTGATTGACCGAGTGCTTCGGCACCTAGACCAATCAATGCTAGCGAGTTTAAATATGGGCAAAATTAAAAAAATGATTGAGGAGGTGCCAGTGCACCTAATTAAATATAATTTGGGGCAGAACGTCAGAAGCACACATTTATGGTAGCAACGACAGGTATCGGGAATTGTAGCAACGTCTAAAGGCGGTGCAAAGCCACCTCTCAACAGTGATTTCTGCCTTTGTATTTCGAAGGAATGAAGGAGGCAACAGAGCAAAAATAAAGGTGCTTCCCTAGACTTGGCTTCTAGACAGATCCCATCATGATGCCGAGCCTGCACCTCTGATTTCAATTTTGTTTCGTTTGCCTAAACATCATTGCTTACCTTGCTTCTGCATCAAATAGCATGTCCTTGTCTATTTTCCTTCTTGACTTTAAGTAGGATGTCATTACTCGCGTTTGTTACCTCTTCTTCTCCTTTATTGCTGTGCCCGGTGCTCTCTTCGTGTCCCTTAATGTTGGCAGGGCACATTTATTTTTCATTATAATTTTCTTTGCACTCTAATATATGTCCTTTAAAATCATACCAATCGTTTTTCTCTCCATAGCTCGCTATGTTGTTCCCAATTTAAATTGTTTTCACTCCATTAGCCTCCCCGTTTCTATCCCTAGGCGAGTACTGGTAAGATACAGCGGTTAGATATTTCTCTTTATCAGCATCAACAGCTCATAACTTGAGCCAGAACAAAATAGCGCTATTTAAAAAGGCCTGTTTCGCAACCTAGTATTCATGATCGTGGGGCTGAGATCCTCCGCTGACAGGCGTTGCATCTTACATTCTCTCCCTGATTTGCATTCAGAAGCAAATGGCTTTAACTTATGATAAAACTTACCTGTGACAAGTGTCAGGCTGGCCGCGAAAATTCCCAGCGCACCAGCGCTTTGCTGAAACATCAGAGTGATTTTGATCCCAGTGTATTAGTAGCATATTCCTTCTCCGGAGAAACGCCTTGACTTTTTGCGTCCGTGGGTGTATGTGTGTGCGTGTCTGTGAACCCTCCATCCTACAGAAACCTCTCTCGAGGATGGGCATCCTCGGGAGTCCACTGGTAACCCACTGGTTCTCATTAATGTCAGCCTAATAAGATTTGGGAGCCAGTAAACTGGATTACAGTAGACGAAATGCAAGCAAGCAAGAACCAATTTGGAGCAAGAACCAATTTAAGCTGAGAAATAATAGTTCTTATGCTGAGGAAAACGGGATACGATGGCCCTATTTTCTGGTTATCTTGAAGAAACCCTACCTTCTCAAGCAGAGTTTGTAAAATTAGATTTCCATTACGAGGCCTATGATGTTGCAGAATAAAATGAAATAAGTCAAACATTGAGTCAATGTTATACCTTTGCTACACAATTGCCATCATACTGCTTGTCGCACTGTGTGCACAGTTTTGTGATAGTCCGTGAACTGCCAGGCACAGAGACTCCCCCTGCTTGCACACTCTCTGTTTGCCAAAATATCTCTTTTGGTGCTAACAACATTGTCGGGCCCGGCGACTCACATCCTGGTGCAGATTGCTCATTACTCAAAAAACTCATTACTCATTATTCATTGCTCTGAAAAACAAAGCCACTTGCGTACAATGTAACTTCTATAACCTCACAGATCCCTTTCCATAGCCGAGAGTGCTAAATTATCACTTTTTAAAGAGAGTACAGCCTTCGACACCCTTGCGTAGAGCGCTCGAGGAGTGCGCACCAGGCAACCAAAGCTGGAATTATGCAGTAGCCTGACAGTCCGCGGGCAAAGTTCTCTTCCCACAGCGCTTGAAAAGTCTAAGTGGATCAACATTTTGTGAACAGCGTTGTTTATAAAGTAGCAGATGCGGCGAGGTTTCACATTCTTTGAAGGGCAGCGCACCACCCGAGCGCTGCGCTGGGGTGACGCATAGTGTACAGAGGGAAAAACACGTGTCCAGAACGACCGAATTGTTTCTCCCGCAGCTTCCAAAACCACTGCGACCAGGAAGGCAGAAAATGACGATGAAATACTACGAGTTCAATGGCACATCCTTACATACAGACCACTTTAAACCAAATGTTGTTACTAGACATCGCACATTCAGCCCGAAACACACCCAGAACGTGTTATAGGCAAGCGTTTTGTCCTCTGTACAAAGCAGAAGAAAGGAAAATTGCAACGCTCCAGTTTCAGGCTTGCATGGAGGGCTGGAATAGAACTTAGTGCCGGTGAAAAATGGGCAATCGGCAAATGCAAGCTGCAAAAATCATTTCAGTCAATACAAGCAGTACAGGAATGTGTTCATATTAAATGTGGTTGTTGACTCAACAGGTTAACGGTTCCATTGATACTACAGGAAATTCGCAAAGGCATCAACGTCGGCATTGTAGGGCGGACCACTATGCGGCATTTCAAAGATTTGAAGTGAATTTCAATGGATTCAAATAAGCCTAGTTTCTGTAGCTTGGGAGGGGTGCGCACAAATAGTGCAATATTGAATAGATAGCTGCTCCAGAAAGCCTAGCTAATCACTGAGGCAGATTAAAATATGCATCTGTGTGTGAGCAAATCAATTTAGGCACGTAGAAAAGACAAAGAAGATTAAATAAATCTGGGAAGTGTTTTATACTGACTGTAGCTTATTGTCGGCCGAACATCGCAGTAACTCAGGAGGCAAGTAAGCATGTTTGTGGCAGGCAGTCTCAAGCATTCTCAAGGCTTCAAAAGTATATCCTTAAACAAACTGATTCAGCTGGCCCAGAGAGAGAGCTGCTGAGGAACTGCTTAACGCCATTTGAGCAATATGGCGATCAGATCTGGAACAATACCATTTTGAACATTTTATACAGTTTCGAACTGTCAATATTCTGACCTACAAGGAACCACCCGAAAAATCATCTACAACTAACAGGACATCATTAAATTTCTGCACTTTCAGAGCCAAGAATTAGATTGGCACAAACCCTGTCATGACCAACCAGGCGCTTCAAGATCACAGCATTTTGCTGATTTTAATAAAAACCAAGGTACCACATCAACTTCATTTTGCGGAGCATTTGTCTAATAGTGACTTAACACTGCTATGCGAAAAAAAAAGAAGGAATTAAGACAATTTTCTGAACATTTTTTCGTCACTTGTTATGCAAAACTTGCTCGGCGAACAGTTTTGACCGGGAAGCAGTGTCCATATTAAAATGGCACGAATCTATGTGGGTTAATCGCCATCAGAGGTACAAGCTGCTGCCATACTTTCCTTCGGAATAACATCAAATGCAATCCTTCTGGCATACACGTGCATGAGTTGACACGTATTAGGAATTTTTACACTATGAAGCAGTGATGATAAAATTGCAGCAATGATTGTTGTTTCTAATCTCCTGATACCTTGTGGTCACAACCTAAACCGATAACTACTGCCTTGGCTCAGCCCACCATCATGCAGAGGAAGCTGGGCTCAGTCACCAATTCATCACGCAAATATTTGTTGCGTACATAGGTTCACATAGCCGCAAAGAAATAAAAAATGACGCTCTGGAAAGACATTGACACTGGACACCAATGTTTTCACAGGTAACACTGTGACGACGGCCAGTCGTAACCAGACAAACCTTCATCACAAAATGTGCTGTACGGAGCACCAAGCAGTACAATGAGCGCGACGCTTCTGTTGTTTAGGCGGAGAACAGTCCGACGGCTGTGCGGCCGAGATAGTGTCGCGTCACACATGCGCCAGTCATAAAGCACACACCGACAAGAACTGCCATCAAAATCGACGCTGGATACATAGCAGAAACTAAGTCGTGTGCTCGTTTCCGTCGCGGTCACCGACCCAGTCACAAAAAGTGTGACTAGCCGCAAACTGCTAAGTTCTTCTCATCATTCGAAAATACGGCGTGCGTAGTGCGCAGGTGCACATTTCGTGCCTTGGCTGAAAAGCACTCGCTCCGATCATAGTTACTTTGATTACGCGGACAGGACTCTTGTCACTGTGCTATGCAGCTCATGCATGCACAGGAAATTTACCGAGCGCAGCTACTACTTGCCGCTGTCCGTGATGAGCTCGCAATAATTTGGAACGCTTGCAGCAACCACAAACTGCTCTAAATGATTCGTGGCATAGCCACCACGCAGGTCTGGCGTAAGCTTGATGACCGTTGACGACGCATATCGAGAATAGAACGCCGCGTCTTGCAAAGGTCCTTTGAATCGACGCACTTCGTGCATTCACGATCGCAAGAAGCGATTGGCATAAACCCTTGGAACCACTTGTTTACAACGGAGTGAAGATACCGCGGTCGCCGCCGCAGCGGCCGCACATCAAGCAGCCATTTTTTGTGTCCACAGAAGTAACTTCATCTCACGCGGTCGCACTCCTGGGCGTCGTCTGCTCGAGTGCGCCCACGGGATATTTTTTGGCAATACGTCCCCTTATTTTCGGCTGGACGGTCTGTTTACGCTATTGCGTTCCTATCTTCCACATCGGATGATCCAGTTTTAGGTTATTGCATTGAAACCGACGCTTTCACTTACCGTGAGGAACAAGTAACTGGCACAGGCTGTTAATGAAATGGCCGAGTTGAATCGCAGCCGAATATACTGCAAAGATAGAAGGGTGAGGTAAGCATTGAATGAATATAGATGACATGGTGGGATGGCAGTAATATTACCAGGAATCTTTGTACTGTTGGTTCGCTTGCGCTCAAAACTGCCGACATGCGGCTTCGTCACTTTGTGATGCAAGACGCGACCAGGTTTATCTAGATCAGTCGCATCCAGGTGGAGACGATTCTGCGTCGTAGCAGACTGTTGTGGTTACTTTGCATGCGCATTTCGAAAGTTCGCTATCAGCTTGAAATTCAGGACAGCCGTGAACGGCGGGCTTTTGTTCAACGACCACCGAGCGTGCTTGTTACGCTGCCTCCGAGTGATCCAGTTCTCTGTGGGCGCAGGTCTGCCCAGTAAAAAGTTTATTTCAAGCCCTCTCCACTTTCCGACCACTGCGTTACACTACATTCAAACACAATATGTTCCTGCTCGTTTGCCGAGTGTAACGGCAATGCGAAAAATAAAACAAATTTTAAGGCGAAAGCCTTTAATGTCTCATCGTTGTAAGCAGCAGTTGTCGACAGAAATGTCACGCTTTTGAGTTGGTCGAAACGGTCGTGACGTCATAGTGCGCGAATTTCAAACGGGGCCAATTGTACTTTGTCTAGTGACCATGCAACCAATTGAAGGAATCGTATAGTGATGCTCCAAGTGGGACTGAGCTTAGTTAATTGCTTAACTACTCAATTAGCCTAATTAACTTTACTAGTCAGGCCGTATAAATAAATAAAACCGAGTAGGAAATTGGTCGAGCTCGGGAATCGAACCCCGGTCTTCGGCGTGCAAGACGAGCATGCTATCCACTCCGCCATTCCAGCGCGATGGTTTGGAATGAACAAAGGCGCGTCTAGTGAATACGATGTCTTCGCTCACTCCCATCCTCCTCCCTTCCTCCTGGCGAGGTTTAGGTGTCCACCGAGGTATGAGAGACAGATACATTTCCTTTCCTCAAAAACCAATTTACCGACGAGCGAGGCGTAGAACCGAATGGGCGATGGCGTTCTATGGACTCCCTGGCAGCGTTGCAAGACGCTGTCGCGTTCCACTCTTAGAGGCGAAGCTTAACATCCTAACCACACTCCAGTGACCACACTTTAGGTAAAAAAAGTACCCCCTGAATTTTGACGCCTGTCCATCGAGATATACGAGACAGTTACTGCGTAATTTACTTTCCTCAAATACAATTTTTGCTTTTCTTCATTAAGGGCCCTCTTTGGCTTCTTTCACTCCCACTTCCTCCCTTCCTCTACGGTGCGATTCAGGTGTCCACCGAAATGACAGAGAATTACTGCGCCATTTCCTTTCCTCAAAAAGCGTTGCGTCCAAAGGGCAAGGCGTCGCGCCGAACGGGTGGAGGCGTTCCGTGGAGTCCCTGGAAGCGCTACAACACGCTGTCGCGTTCCACTCGTAAAGGCGATACATAAGCGTCATTAATTGGTTTATGGTTTATGGGGTTTAACGTCCCAAAGCGACTGAGGCTATGAGAGACGCCGTAGTGAAGGGCTCCGGAAATTTCGACCACCTGGGGTTCTTTAACGTGCACTGACATCGCACAGTACACGGGCCTCTAGAATTCCTCCTCCAAAGAAATTCCAGCCGCCGCGGCCGGGATCGAACCCGCGTCTTTCGGGACAGCAGCCGAGCACCATAACCGCTGAGCCACCGCGGCGGCTATTTAGCAGTGAATTAGTATTCAGGCATTAATCAGTAATTAAGCATTAATTAGTGATTTGTCATCACTTAGTAATTAGAACTCGATTATATGTGACGCCACCAGTGCCACAGAAGCAGCGAAAGTGGTGCGGAAGACTCTTTCACCTCTACGCACTTTAGACAGTCAAAGTGCCCCCTGATTTTTTTGTGCGAAAGCGCAGTTCCAATGGGCAAACTCCGAGCAAGATCTCACGATATTTGCGGGTTTGTGCAGATCTTGCGATATACATGAGTTTGAGGCAAGTGAAATAGACGAATAAATAAGAAATCAAATAAATATTTGGGGCTGGGATTCGAACCCGTTGCGACGCGAACAGACCAGCTTCCGAACACACGATACGACACGATACGATATGAAGCATTACGAACACGCAATAGCGATAATCGTCATACGAAATCCCTATTTCTGACATTTAGTCCGTAGCTCAGGTTACAAAAAACGCTCCTGCAACGCATTACCAGCGTCTTTCTCTGTACGGGGGAGCATTTTGTTTTTACAATGCAGAAAAGTTCGGCGTATGAGTGTTCGCGCATCATGCGGGTCTCATTGTACACCCACAGTAAAAGGTTTATGGAACTTAATATTAGCTATAAATCTAATTCCTTCGCTCTTTTTTCACGCCACACAAAAAATTTATAGTTGGCCCTATTTTAAGTCAAGTTTATAGTGCACCCAGAAATCTCGAATAATGCACCCTACATGCAAGTAACTAAATTTCTTCGCGAAGTCCTGTTCTCCAAAAGTATGACAGGAGGTGCGCATGGCTGCTTATGGTAAGAGGCATAAGAGAAATCGCATTTCTTGCTGTGATTACGAAGCACCAGATGCACCTTTTAAAAGAAGATATACATGCACCGTGATAACATCACGTTGATACGCTTCGTGTAACGCGCCTTACGTATCCCAGTTGAAGAACACCGCAGAAGAGTTTCTGCCCTCACAAGTTTTCCGTAATGTCTTTGACCAGTACTTGTGGTTGCACCAGAAATGTTTATGGTAACAAAAGAATTTTGTGTAGTTATCACCGAAATTACTACATACCACCGAAATGTTGTACAGAGAAAACTACAGCACTAACTAAAAGTGCCACAAAAAATTGAAATATTTGTCATTACGACAAAACTGCAAAATATCATTCATTTTTCACACCGTTCTTCCGTTTTTTCTGACTGGCCTTCGCTAATGAGAAGGAATTGGAAGCAAATACACATGTCCTAAAACTTTAAAAACAAGAGCAGAGCAGGTGGCACAAGACGAAAACTATGACGCATGCATTGATCGCGCTACCATGGCATAAGAAGCAAGGGGTACAGCATCAAGCACTTCGCCGCAAACTAGTAGCTGCTTGAGGTCACGGCTCGCGCCCGCCGGAGTACTTCCGTTGCGAGTGCTGGTAGGGGCACCGGGGATGTGCGGACACACGTTTCGCTGCTCTTAGGATTGCACGTGGCGACCGGCACTAGACGGAGTGACGACTGCGGGAGCGAAGTGACAAAGTTAAATAGACGAGATTTTTCCTTTACTATTTTTAAAGTAACATGCATTTAGATTTACGCTAGTTAGGTCGAGCAGGTTTGGTCAGGGACAGCTAGTCCCAGGTAGCTGTTAGAAAGTCTGAAGGCAATAGAGAGGAAGGAACAAGGCAAATTCCAGAAGTCAGGTCACACTCAGTGATAAACGGAAGCAGGGACCAGTAGCTAGCAGGACAGTATCCATGTGCTGATCGCCAGTAACTCAGCAATGAGGAGGTGCAAAGGAGCTGTAATGTAGCGGGTAAAGGGTGATAGGCGGGTATCAGTCGGGACTTTCGCTGGCTGGACATTGAACGCTGTGCTGAGAGAGACGACAAGCAAACTGTCCGAGAATGTTGCAGGGCGCAGTCTGGTAATAGTTGCGGCGGGACGGAATTATGTCCTCAAAAATGGCAACGGAGCACAAATGGAGGACAGGCCAGGTCTGGGAGTTGGTGATATAAGTGCAATAGCACAGCAAGTACAGATTGTGGTGGGCACAACACCGGAGGTGCTAGGACAGAACAGAGAGGATGGCAGGGGCATGGTAACTATAAGTAAACCATGGCGAAATGCATCAAAATGGCAGAAATAAAAAAGTGTGTGCGGCAGGTGTTGGCCGACAGCTTGGACGACATGGCGTCCATTTTAGTGGAAGGCTGGGAGGAGACATCAGCTGGCGCCCGGTGGGCCATGCAGTAGGCTGTTTTAGTTGCCGATGGGAAATATGGGCGAAGTGAATGAGGAAGCGATGAAGAAATTAATAATGGAGTCAAAGCCCAATAAAATGGCGGCAAGAACGGTCAGGAAATGAAAGCACGATGAAACAGGCGTGTACTCTCCGTACTAACACATCTCAGGGATCTAGGTCACCCGCGGTTTATCGATGGCTATGTCCGAAAAGAGGACAAGACATCAAGGGAGACGAAAAAGGAAAGGGTAGGTATGCTGATGCATCAAGTAAACAATTGGCAAAGAATATAATCAGCTTGAATATAACATGTCTCGGTATCGGAAACAATTGCCAGTAAAAGGACTTGGGGGGGGGATAATTATTTAGAGACAGGGTAAAAATGCAGGCAAGAAAACAATAACCTAGTTAAGTGTCTCACTGACGATATAAAACAGTTTTGAGACAGTGCTGATACTATTCTGGCGGAGGAATGAATGGCCACATCGATGATCTGGATGGATACACAGATTGTAACTGTAAGTTTATGCTAGACGACTTCTGTGAGTGGTGCAACCTGTTTATTTTAAATAGAAAACCTAACTGTGAGGGGCAAATCACGACGAAAATCTGGAATGGTCACACGACCACTAACTTTTATGTAATGTCGCTGGGAATCTTTAGCAAGGGACCAAAAATGGAAATGGACAGAGAGGAAAGTACAGCCTAGGAAGTAATTATTAATGTATTAGTCTGCACATGGGAGCCGTGATTAAAATCAAAATGCAGAAAAGGTAAAAAGGCACCGCAAAACAAACGACTGACAAGTACCGCTAATAGCAGCAGGAATCGAGGAATCAACAGAGAAACGCCACTTGCAAAAATGGGGTTCTAAACAGGTAGAACAACTGGCCAGTATGAAAACGTAACAAGTAAATGTGGAAAAATGCTGGAAAGAAGAAGCAAAAAGCTGGTCTAATAAGAAAATTGAGCAGGCCATCTGACAACGACGGGTGGCCTCAAGGGAGCACAGCGAGAAAAAGAAGGCGCAGTTATCGCAAGAGGAAACCAAAAATGAAAATCTTATCAACAAAAGGGAGAAACTACAGGTCCTCGTTCTGAATAAAATAAAGCAGTTCACTGATCGCTATTTGGCGCAAGTTCATGACTGAACTGACAGTGGGCCCAGAAAATACTGGAACCATAAAAGCTGTCTGGGTAAAAAGTCTCGAAAAAAGCAGGAATGGATTTAAGGTAATGTCACATAATATTTAGAGGTTGGCGACAATGTGAATTACACTGCATGAGCGGAGTAATTCACGAGGGGCAAGGTCGCAATCTCCCATCTGAGGTAGGAATACAGGCCAACATGACAGAAAGCAGCTCAGAATTTGGCAATCTTAAAAAGGAAAAGGTGCACGCAAATATTCCAAAATGCACTTTAGAAGGGAGGCATGAAATTATAATCAACGGCGGTTAATTAACTTAACCGCTGCACAACTGCTCCAGGAGGTTTATGAGGATTTGCAGGGACCTATTAATTGGAAGCATAGAATGACCTTCAGGGTATATTGTAATTAATCCAATATGCCATCGTGTCATACCCATGATGCGGTCCCCTCCAAGCATTTTTACAAATGCATACTTATAATTATTTCCGGGAAGTTGCAAAGTGTGACAAAGAATGATGCGAAGTTTAGCAGCAGCTTCACAAATGATAATCGAATAGTAAAACACCACAAACTAGTTTGTTCTTATGTATTTGTTGTTGTTTCGTTTAAATCGGTTTGTGACAATTTCCTCTGCCGCTCAACACGTGGTCTCATCGTTCTTATCTTCAACACAAAGAAACCTGGTCCTGGACACCATCGTCGTCGTCTTTCCTGTCTTCTAATTAGACACGTTTAGCATAACGTATAATTTGTTACCGCTGCCTTCACCGGAGTACCGAGTGCTTCCACTCCCCTCCCAGTGCACACCCGCAGTGCGCACTCGCTGATTGGTCCGCATGCGGCAGCCGAGCGCGCAGCGACATTGTAACTGGCGCTATCTCGTGCCCTGAAGGCGATCTGCGCATGAGCACTGACGGCGCACGTGGTCCTGGATTTCCCTTAACGGTAACATGAAACGCATATTGTTAAAGGTGCCTAATGATTTCTTCTCGACACATTAGCATTTGAAACTCATAGCCACAGACTGACCTCAAACACAGATGTAATGCGAAGTTCATAGAACACAGGCAGGAACAAGTGGGCCACGAGCGGCGCAATGGCCAGGACGGTCAGGTTGTTCCAGGCGAGGTGGAATCCATACGCGTAGTAGTGGCCCGTGAAGCCCACCAGGCCGGTGGAGGAGACCTTGGTGGCCACGATAGACGCGGCCAGAGGAAGCACCCGTAGGGCTCGGCTTCCCAGAAACACCTCGGCGGTGGAGTTGGCCAGGCGGGCCTTGCGCCGCAGCGAAAAGTACAGGCCCAGTCCTAGGTTCAGGGTCATCAGGGTGCCAAAAACGGCGTATTCGGCGGCGAGTGTCATGTCTGCTGTGGTTGGTTGACCAGAGTGCTGGCCACGGTAGAGGCGATCCTTTACTAGGACTAAGCTGGCCCCTGTATTTTTTCCTCTTTCCACTTCGGGTAATCCGGGCAAATGTGGTGGGCCTGCGAGTAGGAAATATTTGTTTGCAACCTTTTCGTAACAGAAGGTTCGATTGTATTGACGAAAGATAGGCAGTACTAGATGTTGTGACGAGGGAGGGGCGTAAGCCTTGCGGTAAACAACAGCGTAAATTTATTAAGAGATACCCTCTAAAGAGATACCGAGAAGTAAATCGCCAGCTTTTATTTTCGATAGAGCCATAGAATACGGCGTTCACAAGGCAGAATGGGGAAAGCCGTGTAGATGATATTTAAAAATCTCTGAATGGTAGAGACAAAGAGATTCTGGCCTCAAATTTTGCTCAGGTAACGATGTCAGGTAACAACTGGTCCAGATGTCTTCATCGAACCCAAGCGTCGAGCTTTAATTCCATCGCTATCAGAGCTCCCAGCACGTGGTCGCCGCACGCGGAAACGACTGCCGAACTATAGTTGTACATTAAAACTTTCTCCAAAGAAATTATAGAAAAATACTGGACACGTCAAAAAGCTCCTCTTTAAGGGTGTGCGGTGATAGTGTGTTGGATTAAAAACCATATATGCAGAACGTCATTTTCTACATTCATAGATCCACGCCAGTCCTCATAGCCATCCTGGCTCAGTGGTGCAGCGGTTAAGAGATGCGCCACTGCCCTGAAGTGGCAGGTGCTCCCAGCGGTGTGCCCTTTGCGGCTCAGGTTGCTCTTCCTGAGCAACCTGGAAAAACTGCCACGGTACGAATTTCGTCATAATCCAGTGGGCAGATTGCGATGACGCCACAAGGTCACGTGACCTGGGTGGCCCACCTGCCTCCTAGGTCGCTCTCTAGAAATCAAGTGCCAGAGCCATGCTCGTGATTTTTCGCAAAAAAAGGCATATAACCCAGAGACCGGATTTTATGGTGACCGGGTACTTTATCGCGTTAAAGCAAGCTAGCAGGAAAGCGAACGAACCTTTCCTCGACTGAACAGGCTACTCTAAACCAACTGGCTCCTATAACCGATGTAGTCACTTATCCAGCAAAGGCGGTAGCATAGTCATTGTTCCAGTAGAAATAAGATACAAAAGGAGAAAAGCAGGCAGCTCAACAACCCTTGACAGCATAAAAAATTAGGTGCCGATCCCACGCTTGTGTTTATTATTCAGGGAACTGATAACGCAATCAGACAACTTCTTAAACCTGTCAATCAATCAAGCAGGATGCTTTATTTACTGGTTAAAATGTCGAAGGTTTCCGCAGAATACTTGTTTACAGCATGCACCCCGGACAGCCCTATCGTTTGGAAAAATAATACGCCCGCTGAGAACATGTCAGCATTTCTAGACACATAAAATGCAGATATTCCACAACTCCTTGCCTCCTTAGTCTGGGACACACTGCAATTTCCTGGAACAACTGTTTCTCTTATGACGCAGCTGCTATACCAGCTGGTACCATACAGGTAAACTGGAAGTATCTCTCGCTACTTCAGTTATAATCATGCTCAAGAGTTTTCACTTCCATTCTTCTTTTTACCTTAAATTATTTGGGAAAAGTATGGGAACTCCATTTACAACGATCTATGGCAGCATATTCCTGTGGTTACTGGAGTGTATGCTTCCAAATTTAGTTTTTAATTTTAGACCTATGCGAACACAACAACACGGAAGACGACAGGACGAGCGCTGAACTGTCAACTTTTATTTCCAGAAAAGGCGAACCTGTATTTAAGAGGTGCATATAGGGCACATGACCCAGGGAACCGGAGAAATTGGAACAAAATAAAAACTGCTACTGCAGAAAAAATCAGTGCAGGAAGAAGCGTGACTGAAGCTCAAGAAACTTCATGACCACAAGCCAGCTAGAATGCCTAGCATACGAAGCTCTCATAAGGAATAGAGCTGGAGCTCATGTCATATCTCTCGGCCTACCACCACACCCACACAAACCTATGAAGTTGGAAAATTTTTTCTCTAAACGAAAAAAAAAAGAATCGATGAGTTCCAACAAGAACATACACCCAAGGCTTAAAACGGAATAACTTACAAGATCTTATTTCGTGTTTTAACACTGAAAAAATCAAATTGCTTTCCGCTGAGCAAATTATGAGAGCCAACGATAACACTTCCAAAAACTTATAGGGGTTCAGCGCTGCTGCACAGGATGACGAGCTTTAGCTCTGGTGATATGACACAACGCTTCTTTCACTGCTGTTATTTCTAGCCTGGCCAGGAGCTTTGGCTATGTGATACCGGGAGAGCTGAGATCTGGGCGAGTTGGTATGCGTTCATACTAGTGAACACCGCAAAAAGGCGGGACAACGACAAGACAAGGGCAGTTCACCAGTATGAGTGAAACCAGGAGATGCATCGAGAAAAACCAGCTCTCTGTTGAAAGCATCAAAGTGCACCGTAGTTCTATGCACAACCCACTTTTATGCCCTGCATGCGATGTCAGTGCACGCTAAAGATCTTACTTGAGCCTCCGGGACATGAACGTTTGAGTGCAGTGGGGCCGTGCGGGGGCCCAAGGACCTGTGTGTCCCAAACTCCCCTGTTGTAAATAAAGTTTTCACCGGCACCACCATCCACATGGTCGAAATTATTCCTGATTCCTCCACTAGGGCA
This sequence comes from Amblyomma mixtum, assembly GCF_055824585.1. Taxonomy (NCBI): domain Eukaryota; kingdom Metazoa; phylum Arthropoda; class Arachnida; order Ixodida; family Ixodidae; genus Amblyomma; species Amblyomma mixtum. The sequence goes on along the minus strand of NC_143021.1, from coordinate 26,618,151 downwards.
CCTTCTTCCTCCTTTCATCTTTCAATCCCCCCTTTATCCCTTTCCTTACGGCGCAGTTCGGGTGTCCACCGAGATGGGAGACAGTTACTGCTTCATTTACCTTTCTCAAAAACAATTTTCATAATTACGCTAGGCGGCGCCCGCGTTTCGACCGAGCATCCAACGTCAACGACCTTGAGGAACCCCTGCCAGTACCTCAGGAATGCTCGGCCATACTCAACAACTAAAAAGGCAGCAGGATGCGGTACCCACCACCGCACAAATATTTAAACAAAGAAGAGGCTGTCACATGGAGACAACTTCAAACGGGGTCATATCCAAATCTAAACATACTAAGTAAAATTCACCCCACACTTTACGCACACAATTGTCCGTGGTGCCATGAAAAACCTACACTGTATCAAATCACATGGGCATGCCAAAAGTCGACATCGTCCCAGTTATACAAAACCCAAGTGTGGAACAATGGGAGGGTCTGCTCTCCAGCGACTGCCGCGATGACCAGATCGGTGTGATACTGCGAGCTCAGCTGACGGCAGCATCCAGCGGAGCCTTGGAATAGGGGCAACCGACCGTTGCGGATGGACTCATCTGATGACATAAAAAAACATTTGTGCTAGAGCCAAATAACGTTATCCTATCCTATCGATGGAGGCGAAGAGCAAAATAGTGTGGCTCAACTAGGCTGAGCCAGGTTGTACGGAGCGAAAGCTAACCGGACCAGTGGCCGATGTCGGCGTGGCAGCATCAGCTGCCCCTTTCCACTTGAGATACCCTTGCTGCCTGTGCCATTGCTTCTCCAGACTCGCCTCCCGTTTTTCATCAGCTTCATCAACTAGACGAGCCCGCTATCGCGACTTACCTCTAGCCAACGCGGCTTCGTCACGCTCACTGTTGTAGGGATCGCTACAAACTGCCCCGCGCCTCCAATGCTCAGTCGAACAACTCGTCCTGGTGACCGGTTCTGGCTCCATTTTTCATTTTGCCTAATGGCAAACAGCTCGAATAAAAAAAAAATGTCGGCGTTGTCTGTAGATATTGCTCCGACTGAAAGAAAGACGAAAAGGCAATTGCACGGGCCAGCCCACTGGCTCGAGCTGAGCCACAACCGCTGCCACGTGCAGACAGAGGAGTTTTGGAAAGATGCGAAAGGAAATATTGAAACAACAGACACGCGTCGCCCAAACCGTGTCTGCCGTAGCAATGACGCCGACGGTAATAGATACCCCAGTGCCCCCCCCCCGCACCTGCCGTTTCTAGGCGGCGAGCGCTGGCCCTTGTTCAGCAGGATCGAATCACGTGTTAAGTTACGTGACACAACTGGCGAGAGCGAGCGGTCGAAGCGGCGGTCGGCTCAGGGGCGGAATGGGCGGTAACAGCTGCGACAAGTCACGTTGCATGACGTCACAGCCACACCTCCGGCATCCTCCAGTTAGAGGTCAAATGCGGGCCTGATTTGACCTTAAGCTTTGCCAGCGAGAAGTGGAGCTTTTCGCTCCAAAAAAATAACTACCAACGCGCTAGGATCTGTAAGCATGAAAATAAACCAACTCGCCCCACATTAGTGTTGCCTAAGTTTTCATATACCGGCTTCATACAGACACTATGTTCATGGTATGGGCACATGGATCTCAGACCCTAAAAGCGTAAGCTTTGAATCTTAATTCATTTCACGCTAGCATTAAATTTTCCTGTCACTACTATAGAGCGCGTCAGTTTCGTTCACACCACAATTCCTTTAGAAAATCGGCGGCTTAAAACCACCCTCTACAGGTAGCCTACAGGCCGACAGCAAAACTTTTTTCACTAGCCATAAGAAACTGCAATCACACTTAGGCGTACCGTCATTACATATTAGCAATCACATATTAGGCGTACCGACGACAGCCACTATTTCAAACATCTCCGCAGATTAATCAACAAGCTAACAGCAACAATCCCCAGAACTCCATTAATAATGCTTTGCAGCGAGCAATAGTCTAAACGGAGGTCACATTACACTGACCTCAGCACTTCTTCTCGTCTCTTTATCGGTTATTTCGCCCCTCTCTCTTCTTTTTCTTCCTTAATCGTTTATTCTTAGCTCCTGTTAACTTATGCGCCGCACCTCCTGCTACCATTTCTTAGGAACATTTAGTTTCTGCACAGCCTGGACTGACCGATTGGACTGACGTGGAGTGACAGATTTATCAGAAACTAGGCAAGAAACACCGCACACTGGCCAGTGCACTAACGAAGGTTCTTGACTCGCTACCAAACGACCCATTTCAGCGTGTTTATCGTTTAGGCATCTTTTCCGCTAACAGATGCAGACTCATATTACCAAATTTACCAACTACAAAGGGAAAGAGTTTATCCCATCACATCGCAATGATTTAGAGGAACACAAAATTTCAATAAGAGAAGATTTTTCACCCGCTACTCGAACTGCAAGACGGAAACTAACTTAATTTGGAATCGGCCATACGGGATCACCCAAATTTCGCCTTCGCTACAATGCGCTATTCATACGCGGCAAATGCTTCATGTACAATTCATCCAATGAAACAATCGATCAAATCGAGCTGCCATCCGTACACGCGCCCCAAGGATCAGACGCTTCGCCACTTGTTGCGTCCTAGGGGCGCGAGAAGGGCAGTGGTCATGCATCGCCATCTGATGTTACGATTTTGTACACTAACATCAGAAGTATCTTGAATAACAAAGCACCTCTTTCATCGGCGATCGACACCTATTCTGCGCATATCATCGCACTTATCAAAACTTGGCTATCACATAAAATCCACGATAACCAAATCTTTCACAACGCACACCGTTTCACAATATTTCGCAATGACCGAACCATTCAGCGGGGAGGCGGCGTGCTCCTTACTATTTCGAAAGACATACCGTCATCATGCATCTACACAATAGCGTCTTGGAAACTGTATGAGCATCAGTTACTCTATACCATCAGAAAATAATAATCGGCGTATGCTATCACCCTCCTTCTTCTCCACGCTCGTTTATTAACGACCTTCACGACGAACTTAACATAATACACACCAGATTTCCATCGGCTTCCTTGTTTTTACAAGGCAATTTTACCTTTCCCAATATTTCTTGGGATACCCAGCCTCCCACCCTATCTCAGTTTTAATCCGATGCTTGTGATTTTCTTGATTTATATTCCATTTTTTCACTTACCCAACTAGTCACTAACGCTACCAGAATCTGTGAACGCAGCCAACACTTTAGACTGAATCCTAAACAATCGAGCCGGCTTTTCTTCCGCCATCACATATTTACCTCATATAAGCGACCACTTTTTGCACATTTTCAACATTAACACTGCCTGTCCTAAACCTGCAAGAAATATAAAGACCATACTAGATTATATTACAGCAGACTTCGATGCCATTAACAATGGATTATCAGTGTTTACTCAAAACTTCTGAAGAAACATCGGCGATCGCTCTGTGCTAACTAACGTGGATATGTTCACGGCTAAAGTTCTCGAACTAATTCAGAAATATATTCCTAGACGCACCATCACTTCTAATCCTCAAGCCCCATGGCATACCGACCATGTAAGACGCCTATCCAAAAGAAAAAAGCGCCGATATCGTACAGCTGGGCTATCACCATATAACGCACACTGGGATGCATACAACACTGCCGCTGGTGCCTATATAAGTGCACTTAAGAAAGCAAAAGATAACATCCGTTCTAACACGTTACCATCCATGCTATCTACCAACATTAAAAACTTTTGGCGCTTCATCAACCTGCATATCGATGAATCTGTTAAATTAATTGACGCGTCAGGGGCCCCTATGCCGACTCATTTATGCGCATGAGAACTTCACGAAACTTTTCTTCGGAACTTCTCGCGCACATCAAACACCAAACACCCCGTTCTCAACTATGGCCGAAATTTTCATCGATTCATCTGGCGTTGCTAAACTTATTGCTGCCCTGAACCTTCATTCATCGCCCGGTTTTGACTGCATTCATGCTAAATTTAAAACAAAATACAATTGCCTCCAGCTCCTTAATGCGAATAAATACTTTTCAGCAGACTCTCGATGGTTCCATATTGCCAACACAATGGAAAGTCGAGAAGGTGGCTCTATTATTCAAATCAGGATATAGAACCTCCCCTACAATTTATCGCCCCATCCCGCTCACTAGTACTTGTTGCAAACTATTACAACACGTCATTTTCACTAACCTAGTGAACTTTCTTCAGTTTAATTCATTTTTTACACCCACACAGCAAGGCTTTCGGAAGTCATTTTCTTGCGAAACCCAACTTGCCAGCTTCACTAACTTCCCCATATTTTAGATCGCTCACCGGAGTCTGACTGCATTTTCCTTGATTACTCTAAAGCATTCGACAAGGTATGTCACCGCTTATTATTTTTAAAGCTAACCTAACTGAATATTGACTACAGCGTTCTGAAATGGATTCAATACTTTCTTCTTAACCGATCGCAGTTCGTTTCCGCTAATAGTTTTAACTCACCTTTCAGCGAAGTTTGCTCCGGCGTGCCGCAAGGCTCATTGCTCGGACCCCTTTTATTTCTTATCTATATCAACGATCTCCCTTCCCTTGTATCATCTAACATTCTTTTTTTTGCTGATTACTGTGTTGTTTTCCGAGAAATAAAATCCCCCGACGACGATAACCTTCTTCAGCGTGATCTCTCTAACATTTCTCTTTGGTGCAATGAATGGCCTATGGAACTTAATACTAATAAGTGCAAAATTACGAGCATATCAAGAAGTGCCAACACTCTGCCTGTGTACTACCTAAATAACGTTGCCTTAGAAACGGTGTTCATATTTCTGCTGACCTTAACTGGACGCGCCGTATTGAGTACATTACTAACAAAGCTAACCGCAGGTTGGCCAACGTGCGCGGTAACTTTTCCAAAACTCCATCTTCCTTTATTGCTTTATAAAACACTAATACGTTCTAATCTAGAATACGCCGCCGCCATATGGGATCCTCATCATGAAAAACTGACAACTTTGCTTGAGCTGGTTCAAAATAACGCTGGTCGTTTTATCGTGTCCAACTTTAACCGTACCGCAAGTGCAACAAGCATGAAAGCTAGCCTTTCTCTGCCTCTTTTAGCATCCCACCGGCTGACAATTCGTTTGAGAATTTTTCATAAACTATACCGCCATCCCATGCTACGTGATGCCCTCATTTCGTCCCGCAGTCACGTGTCAAACCGTATTGATCATCGTCATAAAGTTGGTATTGAAACGTGTAACACTGTAACTGCATTTCAGTGTTTCTTGCCTCATACATCACGCGAATGGAACCGCCTTCCCGCAGATATCGTCAACATAAGTGACAACCAGCATGTTCGTTCTGCACTAGCTATCATTGTATAACAGGAGTATGATGAAAATTTGTTTTGTAACATGCACTGCATCTGTCAATGTATATTCTTTTTCTCTAACCACTCCCCTCTTTAATGCCTTTGGCCCTGAGTGTTCAATAAATGAAATGAAAATACCGTGCCATCTATCAGTTCCTCAAGTGTGGAGACGCAGCCTTTGAAATCCAGTATCGCTGTCCCTGCACCCTCCCCACTCCCTGGATTCCTTCCTCCTGAGCTGGCGTATTTCTTTATGACAGTTTTGCAGGGCAAAAAGTTAATCCTGTTTAGCTCACATCCCGTCTGGGCAACATTGCCTACTTCACGCTCGCGGTCCTGAGACACATCCTGCATCACATCCTGCTTCCCATCACCGGGGTTTTATTTTCGGAGTGAAATTCTATTTAAAGCCTGCTAGCGATAAATGCTTTGCCCAGACCAAGGCAATTCCTCCTAAAATCATTGGCTAAGCACCCTGAGGGTTCCCCCTTCCTTGTTCAATCTTTGTTCGGTCCTTAGGGAAGGATAGTTTTTGAAATCGTAACGCAAGAAACGCTTAAAATTTTGCATGAAAATGGAAGCGTAATACAATGTCGCGCTCTCTGTTTTAGTGCAGTTTCGTTTATATTGTTTATTGGGGCGCGTTTATATGCCTAATATGCTTTAAGGGGGAGGGGAGGATTTTAGGAATCAAGACTTCATATCTACGACATCGTTTCAATCACGTCTCAAAGGTGTGCCTAAAAAGCCTAGAAGTGACATTAAAAATGTTTTTGTGAGCATAGGTAGACCAACTCTGGTTGAGATCTCTTGGAAAATGGCCGATTTTCCAGCGCTATACATAGGAGTTTACACTGCCGCTCGCAGCAAGAAAGGTGTTAGCGGATGGCTGGTTTTGCCGGAATTCACCTCCTGTCGGAATCACGTCTCTACGAGGTCACCACAGGCAAAGGCACTAAACGTCACAGCCCCGGCGCACTAAGATGGACATCAACTGTTTTTGAACCTTCAGTGCCAGTTTTCGCAAAAGGATTTTTCGACCTCAGTGCTCTCTGCTTGCAGAAAGCGCAGCACTACATTGGGTTTATAGATATTCATGCGGTTTGTTGCAATGTCCAGCTTGATAAAATTTTTATGCAATGACTTGCACTTATTTTTTTAATAAATTTAGCATTTTTTCACTCTGCCACTCTTTGAGAAAGATTAGAATGAGTGCGCTATGTAAGCGCGGGTATAAAATTGTACTAAATATATTTGTAAAATTTCGCTACATCAACCATTCCATTGGGCAAAACTTATCAGTAACCGCAGATTCCTAACGTGTTTTGTAGTCACGTCAGGATCTCTTAAAGTTTGTTGTATGAGTGCAACATATGCATGCTTATAACGTCAAAACTCCTTAAGACATTTTAGTGAAAAATTGTACGCACTCAGTGGCCTTCTCGACAGGCACGCGAACATTTAGTGCTCTACGAAAAAAAAATTATTTCACCTCCGATTCCCCGTGTTTTCTTTATGTCCCTAGGTGATTCAGGGAAAAGGGACGCCGTAAGCGAGGGCTGTGGGTAAACTGGACCAAATAGGGGTACTTAACATTCAGCCACATTGCACAGTACAAGGCTTATAGCATTTCGCCTCCATCATCAAGCGACCGCCGAAAGCGAGGTCGATACCATGCCTTTTGGATTACCAGCCAAGCATCATAACTACTGAGCCTGCACCGGCCGGGGCTCAACTTGATTGGCATTAAGCATATTTCCAAGTTAATGAGTGAAGTCGAGGATGATGTAGTTAGAGTATTGACCTAACGGACGGATGCGCTCTTCATTCCTGCAAACAATGCTCACAACAAACCGCATTGGGGGCGTTATGCAAAACCAAATGAGGCCACAAAAGCACTTGCGCAAGCCACGCACGCGCGTCACTTGTTTTATATCTGTTGCGGCTACTGCGACGAATGAAGTAAAACCAGGACATCAAAAATGCTGCTTTGTTATTAGTTAACAACCTTGATTTTTCTTAAGAATATACATAGGAGCCACCTTTGTTACTTGCCTAAGGTGCATCTAAAGAGCTTTGCAAGGCTGCTAGACTTGTATTGAGTGTCTTAAACAACCGGTGAGAGAGCGCGGCGATTTCTCGAATTAAATTAGGCTGTATTAGCGCAGTGCAACTCTCCATGCCTGATAATACATAAACAGATGGCGAATTGCGATGAAAAATTCTTGTAGATATCGATCAAGTCATAGCCACTTTATGCAATCATCGCAGATGCCTATAATTTGTTGCTTTTCTGAAAATTTGAGCGGGTAATTAGCACAGACTTAACAATAAGCGGCGGAATATTGTTGTGTAGCAGACTTGTTCAGTTTGGGAATCGTTTCTTGACAGATAGCTGAAGGTGTCCGCTTCTTTTAAGAGGGTTTTCATTAGCGTCTGGCCGCGCAGTTGATCCTTTTGAATTGCATGTACAGAGGAACACAACGCAAATTTGTCCCCTGTTGTGTAGCTTTTCTGTGTGAACACGCAGCTGCACCTGTTACTAGAAAGAGCAGTGACCCGTTGGCGTTTGAATAAACATCCGGTTGTTAGCTGCTTAAGGCTTCCAGGCGAATAACGGCCTGGAATCTGGTCGTACATCATGTTCGAGTGCATTTTACCCGCACTTGATCGAGCTGCGGCGGTAAAACCCCGAGTTCTTGTTTTATGCTGGCCCTCGGCTCTTTTCTTAAGCGCAGGGTGGCGGCAGCGTAGAGAGGAAAGCACTCCTGTCGCACCAGCATTTATAACCTATCGGTCAATTTGACTGCCCTTTTTCAGTGTTTTATATTAAAATCGATTCTATTTTCGTGTGCGAAGCCTTCTCTAGGAGTGCCGACTAAGGTTTCAAGGGTAATACCGTGGCCTGTCGGTGCTAAAGCGTGTCTGTGGTAAATAAATAGAGAGGTTTTTTATGAACGTTGCCCCTTTTGTAAGTGCTCAGTATTGAGTCTTGATAACTTTGGAAAGAATGGAAAATTGAAATTTCTTATAGAAATATCAAAGCTTTGTTTAACCACAGTCCCCCAACTTAGGCCATTGTACAACCATTGGAAGCTTCCCCTCAGCCATAGAAAAAAGATCGCGGGCGCAGATTTCCGGGAAAAAAGTATTTCTCTATGGCCTGAATACGTAGTCACATAATAATCACTCCAGCGGATGAGTACGCATTTCCCGTCCGCTTCTAGGGGTTTAATGGAGCTGCTTTTCCTGAGCGCACAGAACTATTTTTTTTTGCAGACCTTCATCTTGTCAGCTTTTGACCGAGACCGTACAAAACCAATTAACTGCATTACTGTGACAACTTTTATCTAGACTATTATTTCATTTGCACGATTCTTAACCTTTAGCTCTAAAAATTAGTCAAGAATAGCGCAGAGTCGCTGTATTAAATTAAGATGACCGTTATTTATTTATTTTGCCCTCGGGTCAAATATACAGTGCAGGATACGGTGGCCGCAGCAAACGAACAAGAGGGTGAATGAGACAGACATGGAAGAGTCCATTGCCCTGCAGTGGGCGTAGTCAGGCTGATGATGATGATGAAAGCATTGCAGCATTAGAGAGAGGAGTGGGCAACATGTATAAACCCTAAGAGAATACAGAACTGCAGAGAACAATAAATAGACAAAAGAAAGATAATCATGAAAACGGTTAACACAATATTACGCATTAGAAATGGCTAAAGAAAGCATAATAAAACAATAAAGGGTCCGGAACTGTCGCAGTCGAACAGGGGATGTGGTTGCACGCATATTACGTGCAAGAAACAAAATAATACAAGATGGTTTTATTTCGCATGTTTCGATGCCTTCCTTGTGTATTCGATCTGTACTGCGCGAAATGTATGAAGGAAGCACAAGCAACTCGCAGCTACTATACTCCTTATGACATATTTCGAAAACTACACAGACGTCAATTTGTATCGTATTGCAAATTAAGTTAGGACCATGGAAAAGCTTCATACCTTAGTAAACATGGAACACTATTATGATTGCTGTTTATGCAAGTCCCTAGTGAAAGATAAAAAACAAAGTAACTTCCTCCCTGCCGTTAGCAAACATAGGTCACAACATTCACCCATATCACACACGGCACACAGAACTCTGGGAAGTTCCCTCATCACGAACAAACTATGGAATGCAAATGTTGTGTAATGTAATTCCAAGACTGTTAAATAATCTTAATAAAGGCCATACAATGCATGAACATATTAGAAACCTTGACGTCTTGTACCGTTGATTTTATTTATGGTATATGAATTCTGATGAATTCAGTTAATGTGTATAAGATGTGAAAGTGTTGTGTATTATGTCGACATTTTTTTACACGGCAATGGAAAATTGCCACTCCCTGGTTTGTCAAATTTGCATTTATTACAGTATCTATAGAGTTGTCATGTGTTTTGATAATAATTGTTATCTAATTACTGTAATGGCTTTACAAAATATGTAATTCCTTATGTTTCGCGCATGCACTATGTTTTCCCTTGTCCATATGTAATGGGGGTGCGAGCTTGTCAAGCTTCCCGTAAGGCAGCTTTTTTCTCTCGCCCCCTCATGTCTTTTCAGTACATGAAATAAATGAAATGAAATGAAATTTATGCGTGATGTACGCTAATAGATGGAGAGGATAAAGTCCGCTGATTTGTGCGGTCCATAACCAACAAGTCAGTCAAACTTTGCACGCCAGTGTGTCAGTTTGATGAAGCATATTCTACTTGTGAGCTTACAAGTGTAGTATACAGAGGAAGCGTGATATTAGTGCGGGTTCCCTCAAAGTTACGTCTCAAATATGCCAGCATGCGATTAGCTTGTTAAGTTTGATAAAGGTGGTGGTGATTGAAACAATCCCCTTGGAGCTACCCGCTTTCAGCGGACAGTATCCAGAAGATATCGTTAGCAACATAAGGTGTGCTGACGAGTAGGGAAAAAACGGAGAAAAACTTAAGCGCCTGCAAACGAACACCACCGCACACGAACGCCACACTGTTCTAATGAATTCGTTACCTATTTAAGATGGTACATAAATGCAAGGTTCAACAATGATTTGGATTATATTGTGAATGCCTTGAATCACACAGCTAGAATACTCTAGACACAGAGCAAGCCCCCATTGAGGCACGTGCCAAAACGCGAAATGGCTCTAGGTTTTGTAAATAACTGTTCTTTTGTATGCACGGCAACGGGGCGCTTCCGCAAGCTCTCTTACAGCAATAGTTCAAAGGCCAGACCCGTGTGCACGGCGACTGCATAGTGCTGCAAGCGATGAATGTAGTTTTGATGATAAGAGAGCAAGCTACGCAAATTCCTTGGCAATATGAAACCCGATGGGAACAGTGTTACAGTGGTCCGCAGTGATAACATGGAAAAAAGATGCAAGGCGAGACATAAAAGTTGCGTTGGCATTGTAGACACGGACAAAGAGTTCTAGGGCTTTGCGTGCCTTCTGCAGCTCGCTGCCGTTCCAGAACAAAGGTTACGGGGAACTTGCGAATCCTAACTGAAACCAGCGTTGGCAGCCTGCAACAAGTGTACCGACACAGCAGAAAGACAACTGCGTTGGCTTCAGAGCAGAAAGAAACGTATTATGTAAAATAAATTTAAGAAATGAGAGAGCAAAAATTAAAGGCACGGAGGCTAACGCTGTGCGCTGCTGGCTAGCCTACACATGAAGAAGGGAAAAAGGGAGCCAAGGGAAATGAGTGAAGGAAAGAATATTTCAGCTCGAAAGCGAATGACGAAAATAAGATGGTAGGTAGCAGTCTAACAACTGTGGTAATAAGGGAGTTGCATGAAAGCCACGATTCGAGATTACGAAGCATGAAGTTCCCAGCTTCGGAAATCATAAGGTGTGGCCGCTGCTAAATGTTTGCCTGATATGTGCCCTTAGTTTTTCTATTTAGGCTTCTGATATAAAGGGCAGGTCAGAAAAGTCCAGAATTCATATTAAATATAGGCTTTAGATGCATAAAGATGGTTTTCCTGGCATTGCAAAAATATTTTGTGACAAAGCGTCAGAAAATACGCGAATCATGCTGACTAGTTAAGTGGTTAACCCTTAACAGCTAACGTTTCACATATTGCAGTTAGGCTTTAGGTTGCAATTTAATATTTGCCAGGACAGCAACTTGTGTATGTTAGTAACTCATTCGTGATGGAGCAGTCCAAAACGAAGAGAGGACAGAGCGCCTCTATCCTCTCCTGCACTGCGATTGCGCTGTTCCACAAGAATTGTTCGACGAAGCACGTTCTCGTGAGACTTCTACCGATGCTATCAGCTATCTGCCACAAGACTGGCGCACTGCCATTGTTATACCCGTATTTAAAAGTAGCAGTCGCACACTCATGAACAACTACCTGCCTGTGTCACTTACTTCAGTCTGCTGCAAGGTTATGGAACAAGTTATTGCAAAACACATCAATAATTTTTTATAAACAAACGGACTACTTTCTTAATGCCAGCACGGGAGGGTTTTCAACAGTAACAGAGTTACTTGATACAATACATGACCTTTCTAAAGCTATAGATGACCGGGGCAGGTTGATGCTATTTTTGTGTAGATTTTGAAAAAGCCTTTGATAAGGTTCCTCCCGGCAAATTACTCCTGAAAATGCAAAGGGCTGGCATTAACGGAGATATCCTGAGTTGGATTGAAGAGTACTTGGCTATTGCGAGTCTGGCTATTTGGATGTATACTCCGGTGTTCCACAGGGTTGTGTGCTGGGACCACTGCTGTTTCTAGTTTACATAAACAATGTAGTAGCTGCGGTTTGAAATTTTGTTAGACTAAAACTGTTTGCGGATGATTGCCTCTTTTATGCACCTATAGCATGTGAAAGAGATCAGGTTAACATTAACCAAAACCTGCGGGCTTTTGCACTTCGGTGTGAGATATGGGAAATGAAAATTAGCTTCAATAAAACCACATTTGCCCATATAACTAACAAACGAAATATAATTTATTTTCACTACAATATTGCAGGTCACGATTCGGTTAATGTTAGTACATTCAAATATCTGGGGGCTCTAATTTCTCACAACATAAGATGGCACAAACATGCCGAAAATGTGTCTGCGGTGACACATAGGAGACTGTTTTCTAAGAGGAAGGTTGGGGAGAGCAGCGAAAGATGTCAAACTTTTAGCATACAAATATCTCATACGGCCTTCATTAGAATATGCATCTGTAGTATGGACTCCTCACCACAAGACTCTTTCAATAGAAATAGAAAAGGCTTACAGACGTGCAGGCGGATTTATTTGTTCAAAATATAGGAAAACAGCTTCGGTAACGGAGATGTCAAACTCATGAAGTCTAGAGACATTAAAAAGAGGATGTAAAAAGAAGAGATTAAAAATACTGTACCAAATCATTCACAGTGAAACTAACATTAATAACGACAGATATCTGCAGCCTACAGGTAGATTGAGCTCCAGCCTTAATCACCACAAAGCGATTCTGGCATATTTGACTCGAACTAAAGTCTTCCGCTGCTCATTCTTTCTGGATGATATTGAGCGCTGGAATAAACTGCCTGCTCGTGTTGCTGAGTATGCAGGCGTAGTAGCATTCCTGACTGCACTTGGGGATCCTGTCTAGGCATGGGATTCCTGTGTATGTGCGCGTAACTGAACGTCAAATATTTAGTTTTGTATAGCAGGTGGCTGTACAGAGCTGTGAATTGTGTGGCGTTTTTAGGCTCTCTTTTATGGTATGCTCGGAGAGGCTTCTTCATTCTTGTGTATATATGCATTTTTTTCTTCATTTTCCCTCCCTCTAATAACTCTGAAATGAGGGTTGATAGTATTTATCAGTTGAATAAACATATAACATAAAATGTAATATTTCTAGGCTAGCGTTATGAGCATCTTGAGAAGTTGGTTTTTAAATTTACCATTCCACTTGGGACGTGGTTGACTAGAAATGAATTCTGGGCGTCCTGGCATATCAAAGCGAACCGCGTGGCCCTTGAGGACATGTAGCAATATCCGCTAGCACACCTCACACGAAGACGGCCATGTTACGTAACCTGACTACGCCGGGGCCGCTCTGCCCTCCTCTTCACTCCGAGCTGGAGCGGCGCATTTGCACCTCGGCAGAGGTCACTCTGTAACGTAACAGAAAAGTCCCTCACTTAGACTAAAAATTCCTATTTTAGGCCTTTTTTTTCTGCGCAGCACCTCGAAAACTACGGCGATTTGGAAGAAGTGACATTTCAGTTTATAGGGTTCTCCGAAACTTTCTGAATTATCTTTTCATTTCACCAAATGGTTCTCCTCAACTCTCCTGAAAAAGGGGAAATCCGCGAAAATTGAACTTTCCCGTCGGTATACAAGTTAATCGACAAGGTTTAACGTCCCAAAGCGACTGAAGCTTTAGGGACGCCGTAGTGGAGGGCTCCGGCAGTTTCGACCATCTGGGGTTCTTTACCGTGCACTGATATCGCCCAGTACACGCGGCTTTAGCATTTCGCCACCATCTAAATGTGACCGCCGCGGCTGGGATCGAACCCGCGTCTTTCTGGTCAGCAGCCGAGCACGATATCCACTGAGCCACCACCGCGGTTTGCCGGTATATAGGTATCCGGTGGCGATGGCCTGTAGCGAATCAGCTGTGTGGTTTTCTAACGAAATGCAATGTTTACCGGACGCGATTGAGCTCAAAACAAGTTATTTCGTTAGAGTCACCTAATCAAGCTGCTGTAGTTGTGCGTCATGGTATGAGAGGACGTGACTGCTGTACCCGGTGGTTACATTACTGTGCGAATGGGTCACGACACCGAGCTCCAATGACATGTTTTCCAGAACGTGCGCTCCAGAAACTTTTCGCTACTGATAGCACTTCTACTCCCTAATATGCGATATTTTTGGGGCGCATGCGAAGTTTGTAGTGTTATCAAAACGAACGCCTTCGGAAACTGAGCTGCTCATCCGCTGACGCCTAATCTAGCTTCCGAAGTACTCACCTCCTATTCTGTGTCACAGAAGAAAACTTTTAGAGCCGTGGGCTGCCGTGGCTTACGTTGGGACTGAAATTCGACCCCGCTGCGGCTACGGTTCTGCTGATGCTGAGCATGAGATCGAGAGACGGAGACCCAGCTGCGGTGCCTGCACTGGGTGGTAGTTAAAGGCTAAAGCGAGTGAATGTTTGCGCATGTCAGATAAACAACGCCAGAGGGCAGACATTCTTTTGCAGCCTGCCATTGCGGGCTCTATCAAAGCCGGCGTGCAGCTGCAGGAAGTTGAAAGCCACGTACCTCGACAAGCTTAAATTCAGTCAACATACAGGCTCATGTTGAAAACAAACACCAGCGCGCACCGACGAAGGACAAAGAAGAAGGGCAGGCACTACAAGCGCTGAACCTTGTACCCCGTCGTGGGTATGTGCCATGCCACCAAGGCAACAACAACAACAACCTTGTACCCTTTTCCTTTGTCCTTCGTCCGTTTCGCGCAGGCTTTCTGTATTTATGTTAAACTTCCGCCAACTGGCCCAAATCGTCATTCTTCTGAAACATACCGGCTGTTTGGAATGGCGCTATGAGAAACGCTATTGCCTTAACATCTGCGCATATTCAGCTTCGCACATTATTCTGCACTGAACTAGCACAACACAATAATGGCGATTTTCAAGAATGAAATACTTAAATGAGAGCCTTTTCGAGCGAATTTAAAAATTTTAACTAGACTGTTTGAGTTTATTGACTTAGTACCGGCTTTCCCAGAGTCAGTCTTGATCAAATTTGTCATTGTGATCTACCTCGTGAATTTGAAACTGTAAGAACGATGCGGCCAGTGCCAGCAGAAGAACACCTGAGCAAAGACGAACGTGATTAAGCACGGACTTCGTTTCAGAAACACAGGACCACAGGAGAGCAATGTTTAAGTAAACATTGCGACTGCATGTGCACAATAATTGTATGAACCGCGTCTTTACACAACAAATTTTTGTGTTCACCCCTAACAGTTCCAGGCGTTCGGCTGAAGCTATTGCGAGTTGCCACATCAAGAAAGGACGTTATATCGAAAGAACAGAGTGGCGAGTTGGAAATATCTTGCCAATTTAGGTCATTGCAGCGAAATAGAGAAGTACGCGCTAGGATGATACGGGGCTTCTCCTGGTGTGATGCTTCCTGTATGAGCTTGTCTGTCGCGCTGAATTCCCCTGCAAAGTGTTGTCTCCAAACTAAAACACTCGACAACTAACAACACTAGCCTCATCTGAAGGAAATTTTATGACGGAGCACTTAGAGATAATCCGGAAGTTAAGCTGCATCCGAAGAAAATTTAAAATTCGAAGAAAAATTTAAAATGGGCTTGACGTGGAATTCCGTACTGCCGCTTATTCCGCACCCTGGTGATAGCGCGGCCATCCAAGCCGACAGCCCAGAAAATATTTAAAAAAAAAGGTGTTGGTTGCAGTGAAGACTTGATCGCCACTGGATGCGGCCGTGGCATTCTGCGTATGCTCTGCTCAAAGCTGTCTTACCCTCAGTAGCCTGCTGACGCGACTGAAATACCTCTGTGTGCTTTCCGTCGACAATGGGCTAAAAATTACAAGACTGGAACTGAAGGAAGCCGTGGTTAACAAGGCGCAGCTGTACGCCGTTGCACTTGTTTCAGGTCCTTGCCTTCTTTCAACTCGTCAGTAAAGTACAGCTAGCTCGTAAAACTGTTCGAAGGCATTCAGTTGTGTCTAAACAACCAGTTTCTTTATCTTTACTGAGGCCAAACTGCCTGAAAACAAAAGCAAAGAGAGGTTAAACAAACTATCGATACCGTTCATTACTACAAGTGGAGGAAGTTTAAAATACAAGTAAGGCTACTACGAATGTGTTCACCACCCTCAGTTGTTTCTGGTGGTGCCCTGGGGGCCATGTATATAACTGTGGAAGACAAATGCGTATGTATCAAAGCCGAAGAGATTCTTGTAACTGCAAGAAACACCGGATAGTTCCTCCGCTAGTGGATTCTCACAAAATCCAAGAGGCCGATAGTTGTACTCTTTGGGATGTTTTGAGGCGTGTGTTTTTCTGAGAGAAACCCCGTTTGAATTTTTGGTGACAGTGATCAACGACGACGGGCTACACCTGTACTCCGTTGAAGGTTGCATTTTGAAAACTTGGTTCCGTTCGAAGAGTCCCGTTCATATTGAGAAATTTTTTCTGAATATTGCCGCGAATCTTTGTTGTGTTTGTTTGTTCATTCTTCAAGGCTGTCGACACGCCGCTTTATCGCTTCGTTTGTAACGCAAAACGCACCTAGATTTCTCTCGATTGATCGCATCCAGACGGAGCCGATTCTACGCTGTGCAAGAATGTTCTATTAACGTCCCAAGCTTTATCTCGAAAGTTTGCTATCAGCTTTAAAAAGAGCATGGGCGAGAGCGGCGGGTATTCTGTCCGACGACCGCCGAGCACGCTTGTGTTTACGCCGCCGCCGGGGGATTCAGTTCTTTGCGGGCGCAAGTCAGCATAAGTAAAGAGTTTAGTTTAGAAGACATTCTCGCTGTTTTCCTGTTCGGCGGACTGCAGTCACCACTGCGTGACTGACAATATTCGTTCATCAGCTCCTTCTAGAGTCGCACAGTCGCTGTAGCAGAACACTGACTTTTAATAATGCACGAATGCTGCAGGAGAAGCACGATATAAAACTAATGTTGGAGCCGCAAATTTGCCAGTTCTGAAACGCATGGTAAAACTTTCCAAGCACTCATCGCTGCACATGAACCGAAAGCGTAGTGGGTAGTTTTTTTTATCCAAACAATGTATTGGTCAGTGAGGTATATTTAAAAAAAAAAATTTGCCCAGGTGTCCCCGCATCATGGCCGCTATCGAATTATTTTTTTTAAGATAAGATAAGATAAGAATTTATTAGGTACAATTTCGTTACACAGATTCAGTATATAGGCGAGGGTCCCAAAGTTAAGCGACTGTCACGGGACCCCCGGTAGATTAATACTAACTTGAATAAAAAACAAGCAGCATCACAGACAGGTACAATTAGAAGTAATAACAATGGTAATTTAAATAAGTAATATTTATATAAAGAGAATGAAATAGATTAGCTGGGCGAAAAACAAACAGACAAGCAAAACAAGAATAACAACCCAATATAAATAATATTGTACTGGGCGAAAAACAAACAGACAAGCAAAACAAGAATAACAACCCAATATAAATAATATTGTACAAAATACAGCGTTGTGAAAAGACATATAAAGAAACAATTGAGCACACAAGGATACAGTTGTGAAACCACAAAAACAATGTAGAAATTTCTAGCAAATAATTAACTACAAGAATTTTCTCAAGTGAATAAAAGCAGTTCACTCCATATTTTGCTGCAAAAGAAAACTTTTTAAATTCGATTTAAACATAGGCAAAGATATAGGCGATTTTAAACTCAGGGGTAAATTATTCCACTGGGAAATGCATGCAAAATGACAATGACAATTATCCATAATTAGTAAAAACTTCGGGAAGCAAGAAATTATTTTGAGCTGCAAATCTCGTAGGGTTACAATTTTTCAAAAAAAACATTTGTCAGTAAATTCAAAAGAAAGTTCGTTGTTCATTAATCTAAAAAACATGATGGCTAGGTTGCAATCAAATAAATTTTTAACGGATAGGATATCATATTGACGAAGCAAAGGGATAGCAGTAACAAGGTATGAACTGCGGGTAATAATACGAATAGCCTGGTTTTGAATGTGCTGGTTCGAGTGCAAATGACAGTTGTAAGTGTTCCTCCATATTACAGTGCCGTAATTAATGTAAGCGTGAATAAAACCAAAGTAAAGTGATAAGAGTGCTGGTGATGGAAAAAAATGACGAGCCTTTACTAATGCACGAATTCCAAGTGCAGTTTTTTCTTCACACGGTCCAAATGATGATGAAATTGAAGTTGAGAATCGATTTGAATGCCGAGGAAAGTCACGTTGTCGCAAGAAGAAATAGAAGTATGACCAAGCTATAATGAAGGCAAGCGTGCTGTGATTCTTTGTTTAGTTCGAAAAAGCATAAACTTAGTTTTAACAGGGTTTATAATTAGGTGATTATCATGGCACCAGGAAATAATGCTAACCAAAGAGGCATTTAATTTCGCAGATAGCGAGATTATACATTTATCACAAGAAGAAATTGTAGTGTCATCCGCGTATAATACAAAATCAGTGTCAGTAAGTGCGTCAGGAAGATCATTAATGTAGGGACACCTATGTTAGTAACCTTAAAATCAGAAAATGCATTAGCCACAAACACCACTTTATGTCTATCTAATAAATAAGTTTTTAAAAAGGCTAGGGCGGGACCAGTTATGCCATAAGCTTCAAGTTTGGGAAATAAAATATTGTGAATAATCATATCGAAGACATACAATAAGCAGACAGCTTCCCTGCTGAGGTAAGCTTTCTCATATCAGTACCTCAGCCACAAAGGCCTAGGTCGTGATATCTAATGCCGACCAATGCGACCGCATTTTTACGGAGGAGAAATGCCAAACCGTCGGCGTGTAGAGCAACGTGAGAGGACGTGAAAGAAGCTGAGGTGATGAAATAATCCGGGGTCCTTCATGTACAGTGTTCTTCATACCTGCTTGGAACTGCAACATTTCAGGTGGTGATGGATACTGTTTTCTTCGGTCCTAAATGGCGGTGTTGCCTAGTCTATCTTTATGGCGTGGTGGTTTCTGCAGACTCATTTACTGAACATCTCAAACGCTTGCGGGCAGTCATCGAAGCGCTTCGTTCACCTAACCTGACACTGAAACCACGAAACTGCCACTTCAGCTACCAGGAGCTCAAACTTCTCGGCCATGTCCTCATGGCCACCGGCGTGAAGCCGGACGCCGATTAGGTTGCAGCGGTTGAAAAATTTCCAGCCCCAGGAGACAAGAAAGCTTTACGGCGCATCCTGGGACTTTTGTACCTATTATAGGCGTTTTATCGAAAATTTCGCTGATATCGCTGAGCCACTGACCCCCCTAACCCGCGTCGCCCCACTTTTTGATTGGACCCACGAGCAAGACGCGGCTTCAGCCGAGCTTCGCCTCTGTCTAAAAACGCCGCTCATTTTTGCCCATTTTGATGAGCAGGTTTGCCCTGAAATACACACCAAGGCCAGCAACATCGGCCTCGATGTGATTCTTGTGCAAGAACAATATGGCACTGAACGAGTCATCACTTATACAAGCTGCACTCGGTCGCGAGCCGACAATAATTATACTGCTAGAGCAAAAGTATCCCTCGCCATTATTTTATCCCCTGCGAGCTGTTTCCTTTATCTACATAGTCGCCCTTCGAAAATGGTCACTGACCATGGTGAAAATGGCCACTCCTTCTGTTGGTTATCCAACCTGCGTAGCCCATCTGGACGCCTGTCATGGTGGAGCTTTCGCCTGCAGGTGTTGGACCTCACCATTGTCTATAATAACCGGACATAACCAAGAATACGCCGACTTACTCACTCGTGGGCCTGTCGAACTAATTATCCCCGACACGGACGACGACTTGCAGTTCCGCTGGGGCCATTCATTTTTCTGATTCTTCAATCCAGCACCGCGCAGATTCAGAGTTGTGACGCCAGATCTATTATTTAGATGTTCAACCAGCCCCAACATCTAAATGTTTCTCTCGACACCTGTAGTCATTTCACATGAAACGAGGCATGCTGTATAAGAAGAACCCTGTTTCAAATTCTCGGGCTTACATCCTCGTCGTCCCCAAAACTCATCGAGAGGATATCCTTTTCTGCGTGCCAATGATAAACCAACTACTGGCCACTTGGGGTGCTCGAACACGCTTGCCCGAATACGCCAGTTTTTCTACAGGCCTAACCTCGCCACTGTTGTTAGACGCAATGTCCAGAGTTGTCGGCAATGTCAGCCCCATAAGGGCCCGTCCTTCATTCCTCAGGGACTCCTGCAACCTATGGAACCACCGCTTGCTCTGTTCGAACAGGTCGACATGACCTTCTCGGCCCTTTGCATTTGTCCTCGTGAGGCAACCGGTGCATCATCATTTCCACTGGCTATTCCACTCGACAGGCTGAGGCCAGGGCCTTACTTCGTGGCACAGCGTCCGAGGTTGCAGATTTCTCGGTGAGCCAGTCGTGCTTGAGCAGGGCCCCCCGACCTACGCCATTATCGGCAGAAGAACAGCGTTGCTTCGCCGAAGATGGCCGAATTTTTTCAGCTCAGTGGTAGTCCCCACCGCAAAATTACTGCTTACCACACACAGGCAAGTTGGCTCACAGAACGGCTCAACAAGACCATGGCGGACATGCTTGCGATGTATGTCGATGTACAATACAAGACTTGGGACATGATGCCGCCGTATCTGATATTTGGCTGTAATGCGGTGGTCTGAGAGACACGTTTTATATCGTTTCGCCTCCCCTACGACAGAGAAGGTCAGACAATTTTCTACGCACAACTGATGACCAACTGTCGGCCGACGCTAAGCAGTTCGCCCAAGACGCCGAGCAGGCTTGTCGACTAGCACGCCTCCACATCGTCCAGCAACAGCAGCAAGATTCGCGCCTGTACAGCCTTCGGCACAGGCAAGCCTTCGAAAATCCCGGCGAACAGGTTTCGGTGCTGACACCTGTTCGACAGGAAGGCTTGTCGGAACAGCTAATTTGTCGCTATTTCGGCCCCATCGAAGTTCTATAAACTGAACTTCATAATGCATACTGTGGGATACACGCTCTAAATATATAGAAATAACAGCAAGAGTTAAAAGTTTACTCCCTATTACTTAACCAAACTACTGTTTAGCGCGTCTTGCCTTTATTCAGATACCTACCTACGTAACCTACGTTCGTATGCTGTAACCTGTAACGTACGTTTTTATGCTGATGACTGTGTGTTATATGACAAGGTTTCCTGCCTTGATGATCACTTACACCTTCAGAATTCATTCTCAGAATTTAGCTCTTGGTGTGCAATTGACTATTCACTTGGCAATTGACTTGGCAATTGACTATTCACATACGCAAAACCGCTGTTATGGCTTTCACTAATAGAACGGCACCTTCCGTGTTTACTTACAAAATTAGCAATACCCCCATCCAGAGTGTGAGTCAATACAAATACCTTGGTCTTATTTTCACACCCAATATGTCATGGTCCAAACATATAGATTTCATAACCTCAAAGGCACTTAAAAAGTTAGGATACCTCTGTCGCACAATAAAAACCGCTCCTAGAGATACGGAACTACTAGTGTTTAAATCACTAATCCATCCACTACTTGAATACGCCTCCCATGTCTGGAACCCGCACAAAAAACGCGAAATTAACCAAATCGAGGCAGTGCAGAAGAAAGCCGTTCGCTTCATGTGCCACAGGTTTGGTAGGGATTTTTCGCCTTCCACAGCACTTTCATCAGTGAGAATGCCACCACTCTCATATCGACGAAGGACTGAGTCAAAAATTTCTGTATTGCATTATTAACACTTCCTGTCAGACCTCTGCAAATGATTACCTAATCCCTGCTATACCATTTAAAGCCAGAAGTCACCACAATCATCACGCCTTATTTTGCCCGCACGGACACTTTAAAATACAGTTTCTTTCCTTGTGTAATTGAATCTTGCAATTCCTTAAACGGTTCTACTCGCTCTCTCCCTTTAAAGCTGTTTTTAGCGGCTATTGAGTAGTTTTGCCGTTTTTCTTGCATTTCACTCATGCTGTTTCGGATGTTTGCCATTGTTGTGCTCCATGTTTTTCTACATTGTTTTGTTCACACCCACCCCTGCAATAGACCAATAGAGCATCGGTACGTATAAATAAATAAATAAATAAATAAATAAATAAATAAATAAATAAATAAATAAATAAATAAATAAATAAATAAATAAATAAATAAATAAATAAATAAATAAATAAATAAATAAATAAATAAATAAATAAATAAATAAATAAATAAATAAATAAATAAATGCGGTTTTCACCTCCTCTTTAACTTGCTTCTTTTCATTTTTAGAGAGTAAGATCTGCTCATACCCAACAGTTTGACACTGTCACCGTCCCCAGTGCAGAGTGACTTTCTTTTCCTGTATGCGCGTGTGGGGCGGCGGGGGTGAGGGGGGGATGGGGGAATCGTTCGCAAGCGGTCCAGCCAGCAGGAGGCGGCACTTGCTCCACACCCATCACAGCTACATGGGGGTTAGGCAAGCAGACCCTGGACGGCCATCCAAAAGAAGACTCCAAACGCCAGCGGCTGCGAAGCGAGGAGCCGTCGAAGGGAACTCCGATCCCTCCTATGCACCGAACGCAGTCCGCCGTGTAGCGGAGTGAAAGAATTCGGCGCCACAGCTGCGCGCTTCCGCGTCGCCCGTTGCCTCCCATATGCGAAGTAGGGTAGAGTGGGGCAAAGCACCACATTTTGCTACTAGCGCCCACTTAGGTTTCGGTGTGCGACCATAACTTGATATTTACATGTTATTACCCTTCCACGTCTTTAGTACAAATGAACTTATGGTAAGTCTGGCTGATCGCCTATAACGAGAGCGAAACATAACGAATTCAGCCGCGGTGAATGAAAAAGCGGTTCAAAAGGCGCGACACATTGTATGCAACATTTTTGTTCAACTGCAACGCTGAATCAATCTCGCTCCTAGATTAATGCAAGTGTTTGGGTGTAAAAGTGGCGCACTGCTCTTAACTTTTGCGATGTTTTAGAACTTTTGCACCGTGCATTGTTCAAACACAATTATATTATCAACAGGTTAGCGGCACATGGGGCAAAACACCACATTGTGATGTTCTGGAGAAATTTCAGTAAATGTTATGAATTTATGGCTTGTTCTAAAGCTCTACTTGCGTTTTCCCTCTGTATACGGTATGATCTGAGTGTACAGAAGGAAAAGAATGAATTCCGATTAGGGCACAGTAGACGTAAAGAAAGGCGTGGGTTGACGCAAGCCGCGCCGGTGCCGGTCTTTTGGCTATCTCAAAGGGGCCCACCCTAGAACAATAAAGAAAACCAAACAATATGAAAGACAGGAACTGTATTAAAAATCTTGTCAACCTCAGCTTGCATCGTGTTTGGCGGGTGTGAGCACCTACTTGAACAACGCATTCTGACCAGGGAGCAAGCTCCGTTCAGTCTGGCCTACAATCACATGCAAAACTTCGTGTTCACTGGTCGAATCAAACCGAATTGCTTTTACACTCAACACGACGAAGCGAAAGAGCAACAAGTATGCCACCACACAGAAGACACTTTTGCCGAAAGCACAAAATTAAAAAAAAAAAACATTGCCCAACCAAGGCTATGCATTGAGCACAGCAGTAGAACGGCGAAACTGAAGTGAGTCATGGAACAAAACTGTGCCGGTTCAGTCCGGATGCACTGTTTTTCACTGTAATAGGCCCACAAAGATTCTCTAGATATGCATGAGTTCAACTTCCTGGGCGTTAATTAAAATTATGAGCAATACGTTTATTTCGTAAGGCCGTCTCGAAACGTGGCCTTTTAAAGCTATAAATTTGTTTCCATCTTTTGTGTTCCTTTTTAGCAGGCCTTTTCTGTTTCGTGAGCATGATGGCATGATGATAGGAAATAATTCGACAGTATTTGTTTTTTCATGTCTTTGAACAAAAAAAAATCCACGGAGAATGCGTACTAGATTCGAATCAGTGCGAAATCACAGATTTGTGTTACGTATAAAATGCCGTTAAGCGGGCAGTGCCGCGGGACGGAGTAGGTTTAAGTTGATGAAGACTGCACCGTGGAATCCACAACTCGATTGTGTGCTGCAGTTTAACACAAGGCATGTTCGGAGGCGGCGAAATCTAAAAGTATAATGTCATTTTGGGGGTCTAACCTGGGACTGCGGCACATTCAGTACCTAGGCGTCCCTCTGCACCAAACTCGCATTAGTGGAAACTACTGGTATTCACAGATAATATCCTTGACTCGACAAACCTAGGCTTGGATGAGTAAGGAACTGTCAGTGCTTAATCGGGCTCAAGTCTGCTACATTTCTTTTATTTCCCAAACTTGCTTATGTGCTGCAGGTTCTCCATTGTGCGAGCAAGAAAGCGCAGGTGATGCACAGAATATTCGCTACCTTCGTATGGCGCTCACAATGGGAACGCATGCCTCGGGATAACCTGTTTCTTTCATTAGAGACTGATGGAATAGGCCTTGTTCACTTATTCATGCATCAGCATGTTTCGTGTTTCTTTTTTTTTTCAAATCGGTCTACCACCCCTTCTTTAGTAGCTGTGCTTATCGGGCGTCTTCGTCTTAATTTTTCATTCCTATTTAAACCGACTCGACCCACTCCTTAGGGGTCTTTATGGGGATTCCTAAGAGAAGTTACTCACAACTTCAATTTTCTCACTGTGCGCTTTCTTCTACCTTACCAGTACAGCCTCTACAGAGGGCAGATGGCTCAGGTACTTACACGCTATTTGTTTCCTATAACCTTGTATCAGCAACCTTTTCTGGAGCTTCTTGACAATAGCGTTTTAGAACGTCTTAAGCAAATGTGCACTTCATCTGCTGCAAAAAAGTTTTGCTTTAAACTGCACCCATCGACGCTGCCTGTGAAGGCACGGCTTCATGGTAAGGAGATGTTTTTACTACGGACGATGAATTTCCGCCAGTGCGATGCGCTAGAGATTATTGCCTGTTGTTTCATTCTCTGCAAGGACGCAGTGCTCTTCTGGGACATAGTACAGCGAAAGCTTAGGACATCAACATCACATTTCTACAGTATCTATTTTTGCTTGCTGAGAAAATCTTTGTTTTGCCATGTGATCTGTTTATGATGATGGGAATATTAAGTCTCTAGAAGAGCCGCATGATAGACTGGTCGGCATAGTCGTCGAGTCTTTGAAAAAGCTGTATGATGGACTGCCAAGCCGAATCACCGTGCTGAACGAAATATTTGTTCCGAGAGCAGTGCACTTTGGTGCGGGGAGTACTTGCTGCCCTGGAAGAACCGCCAAGCTGCCTCCACTATCTAGATGCCTGTGCGCCTCCCAGTATTTTGATGTTTGGGAAAGTGACAACTTGCAGGAATATGGTTCTCTCGTGTTACACACCCTGGCGTTTTTTAGCATAAGCATACTCTAATTATCCCTTTCAGCACTATTTCCAGGCAATAGAAAAAACTGCGGCGATAACCTCGTGGCTTCACGCAGTGGCCTTTGAAGCTATCTGTTCGTCCCACCGGAGGGGTTTCGCCCTGCGCGCTTCCTGGAATACAGAGCCGAAGGTGAAGGACGCATCCTTTTCAATTGCGTCCGCTGAACACGCCTGCATGCGTGGTCTCTGTTGAATCCCTGTGCTCGCATGCGCTGACGGTCGCGCAACCTAGCTCCTTCCGGTCGCTCGGGCCGCTTTGCCTTTTGCTTTGCCGCCTTCTTGTCAGGTAGAGGCTGTCTGGGGTTTCCAGCAGGCCGATGCCCTTTGAAAAAACCCCTTCCTGCTCTGCTTGGAAGATGCAGTCTTCCCTTTCTGTTACTGCGGTCAGGTTTAGAAAAATCCGCGCGTGTTGCCTGACCAGTAACTTTAGCCGCAAATCTGCAAGCTGCAATGCGGGAAGGTTTTTCTTTTCTTTCTCCGCACTTCCATCTGTGCTAACACTAGCACCTGTACGCGCACGCGAATTTAGGGCTTCACCTTTCCTCCGTTTCCTGTTGGTTCTTGCCCTTTTCCTTTTTCGCTTAGAACTTTCCGCGTGCGTCGCCTGAACCAAGACTGTCTCCTCCAGCCCTTGACATGACTTGTCTGATCCTTCCTTAGGCGGCATTGACCTCTTTGTCTTCGAAACAGATGGTCATCTCTACAGAGCTGACAGACGGACCTTCATCTGCCCCGGAGTTGAGCAGTTCGCTCCCCTGAAGGTAGTCCTCCGCAGCTGGCTTACCGCTCTCAGTGCTTTCCTCTGAAACGCACTCCTCATCTATAATCGGGCTCTCGTCTTTTGTCTCAGCATGGCGTTCAATACTGCGTTCTAACCCAACAGCAGCTTCACGCTCTTCATACGCCAGCCTCGCCGAGGTAGCGGCAACCATGGCTTGGTCACTGGCCCCACAGTGACGCCTCAAATCGGAGTTGCCACGATTCGCAATCCCTATAGGGCTCCCCTTTGTTTCCCTTTCGAAACATCTACCTTTGGGGAAGTTATCCCTTTCACACCAGTGCCGGTTAGCTGCCTGTACAGGCCCCTTTCTAGCGTCCTCACGCTTAACGAACTCGGCCACGGTTCCTACTCTCACTGCACAGCCTCTACTCGGAGCTCTCTCTTTTCTAAACAGTCCGTGCCTTTAGGCTCTATTTCTCGGCCCTTATTCGCAGGTTTGCGACTATCTGACTGGGCGACGGTCTGTTTAGCTATCTTGGGAAGTCTCTCTTGGCTCGGCTTTGTCCGACGCCATCCGTGCCCTCTCCACACGTTTTCTGAACGAGCTCTCGCGGAGTTGCAGCTAGCTAACTCGGAGACCGTCTCTGTAGCCACTCTACTTTGGCCGCGCTTTGTCGTGTACCATCCATGCCGGTTGTTTACGGCTTCACGTCTCTCCAACTCGGCGATGGACTGGAACGGTGAGGGCCCTGTCTGGACGGAGATAGCGTCGCTTCTTGCTACTTCGTTCCCATTAAGCCCGTTGAGCTTTGCGAGCCGCCTGTTCTCAGCCTCGAGTTTAAGCTCGTCTAGCTCCGTTGCTAGTTTCTTCATAGCCTCTTCCCGAGCTCTTTTACTCTCCTGCAGCTGTGACTCTAGTTTCACTCTTTCCGCTTCCTCAACACTTTTACGCTCCTCAATTTCCATTTCCTCAGCTGTTTTACGCTGCTCTTCTTTTACCCACTTGTGCATATTATCCCAAGCAATTTCGAAATCATCCTCTTCCTCCGTTTCTAAATTTGGGATTGCCTGAACAAAATCCGAGTCTTTCGCTCTTTCCTCCACATCCACTCGTAACTCATCGCACAAGAACAACAGTTCTGTCCTCGACAACCTCGTCAGGTCCACGGTAGCTGCTTTTAAATATTGGATTTGCTCGCTCATAGTGATTCTGAGCAACTACCCCTGTGCTACAGACAAGCGCTAACCGCATGAGGCGATAATTCGCGACGACACGCCGCGCGATGGCATCGCGCGATGAGCTGACGTCCGCCGAACCACTGTCGCTCATCGCGTTGCCCAGTTTCTGGGTTTGCAGAAAATTTCGCCCATCGCCCGGAAATGGCGTGCGAGACTAGCCAATGACGATGGGTCTTGCGGGTGCGCAACTTCCTAGCCGTATTGCGCGCGAAAGTCGTTTTTTTTTTTTTTTTCAGCGGAGGAGCAGCCGACGTACCCCTCACCACGGCAGGCAATGCGAGTTTCCGTCGGCGTTCCATGGCGCACAACGACGCTGAGGGGGGAGGCCGGCAGCAGACGAAAAAAGCGCGTGTTCATGGAGGAAGGAAAAAATGTGCGAACGTTTCTATGTCATGTGACTTTGCGTATTAGACAAAAATAAAATTATTGCCCACATATTTTTCTCAATGTTTTTGTTGCGTTTTATCTTGTATGCAGCTTTAGGAGCGTTGTTCTACGCGTTAATTAACGCAAAATGACTGAACGCTGAAGTGGCAGCAATCGAGCAACAGTGAAAACGCGCCGCTCCGACGCTGAGTCCCGTCGCTTCGTGCGCTTTGCGCCAGCGACAGCGCTGGGCGACGGCGTCGTCATCGCGCGACGCATCGCGAAGGAATATCGCCTCATGTGGTTACCGCTACATACAAACACCCGATCAACCAGCAGTTCAAATTGTTAATCCAGAATTTGAAGCCTGGAGGATCCAATCAAAAACCAAACACTCACCCGCAGATGCAGCACCATGTCACCCGGTTCATCCCACCGCTGTCACCAGTTGTTGGGTATGGGGGGAGTTCGGAGTCGTTGCTAGCTCGCTGCTGCTGCTCGCTGCTTGACGGAACCGCGGTCAAGCTACCGACCCGTTCGCACCACTACCAGGATAAGAGTGTCGTCGAGTCAAAGAGTTGGGTGATGGGAGGAAGATTACGAGAGGGTTTATTTACATTTTTACACCATGGTGAAAAGAAGTAAGACTGAAGTGAGGCTCTTCTGCGGCATTTGTTGTCGACTTTTATATCCTTCTCGTTCCCTAAAGTCCCTAGGTTGAGGACGCCCAAGCTGGAGTGGGATGGGCCTATAGAGCTTTCACTTGCGCACACAAACACAACACCGCACTTATGGTCACGCCCCTGTCACGTGTTGAGTCCGAGGGAAAAAAGGTTGCCGTCGAGGCGTCGACTGCGGTAGGTGGTGGTTTCCGGCCAGCCAGAGGTTCCCTTGGGTCACCGACATCTGTTGTTCATCAAATGACATCCGCCGCTCGAGGCCGGAACACGAGGTCACGAAAAGGCCGCAAAGTGGTCCCTCGTCCTTGGAGATGTTCGAATGATGCCCACCAGCTCGTCGCGGTGCTTGGCACGCCAAAGAGCCACAGGAAACAAAGCCCTTTGTTCCCCGGCATGGTCACAGCAATTGGGGAAGATACCGTCCGTCTCCCCGCGGCGGCGGCGTTCGACACATGCAGGCACTTCGGAAAGGTGGTCTGGTTTTGCTTAAACTTCAGCCCCTTCGTTTTGGTCCTGCACTCCGACCGGCCAAACTCCGTAATTGGAAACAGCTGTCACTGGGTCCTCTCCGGGCGGTCCATGGCGGCAGGCCCGAAAGTAATCACACTGAAGCTGCTCGCAGCCATATACAGTAGAAACAGGTGTGCTGGCTGATTCCAAACGAGACCCGCTGACGTCGATCTCAACTACATGCACGATTCCAAGCTCGACTATGCTAAGGGCCTCTATATTAAGGCGAAAGCCTTTAATGTCTTATCGTTGTAAGCAGCAGTTCTCGACAGAAATGTCACGCTTTTCATGTGGTCCAAACGGTCGTGACGTCACAGTGCGCGAATTTCAAACGGGGCCAATTGTACTTTGGCTAGTAACCAGGCAACCAATTGAAGGGATATCGTATAGTAATGCTCCAAGTAAGTGGGACTGAGCTTAGTTAATTGCTTAATTACTCAATTAGCCTAATTAACTTTTCTAGTCAGGCCATATAAATGAATAAAACCGAGTAAGAAATTGGTCGAGCTCAGGAATCGAACCCCGGTCTTCGGAGTGTGAGACGAGCATGCTATCCACTCCGCCATGCCAGCTCGACGGTTTGGGAAGAACAAAGGTGCTTCTAGTGAATACGGTGTCTTCGCTCACTCCCATCCTCCTCCCTTCCCTTCCGGCGAGGTTTAGGTGTCCACAGAGGTATGAGAGCCAGATACATTTCCTTTCCTCAAAAACCAATTCACCGACATGCAAGGCATAGAACCGAATGGGCGATGGCGTTCTGTGGACTCCTGGAAGCGTTGCAAGACGTTGTCGCGTTCCGCTCTTAGCGGCGAAGCTTAACATCTTAACCACACATCAGTGACCGCACTTTAGTTCAAAAAAGTGCCCCCCTGAATTTTGACGGGTGTCCACCGAGATATGTGAGACAGTTACTGCGTAATTTCCTTTTTTCAAATACAATTTTCATTTTCTTCATTACGGGCCATCTTTGTCTTTCTTCTTCCACTCCCACTTCCTCCCTTCCTCTATGGTGCGGTTCAGGTGTCCACCGAGATGACAGAGAATTACTGCGCCCTTTCCTTTCCTCAAAAAGCGTTCAAAGGGCAAGGCATCGCGCCGAACGTGTGGTGGCGTTCCGTGGACTCCCTGGCAGCGCTACAACACGCTGTCGCGTTCCACTCCTAAAGGCGAAGCTTAAGCGTCATTAATTAGCAGTTAATTAGTATTCAGGCACAAATCAGTAATTAACCAAAAATTAGTGATTTGTCGTCACTTAGCAATTAGTACTCAATTACATGTGACGCCACCAGTACCACAGAAGCAGTCAAAGTGGTGCGGAAAACGCTTTTGCCTCTACGCACTTTAGACAGTCAAAGTGCCCCTTGAATTTCGGGCACTTGCACAGGTTTCGCACAACCGCTTCGCAAACGCGCACCTTCGCCTCTTGCCGGCATAGTCGGGCTTCTTCGTGGCGAGGTTCTCGCTACTCTTTTTGCGAATGTATCGGCGGCCGCGTTTCGATGGAGGCGAAACGCAAGAGGCGCCCGTGTGCTGTGCGATGTCAGTGCACGTTAAAGATCCCCAGGTGGTCGAAATTATTCCGGAGACCTCCACTGCGGCACCTCTTTCTCTCTTTCTTCTTTCACTCCCACCTTCCTCCCTTCCCTTACGGCGCGGTTCAGGTGTCCGCGTAGATATGTGAGACAGTTACTGCGCCATTTCCTTTCCTCAAAAACCAATTTACATTTATATACTCCCTCCACGCATCTGGGTGATCGTTTGCGCAAAAAGGTCTAGTCATGTCTCTTTTTTGTAATCGCAACTATCACTAAGTCGTCATGTATCGCATGAGCCGTGATGCAAACCGGCTCCGCGTGCGTTCAGGGCCGCACTCGCCAGGTGAATTTCGCCAATCACTTGATGCAGGGCGCTACGTTTTCCGTGTATTTTGGAAATGGTTGCCAGACATCGCCATCTTCGCACACGTTCGCCAATGATAGCTGACGCTGTAAACCGTGGGTTCTCATCATGTAATCATGACTCAAAGCCCTTCTTCACTTTATCGTCTTCGTGAAGGCAACGTGTGATGTCATACAGCGGACGCCACATATGCAGCGCACTTTGATCCCCGCTTGCGATGAATAATAGGTTCACTGCTGCGTTCACACTGCATCAATAGCTGCACACAAACAAAAAGGGGAACAAGTAAAGTGGAAATGAAAATGTTTTGGTTAAAAATTTCTTGCACAAGCACTTTAGGGCTCAAGATTAAGTGAAGGGCAGGTTAGTCTTTTTTGTAAAATAACAAGACTGTGTTTTTGCCATCATCTGACAAAGAATTTAATTGTCTTTCTTAAACTATATTACACTTGGGTATTCGCGATTTCACATAGATATTTAGATTTAGTCCTTTTTCTGCATCACGTCGACAGGAAACGTAGGTGTTATTTATTTTATTTTATTACAAATACCTGAAATACCTCAAGGGCCCTCGGGTGAGGGCTTTACATGAGGGGTGGGCTAGCAACTTGGTGTTAATAACATTTTTTCGATGGCTTTCTTGAAATGGTCTGGGTTTGTATGAAGGATGGCACTTGTGGGAAGACTGTTACAGTCACGCGCTGTTTGGATGAAGAAGGAATGAAGATGGGTCACGGTGCGAGCAGGAGGTGGGTAAACGGCATTTTTTTGGCTTGTGCGGGCTGAAGAACGATGAACAGGCTGGATAGTACAGTTGTAAGAAAAGTTATAATACATTTTGTGGTACAAGCACAGCCTTGAAACTGTGCGACGTTTCTTGAGGTTAGATAAGCATGCATTATTTTTGAGGGGAGTAACACTGGTGGAGTATGAGTAGTTTGAGTAGATGAATCGAACGGCGCTATTTTGGGCAAGTTCAATACAGTTAGTTAGGTTAAGTTGAGCGGGGTCCCAGATGACAGATGCGTATTCTAACTTTGGCCGAATTAATGTTTTATAAGCTAGTAATTTAACTGGTGGTGAAGCTAGACGTAAATTACGACGAAGGTAGCCGAGAGTTTTGTGAGCATTGTTAATTATCCGCGTTATATGGATAGACCAGTTAAGGGTACTCGACATGTCGACACCAAGATACCTAATGGAATTGTGGGGTAAGACACTAGAACCGATCAGAAGATAATTTGGGGTCGGGTAATTTTGTCGTCTGTAGAAGGAAACAAGCGCACTTTTGTTAGTATTTAAGACCATCAGCCATCTGCGACACCACTCTTCCAGTCTTAATAGACCACATTAATAGGACGGTAAATGACACAATCGTCGGCAAATAAGCGGATGTTTGATGAAATATGATTAGGCAAGTCATTGATGTAAACTAAGAACAGGAGAGGGCCAAGAACTGTGCCTTGCGGCACACCAGAGAGTACTTTAGAGAGCGAAGAAGATTTGTGTTGGCTTCTACAAATTGCTAACGGTTATTCAGGAAGTCCTGTATCCAGTTGAAGACGAGCGGTTAGAGATTTAGTTGTGAAAGCTTTAGTAGTAGGCGTTTATGAGGGACTTTGTCGAAAGCCTTCTCGAAGTCGATGAAGAGAGCGTCAACAGGCGTATTAAGGTCTAAATTAGTACTTATGTCGTGAATAAATAGCGCAAGTTGGGTGTCACATGAAAGTCTTTTTTGAAATCCGTGCTGGTTAGGGTTAAAGAACTTAACAGAGGTAAGGAAATTTGTGATTTGCAAATAAATAATGTGCTCCATAATTTTGGAACTGACGCTGGTTAGAGATATGGGCCGGTAGTTAGTAGAACCTGGCGTAGGAACTGGAACAATCTTACCCACTTTCCAGTCATGAGGGACGATACCGGACTAAAATGACTGCTGAAAAATATGGGACAAAATAACACTGGTGATTTCCTTGGTGCTTTTGAGTACTTTGGCATTGATGTCGTCGACGCCAGCTGATGAAGTCAATTTTAAAAATTCGATTAGTTTCAAGATTCCTTGGGGTGAAAATGTGATATCCGGCATGACGGAATGGTTATACGAGGAAATATACGGGAGGTTATCATCTGGTTCTCTTGTAAAAATAGAAGAGAAGGTTAGATTGAGTATTTCCGCTACCTCGCTACTGGGGATAGGCTGACCTGCCTGATTCATTAATGAAACTGATTTGTTTGGGTTTTCTCAAAGCATTTATTTTCGCGGTTTCTTTACCATTTCCTCGGCAACTACACGACGTAAGCAAACGTAATTTTTCACATATGTTAATCAATTGCATTTACATAACTGGCGCCATAACGAATAGCCTATGTTTCGAAGTAAAAAAAAGCATCATTACTGGGCGGCAACTTTACTGCATCGGCAAAGAAATAAACCATTAAACTTAGATTTTCTTCGGAGCGAATAACTTTGGTTCCTGTTTTGTAAAGCATTGGTTGCTACTCTCGTCTGAAATTTCAGCAGTCCGCGTAGAGCAGATTTTAAGAAAAGGGTACTGTAGTTTGGAGCAATAAAAAAACGAAAATAAAATACTTGACAGAATTACAATCTAGTTTTGAGCTCTAATGCAAGCTGTGTCTAATTCAATATTGCGTGCTAATTTTAGCTCCATAACTTCCATTACGACAGCTGTACTACAGCCAACATTTGAAAACCATTTTGGAGGTCTCACTCACATCTTGTACACTGCCTCGTTTATACGACTCCATCTATAGATGCCTAAACCATGGAATTTGGCTTTTGTTAGGCTAGTAAGTAAGGCATATACATCGTCCTGATATACAGGTCAGGTTTTAAAGCGCTATCACTGCTAATTCTACCGAATCACTCAGTCGCGGAAGAGTATTTCGTGGGAATCGGACATCGGGGCAAGCTAAACGTGCTGCTGGTCGGGGGACAGTCTACTCCACTAAGAATGACGGCAGAGGAGGGGAGGGGGACGGGGAGATGAAAAGCTGCGGTTCACAGAACGGAGTGCTCAAGGGAAGACGGACTAGTGACACGAGTAGACCTAAGTGCGCCTATCACGGATCACTTCTGTATTGCTCAGGGGCGCAGTCTCGTAGAAAGGAGAGCGTAAAATGGCGCCGAAATATTTTTCGGGCGCGCTGGGTCTTCAGAGGTTACAAAATTGGTGCACGATATATCGGACGGCAAAATGCAGGAGTGACCGTCCAACATGAGGGCTGATGGATCTCTTAATTTAAGCGCTTCAGAACTTGAAGGTTACCAAGCATGAGATAAAAGGCTCTTGAAATTACACAGCTCTGGTGTCACTTCTAGGCCAAGCGCCCGCGGGTAGTAATTAGCACCTATGTTACAGGAAATTACGCCCTACCTGAAATCACGTAGCAGGGGCTGTTTTTCGGCCTCATGCATACCACCAGAAAAAGGAAGGCTCTGGGCAGTGGGCTCTGGGAAGGGCGTCTGAGCTGACCATCAAACAGGCTTTAACAGATGAAGTTATTCTACGTTGGCGATTAGGCAAGGAGCTGAGAATCGGTTGTGCACTTTCGTTTCTCTTAGTTTAGCTTAGTTCCAAGTTGCGATGTTTTGGAACTCGTAGGGAGTAAAAAATGTTAAAAGGAGTGATCCTTTGCCACACGAGCGGCGTTCTGCTGACATTACGTAAATGTTCATCCATTGTACATGAATATACAAGTTTCAGGGACCGTAGTGAGCTTTCCTCTCCTAGTTTTCGAGTGTCTTGGATCCATGCGCGTGTAAACTAGCTTACATTTCCGCACGAATCCTTAGCACGAGTGTGTCGCAAAGTGCTCCTCTAAAAGCGGTCGCGTTTGTCTGCTGCCCAGACCGTGGGGAAGAGCACATACGAGAGAACGAAGCTTCTTTGAGAATCTTCGGAGCATACATGGCTAGCAAGCTTGCACCCTTAGTCCGCACCTGGCTCAAAAACCAGGAGAATGCTGCTAGCCACTCCTTCTCAGTTTAGAGGACCACTCTTCGTGGCAAAGATCTGATAACATTTCGTACCTCCTTTTTTTCACTTATTGCTCACTAAGAAAGTTTTCCGCCGTTCAGGGGAGTGAGCTCCGTTCATTATTTGTTCTTCGCAGCCATGTGGTTTAATGAGGCCTCTCTCAACGAGGGCCTACCCCATTTACCGCATTTGCCCTCTGCAAATGAGAATGCCTCCAGCTACTTTAGAATAATAGATCTTGTTCAAAAGTTTTGGCGCAAACAGACTCGGACCACGAGAAAGACGACACACACACAAACGAGTACTTGTTTGTGTGTGTGCCGCCTTTTTTATGGTCAGCTTCTGTTTGCACTAAAATCTTTGCCTGATCATTATGCACCAATCCGCCCAAAAAGAAGTTTTATTGAAGTTAAGAAGAACAGACGGATGGGCGCGATGTTTCATCCCACAAGACGTACACAGGACGATGAAAGGGGAGGACACGGGCGCAGTGCTACTGCAACTGAAGCTTTATTCAATGATCTCCATTAGTATATAACAATGTTCAAAGGAAGAATCAGGCGTAACTGAGTCGAAAAAAAGAAACACTGGTAGCTTGTCAATGATATGTCGTCATTTCCATGCCGCGCGCTTGTTCAGATATGTGTTATGTTTTTGTTAATGATACCGAGCGGGTACGAACACAAATTTCACCTCCTTTTTTTATTGGAAAATATTCACTTATCTCCCTGGTCACTTTTCTGCTGACCAAAAGCGCGTCCATCTTTTGTATCTCAGAGCATAAGTCGAGGTCATGCAAGAAAAACCTCAGCTGCAGTAGCGCCATGTCCATGTAGTACGTTTCACTCTTCGTTTCGCGTCCGTATCATGCACTTTGCTTTCAGTAAGCCTCCGGCTGCGCTCAGGAGTACAACTGTTCGAGAAATGCTTCTTGAGTCATATGGAGGAGATCTCGGGTGTGTTGTAAAAATAACCGCGTTGACCTGTTCGTTAATTAGGACTTTGTTCAAGGGGGCGAAAATGTGGCGGTACTGAAAATGCATCATCCGTCGTTATGAAGTCCTGGCGACTATTAATGAGTACTCTCAGGTGGAGGCTTGGTGCAGATACTGTGTTTATTTGTTCGGTAAGCTCAATGGTAGAAACGTACGAATAATATATATCAGGAAAAATTCGCTGCTAATATTCTCAGTCGTTTTCATTAGAGTTGGCAAACAAATGCGACACGCGAATAAAAGAATTTCGGCATTTCGGCATTATTTCAGGTTTTTGTAATGCCTGCACTGTGCACACATATTAAATATAACGTTTTTTTTGCCACCGCTATTGGTTGATATTACAGATAATGCGATGGTAGAGAGTAGGCGTTCTTACTCGGATAGGAATATAACAGCGTGTTAGTAAGTTTTGTTCATTTAATCGCACAACGGGGTCTCCGCGCCTGATTTCGATTAATATGGTTTACCGGCACGGAAGGAGACCGACGAATCCAATTTCTTATAGCTTCAGATTCTTTCTTCAAAATGCGCTCTCAGGAGCACAAGCACAGCGAATCAGACAACACCGGTAAGGAATAGTCTCTGCAAAATAAAAAAAGGTTCCAAAAGATTCGGTACGCCTTGCGTAAAGGCATTCAAGCGTTTGTCATTCGCAGCTAAAGAGACTCAGCAAACAACCCGATGATTTTTGTCTCCCATTTTCCTTGTGTAACGCATTTTGATGAATTAGAAAAAATTCGCTGTGGCTTGGCTTGGTTAAGCCCGGTAATTGCGAAAGCAATATCCGTACCTACGCCATGGTTCAGCTGGTAGTGTAGCTGGTGGTGGTGCTTGTGGTGATTCATCGGCTATACAATCCAATCTAATCTAATCTAATCTAATCTAATCTAATCTAATCTGATCTAATCTAATCTAATCTAATCTAATCTAATCTAATCTAATCTAATTCAATTCAATTCAATCGAATCCAATCCAATCCAATCCAATCAAATCAAATTAAATCTAATCTAATCCAGTTTAAACCAATCTAATCCAATCCAATCTACCCAGCCGCGGCGGCTCAGTGGTTACGGCGCTCGGCTGCTGACCCGAAAGACGCGGGTTCGATCCCGGCCGCGGCGGCTGAATTTCTTGAAGGCGAAATTCTAGAGGACCGTGGGCTGTGCGATGCTAGTGCACGTTAAAGAACCCCAGATGGTGGAAATTTCCGGAGCCCTTCACTACGGCGTCTCTCATAGCCTCAGTCGCTTTGGGACGTTAAACCCCAATAACAATCCAATCTAATCCAATCTAATCCAATCTAATCCAATCTAATCCAATCTAATCTAAGGCCGCCGGTAGTGGCACCACCACTACTCTCAGACGGCGCGAGATGGTCGCCCAGCTCTTCGGCGTGACGTCATACAGAGGTCATGCGAAAGGTCATTTCATATGCACCGCCGTCGCACGGCAAAGGCTTGAAAGTGCAAGTAGTAAAGCTTTCGCTTTAAAATGTGACTTGCTGCTTGTAGCGCACTGAGCCAACAATAGGCTGTCAACCTTCACTGCATCTGGCCGTCGTCAAGGCGGCCCAGAAGCACCCTGCTTTTCCTCGCGAGTGACTCTCAGATCTCGGTCGAGATAGGCAAGTTACTCCGCGTTTGTTTATAAAATGCCTCTCGGCCCGTCGTCAGATCTCTCACGGTGCAATGCTTTCGACGACATGCCTCGGTTTTTGCACAAATGCACAGGAAAAGTGCGCCGCGCCGCGTTACGCAGCTGTATGCACAGTGCCCAACGTGGGGCAGCGTTCAACGACCAACTTTCCCCTGCCACCGCTGATAGATATCGTTCGCTGTGTTTTCCTCCAGGCAAATTTCCTCTAGTCCCTTTCTCTTCCAGGTCTCTTTTAGGTGGGTATACTTTTTCGTCCAGTAACAGTTCGACGTTTGGCTTTTGAAGCGTTCCTTCTTGAGAACTTTGGGGGGTGCCCCTCGAGCCAGACATATAAATGCGAGAAGAGTTACAGGGGAGTGAAGCTGACAGTTGTCACAGAATCCCTCCAAGTAGTTCAGATTGCACATTATGATTGTTATTATGACTGTATTAAGTTAACATGACTGTTAGTATCAGTGTAGCAATAGCTCCTACCCAGGTACATTGTGTTCTAGTTTTGTGGTTGCTAAAACAGTGCTGTATTTTGAATTTCATTTTGTCCGCGTCTGTCGCGGGCGTGTTTTTGTTTCTACAACGTTCTATTGTATGTTTATTTTTGCGTTTGCTAAAAGAGTGCTGTATTTTAAATGTCGTTTTCTCCGCGTCTGTCGCGGGCGTGTTTTTGTTTCTGCAACGTTCTTTTCATTTTTGCCTTTACTCCTATAGTCCATGGGTTTTCTCAGTATATTGCATCAGTTGCCTCAATTACTGTATTTTATCTGTTGCTTCTTTGATGTTTCCCCCCTACAACAATGCCCCAGAGAGGGCGCCGTAGGTATTTTGTATAAATAATAAATAAATAAATAAATATTGCACCTGTTCCGGCGGCAGAATCACGCTGAAGATATCTATCAAGGCGTAAATTATATTTCAATGACGTCGAAAACCAACTTCCATTGCATTCCATTCTTGCTAGTTTAATGCCCCCGTCGGCATTATTAGCTTCAAGAGGTTGGTGAGCCATATCCAAAGAATATGGGAAGTTGTGGGATTTCGAGTGACTCGTGCGGCATTATGTTCCCTCCGCTTTGCAGTGACAGCAGAACGCGACATGTTTCAAGGTGCTTAAGGCGTATATATAGGGTTGCGTAACAAAGAGTAGGATGCTTAAAGGGTTCCATTTAGTGACCGCCTTTGCGCAGCATGCAAATATAGGGATGCTTGTATGCGAATTTGGGAGTCCACTTACTCCCCAGGCAGGGCGCAAAACGTTAGCAGTAGGGAAGATTGGGAAACCTTGTTGCGGAGCTCGGACCCAACCAACCCGGCCAGCATCGACTGCGACCATCCCGTGCGGCTGGGCCGCTCCTAAGTCCCCTCCCATGTAAAGGGGGGGTTAGACAGAGCGGCCCAGGCGGTGTGGTCCTTATCTGTTGGACAATAAAATGTTTCAACAACAACAAAAGGAGAGGAGCTGTACCTAAAAGATGCGACTACATTTGCAGCGGGTGAAGTTTTGTAAAGTTTAAAGGCTATTAATTTTAAAACTGTCGAATATATGTCGGTGCGATATGTGCAGGTGGTTTGTACAGCTATTCGGGCGTTATGTATGTGATAGAGCCCGTGTACTGTGCGATGTCAGTGCACATTAAAGAACCCCAGGTGGTCTAAATTTCCGGAGCCCTCCCCTACAGCGTCTCTCATAGCCTTAGTCGCTTTGGGACGTTAAACCCCATAAACCAAACCAAACCATCAGTATTTAGACGAAGGATGAACTAAAATTCAGAAACTTTTCATTTTTAGGGGCAGGATTATATTTTCAAAGTGAAGGTCGTCAACTTTGACGATGAGCCTGGTTTTATCTTTTCTTTATCCTCAACGTAGTTCGTGAAATGAACGTGAAAAATTCGCATTTAAAAGTTCGTAGTGTTGGCTTCCCAACATTCTCTATTTAGTAAATGGTGTAGCTCGCAGTTATAAAGCACTAAATACAGGCGCTGGTTGTGCAATATATGACGCAGAAGCAGTTAACGTGATTTTGGCTAGGATGCTACTTGAGTGGCCCATTTGATAATTATAAAACGCAGGAAAAGCCAACTAAACCAGCTCCGAAGTAGGAAATTTCGACTTTTCATATTTCTAACCACACTGCTGATCAGGAAAATTAAAAAAATGGGTGCACCGTCGACATGTTGACATTCTTCAGTTTCACCTTATGATCTTCGGCTCTGAAATCGAAAATAAAAAAGCTGAACAATTATTTTATTTGATTATTCGTCTAATTATACAGCTTGCTGTACAATCCTCTAGCGGCAACCGCACGGAGGTATTTCCCGAAAGCGTAAAAAAAAATCACCCTCTAGACAAAATGCGCTCTTTGGCGCATGGAAACACACAGTATCCCATATTACTCAAGCCACGAGCTTAAGGAAAGCCGGAAATTTCTGGAAACCAAATTTAAAGAGCATTTGGCGGTCGCCTCTGGCAATCAGTAGCTTTAAATCAGCTTTGTAATAAGCTTTTAGATATAAAAATACAATACAAAGCTGAACCGTGGAAGATAGGAGTGACAGGGCGGGCTGACATCGAGCCGCTTCGTCGCCTTGCTTGCCCAATGTTCTCTAGCACGCAGCTCCCGTCAAGTTGGAAGCGGCACTCATATTTTTTATCTTCCCGAACTGCACCATCAGCTATTGTGGAGTGAAAAACTCTGCCATAATGTCGTCGATAGAAAGGAACCCTCGCCTCACGTTACACTTATTCTGGGATGGTTTCTTGATCAGAAGCATTAATTTCTGAGGCCTTGAGTGAGGCGTGATGTTCAGCAGAGAAGAAACAAAAATTACTGCAGCCTTTTCCAGCGCTCTTGTGACGACTGCGGCGTCGCCACTTTGAACCTACCTTTACAGCGGTCTGTGAACGGTGAGTAGTTCGAACGGTAAGAAAGGCGGCCGTGGCTTCGAGCATTCCATCTTTTGAGCATTGTTTTAAGCCGACAGTATTCGCAACAAACCAAGAATTACGAATTTCTTGCCATTAAGATCTTGTTCTGCTACCGTCCATGATTTCAGAGGCACACGTTTTGCGCATCTCGCCTAATTCGTCGCATCTGAAGAAAATGCTTGCTTATATTTCCCATCAGTAGATGCATCTCATTTGAAAAATCTGGAGTATCTAGAATTTAGGGCTTCAACCATACCCAGCTCTGTTCTCGATTTTTGTGCACGAAAGTATGTTTTTGCGTTCCAGAACCTGAAAAGTCAACTTCCTCGCTCTCCGCGTAAGTGCAAGGCGTAGCACTCATACTTTTAGCGATAACATCGGTGGGTATCGCTTGCTGGTGAATTTTTAATTTTCAAGATTGTATAGCATTGGCGACATACGCTGTTATTAATGCGTATAGAACACATTTGCAGCACCCGGCGGGTCTCCTGGTAACTTTAATAACATAGAAACTGGTAAAAGAGACGAACGGCAACGTTTAACTCCTCATTATGTACGCACCGGTGAAGCTTGCCTCAGATCTGTGTCCCATCGATAAGACCACTGGTTTTTATGGTTGTTTTCAGCTTCAAAATTTTGCCCTGAATTGTGAAAAGAAAACCCCGACAGAATGCTCTGCAAGCGCTCACTTGTGGTTTTGCAATTAAGGTTCCTGTTACAGGTCAGATTCTAGTGCGGCTCTGAATTAGCAGCGCTTCTCTATATCACGACAACTGTGCAAACAGAAGCCTGACGCCTATGTGTCAACGTCATATAAAAAGCCAAAATGAATAGGTGCAGCATAGGTGCAACTCTGCAATTAGTCGTGTTATTTTTTTTTCGCAAATCGAAGAGCATCACAGAACTCACCCTGCTTTCCAATGTTCAAGAATTGAAGCTAGACAACCATTGTTTCCAGCCGCCGCTGTGGATCGCCTCTCTGAATGAAAGCGATTTATTCTAACTCAGTTTCTCTTTATACCTTGTACACGCACTTCAGAGGCTCGTGGGCGGCGTTTTATTGCGACCTCAGAGTGCAGTCGCCAGAAACATTGACTCTGAGTTAAAGTTTCAAGTTTATTGATTCTATTAACACAGGATTGTTTCCTACGTCAAGCAAAAGAGACGGGGCCAAGTGTACATTCAGTACGGTCAGGGCATGCAAACGTAAACCAGTCTCCCTACACCAACTACTATGCCTGGCCTGAATGAAGTGGACGAGAAAAACTGGTTACTTTAACGGCTTCCTTCGTACCCCTTCCCACGCCGTCTGGGACCAGCGATTCCCATCGACGTCTACCTGGACGCCGCCGCAGCAGTCACTGAAGCGGGCATTCCTGACAGCTGCGCTCAGAGTGATGGCTGGACACGCTCTGGTCACCACCGGCGTTTTCTCTCCCTTTCCCTTGTTTCCGTATGCCAGCTCTCTCTGAGATGCCACAAAGGCGCGCACCATCGAGCAAACGCCGGCGTGCGATTCGCTTTCTGCTTCTTTTCGCTTCTTTCCTTCCCTGACGCGAAAAAGAAAGCTTTTCCTTCGGTCGCCATGCGCGTCTTCGGTAATGTGTGCCAGCGGAGACGTCAGTTACGCGACCATGTTTACTTATCCTCAGCCCGTTCTGCTTCGTTTCGCACCTTACCTGTTTTCTACTTGCGGTGCAGTTCAATTTCCTGGTCTCCCTTAAGTTGGACAATGCGATGTCGCTGTCATTATGAGTGTTTTTTTTTTCGGGTTAGGAATGTTCCAAACATATACGTTTTTCCTAAAATACACTCTAATAACAATTAAGTTGTTTGCGTCAGGACGCTCTCCTTAATCCTCAACACAGCTTTTTTTCTTCAAGCCTTGTCATTGGATCACGTGAGCATTTTCTTCTCATGCAGTCCTATGTGAGCGCGAATTGAATAAGGTTGTTCACAATGGATGGGACGTTGCCTATACTAGGATTACGATGGTTTGGAAGTTAAGCAAGGAAAAATAGCCATGGAACAAAGCGAAAACAACATACATATCCACACAGTCTTGCAGAGTTTCGGTTAAGCAGAACTCGGGGACAGATTAACTCAACACCAGTCTTTCTCAGAAGCCAGCCTCGCACACCAACCACCAGGAGGGTTAAGTGGCGGCTTTGCGGGCCCATCAGGCGTAATGCAGTCAGGTTTGCGTTGGGAAGATTTTAAACAGTGCCGGCACTCAAGTTATAAGAAGCGAAAAGTAACCATGCCACTTAAGCTTAGCGCCAAATTTGTGGCCGAATAGAACACAACAGATATTACGAATACAATTTTTTTACTGAAAGGAAAGGAACAGCTTTTTGAATCAACGCAAGAAACAGAATAAGTAGCCCAACGACTTGGCCCTTCTGCCTGGTATTGAAGCGACTTTCTTCAGCTCATTTTTTAAATAAAACAAATACCTGTAAATAAGTCTTACTAGAATCACCACAAGTAAAGCATTCGGAAATGATTCAGATCATACTGAATTATTATAGATTTGACTCAACAGCTTTTAATGCTGCCGGAAAACAAGGGAGGCTACTCAGTTCTCGTTGTACCATTTATTCATATGTGTATGATATACTCTTCCATCCCAGGCACTAGCCGGTTAGTTGTTGACTTGCTTGGTGAGGCGGATGCTCGCAAAAGAAAACAAGAAACGAAAAGAGGAGACTGAAATGAAACTAAGCCATAAATTTATACAGAAGCCCCTTTTCAGCAATAAACTTTATTCTGGTCATACAATCATTAGTTTCACAATAAATTCTACGCTCCTAACAAAGAGTGTCCGCTAGAGGCACAGCGTAGAGGAAGACTAGAAAATGTTCGAAAATGTAGAGTCGTTACCAGGCAGTTAAATGTACTCACAGGGTTATTTGAAGACAGTAATTTTCATTGCTGGTGGTTTTTGAGGCACTTTTTTTCGAGATTTGCAGTAGAAGAAACGTTTGCAATGCTAACTATCCCTACAAGACAAATCCCTTTCATGACTGAAACCACATGACTTCAGTACGAAAACTGAGCATTAAATTTTTCAGTTCCAAATGAAAAAATCAACACAGCTTACTTATAAGATCAGAACAGTCGGTCATATGTTTTCGATTATCCAACCACCACAAAGCACAGAGTTAAGCTTTTGGTCACTCCTCGAGGTGCCCGAATCATTTTTCTCATTAATATCATCAGAAC
Source organism: Amblyomma mixtum (assembly GCF_055824585.1). Taxonomy (NCBI): domain Eukaryota; kingdom Metazoa; phylum Arthropoda; class Arachnida; order Ixodida; family Ixodidae; genus Amblyomma; species Amblyomma mixtum. The sequence goes on along the minus strand of NC_143021.1, from coordinate 26,574,416 downwards.
ATTTCTCCCAAACGATCTACCATGCAAGAAAAGTCTAATTGGTTGTTATTCTACAGATCTAAAGTGAACTGCAGTACACATCTTGGCACTTCGAATATGAATGACTATTGCAAAAGATTACCGCTGCATAATTTTATTACCTTGCATTTAATTTCCGAACGCTCCTCAACCACGGCCACCGGGCCTGGCTTCATGAACAAGTCTCGGGAAGTAGGTCATTCCACGCCAAGCTAACCAGAGCTGGCTCCCCCCAACCAAATTTCTTCTAGAAAATTTATGGCTGTTCGCTGTACTTTGGAAAGTTCTTTGGCACAATACTTTCCGGAAAAAATTTAGTTTTTGGCTCACGTGAAAGAATTTTGTATATGCCAGTGAAAGAGTAGGTTTCGTTAAAAAGTTACAAAAAAATTATTTCCTCTTGCACAGTTCGAATTTTTGTTAAGAATGCATAGGCATTGTGCTTCCCAATAGTAGAAGAATAAAACATCATTACATATACTTTAAATTTCGGTTCTTAATTTTGACGCTTATTTAATTAGTTTGAAAATTTTTAACGTTATGCTCTCCTATTTTGCGATAAGTGCTATTTTTTGGCGGCCTAAGACATGTACGAGATTGTAGAAATGTTTGAACTATGATACAGCAGACTACGTTCGAGTAAAAAAATTTGCGGAAGAGTGTGTTTTGCCGTTATTCGGCTCTAAATTTCGCCTTGAGGTGTTCCGTGAAATCATGCGGAGAACAGTCCATTTAATAGCCAACGTTATGAATATACGGCTCAGAAATTATGGTCGCAGCGATTTTCGCCTAAAGACGAATAATATTTAAATTTCAGCGCCCTCGCTAATGCTCACTGTCGCCTTGACTGCTATTTCACTGCTAGGCACGCACTCACTACTTCGCAAAATTCACACGTCGACGGATTTGTGCTCTGTTTTTCACAAGGGCGGTGACAGCCTAGAAGCTTAAGTTTCTTTCTTCCTCCGTGCTAATTGTTGAGGGTTCAAAGCAGTATACGCGCCCTCGGTCTTGGTCTGCAGAAGTGTTTAACTTTAACGCCATCCAATGTATGCGCCACGTTCACGACGCTTTACAACGACCCTCGTCGGTGCTTGAACGCGATAGCACGGAGGCTCCCTTTTTGCAGGAAATCCGTCGTTGGCGCCTTCGGCGTCGTCGGCGCTTTCAGCGAAACATCCCCGCGGAAGCAACCTAGGCGGCCAATCTAGGGCACGTGACTTTGTGGCGCTATCACACCCTGCCCATTGGATTGTGAGCAAACTGACCACCGCGGCAGGTGGCAGTTAAATTAATGACTAGTCTCAATGAGATGCCAATAAGGAGCAACCTGGGTCGCCAAGCTCCCCCGATAGCGGCACCTGCCATCGCAGGGCCATCGCAGGGCCATCGCTTAATCGCTGCATCACTCCGCCAGGAGCGGTACGGGACTCGCGGGGATCTATGAATGTAAAGTCGACAATGAAGAATTCCGCATATGTGGGCCTTAAAATAGTAAATATATGTGGTCGTATCCTTAAGGCGGAGTTTAAGTGCCCTCTGCAATTTTTTCAGCGTTGATCACTTCCAGCTTGGATGAAGCTCTCTGAGGCAGTGCTTTACTTGATAAGTGCACTGCGGGGTAGGTGAGGCGAAGTTTTACATTGCTGAATATAGACGTGCACAGATTGACGGTGAACAGGATAAGCGTTGTACTGAAATCTGGAGGTTCAGCAGAAGGGACTGAACCGTGCGCATGAGACTTTCGGCAGCGCAGTAAACCATAAATTTGCTAAAATAAAAGCGGGAAGTTCAAGCGCAGAGTCTGGAGCGATTCATGCGTTTTTACACCGAAATAAACTGCCTCTAAGTGATTACGTTGTACCAGGATTTACTCACCATAGTCTAATCGAGCTATCAAACGGATCAACTACAGAACTTGCATTGCGCTAAATATTACCGTTACTTGTAGGGAACAAACCGCGTCTTCAAACAGGACAAAGACGAGAACTGCACGGGACGAACAGTTTTACCGCTCGTACAGTGCAGTTCTCGTCTTCGTCCTGTTTGAAGTCGCTGTTTTTTCCTCACAAGTATGTTGGACCAACTGGCCCACAGCCTACCTTTGTTGAATATATTACGGTTACCTCGCCTCGTGCAACATGAAAACTAGCGGCTACCTGCAACACTAAAATCGCATTCGTATAGTCCGTCGGTTCCATGCCTGTCTGTCATCGCAAGCAAGAACAGAGGACGCTCTTCTATGTCTACTTCAGCATTCGCAAGAAACACTTTGCCGTGACCACTTCCTTTTAATTTTTTGTTACGTAAGCATGGCATAAGTTATATAAATTTATTTTCTTTCAAAACGTCTTTGCCAGCGGGGATTCCCCAAGGCTGGCATTAATGCATCGCTCTGTCATGCTCCACCGCCTCCGCGTCGGCACAAGCCTGAGCCGTGCTCACCGACGCTGCCCGGCCCGCCTTCGTCGCTGATTGAGGGCACCCCGCCGGGGGGCTGTGACGCGTGACCGGTAGGCTTACTAACCGCATGTGCGGAGGGTTTTGCTTGAAGAGCCCGCGGACTGTTGCGCCACTTGCGCCGAGACAACACGTGTAGGCCGCAACTCCAACCGCTTAATGGAATCGGTTGCAATGATATATGAAAATTAACACTGTTCGTGGATGAATACGTTGCCGGCCCTGATGCAGTACACCAATCGTACTCAATTCATTAATTCAGACATGGCACCACACCGCCCATAGCCAAAGAACCGGCGAAAGTCTGCGTGCTCAAAAATGTACATTTGGAACAATGTAATGAAACCGATGAAGTATTACGGTGCAAAATAGGAAAAGTCAACGAAACTAAAAGTCAAGATTACCACAAGACCGAAAGACTAGCAATAAAATGCGGCCTAGCCATCGAAATAGAAGCAGGCACAGCAGTACAGTGCACCACAGAAGTGCAGCCAATAATGTAAAGGGAAAAAATACAGGACGAATCTTTGCAATCGAAAATCGAAAAAGACATGCATAGGAAGAAACAAATAAGCTTCGGTTTAACTATTGCTGAACCTGGTTATAAAGCGAGAGATATGGCGTATCGGGCAGCTATACGCGGCTTGGCGTGTGTAACATTGATAGCTTCCCGGACACTGGAGAGGCAGCCCGCCCACCCTGCGACCCTTGCAGGTGGCAGTTAATGGTTGATCACGAGAGTTTTCTCACCCAATGAGCGCTGTGGCCTGTTGCTACAGTGCCGCCTGTCTGCCACAACGTTATGAGCGCTAACACATGCAGCCCAGATCTCTCTCTCATCACCCCACGTACCTATAAGCGCGTTTCCGGCGTCCACTGACCCAGGGAGCCAGCTATGCGCACTTCCTTTCCTTAAAATCATTGGAGTTAAACGTTGTCAACGCCAACGCCAGTGAGAACGCCGACGGCCTGTGGCTTCAGTGGCGCGTATCTGCCACAACGTTGTCAATGCCAACGCATGCAGCGAACATCTGTCCTACTCGTAGTAGTGTAGTAGTGAAAACATTTATTTATTTTTTTTTTCAAAAGGAAGAGTTAGGGAGTAGGGGGATGGGGATAGATAGATGTGGAGCTTCAGTGGTCGGTATTCCTTAGTCCAGGATCCCGTTGGCCTCCGCCGCTGCCTTGGCCCTCGTCACCAGCATAAGCTGTGTGCTCGGGTCGGAGTCAGCCAGGAGGGCCTCCCACTGCTCTAGACTAGGGCTATTTACCTTTGGTAGTAAAGGGCTTTTTACGCAGCCCCAGGTGGCGTGGTACGTTGTGGCGTAGCCCCCACACCACACGCACTCTTTCGCGTATCTGTTCGGCCACATTTTGTGATACATGGCTCTGCTTGGGGCTACAGCGGTATACCGCGTGGAGGTGCCACTACGACATGCCACGTAAAACCCCTCCATAAAATAAAAGTAACGACACCTCCTTCCTCCTCCTCCTACGCCGGCGCTCCTTCCTCTCTCGGCTCCTTCCGGGCGCCGATGGTGGCGGCACCTAGTGCAGGGCGAGGCTAGCAGACGCTCCCAACTCTAGCCCTTTGGCGCGCAGTAGACTACACGTGCGTATTATGCCATGGCTTCGCCCGAGATCAGATCATGGCATGGGAGATTGGAAAAATTAATCACTCAGATAACTGTCCCTAGAAGCGTTACACTTCTTTATCGAAGCTTTCTGTATTGCAATCGCTTTGTTTGCGGTGCCCACCGTGGAAATAGCATGCGGTAGTGAGCTCGCGGCACAGCAGTGAACTTACTCGGAGTGTTGTTTGTCGACTGGCGTGTTTTGCCGAATCTTATTAAAAAATTCACTCCACTGAGAGGAAGTGGAACGACATACGACTACAGACGCGCGGCCTACGATTTATATGAACGGATGGCGGCGTAATGTGGCGGGGATACAGTGGCGGCAACTGACAAAGGACAGGGTTAATTGGAGAGACATGAGAGAGGCCTTTGCCCTGCAGTGGGTGTAATCAGGCTGATGATGATGATGATGATTCTTCATTCAAAAGCGCGTTTGCTCATGCAATCGGCTGTGCGTAGAGGCCTGCTCTCAGTTTTTTTTTTCGTGCAGGAAACCTTAGCGATTATACCGGAGTAACTATATGCATCGGACACCTAGCAGGCTAAAGTTAAAAGGAAGCGACTGGCGGTAGTCCTTCACTGTGAATACCTAGGTGAATATGATGCCCTATTGTGCACCGTAACATGGTTATGACCAGAATATTTCTGAGGTAGAATTAATTTGTTGGGTTGAGTAACAGCAATTAAAAAAGGCGCGCAGCTACAACCCTGCATGACTCACTAGAATGTTGCTTGTTTAAGTGATTGTCATCTTTGTATTAGCATATGCAATAATGGCTTATAAGGGAACGTTGTCTTCCCTCGTGTGATTGCCATGCATAATGCGCAGCAGCCTGGATTGCCGCAGTTAATCACTTTTGGCCGAAGCAGCGCGCAAAAAAAAATTCAAGCGCTGAAAAACCAAAACTCGAATTCATTTAGTCCTGTTTGAAGCAAAACGTTGTTTGTTTAGGAAGTTGCTTGACGCAAAAATTTAAAACACGAACAAATGTATGCAACTAAGTTTGACGGAGGTCATCGTTTGCATTCTCAAGTATTATCCACGCGCATATCGAGTATTCAAGCGATAGTTAGGTTTCTATGCCTAGGCACAGCCACGACCGATTTTGGTTGAACCCTGCCAGAACAAATACGGTCAGCAATGCGCGCAACATGAAAGCTGGACCTCCACCGCGAGCAGCGTAAACAGCGTCGCTCAAACAGCGAGAACCGACTCTTTAGCATCGAGTTTGTGGGCGAAGGAGTCCAACTGCAACAAAACAAATACGTTCAGGGATGCGCGCGACATGAAAGCTAGACCTGCACCGCGAGCAGCGTAAACGGCAGAGTTCAAAAAACATAAAGCGCAAGTTTTGAGTCTAGTCCACGAACGAGTCCAACTACAACCAAACCAGTACGCCACGTAATGAGCGCGACACCAAACTACACCTAAACAGCCTAGTAGAGCCAGGAACGTGAACGGCGGGGCTAAGACGAGAAGCACGGCTTTCATAGCGCGCGAGTGAACGAATCCATCTACAGCCATGCCAAACGGAATTAACTGCGAAGAAAGACTGGTGTAACTCGCGCTTCACCCCAAATCCTCTGAAAAAAGCGCGACTGACAACAAAAGAACGGCCACTCACATAGTAAAGACGAGAATCCAGCTCATTATCAATGCTTTCCCAGCCTATCCTATGCACCCAAACCTTTCAGCGAGCCGCATTGCTTTTTGCGGACGGAATGACGAAAAACCTTTTCCCACTATCTAATCGGTTGTTGCAACCGCAGGCACCACGGAAGCTCGGCGTCCCTGCAGCGCGTAGACACTATCAAAGCAGGAGAAACGCTTCCCGCCAAAAGTGTGTTGCACCATAGGAAAACGAAGCGCCATTTACCCCGACAGTGAAGGAGGACGTAAACTTTATTAAAGAAGAGGTCTTAGGCGTGGGCTTGGGTGACGTCTCCCTCCCCGCTGTGGGCTCCTCTTCTACGCCGGACGCCAGGTGGCCGACCAATGATGTCGTTCGGCAACCTCTTCATTGCCGCCGGCGTCTGCTGCGGAGCCAGAAAGCGCGCTATAACACGTGACCCCGGCTGCTCGGCCAATGAGAGGCTCGATAATCCGACGGTGCGCTAGGAGAGCAGAACAGCCGGATAGTTCGAAGCTTTTCGTTAATTTTGCTTCATTGAGGGGCTTTAAAAAAACACACGAGGGAGACTGAAAGAGCGCATTTGTTTATTGTTACGCGGCTTTCGGTTACTCTTGAGCATAGGATATGTTAATTGGCGATATTGAGTAGTGACGCTGTTTGTCCATCCTAACTAGATGTTGTTGCCTGCTCTATAGCGTCCTCTGCGGTGGGAGGCGCTCACAGAGGCCTGCTTTTATTGCACTTAACCCGAATTCCTCTCTGGTCGATGGGTGGCGCTTCCGGCTCACAACCAAAGCGGCAGTTGTTCAAGGCGGGGCTGGTCCACATTTCTGTTCGGCGAAATTGCTCGAGTTACCCGCGCGGGGCCATGAGGTTGTGACTTCATGACCCTATTGGCCAATCCGAATTATGGACACACGGCCGGACCCCAGGTTTTCTCTGCCACTGGAGTTTTAACGATATAGGCTTAATTAACATTTTTCTGTTTACTGACGCTTTTTGCGAGAGTCGAAACGCTTATCATAGGTATTTACCCTTTCAGGTGATCTTTCTGATCTGTGATTTCACCAATTAAGACATGCAAGCTTGGGATAGCAAGTGGTTGCCGGTTTCCGACGAGGTAAGATTACAATGCATGTTCTGGCCCCGATTTTGCCTGCTTGCGAAAACATGAGAAAAATCTACGCTAGACCGTATCTCACTCCCCAAAGACTGCGTGGTAAAAATAATAACCAAAGCAGCGATATTAGTAGTGTTTATTGAACTCACATTCAGCGCAGGCGCTAACTTCGAATGCAAGCAGGTTTCTAACTGCTGTAATGAAACGCACACATAAAGGAATACTGAGAAATAAAGTACAAGAAAAGCTAGTGGTATAGGCAGCCGGCACGTATCATATGGTTGCGTTGCGGCTCAACCCTTCCCCTGAATTGTTTTCCGCATAGCGGGAGAAACGGCAACAATAATCAATGTCAGCTTTACACAGAAGCACAATTGCAGCAGTTCATAATTATTCTTGTGGGCTCTTCTGACGTTTGTAGAATACATATAGCACCGCGAAGGCCACGTGCAAGACGACCAAGGCGAGTAGGACGTAGATTAGAGTTCCCCAGCCGCCCGTAGATGACGTGGCTGGAGCAGGAGACGTTGCAGCCGCAGGCGCTGGCACAGTTATGTAGACGCTGGCCTGGTTGGAAACCTTCGACCTGTGAGTGAAGTAGAAAAGCTGACGATCCTCATCACGGCACTCAAAGCGTTTAGAAAACTTGTCATCATTAGTCTAATGTTTAGGTGATAGCTCGCATACTTAAGTTCGCAGCATTTCGAAAAGAAATCATTCAAACCTGATGGCCCAGTGTTGCTCAAGGCCAAGATGTTTAAAATAGAAAATTTTTATGTACGTTGGATAAGTGCTTTACGATGTAAATAGCACATTACACATTACAGCAAGATAGATTTAACGTGATAGGGCTAACATTTTAGGGAAATTGAGAGGAACGCAAATACCTTATTACTGAAAAATGAGCTACATCTTGCTTGTTTTTAATGAGAGGGCTTGAAGTGGGTGACCTTCGGCGAGCGAATTTTTATCCCTATCATAATCATTTTCGGCAGATATCTCTAAATTTCTTCTCGACTCAACAATCAGCCTATTCCCAGTGTGGTGATGGTCCAGCACTTCTTCCGTGGTCCAGCAATATGCCAGGCTAGGATTATCCAATACAAGACTGGGTTAATTGAAGAGATTGGGGCCGAAGGCATTGTCCTACAGTGGACGTAGGCAGGCTGGCGAGGATAAACCCATACGTAAAACCCGTACATATTACCACCTTTGTCCCCTTGGTGGTGCCGCTGACCGATAGCAATTCCGCGGGTCAGCAACGACTGATGTGAAACACCGAGACTTTCACCCTCACCTGTACTGCCAGGAAAAGAGGCATTGGAAGCCAGGACCTCTCAAGCTGTCTATACAGCTTTTCCCTGGCTGTCCTGGCAACACCTAGTTGCGGAAATAAACCTTCAACCTCTTCAAGTACTCCGTTTAGACGAAAAGTTTCTTAAAAGACGTGGCAAAATCAGTAGCGTTATTTACGATGTCCCAGACTGCTATGTGTCCTATAATTAGCTCTTAACTATTAGCTATTTTATTGCGACAGCGTTAAGGCACCCCGTGTCACAGAAAATCCATTGTCGAACCACAGCCTATGGAGTGCGACACGGGCACGCTAACCACTCCGCCACGCCAGCTCGACGGTTAGGAATGAACAATGGCGCGTCTGATGAATACGACGGTGTCGTAGAAGGGTGCTTTATGGACAGGTACTGTGGTGTATGTTAGTGATTATGATCATGAAAAATAAAAGAAGTCGCAGTTAAAGGTGCACTGAAGAGGAATCTGAACTCGTTTTTTTGCCGCGGGAACTCGATCTACGCGTTCCTAGCATTCTTAGAAATTGCGACTTATTGCCCTGTGTGGCCGATTTCCCCAATTAAACCGAATTAACGCCCTGCTCCCGCCTTTTAAGCATGAAATGCTTTTAGCTCCCGTTGTCGGCAGTGTGGTGACGTCACGCCGAGACCGAGAGCCGTCATCCGGGCACTGAATTCCAGTCATCCGGGCACTGAAATCCACTCATCCGGGCACTGAATTCCAGTCATCCGGGCTCTGAAACGAGAACATCCGGGCACCGTACGAGACTTAACGAGATTTAACGACACTCTCTAAGCCCTCCTACGCGACCGGCATGCAAGCGCCGGTTGGTCTCCAAATGAGACAAAAAATAACTGCTGCCAGTGCCTTCTCAATGTTTATCAAGATATCAGTGGAGCTGTGCGTTTGATAATGCACGAAATTATAATTTCCGATTTCTAATAACGCGTGCAAAAAGCACATAAACGCCACGTTACACTTCGTTGTCATACGTGATCCGGAGGAGAAGCGCTGCGTTCAAAGGGCAAGGCATCGCGCCGAACGGGTGGTGGCGTTCCTCCTTTCCTTTACGGTGCGGTTCGGGTGTCCACCAAGATGGCAGAGAATTACTGCGCCATTTCCTTTCCTCAAAAAAACATCTCTGCCTCTCCCGTAACCGAGAGTAGAGTAAGCATGAAATGTTTACGGGCCTAATGTCATCTCGGTGGACACCCGAACCGCACCGTACAGGAAGGGAGGAACGCCACCACCTGTTCAGCGCGATGCCTTGCCATTTGAACGAAAGGTTTTTTGAGGAAAGGAAATGGCGCAGTAATTCTCTGCCATCTCGGTGGACACCCGAACCACACCGTAATGGAAGGGAGGAACGCCACTACCCGTTCGGCGCGATGCCTTGCCCTTTGAACGCAGCGCTTCTCCCCCGGGCCCCTGTGCGCCTGCGCGGCTTTGCTTCGATGCGCGAAGCCCCTAAGAGATCACGTATGACAACGAAGTGTATCGTGGCATTTATGTGCTTTTTGCACGCGTTATTAGAAATCGGAAATTATAATTGCGTGCATTATCAAACGCACAGCGACTGATATCTTGATAAACATAGAGAAGGCTCTGGCAGCAGTTATTTTTTGTGACTCCTTTGGAGACCAACCAGCGCTTGCATGCCGGTCGCGTAGGAGGGCTTACAGAGTCTCGTTAAATCTCGCTAAGTCTCGTACGGTGCCCGGATGTTCTCGTTTCAGAGCCCGGATGACTGGAATTCAGTGCCCGGATGACTGGAATTCAGTGCCCGGATGACTGGATTTCAGTGCCCAGATGACTGGATTTCAGTGCCCGGATGACTGGATTTCAGTGCCCGGATGACTGGATTTCAGTGCCCGGATGATGGCTCTCGGTCTCGGCGTGACGTCACCACACTGCCGACAACGGGGGCTAAAAGCATTTCATGCTTAAAAACCTTGCGTTCAAATGGCAAGGCATTGCGCTGAACGGGTGGTGGCGTTCCTCCCTTCCTGTACGGTGCGGTTTGGGTGTCCACCGAGATGATATTAGGCCCGTAAACATTTCATGCTTACTCTACTCTCGTTTACGGGAGAGGCAGAGATTTTTTTTTTTAATTCTCCCTCGTACGGTGGGCGGAGTCGACCAACGCGGGGAATGCCTTTCAGCCAGCTACGTGGAGGCTTTGCTTTCGCTTCATTTTGTTTTAAGCATGAAATGCTTTTAGCCCCCGTTGTCGGCAGTGTGGTGACGTCACGCCGAGACCGAGAGCCATCATCCGGGCACAGAAATCCACTCATCCGGGCACTGAAATCCAGTCATCCGGGCACTGAAACCCAGTCATCCGGGAACTGAAATCCAGTCATCCGGGCACTGAATTCCAGTCATCCGGGCACTGGAATCCAGTCATCCGTGCACTGAAATCCAGTCATCCGGGCACTGAAATCCAGTCATCCGGGCACTGAATTCCAGTCATCCGGGCTCTGAAACGAGAACATCCGGGCACCGTACGAGACTTAACGAGATTTAACGAGACTCTCTAAGCCCTCCTACGCGACCGGCATGCAAGCGCCGGTTGGTCTCCAAATGAGACAAAAAATAACTGCTGCCAGTGCCTTCTCAATGTTTATCAAGGTATCAGTGGAGCTGTGGGTTTGATAATGCACGGAATTATAATTTCCGATTTCTAATAACGCGTGCAAAAAGCACATAAATGCCACGTTACACTTCGTTGTCATACGTGATCTCTTAGGGGATTCGCGCATCGAAGCAAAGCCGCGCAGGCGCACAGGGGCCCGGGGGAGAAGCGCTGCGTTCAAAGGGCAAGGCATCGCGCCGAACGGGTGGTGGCGTTCCTCCCTTCCTTTACGGTGCGGTTCGGGTGTCCACCGAGATGGCAGAGAATTACTGCGCCATTTCCTTTCCTCAAAACACCTTGCGTTCAAATGGCAAGGCATCGCGCTGAACGGGTGGTGGCGTTCCTCCCTTCCTGTACGGTGCGGTTCGGGTGTCCACCGAGATGACATTAGGCCCGTAAACATTTCATGCTTACTCTACTCTCGGTTACGGGAGAGGCAGAGATTTTTTAGGTTTCCGCGAATAAATAGTTTCATTTGCAGATAATATAACCGCCAAATAAGCCCGCAGAAATAAAAATACGCGCGGACTATTTGCTTCTACGGACTACTACGTATTACTCCGCCGATGGCAGAGCGGCAAGCCGCCACGGGACTGGGTGAAAGGCACTCCCCGCGTTGGTCGACTCCGCCCAACGTACGGGGAGACTTAAAAAAAAGGCGGGACCCGGGCGTTAATTCGATTTAGATAATCGGCCACACAGGGCAATAAATCGAAGTTTCTAATAATGCTCGGAACGTGTATATTGAGTCCCCACGGCAAAAAGACGAGTTCAGATTCCTGTTCAGTGCACCTTTAAGTGAGTAGCAAAGTGTTTTCGCTACTTTTCCTCTCGCTTGGCGCGCATGTAGCGCCATCAGACAGCGCCCACTAAAACCACTCCCTCCTCCTCCTCCTCCTGGCAATGTATGCCACTGCCCCAACAGAGTGCGCGACGGCAGCGCCTCGCGCTCCTCTCGTTCGGGCGCAGTGGGACCGTGCAGGGCCGCAGTAACCACGCTGTGAGCGGCGAACAACGCAGCACACATCCAAGGCGCGTTTCTTGCGGCCTGCTGCCCGTTCGTTCGGCGCAGCAGCTATGCTGGCGTTCGTGGCATCGGGTTTGTCGAGCACGACTTGCCGACGAACTACGACTGCAACTTGAGTTTAGGTGAGACGTGACAAATAAAAGGAATAAGAGGGAAAAGAAGAAGGCGGTATCGAGTTTACTCTTAAAGCGAAGCTTAACCCTTTCAGCCCTGAATTTTTTTTACCACTTCGGGAATTTTTCTAAAGTGTTATTTTGCTTCACTGCCACCCAACGCACACACTAAGGCAAAAAATTTCTCTAGGACCCCCTAGGTTTTAAAGATGGCGCCGTGTCCTATATATAGGACACCAGGGCTTAGTGGTTGCAAAAACAAAAAAAGCAAAGTTTGGTCTTACTCTTTATTTTCAAGCTTTCACAAAAATTCAAATATTAAAAAAAAATGCTGGTTGCCTTGAGGTGCAGCTAATACTCGACATTGATTAATGCGTGTGAAAAGTTTTGAAAAAGTTCTTTGTGCTTGATATGCAGAGGTGGACGTTGCACTTTTTACACTTGGTTTCTGGCGTTCCTTTGCATCCTTTCAACTTTCATCGCTGTTGGTCTTCGGTCATGAGCGGCCAGTGCCCAACTTGGTCATATTTTACGCCATACACTGGTCGCTGGGCTGTGCAATTTTGCCTTTTGAGTGGCTGCAGGGGAGAGGATGATGGTCTTCCAAGTTTCCATGGCAGATCAGCAGAATCAGCTTATGCTAGGCTTTCCACGACACTTAGAGTAAATTCGAGCAAATCCATCTTTTAACTTCTTAGCCCTTGAATTTCAGCGTCATGCCTGTACTCGAGCCACGAGTTAGTCACGGAGAGGTTGATAAAATGTGTGATAACTCGCAGTGTCCATTTTAAGGTGCGAATTAACATTCGGTACAGGCTTATCAGAAAGACTGTCTTGTCAACGCCTCCCAAACTTCGGTTGTACTCGCGGAGAACTGCGGTAAAATTGTAAAATTGGTTTTTGAGGAAAGGAAATGGCGCAGTATCTATCTCACTTATTTCGGTGGACACCTGAACCGCGCCATAAGGGAAGGGAGGAAGGTAGGCGTGAAAGAAGAAAGAGAGAAAGAGGTGCGGTAGTGGAGGTCTTCGCAATCCGTTTCACATTTACAAATTTCCCATCTGCTTTGCTTCATCGAGACACTTCATTCTCGTCATCAATTGCAAGGAAATCTGAGGCTAGGGTCACCGCCCTGTTGTCCAGCCATCTCGTGATGATGATTTTATCATCGCTGCTTACCGTGCAAACAGAGGAACCTCTTCCCTCCTTATTCATTTGGCCTTCTGTCTTCAGCAGGCATTTCTCGGTTTCGGTTTGATCGGATTGTTCCAGCAGCGTATATAGCCTTCTCATGGAGCACTCGCAAAACTTGCAAGGACGTAAAATGTGCAAGCAGTTTCTGAGCTTCTCAAATCGGTTTCGTAACATTTTCACAGTGAAATCACCTTTCTGATTTCTTCTTCCTTCATCTCAACGGATTTTCCCTATTGATAAAGAGAATACATATTTGTTTCCACGGCAAGATCAGCAAAGCCACTCTTCAGCATGTACCGAGAAAAATGCGCATACCGTAGCGGTAGACCATCAAGATTATTCTCATTCTCGTCACTAGATGACTGAGAGTGATGCGTGGCTGCTAGGTTATTGAAAGCTTTTCTGCAACACGACCTGTCTTCCGGTGTTGCTTTGTCAACTTCATCACCGCTGGAGGCAGCCGAGTGCTCACATCCACGTCGTCCTCAGCGTCTTCAACCTCCGACACGTAACCATCCTTCAGTGCAGCAAAACATGACACCCGGATCCTCAAGACGCAGATGTCTTAATCGAGGCCGCTTTGCCGTTGAATAAAATATTCCGGTCGGAATTTTCGCCTCTGAAATAAAAAAACAACAAAATATTACGCATTACCAGAAAAATGTTCTGCCCGTGCATGCAACACGCGCCGGTGGTTTATAACCACTGAAGCCTGGTGTCCTATATATAGGACACACACATCGCGGCGTGCTGCGACAAATGTACTGACCACACAGAAAACTTTCTGCAACTGTTGAAGCCTTTAATGTCTTTGAAACAACCTGCAAAATTCTAATCACGAACATGCTCTTAGGTATGGAGTAAAAAAATGGCAAAAATAGCACTTACCACTGCAGCCGCCGTTCCCATCTTCCGCCATTTTGTTTGTTTACTCTCGGTGCTACACCAAAGAAGACGAAGAAGAAAGTATGTCTGCGCTTATAGGGATGTCTTGGGAGTCGGCTGGGTTATTTTTTCAGATTATTAGGCATTTTAATGATGACTTATAGCCGTTTTGCTTCGTGTCCTTTTTATAGGACACCAGGGCCGAAAGGGTTAAGCGTCCTCCTAATTCTCTTTCTTCTGACTGAGAAGGGAAGCGCCATAGAACATAAAATTAACTTATATGTCATTTGCACGAGAGAGTAGTATTCACCCAGCGGCTACTCACGGCGCTGAAGCCGAGCGCAGAGGAGATCACATAATATGCATCAGCGTCGTTTGATTAACGGTAGAATAAAATTTCTTCTTGCTCTGTACCTTCTAACAAACCGGCACAGTGATTCATGCACGTGGTTGAACTTACTTAAGTCCTTCTTTGTTGACAACTACGATAGCCATGTACACTAGATGCGCTTTCCCGCTGGTAGCCGAAGCGGAGAGCCCGGAAGGCACAGCGACTACAACCTCCTGCTGGGTGTACGGTGCCTCAGGCTTTAGGGAACCGCTGATGACGTCCTGCGGTGACTGAACTAGAACACCGCTGTCGAAGGACTGCTGGAAGTTTGTGCGGTCCGTGGACATTCGCAGCTCGTACGACTCGGCTACGATAGAAAGCATCTAACAATTAAACACAGATTCATAAAATTGCTGCGATGCATTGCCAAGCAGATATGCTAGAAGTTGTTAGGGATGCTCTCCTGATAGTGAGCGCAGACGCGCACCCCGAAAAGAAGTCAGTCAATGAAGACTGGTTGCAGCGCGTATAGAACGCTTGCTAGTTAGAAAACACAACCAAATAATATTCTTGAAAGCATTAACGGGTTTCTGCAGTGGCCCGGGGCCTGTATATCAATTCACAGAGGCCGACACTTTTGTTTACGTCCTTCCTTATATATGGTATTTATCTATTTTTGTTTTTATTTCTTACATTAACCATAACACACGCAAGGCCTTCAATAGACTAAGTCGACCGAACGTTCCTCAATGTTGGACGACTAGAGCACCCGGCTCACGACCCATTTCCATTTTTTTTTCGGGCGAAATTCCTTTTCTGTCCTCAGACGTACAACGTTATTGTGGTGTAATCACGCCACGAACCTGTAGAGTGTAGATCAATGCGGAATTGTGCAGTAACGACATAATTGCTCCACTGTGTGATTTTTGTCAGCTGCTTGAAATGCCCACCCATGGCTTTGCGGCCCTGACGTCACAAAGCTCTCGACGAATCAGAATTTTCTCGTCACAACAGCGCGAAATATGACGGCTTCTCCGTAAACCGGCACTATTAAAGCTTTGGCGCCAAGAGCAACATAACCAACGCCTTTACCGGAAGTAGTTTTTGTGAGTCAGCCCGGCGAAGTTCTGAGCCAGCTTTTGTGCACTTCATTCGTAGGCTAGTGAAAATGCATGGATATGTATTAAGGACATGCCCACAAACCTGAGTATGAGGGTGTAAAGGCTGGAAAAAAAAACAAAGCAGTATGAACTTTAATTCATTAAGCACATTTAGAATATATATTTGAAGTCAAAAGCAGGAAATGGACTTTGGTGCATCTAACGGAAAGAACACGCATCCAACCATATCTTCGGGCAAGGTAGCCGATAAATATGGAACAAAAGCCTTGTCAGTGGCAGCAAATAGCAATGTTTGGAAAGAAGTTAAGAATTTCAGGGATGAACGTGACTGCGTTCAACTAGCGCAAAACCAGGCTAATATGATATCAGTAGTCAGCACCTGAAATGAGCATAATCCCTTTGGTGATAATCAGCCACGGCCATCCTGCTCGGCGCTCAACAAAACCAGGTGATAGCTTCGATTCAAAAGCTTTGAATAACGTATGCTGTTTGAACGTTCCTGTCCACATTTCGTTTCAGTGGGGCGTGGCGCCATTAAAAGAGTAGCCTTTCCGGCCATTGGTAGCCAACGGTTTTTATATATGGCATATTCATAACGTGCTTATCTTACAGCATTTAAATTGTGCTACATTGCTACATTTCCCAATAATTGTGCTACATTTCCCAAATGGATTTGGCTCCACACAGAATGGTAGTACTTGGGAAAATCAAGTTTAGGCAACTTTTCTTTTGGTGTTGCACTTGGTTTCACGTATCAGAGTATTTCATTGCTCGTTCCCTGGAATGCCTGCCGACTAGTTGCCAGCGTTCTGCAGTAGCAATACTCCGACTGCGCATTGCTTTACAAGCAAGAAGCCAACCACTCCAATGCCTATTCTTCATCTCATTGTTTGTTGCAAACGCTGTGAAAGCTACCATAGCAAGGCGGTGGCATATAAAGCTGTTTTTATTGAACACGTACGAACAGCCCTTTTAGAAAAATGGCTAAAAACTTTCTGTAGAATTTGTAGAAAC
Source organism: Amblyomma mixtum (assembly GCF_055824585.1). Classification (NCBI taxonomy): domain Eukaryota; kingdom Metazoa; phylum Arthropoda; class Arachnida; order Ixodida; family Ixodidae; genus Amblyomma; species Amblyomma mixtum. The sequence continues at coordinate 26,557,919 of NC_143021.1, read as the reverse complement.
ATTCTATTTATTCTAGTGACAGTGTAGTAATCTTTACATCCTATAAGCGACTGTTAATACAAAGTTAAAAGTTACTTCTTTGTGTGTATTGCTCTGAGTACAAACATACTAGAAAATAATTTTTGCATTCTATGCACTTATTTAATATAAAGTTCGCAGAAAGTTACTTCTCTGTATATACTTCTGTCAATAGTAAATTACTAGAAAATCTCTGTGTGGTTTGACACATCGATAGCCATAAATGAACAAACTGTAAGCTGTTTCGGTGATTAAAACGGTCTTGTTCACCTGCCATGGACGACCTCTTTGACAAAGTACAGGATGAAATCTGTGGCGGCTAGCAAACAATTTGACTAAATATTAAAATGTCCAACATAATTAGTAGCAAATGCATTTTTAATCAAAACAAGGCATAGAAAAACGTTTGAAAACCAAAGACATTCTATAATAATAACGTTTTTTTACTCATTTCTGAGCGCGCCTGTCAGTAGAAATCTTGTCAAACCACATATTTGGTCATGTCAATAAATTGCCAACATATTTGTTCGTACGAATAAATGCCTAAAATGACCAAGTACTTCTTGGTTTACTGGGGTTTAACGTCCCAAAGCGACTCAGGCTATGATGGACGCCGTATTGAAGGGGTCCGGAAATTTTGACCACCTGGGGTTATTTAACGTGCCCTGACATCGCACAGTATACGGGCCTCTAGAATATCACCTCCATAGAAATTTGGCCGCAAGCGGCCGGGATCGAATCTGCGTCTTACAGGTCAGCAGCCGAGCGCCGTAATGACCAAGTACTCTAGGCATCAACTTTAAAGCACCAACTAAAGCTATGCAAATTCCTTCTCTTAGTCGAGCACGTTCTATTAACATTTGTTGTGAGGAAGTTAATAAAATTTGCTCACCATTTTCTATGTACTGCTGTCAACAGAAATATACTAGAAGCCGTGAAAATATTTTCGTCGGGCCAATAAATGTCTGAAATTAATTAAATAATATAGTCGACAACTTCAAAGCGACAACTAAAGCAACCATGAACTTGAAAAAAAAATTGGCAATCACATTCTCGTCACCGAGCACAACGAGCGAGTTTGTTACAGCAATTTCATTTCAATTTTCTCTACACAAGCCTCACTGCTTCCGCATTTTAGAGTAAGCAAAAAAAGGCAGAATTGATAAGAGAACATTCATGCATAAATTCATAAACGCGTCTTGACTTGAAGACATTTACTGACACTTGTTGATAGGAAATTGGTGAGTTTTTTGTTTGCATGAACTATTGTTTAGAAAAGTTACCATTTAACAAAATTTGGTACGAATAGAGCAAATATAACAAAACTTCTGTTCGGGCTAGATGGTGCATAGCTTATATTGCAATGTATTCAAGCGCACAGGAACACGCACACATGAGGAGGAACACACAGGACAGGCGCTAACTTCATCTGATTTATTCGCAGGTAAGAGAGCGAAAATATATACATAAAACGAGACATGCGCAGTAAAGAAGCAGATCGTCATATCACAATGCGTCCTCAAGGTATCTGTATTCTGCCTGCAAAAGATTAAGTGACGTGTCACTCACACAGTCATGCCCCCTCTTCTTGATGTGAAAGGCTTCTAATAATTCACGTGCCGTCTTATCACCACCTCAGCCAAGTATCTTTACCTCCTTCAGCCGCAGCTCGCACGCTCTGCAGTTCGCACAATGGTCGGACGCAGAAGAATTTGACAATTATTGGTGACGTTGTTGTTCCGGAGCACGTTAGCGATATTTTGAAAAGGGGACCAAAATTCAGTAAACAACCAAGTGTCTCCGTACATGAGTTGCTCGCTTTGAACCGGCAGATTGCAAGAAAAGTAGTGAATGAAAATCAAGAACGTTGTTTGCTTGATGGAGTGGATGTGCTTATGAAGACTACGAGCAAGGCCACCACAAGTCGTTCCAAGGACGGGTTGGGAAAAGTGGTTACCTTCTTCCAACGGAATCATCTGCGACTGCTTCAATCAGAGGTGGTCGAAATTTCCGGAGCCCTCCACTACGGCGTCTCTCATAGCCTTAGTCGCTTTGGGACGTTAAACCCCATAAACTAAACCAAACCAGAAAAGGAGGGAGGCTTTGTTGTGCTGGCGGAGGAGGAGCACCAGAAGAGAGCGGAAGAGGCTATCGTCAAGAACTTCAGGACAGTGAAATCCAGCGCGACTAGAGTGAAATGTAAGGCGGTGGCCATGTGCAGGGAATTAGAGCTGAACAACTTAGCGAATAGCATTATTGACTCTAAGTTTAATGCCCTCACTGTGTTTTTCACAGCTAAAAACCATAAGGCCGATGAACCGTTTAGGTGTATAGTAAGCCATAACGGTACATGGCAGCACGTCCTCAGTAGGTACCTGCAGAAACACCTAGGCTCTCTACAGGTCTATGACCCCTTCACTGTAAAAAACTCGCTCTAGGTTGTACGGTTTCTCGAGGGTAATTCTTCAGTTGGGTATATGTTCTCTGTTTATGTGGAAGATCTGTTTTATTCTGTTCCCCACGAGGATTTGTTCGGTGTTGTTAGGAGCGCGATAGAAGAAAGCGGACAGGTGGATTTCCAGAACTCATGTGGTCTTACAGTGGACAATTTTATGCGCGTTCTTGAATATTATTTAGGTGTTACTTTTATCTCCTTCGAGAATAAATTTTATCGTCAGAGACAAGGAATCTGCATTGGGTCCTGCGTAGCCCCCGTGCTTTGTAACCTGTTTTTAGCTTTCAGTGACCGCGCTCTTGAGCAAAGCTTTAATGGGAAGGGAGTGCTGAAAGTTTATAGGTACGTAGACGATTTTCTTATTGTTTTGAAAAAAACTAAACAACATTTCTTACACCGGTGCAGTTGGCAACATCCTGGAGAGCTTTCAGCAGAACGGGAGGGGATTGAGGTTTACAAGCTTCGTTGCAGTTCTTAAGCGTCGATTTTACTATAGGAGTTGATCATGTATGTTGGGAGTACGCTCCTAGGGCACAGAAAGAGCTTTTACCTTTTCATTCTGCTCACTCAAAAACTGTCAAGAGGTCTATTGCCGGCCTATGCCTGGGGTCTGCTCTCTCGTCGTGCCCGCATGCTATGCAGTGTAGCTTTAATAAGCAAGTACACCGGCTACTTATGGCCTGGGTTCCTCTGCGCGGTCATTGTTTCTGTGGCCGAGGCCCTACTTCGCAAAACCAAGCAGGTCATGTTCGCCAAAGCGAACGTACTGGAAAGGAACTCGTTCAAACCAGTAGTGGTTCCGTATATCCACAAGGTTGCCCATCATGTGAAGAAAGTAGCAAGCCGACACGGCATTCCTGTGGTGTTCTCCGCACCGAAGAAACTCGCCCAACTTCGCTCACGCATTTCGTGCGCGGAAAAGAAGAGTGGCTGCAGGAAGAAGCACTCAAAGAAGTATGTCGACTGCTGTTCCGGTGTAGTTTACGAGATACCTTTGACCTGCGGTAGGGCTTACGTAGGCCAGACTGGGCGGTGTGTCAATGACCGGGCGGGGGAACGTTTGCGGGCATTAAGGGGTGGAGGGACACATTTGGCAGACCATTGTGCGAACTGCAGAGTGTGCGAGCCGCGGCTGAAGGAGATAAAGATACTTGGCAGAGGTGGTGATAAGACGGCACGTGAATTATTAGAACCCTTTAACATCAGGAACAGGGGGCATGACTATGTGAGTGACACGTCAGTTAATCTTTTGCAGGCAGAATACAGATACCTTGAGCACGCATTGTGATATGACGATCTGTTTCTTTACTGCGCATGTCTCGTTTTATGTATATATTTTCGCTCTCTTACCTGCGAATAAATCAGATGAAGTTAGCGCCTGTCCTGTGTCTTCCTCCTCATGTGTGCGTGTTCCTGTGCGCTTGAATTCATTTCAATATAAGAATAGAGCAAATTCCTAGAATACTCAACTAATACTGCCTCCCTCTTGAAAGAAATTAAGACAGCGTTGTAAGCAAAAATGGGACTGAGAGTGACATTGTAATACACACACAGAATGATCAGTTCGTTACAGCAGATTCATTTCAGTGATGGCTCACTCTACACGAAAACAATGCTTTCTGCTTCGTATTCGGCCTTAAATTCTGCACTCAGGCAGTCTTAGTAAAAATTAAAAATATTTAGCATTTCCGAGCTAGTAGTTTCAGCAGAGTTCGACAACAGCTCTGCTAATAGGGTAGTGTTGCAAGTCTTACTAGGCCATGACTAACCAGATCCTACTGCAGTTACTCCAAGTGGAGTTAAAAATGTAAGCTGCAGATGATATCGGGCAGCGAACAGCCGAATGAAGGATTCAGCGATGGCGATCGACTCGACACTTGAGGTGATGGCGTTGGCGGCATCCGAATTCCGATTCACTTGATGCCGTGCGCAGAGGTGTTGGAAAAAATGTCCCCGGCAAAGAACGCCCTCGGAAGCCCGGAAAAAAGGCGCCCGGAAAAAATGTCTCCCGAGGAAGCAGCCTCTCCTCAATGAGAGGGAAATGTTACGCAAAGAATAATTTTTTTACAGGAACCCACTTGACAAACAATTGCTTTCGACAATATACTGTTCCTTGAATTTGAGAATAGATGTAAGCATGAAGTATTTTGCCGTACCAGACTACAACATGGTCACGCAGTTTTCGTTCCGAAAATCAATACCGTAGCGTTGAAAATCAGAACCGGCACAAGTCTCCAGCTGTTAGCACTCTGCGTACATTTACGCCACATCTAACCCGTACACTTACGTTGCAATCGCCACTGCAAGCGTGAAGCTGTTTTCTGCAGATGCAGTGCGTAGGCGCTGAGCTACCACCTCCTTAATATTGCATTGGGCTCATCTGATAGCTTGATGATATTGTACAGGTCATGCGCAGTGCATGTGCCATGCTATGTTTAACCTATAAATATGACGCCCAGCACTAAATGTATTTATCTTAAATAAACTCTGTGTATCAAGATGTTCTTCTCATCTGATGTTATTCCAAGCCTTGGGCGATAAACCACACCGACATTTGCGTTGTGCTGACCATACCATTCCGTTTTTGGGCGATTCGTTCCAACGCCAAACAACTTAAATCTGCCTCATGGGGCAAAAGCGCACTAGCGGCATATCTCACATGCAAGGCCGCTGATGAAATTACTGCGGGTTACGAGGCGTTTGATGGCATCCGTTTGGGAACACTTTTCTCTACTTTGCAAATGGAGACATTTTTGCCTGGGACGTTTGTTCCGGGGAGCTTTTTTCTGGGGACGTGTATTCCGGGGCGTTCTTTCTGGGGACGTTTTTTCTGGAACCCCCTGCGCACACTACTCACGTTGTATGAACACACGCCCGCCCACAGAGAAATCATGAAAAGCGCTGCCGTCGACTACGCATTCGCAAGAACACCTAGAGGCTCGACTAAAGTACAGACTGCTTGGCTATCCACTGAAGTGGCAGCATGGAGCGGAAATTACAAGCTTTGCCGGCACTTAACATCAGAAACGATGATACATCTAAAATAATAATCACGCCGATAAAAAATTCCTTACCAGGCGAAGGCAAGTGACACCGGCTACAAAATGCGCCATTTTTAAAATATATTTTCCTGGAAGGCCTGAGATTTCATAGAACGAGTCACGGGCAGCCTATAATTATTAATGCGAAAACATTATATCGCTCTGCACCCTAACCAAGTAGGGTTCACAAAACTTGCCCGCAATTCTGTCCGCACGTTCCTCCCTTCCTCTAAAGAGATATGGAAAAAAAGTTTGACTGTATCAGGCAGAGGGTGAAAAAATCACGCTATGGGAAACATTTGGTTGATATGGATTAATCAATTAATTAATTAAAGCGCAGACGCCCACTTGGACGTCGAAATAGCTATGGATCTCGAAATAGTGAGAAGACGTCAAATTAGTCACAGGCGTCAAAATGACACCAAAAAAAACAAGAATACATGTTAGGACGTAAAACAGTTCAGTAAAGCTAACGCCGCCGCGGTGGCTCAGTGGCTATGGTGCTCGGCTGCTGGCCCGAAAGACGCGGGTTCGATCCCGGCCGTCGCGGCTGAATTTCTTTGGAGGAGAAATTCGAGGCCCGTGTACTGTGCGATGTCAGTGCACGTTAAAGAACCCCAGGTGGTCGAAATTTCCGGAGCCCTCCACTACGGCGTCTCTCATAGCCTTAGTCGCTTTGGGACGTTAAACCCCATAAACCAACAAACCAGTAAAGCTAAGAAAACAGTGTCGAGGAGGTGTCGACGCTTTCGTAATCCTGCAATGCGGATCGCCGCAGTCATCTATTTTTCTGTAATGCTCCGGAAAACAAGCCGTTTCCTTTTTTTTTTAAATTGCTACATTAGCGGACTGGTTTTAAATTATGAACGAAAAATTGTATGCAGTCATTTCTTCTCTCTCTTTATAAAACGATTATAGACATCATTCAGAAAAATACAGTAATGAAAAAATGAAAAAGAAAACTACAAAATGAACTGGAGAAATCTGAGCACCAAGTCTCGCGCGTAAGGGATTGAAGGGTAAAATGCGAAGCAACGGTAATAGCACAAAATACAGCGTGAGTAAGGTGCACAAGTGGCAATGAACTTATTCACTCATGCAATTACTGTGCTCACCCTTTTCGCGTTCTCCTCTGTTTCTCGGCGTGTGTTTCTACTGTATGAAAGCGGCCTGTTTCGTTTCGTTGCCACCGCAGACGATGAGAATATCCGGCCTTTTCTTATTAAAGAGGCAAGTACCCCAAAAAATGTGGTATAAAACAATTCTGCCGAGCAAATCCCACTTATCTGCGAAATTTGAGCTGGAGCTGGTTTAGTTTTAAAGTGCAGTCTAAAACGGGCGTTGGATTGCGGAACACGCCGTATATATGGTGAGGGTTTTTTTTGTGAATTTTTTCTTTATTTATTCTCAGAAACAGTACACAAACTATTGTTTGGACCCATAGCCTTTACGGCTAGTGAGGGGTCCAAATACAAAACAAGTACAATATTACTGCAGACCGTGTAAAATAAAAAAAACTTCAAGATTAACACGCACAATTGAATTCATTCCTACATTTCCATGGAAATTAAATAGTGTTTTAAAGATGCCGAAAAGTTATTTTTTTCTTTAACTTCATTCGGGATTTCATTCCACACATGGGCTCCGCTGTATTCTAGGAGTCTCCGGCCGTACATATTGTAGCAAGGTGCTAAATTAAATAGATTGTTGGTTGCAGCTCTTGTTTGTTTCATTGGTAATCTAAATAAACTAAGGGGCAGGGGGTTGTTAGATTTTATTACATTGTTTACTATTTCAGCTATCTTCAGTTTATATGCCATTGATAGGGGTAAGATACGAAGCTGCTGAAAGAGTGGCCTGCTGGGGTATGTATTATTTGAATAAGTTATCATACGAATCGCTCGTTTTTGAAGGCGAGAAACAGGATCTAGGTATGTTTTATATGTACCACCCCATGCTTCCAGGCAATAAGATAATTGACTGTGCACAAAGGCGAAATAGAGAATGCGTAGAATTGGAAGATCAAAGCAGTCCCTGGCCTTTACTAAAACATGACAACCATAGGCTAATTTGGAGCAAATATTATTAATTTGTTCTTTCCAGTGCATATCAGACGCGAACAGGACACCAAGATACTTGTATTGAGGCACCCTCAGCAGAGTCGTGTTGTCGATAGTTAGAGATATATGTTCGTAGTTAATGTTCTTCCTGCGCGAGTGAAACACGGTGTACTTTATTTTCGCAGTGTTAAGGGTTAGCCGATTACTTTTAAACCACTGCGAAACTTCAATAAGCTCTTCATTCATTATACATTTAAGTGCCTCTAAATTTTACCCTGTAAAAAGTAATGCAGTGTCATCGGCATATATTACAGCTTTCGAATATTTCAGCATTGATGGAAGGTCATTAATATACAGGGAAAAGAATAGCGGCCCAAGCACGGAGCCCTGAGGCACACCTAGATTAATGCTTTGTGGTATTGAGGCTAAATTGTTCACGACAACATATTGTTTCCGTCCTGTAAAATAGCTTCTAATTAGATCACAACTTTTCCCTCTTAAACCGTAGGTTTCCAATTTCTGTTGTAGTATTGTGTGATCAACCGTATCGAAAGCTTTTGATATGTCTAAATATACTACTATGGCCAGCTTTTTATTATGCAGTGCAGAATTTATAAGTAGTGAAAGAACAAGAACTGCGGATGACGTTGACCTTTGGGGCCTGAAGCCATGCTGATTATGACATATAATGTTATATTTATTTAGAAAATTTGGTATACGTTTACAAAGAACCTTTTCAAAAACTGTATTAATTGCATTTAATGCCGCGAAATTTGAGCTGGAACTCATAAGAAAAAGCCAGTGATATCTGTAATGCCTACTGAAAAAAAAAAACTTACGCTATTAAGGGTGCCTGAATGGTTAGCATAATGCATATAAAATCAGCAGAGAATTTCTGTTTGTCATCACTGTTAGCAAAATAAAACTGAGGGGCAAGAGCTTCTGTCCCCAAGGCAATATTCTTTTCCTGTATTGTTCACCGAACAATATTTTAATGGGTCATGCACGTCTTGCAGCGCTTATTTACGTCAGGGCTTCTGCTCAATAAATGTGTAACAATTTACATTTTGTTTCTATTCTCTGAACACTCTAGAAAAGAGGATAGGAAGCTTGATAAGGGCATGATATGAAGTATAAAGAATTTCTGTGTACAGCCTTTGTCAAAAGTTTAGAGGCCAGTGGGTTTGCTTCTGGGCCACACTGCTTTGCTCGTAATGAGTCCTTAGCGTCCCAAATCTCCTGAAGGCAAGAAAATTTTTGGTCCTGCTCCCTCCGATGAGTGGGACTTCCATGAGTCCTACAGAAGCGCCACAATAGTGCTTAGAAGCAAACCCCCTGGGCTCTAAACTTTTGAGAAAGGCTGCACTTGAGTCTCTCGCATTACAGCGCCCAGTTGTCAGAAGACCATTGATAGGGGGCTGGTAGACATTATGGTAAGTGGTTGATATGAAGTATATGGAAACTGTTGATAAGGGGATGATAAAAAGTATAAAAACTTTCTACCTGCCTGAGTATTTGATAACGGTGGCCGATAGTCGGAAGATGGTTGATAGGTTGTTACAACAAAGTACAAAGACATTTCAGAATTTGTAATTGTTAATAGGTTCTATTAACATTTCTCTGAAGACTTCTTTAAAGAATGTTATTACATTTTTTTGTAAGCGGCGCCGCTATATAAACTAGTGCCTCTTGCTAGCTACCACAGCGACCATGCTGCAGGTCACACGCAGCAGTGTTGTCATTCGACTGCATTATTTAACTTATATGTGCTATATTTTTCGCAGGTCGCCGCGGTGGCTCAGTAGTTATGGTGCTCGGCTGCTGACTCGAAAGACGCTGGTTCGATCCCGGCCGCGGCGGATGAATTTTGATTGAGGTGAAACACTAGAGGCCCCTGTACTGTGCGATGTCAGCGCACGTTGAAGAACCCCAAGTGGTCGAAATTTTCGGAGCCCTTCACTACGGCGTCTCTCATAGCCTCAGTCGCTTTGGGATGTTGAACACCCATAAACCAAACCACCTTTTTTTGCTGCTGGGACATTTATCTCGCATTCTCGCGCTAGGCAGCTGTAGTCAATGCGTTATTAAATCGCCCCTCGATAGTTGACGCGATGCCAATATGCGTGGATAAAATGGAGCGTTAGCGCAGTCCGACGTGCGGATCATTATGAGTGCGCTCCATCTTGGCCTCTGCTGTCCGCCACGGCACAGACCGGACACATGAGAAATAATTTTGATGCGAAATAGCAGCTCACTCCAGATGTACCATAAACGAAATTTGGCTTGCCGAGAGAAGTGGCGTCGGCAAATCGAGCGAAAATATCTTAAAGAACGAGCGGCTCCAACAGCAGCAGCGAAATAACTTGATTCTGACGCTGACACTGCTGCTGAGAAGTTTTTCTCGGCACATCGTTTATTAATGGCTGTATAAAACTATTTGGCCAGACTGCGGTCAGATGCATCAATGCCTAGTTTAATGCCCGGTTACCATTTCCGTCGGTGCCATGTGCCCCGGTGCAAGTCCACTGGACCTTCACTGCCGGTCGGGCGTCGCCAGATGTAGCCTTCTCAGCTTTCAAGTCCTTAATCTCGTCCGGCGGCACCTGCACACGGTGCGGGACACGTTGTACTGACAGAACCTCAGCACTCAAGGGGCGGTTGTTGCGAACGCGAAGCGCACGTGAGCACTTTCTTCAAACGAGAAGTCTTATCCTTATATATATAACTGACTCAGTTTGCGTCTTAAAGTTTGAGGTCACATTTCAGGAGGATGTTTTAAGATCATACAAAAAAAATTTAGAGTTCTATTTTATAAAGGACACTCTTTTTACTAATCAAAATGTCAGAATAAAAGAAATCTCATTGGTGGTTCACCATAGCTAACCGCGATGTATTGTGCTAAAGCAGGGTTTCGCAGTGGACACTAATTCCACGCACCTGAAATCGCGAATGAAAATTTTCCTTTCCTTTCGTGACTTGGACAGAGATGAAAGTTGATGAAGAGGACGACGTTAAATGCACAGAGAGAGGGTGTGTTGCATTTTAACGCTAGGCGTGATCGTCTGCGGCCATAGAGTACTGCTCTCTTGCAGGGGCCAGCGAAGTTTATCTATTGGTAGCACCGCGGGTTCGAAACCCAGTCGCCGCGGAATTTATTTCTCCAGGTTGGCCAAGGTAACCCTGATTCAGTGTCTGCTTTCCTGTTTCCCATATCACATGACTAATTTCACAGGCCTCACCACACACCGGCATTTTTCTGGTTGTGAGGCCGATAGCTCTCTCCTATTAAAAAAAGATTATTTCCCAAAATGCACAATGGACACAGCTGACGCCAGAAGGCATAATTTTAGAGTAGCTTCATCGCAAATCAAAATGCTTTCGCTCTTATGCACATAAAGAAAGAGCTTTGCAATGAACCAGATAACTGTCTTACCATAAAGTGACTGTGTAAGAGTGCAAGGAACGCCGCCGCGGTGGCTCAGCGGCTATGGTGCTCGGCTGCTGACCCAAAAGACGCGGGTTCGATCCCGGCCGCGGCGGCTAGAATTTCTTTGGAGGAGAAATTCTAGAGGCCCGTGTACTGTGCGATGTCAGCGCACGTTAAAGAACCCCAGGTGGTCGAAATTTCCGGAGCCCTTCACTACGGCGTCTCTCATAGCCTTAGTCGCTTTGGGACGTTAAACCCCATAAACCAAACCAACCAGTGCAAGGAACAAAAACAGTGCTTCTTATAAAACTTAAGAACAGTAATCGGAGTGCCACGGCAGTTTTTGTTTTCAATAAAATTTTTTTATGTGATGGACAAATGTGTCCACACAAGGCAATTGCCGCTAGGTTTGCAAGAAACGCTCCAGTTCTCTTGGAAAGGTATAGTTCATATCGCTAGTTGAAAATGGTCGATTTTGCAATTTCGCAAAACCGCTACTCTGGATCCTTGCAGAAAGTAAAATATCGTTTTTTGGAAGCTGATTATTTTTTAATTATCGGTATGCAAATGTTTCTGCCGGAAACAATGCGGAAATAATTTTGGCTCCTATAATTTTGTAGCCGAGAAATCGCAAACATTGCTGAAAAATAAGGCAATCCAATAACAGCAGTGTTTAGAACAATTTTCGGTCAAGAAGGAATCAGAACCTTATAGCGACATCAGGACACCACGAAAGGTAGGGCAGTACACACACAGTGCTGTCAATCATGAGTTTATTCAAGCAAACTGTCTACAGATCATAATGGTTAGCACAATGTTGAGCGTAATAACAATATAATGGTCAACATGATTTCATAGTTAATGCTGACTATCCACCATGAGTTTTATTCAAGGAAATTGTCTTAGGTCATAATGGTTAGCATAGTAGTGAGCATAATAATGTCACGTTGTAGTGACGGCAGTCCAGCGGTCAGGGATACAGCAACAAGGCTTGCAAACAAAGCTCTCTATTTGGGCTGACTTGCGCCCGCAAAAGAACTGAATCACTCAGCGGTGGCGTAAGCAACAAACTTTCTCGTCGGTCGTCGAACTACGAATGCCCGCTGCCCGCGGCATCGTTGAATTGAAAGCCAGCAAAGAAACTTCGAGATAACATGTCGAGATCACTAGAGTAATCTGGAAACACATGGATGGAGCTCTGCACGGCTGTGATCAATCGAGATTAGTCCGGTCGCCGCTCGCGTCACGAACAAAAATGATAACACCCCTTTCCTGCCGCCTTGCGCGAACGAACGGACACTACAATGATACGTGGCATTACCCCCCTCCCAAAGAACTTCAAGCAATGCAGAAAGTTGGGCGAGTTGGTAATGCATGTTGAACTTAGCAAAGCGCAATAAAAAGACAGGGACAAGAAGAAGAAGAAGCACGCAGGACAAACGCTTGACATCAACTAGTTCTTTACTCGGGAAAAGCACATATATACAGATACATAGAGGGCGGAAACAAATTATTAACTAAACAATGAATCGGCTTTATCACAAGTGTGCTTAGCGTGAACAGGTATCAAGGTAGGCAATTTCCTTGCGTGATAAGGTCAGGGAAGGAGTGCTGATACAATTTTCAGCTTTCTTTACAATGCGATAGGCCTCTATAATTTCTCTGTCAAGCCTCTTTTTTCCTTTACCGCACGTGCGTGTGGCATTGAACTGTGGCTCATTTGCTTTACATTTTTTACATGACTTGCAGTGTTCTGCTAGGTGCCCATCCGTTGCTACACCTTGCACAGCACGACGGTGTTCCCTCAACCTATCTGTTGTTGTCAAAGTGTTTAGGTATGTGGATGATTATCTTGTGGTTATGAAATCGACAGAAGGTGGCCAAAGTAGCAGTGCTATAAAAAATGTGATCAAGGTGTTCGAAAATTGTTCCCACGATCTGCAGTTTACGTGTGAGGATCCTATCAAAGGCAGTCTGCAGTACCTTGACGTTTGTTTGACTCTAGATAAGGATAAAGTCTGCTGGGTGTATCAGCCGCGTACCAAAAAAAGCCATTTTGAACTATGATTCGGCCCACTCAAATGTAGTAAAGTGGGGGATTGCCCTAAATTGCATACGTGAGGCCCTCAACAAATCGTGTAAGCATAAAGTCTCGGCCAGTGTGCAGATTCAGTCACAGCGCCTGAAAAGGGCTGGTTTCCCACAAGAAATCATCGCCTCTGTGGTGGAAAGCCTAGTGAAGGAGCTAAACTCTGGGAAGCGAAAAAAAAAAGGCTCCCCAGACTAGGCGTCCGGCGGTGATCCCCTACATACACAACGTGTCGCACCGGCTTAAAAAAGTGGCCGAGAAGTGCGGGGTATCCGTCGTGTTTTCAGCGCCCAATAAGCTCTCACAAATGTGTAGAGCTGTCAACGAGGTGAATGACCATCCTGGGTGCACAACGAAGCATGCCACCCGTTTCACAACCTGCGTCACAGGGGTGGTCTACGAGATTCCGCTCTAGTGCAAGAAGTCGTACATCGGCCAGACAGGCAGGTGCCTGAACGATAGGTTGAGGGAACACCGTCGTGCTGTGCAAGCTGTAGCAACGGATGGGCACCTAGCAGAACACTGCAAGTCATGTAAAAAATGTAAAGCAAATGAGCCGCAGTTCAATGCCACACGCACGTGCGGTAAAGGAAAAAAGAGGCTTGACAGAGAAATTATACAGGCCTATCGCATTGTAAAGAAAGCTGAAAATTGTATAAGCACTCCTTCCCTGACCTTATCACGCAAGGAAATTGCCTACCTTGACACCTGTTCACGCTAAACAGACTTGTGATAAAGCCGATTCATTGTTTGGTTAATAATTTGTTTCCGCCCTCTATGTATCTGTATATATGTGTTTATTCCTGAGTAAAGAACTAGTTGATGTCAAGCGTTTGTCCTGCGTGCTTCTTCTTCTTCTTGTCCCTGTCTTTTTATTGCGCTTTGCTAAGTTCAACTCCCAAAGAAGCATCGTCTCGATGCTTTAAAATGAAAATAAACACGGAGAATGCAAGCTTTGAGTCATTTAGCGTTCATAATATGGTTTCAGGCGTACGACATGCACAACTTCCGGGCGTGTGCGGCGTCGCTGAGATGCTGTCGTGCCGTCGGGGATGACTTCATAGTCGAGGTCACCGATGCGACGGAGAACCCTGTACGGGCCAAAGTAGCGTCGCAGCAACTTTTGACTCAATCCACGGCGGCGAACTGGCGTCCATATCCAAACACGATCACCTGGCTTGTGATGCATGTCTCGTCGGCGCAGATTGTAGCGTCGGGCGTCGATGTGCTGCTGGTCTTGAATGCGAAGCCGCGCAAGTCTTCGGGCTTCCTCGGCGCGATGAAGGTAGGCGGCGACGTCGAGGTTGTCTTCGTCAGGAATGTCCGGGAGCATTGCGTCGAGTGTTGTCGTGGGCTTCCTGCCGTATACCAGCTGGAATGGGGTAAACCTGGTTGTCTCCTGGACGGCAGTATTATAAGCGAAGATCACGTAGGGCACAATGGAGTCCCACGTCTTGTGTTCGGCGTCGATGTAGATGGAGAGCATGTCTGCGATGGTCTTGTTCAGGCGCTCTGTGAGTCCGTTGGTTTGTGGATGATAGGCAGTTGTACTCCGATGGCTTGTCTGGCTGTAGTTTAAAATGGCTTGCGTCAGCTCCGCTGTAAATGCCGTTCCTCTGTCTGTGATGAGCACTTCGGGGGCGCCGTGCCGCAGGAGAATTAGTTCGACAGAAAATTTTGCAACTTCTGTTGCGGTACCACTAGGCAACGCTTTTGCTTCGGCGTAGCGGCTCATGTAGTCGGTGGCCACGATGATCCACTTGTTGCCTGATGATGATGTCGGAAAGGGGCCAAGGAGGTCCATCCCCATTTGCTGAAAGGGCTTAATTGGCGGTGATATGGGGTTCAGGAGTCCGGCTGGTCTAGTCGGAGGCGTTTTGCGTCGCTGACACTCACGGCACGTTTTCACGTAATGGGAAACGTCGGTAGCTAGCCGCGGCAAATAGTACGTCTCGTGGATGTGGTGCAACGCGCGAGCAATCCCGAGATGCCCTGCAGTCGGCTCATCATGACATGCCTGTATAATTTCTTCCCTCAGATTCTTCAGGAGGACATTATTGTGAAGGACGAAGGACGACAGTTGGCGCTTGAACCCCCGGGGAGGCAATGCGGTCTTGCCTTTCAAATAATCAACTAGGCTTTGCAACTCAGGATCCGAGCGCTGCTGCTGCGCGAAACTGCTGGCGCTTACCGGTCCTAGGAAAGCGTCGTCGTCTTCCTCTTCCGGTGCTGCGTCTACGGGGGCTCGCGATAGGCAGTCTGCATCGGAATGCTTGCGACCAGATTTGTAGACTACAGTTATGTCGAATTCTTGAAGACGCAGGCTCCAACGAGCAAGGCGGCCGGAGGGATCTTTCAAATTGGCCAGCCAGCACAGAGCATGGTGATCGCTCACAACCTTGAATGGTCGTACGTATAGGGAGGGGCGAAATTTGGACGCGGCCCAAATAATGGCGAGACATTCTTTCTCGGTCGTCGAATAGTTGGCTTCGGCTCTCGACAGTGAACGGCTAGCGTACGCGATAACTTTCTCCTGTCTGCCATTTTTCTAAACGAGGACCGCTCCTAAGCCCACACTCCTTGCATCGGTATGAACTTCGGTTTCGGCGTTTTCATCGAAGTGCCCGAGCACAGGAGGGGACTGTAAGCGGCGCTTCAGCTCGTTGAAAGCTTCCTCTTGCAGCCTTTCCCATTTAAAAGGGACGTCAGCCTTGGTAAGTTGGGTCAAAGGTTCAGCGATGCGCGAAAAGGTCTTGACGAATCGCCGGTAATAAGCGCACAATCCAAGGAATCTGTGTATAGCTTTCTTGTCATTAGGCTGTGGAAACTCTGCGATCGCAGCCGTCTTCTGGGGGTCTGGGCGAACTCCGTCCTTGCTTACGACGGGACCAAGGAACAGCAGCTCCTCGTAGGCGAAGTGACACTTCTCTGGTTTCAGTGTCAGGCCGGAAGACTTGATCGTTTCCAGCACTATCCGAAGCCTTCGGAGGTAGTCTTCAAAGCTTGAGGAGAAGACAACAACGTCAGCTAAGTAGACTAGGCAAATCCTTAAAGCCTGCGAGCACCGTAGCCATTACTCGCTGGAACGTCGCTGGGGCAGAGCAGAGGCCGAATGGCGTCACCTTGAGCTCGAAGAGTCCGTCTGGCGTGATGAACGCAGTCTTCTCGCGATCTCTTTCGTCGACTTGAATTTGCCAGTAGCCGCTCTTCAGGTCCATCGATGGGAAGTACTTAGCGTTGCATAGCCGATCCAATGTGTCGTCGATGCTGGGGAGGGGGTAGACATCCTTCTTTGTAATGCTCTTCAGGCGGCGGTAATCGACGCAGAAGCGAAGGGTGCCGTCTTTCTTTTTCACTAGGACAACTGGTGCTGCCCAGGCGCTCCTTGATGGCTGGATGACGTCGTCACGTAGCATTTCCTCTACTTGCTTGCGGATAGCTTGGCGTTCTATAGGCGATACGCGGTAGGGGCTCTACCGCAGTGGTCGGGCGTGTTCGTCTGTGACAATACGGTGCTTGGCAAGCCGGGTTCGTCGCACATTCGATGCCGATGAGAAGCATTCGCTGTATCTTTGAAGAAGGCTGCGTATCTGGTCTTGTCTGCTCCGGGGTAATGCTGGGTTGATATCAAGCTTGGGTTGCTGGCCTTGGTCAGATGGTTCTACGGGTTTTTCGGGGAGGACAAATATGTCTCTGATGTCTGGACGCTCGCCAAGAAAGGCAATCGTCGTACCTTTGTTTAGATGCCGGTATTCTTCGGTGAAGTTGGATAGCAGCACCTGGGCTTGGCCATTTCGGATTTCGGCGACTCCCCTTGCGACGCCCAATCCTCGTTGCAGGAGTAGCTGGGTGTTCCCCTCGATGACGCCTCCGTCATTTTCAATGTCTCCAGTACCTATGCAGGCGAGAACACTTGATCGGAGCGGCACGCTCAGTGCTTCGTCGAGAACGTTTAAGGCAACGTGAGGAGTCGCGCACGTCGCAACAGGTATGGCTTTGTCCGTGGAAAGCTTGATCGAGTTAGATCGAAGGTCGATAATCGCTCGATGTTCATTCAGGAAGCCCGTTCCCAAAATCACGTCTCGCGAGCATTGCTGCAGGATCAAGAAGTTTGTCGCATAGATTCTCCCATTTACAGTAACTCTCGCGGTGCAGCGTCCTGACGGCGTAATCAGGTTGCCACCTGCGGTGCGGATCAGTGGGACATCCCAGGTTCTTGTTACCTTCCTGAGTCGGACAGCGAGTGGGCCACTCATGACAGAGTAGTCAGCTCCCATGTCGACCAAGGTAGTAACCGCGTGACCGTCGACCGTAAGTTCAAGGTCACTTGTTCGCGTTCTCGTATTGTACGTTGTCTTCCGTGCGCGATCTCGGCTTCGTCGAGTAGTGAGGCTGTGGTGGGCGTATTCCGACATTACTTCACTGGGCAGCGGCAAAAGTTTCAAGCCTGGTCTTGTCGTCGTCGTTGTTGTCGTCGGTGTTGTCGTCGTAGTCGTAGTCGTAGTTGAGGCATGGACTTGGGTTTTCGTCGATGGAGGATCTTTGTACTTGCGCTCGGAAGCAACCTCACCTCCAGAGGCTGCTTTATTCAGTTTAACCTTCGGGGGCTGGGGGAGCGTCCACGCACTGCGTAGCCTCGGCTAGGAGATACAAAACGCGGTGACGATAGCGACGGGGAACGTGATAGGCGGCTGGGCGGTGAGCATTCTTCCCGACGCAAAAACTCCTCGATTTCGGCTGGTCGCTGGCCGGGTCGGGGTCGTGGGACGTCGTAAGAAAACCCTTTGATGCCCATTCTCCTGTATGGGCAGTACCGGGGAATATGACCGGCTTCGCAGCAGTGGAACCATAGTGGGCGGCGCTGGTCGGGAGTTCTCCACTCGTCGCATTTACTCGGCTGTGCACGTCGCTCGTAGGACGGGCGGGTTGGGGCGAGAGGGCGGCGGTGCAACGCAGCTGGCTGAGGGCGATAGGGGCTTGGGTCCCGTCGTCGAGGAGCAGGACGGCGCACAGCTGCGGCGTAAGTCATGGCTGGGGGCTGCAGAGACTGCGTGGGTGTCGGCGTCACACCCAAGGCCTGTTGAACCTCGTCCCGGACGACGTCAGTGAGCGATGTAAGCTGCGGCTGCGTTCGCGTTGGCAGCAATCGTCGGAGCTCTTCTCGCACAATTTCACGAATAACCTCCCGCAGGTTATCGTTGTTAACGGTGTGCAGGCAGTTTGCTGAGAAGACGCGCTGCTGGCGGTCATATTGGCGGGCTCGGGCGTCAAGAGTTTTCTCCATTGTAGATGCCTCTTCTACGAATTCCGCGGCGGTTTTCGGTGGGTTGCGGAAGAGGCCGGTAAATAGTTGCTCTTTAACTCCTCGCATAAGCAACTTCACCTTCTCTTCTTCCTTCATGCTCGCGTCGGCACGTCGGAAGAGGCGCTTCATTTCCTCAGTGTACACTGCAACGGTCTCGTTTGGGCGTTGTATGCGAGACTGTAGCAGCTGCTGGGCTCTCTCCTTTCTCACGACGTTTGTGAAGGTCTTGAGAAGCTGCTCCTTGAAAGTTTCCCAATCCGTAAGGCTAGCTTCCTCATTCTTTAACCAGATTCTCGCTGGTCCGTCCAGGGCGAAGAAGACGTACCTAAATTTCATGGCATCGTCCCAGTTAAAGACAGCCACACGGTCGAACTGCTCCAGCCATTCTTCGGGGTCGGCGCCAGGCGAAGCGTCGAAGTTTGGTGGCACCCGGGGCTGCTGAAGAATGATTGGAGTCATCGTCTGGGGCAAGCTCATGGTAGACGTTGCTGCTGGCTTTCGCTTTCGGGTAGGGTCCGGCAGAATCCTGAACTCAGGTGCGTCCCCTTGCAGGCGTCGGCTTGAACGGTGGACTGGACTCAGGTACTGCGGTAGATGACTCAGAGGGCTGGCGTCACGACTTGTAGGGGGTGTCCGGCACATGGGAGGCTACCCAGCACCTCCACCAGATGTCACGTTGTAGGGACGGCAGTCCAGCGGTCAGGAATACAGCAACAAGGCTTGCAAACAAAGCTCTTTAGTTGGGCTGACTTGCGCCCGCAAAAGAAATGAATCACTCGGCGGCGGCGTAAGCAACAAACGTTCTCGTCGGTCGTCGAAATACGAATGCCCGCTGCCCGCGGCATCGTTGAATTTAAAGCCGGCAAGGAAACTTCGAAATAACAGGTCGAGATCATCTAGAGTAATCTGGAAACAAATAGATGCAGCTCTGCATGGCTCTGATCAGTCGGGATTAGTGCGGTCGCTGCTCGTGTCACGACCAAAAATGATAACACCCCTTCCCTGCTGCCTTGCGCGAACGAACGGACACTACAATGATACGTGGCAATAACAACATAATGTTCAACATGAGTTTATAGTGCTCTGTGTATCCTGTTCTCCCTTTTGTGATGTTCTCGCGCTGTGACCAGGCTACCGGAAACAACCGACCCGCGTAAACCTCCACTCTCCTAAGACCAGGAGACCGAAACTTTCTCTGAGCACTAATCCGAACTTTTAGCTATTGTCAGACAAAATATCTACTTCTAGAACTGACACATGATTTTTAACTAAGCGTTAAAATAATCTACAATTTTAAAAAAATTGTTAAAAACTTTGACAGACATTTAAAAGCAAATAACGTCTCTGATTTTGTTTAAAATTTTCATAGAGAACCTTTAATACCTGTTAATTATAAACAGAGAAATAGGGGTTTAAAATTATTTATAATATGAAATTAAAGGACTAACACAGACCATGCTTCGTTCCGTTATCACTAATGAATGTTGTCGGTTAAAAAGGGCAACGTTCATAAATTCGACTCCAAACACCGTGCGTGTGGTTGCTGTGTAGTTAGCACAATGACAAATACACAAAAATACCTTTAAAGCATGTTTTTCCTTATAATGCGATTCAGAATTTTGTGGTGTTTGAAAGCTATTTCACGGCAATTTGCCTAGGAATCAGATTTATAAAACACTTACCTCAAACTAACTTTCATAGCATTTAGATCTACGATAGTTCGTTTACATAAACTTAATTAAAGGTGCGCAAAACGGTATATTTGTACTTCTTGCTTCTGGTACTCCAAAATTAGCCGGGAAAGCCTCTTAATAAAAGAGACAAGAAGATTCTGTATATATGTCGGGAAACTAGTGACGCCTGTGCCTTCGGTAAGGACAAGCGTTGATTAAATGAGGTAACTTTAGCCACCCCAAAAAAAATGAATTTTGTAGCGAGCACTAGAACCAAGCGGGAATGAGTCGAATTAGTTGGTTGAATATCAGCTCAGACTTCTTTACTTCCATTAGAATTACTTTTAAGGAAGATCACCGAATTACTCCCCGTAACTGTACAAAATCTACCCCAACAGGATGTACGAATGAGTGAAGAGAGAGCTATAAGTAGAAAATATAGTTTTGCACTCCAGCTTTGTCTGGCACTAAAAAGTTCGGATTGAACTACAGTCAAGGGGTACTGGTGGCAAAACAAATTCGTTACCGTTCATCCCACACGTTTTCACATCAAAAATTTGTACGTGGATATTCTTCATTATTTCCGACGAACTGTCTGACGAGCCTGCCCATGCATGGCTGACTCCGTCGTAACCAAGACGCAACATGCAACAACAAAGCATATGTATCTATATCCTAAGACAACTTTCGCCAATGAGAGGACCCCCAGTTGCTGTCAGAGCAAATATTAATTTCATGAACTCACACAAAAGGAATATAAAGTAGGCTTATACCTCAGGAGCGAAGGAACGTGACAGCTGACTCGGATCTTGGCTGGAACACCACTCCTGACCGTAGCTACAGGTGTCACAGCTAGGCGCCGTCTTTATTAATGTGAGGACATTAGATGGCTGAGTTTAAAGTCGTTTGTCTGCAAATTCTATCCGGAAAATGTGTCCACCGCAAATGGCACGGATTATAAAATAGAAACAAGAGAACAAAATTGGGGTCGAGGTGGGAAAGGAACCAAGGCAACTTGCGTGCAAAGAGGAGATGCTGCAACTCTGCCATGACACTTCGACGTTTAAACTTAATAAAGGCGCGTCTGGTGAATACACAGTTCTGAAAAAGTGTACCTTCGAGGTATGCACTGAAGCCTGCATAAGTAATTATGAGCCTGATAATTACAGATGCCGAAACCAAGCGAGTGCGTAGTTTACTCCTTTCCGGTAAATTTCCTCCATGTTTTGCGCGCAGTCTGAGCGCCAGCATGCGGCACCAACTGGAAATAAAAGCTAAGAAAGACCCAGTGGCTTCATAGGCGCTCTCAGAGAAAAGCTAAGATATATTAGTATTCAGGACCCACCGCATATTCAGCTTACTGACTTTGGAAAGGGAAGGAAATAGCTCAGGAAGTATAAACACATATATCGAATGTAAAGACGTTGAACCTAATTTCGGCAATGTTTATGTGGCCTACAATACTGTTTCAGAGTCTTGTGCGGGGCCACTCCTTGTGGTGATAGAGGTATGAACGGATCCTCTTTATATGGTAGTACAGTACAGTTTACGCAAACGCATTCATGCGCCTGAAACAGCTTTTTATTTGCAGAAATTTGCGCTTCGTCTAAGACATTGAAATCGAAAGGATTTAGTGCTGTATACGTTCCGTCAACAGACTGGCTTGCAGGACCGCGACAACTCTGAAACGCTATATACACAAGAGACAATAGCTTTATTGAGCCAATGCATGCTGCCATTGTACTGTGTAAAGAAAGTCCATGAAGTAATTTAACTCGTTCAGACTTGTACCCCAGCCAGAATTAACCGGCCAGTTAAAAGATCCTTTTCTAATGAAGATACTAATATTTACATTTGGAAAAGCGGTTAGTCTAAAACACGAGAATAATAATTTCTATGTGAAATCGGCAGTTGTATAAATATCAATAAAAAACAATAAATAAATATAATAACTTTCCAATATTCACGAGAGCTAGAGAATAAAATAACATTAAAGTTAGGAAGGCCAGAATATTTGTCTTCGCTGGAATTAGCGAGACCTGCTGAGATTACGTGAATAAAACTGGGCTGACAAGCAAAACGATGTTTTCAAGGTATCTTCTCAGACTCTCCAATTTCGTTAACTAAAAAGCAGCCACATTTTCTCAGTTCGATATCGAATTTACGATCGCTGGCCTTTTAATCTCACAAAATTCAGTGATGTTAAATGAAGGAAGTACAGTCTATTAAATTTCACAGTGTAAAATAATAAACTGCAACACTTATACCTGACTTAGAACTGCCAGACACTAAAGGTGTTACAGGAAAATTGTAAAAGAATTGTAAAAGAAAGAATATGTGTTTTAAATGTCCGTCACAGTTCACGTTTTCTAATTTTCGAGTTCGAGATGATTTCAGCGCGTAATCAGTAATCAAGCGCTTGTTATAGAAGCACATATTTTGTCTGGTGGTAGTAAAGATGACGGATAAAAACAACAAAAAATGTCAGCCTCAGATTCTTTCTCGTTGTCCCAATAATACCCTAAAACTACCCTTATTGAATTGCCTTAGTTTTTCAGCAGTGCAAACGATATTTTTGGTGCAAAATTATAAAAACCCGAAAAATATTTTTGCCCCTCTTCCAACAGAAAAGTTTGCATACAGTTAAAGAAAAGTAATCAAGTTCTAAAAAGTTTTATATTGCTTTCTGCAGAGATCCACACCAGCAATTTTGCGAAATCGCAAAATAGGCGTTTTTCACCAAGCGTGATATCCGGTATTTTTTCAGCAAAAAAAAACTATGACATTTCTTGCAAAACTAAATATCACTGCTAAGTAGGAACACATTTTCCGAACAAATCCAAAAATTAAATTGAGGAAAAATATGGTCAGGGGACCTCGATTACCCTTCTTATCTAACACACCCATAGACATCTGCTGAGAGATAATGCAGGTGTAAAAACAATTTGCATCATTTGATGTCCAGTTAGTCATTGGATAGCCAGTTATAGTATAAAAATCATTATACAATGTTTAAATGCAAAATGTCGATGAATAAGGCTATAATTCCTCGGGTAAGAAAGAACAACGAAAAAAAGGAGTTTCGAGAAAACCTAGAAAGATGGTTAAAAATAACTACAAACGTCAAAAGCCAATCTGAGGGACGTATAAAATAAAACAAATTTTAGCTCAGCACCTCCTCAGTCGTATGGTTTATGTTTGCTCTTGTGACACTGCACTAATTTTTCTTGCGTTTTTTGCGGCATCAGTAGACCAAAAGGAAGATTTCCCGACGTACTGTTGGTCATCTGCCAGGCAAGATTTCTGTGTATCCGTAGGCGGTTTAACCTCCGTGTGTTTGAGAACGTCTCCGTACCTCTAAGATTATTCTTGTAGTGACACGTGCAACGATACAAACCTACAAACCAAAATTTTCTTGCTGGTATTCTGACATATCCAATAGCTTGGTTTATAGAGGCTTAACGTCCCAAAGCAACCCAGGCTATGAGGGATGCCGTAGTGAAGGGCTTCGGAAATTGGCTTCCAAATATATGGGAAGGCTTTTGCGAGCGTTTATATATCAATAAAAAACTAAAATAGACATGGATGGTAAGAAACAGTTGTTATCAGTCTAAAATGTAAAATGAACGAAGAAAACACTTAATCATAAAAATTTAATGTTTAATTCACTCGAATTGATTGAAGTTTGGTTTCGGGAGATGCGCAGGGTGTACAAATTTGTCTGTATCGTTTTAAAGATGCTAACTAGAGACAACTTTCTTGCAACTCATTCAAACGTGTATCGCCGTGTTGACGAAACAAAATTTGAATATATTCTATGGAGAATATTGTTTTTAGGCCTGTTTTAAAAAGTGGCCCCATACCTTGAACTCAAAATATTGCCAGTGGTGCTTGCTGACAGACTATTTTTGATTGCCACTCCACAACCCGCGAACATTTCGGTAGACACCGATGACATCGTGCATAGAGGAACCATGTTCAAAAATATGCTGTTTCTTCGCACAATATATAGCGAATAAAATATAATGTCTAAAGAAGCTACCCTTTCTTTCTCTTAATGTCACTTGCTGCTAATAACGGCACCAAAGAAATAACATTTTCGAAATTAATGCAAATCTGTGCGGCAGGAAACGCTATAAATTACAGGTTAGGAAAGACTTAACCAGATAATTCGTTCCCGAAGAGATAGAATGGATGTATAGAGAAATGACATCCGCTACAGCATCGGGAACATTTTTCCCTGGATTAATTTTAAAAAACTAGCTAATACCCCTGCTAGACGGGAGTTTCGAATGCCTTCCGGACGAATATAATTCGACTCGACGGCCGAACATACGCTGCTACACAAAATTTTTCAGCGGCATTCGGTGAAGATGACATTCCAATCGACGGAGCTCGGAGGAAACATTCGAGATTTTGGAATGTCCGCCAATAGATGTCGCCGGTGTCATCGCTCCGCCGTCGAATTTCGTTGGAGGCGAAATTCTAGAGGCCCGTCTACTGCGAGATGTCAGTGCACGGTAAAGAACCCCAGGTTGTCGAAATTTCCGTAGACCTTCACTAAGACGTCCCTCATAGTCTGAGTCACTTTGGGAAATGAGTTCCTTATAAACCAAACCAAATGTGCAAATCCTCTGCAAAATAAGGCCCGTTCACTCGTTTCTCAAATTAACCCGGTTCGTCACCATCCGCGGTCAGACTATGCCAGCCAAGTTTCTATTCTCCCCTCCCACATCAAAGTGCCAGCCCTTGGCTAAGCTTAACTTATGATAAAATCCGATCTGCTGCCTTGAAGGACTATCGGCCCTCTCTTGACCGCCTTGTATCACCTGCTTATCTTCTTTACCATATCTTGATTCCAGATTAAATAGCATTAACCTACTCTTTGCTCTTTCTTTCTCTGTACGCTTCCACTATAATTTTTTCCTCACAGCTCACCCTGTCTTCCGCAGTATAATTTCAAACCTCTTCGTTAGCTTCTAAGGTTGTGCCACCTAAGTGAGTCTTCACGGAACAAAACTACTACACTTCACTTTTAAGAGATTCTGGCAAGCTGCCGTTCATCCCCTGAGAATGCCTGTGAAATGCACTCCACCCCATTCTATACTAGCTCTTAAAGGTGCAGTGAAGAGGAATCTGAACTCGTCTTTTTGCCGCGGGAACTCGATCTACACGCTCCCAGCATTCTTAGAAACTTCGACTTATTGCCGTGTGTGGCCGATTTCCCTAATTAAATCGGATTAACGTCCGGCTCGCGCTTTTTTTTTAATTCTCCCCGTACGGTGTGCGGAGTCGACCAGCGCATAGAGTGTCTTTCAGCCAGCTCCGTGGAGGCTTTATTTTTGCTTTATGTTGTTTTTTAGGTTTCCATGAATAAATAGTTTCATTCGAAGATAATAGAGCCGCAAAATAAGGTTGCAGGAATAAAGATAAGCGCGGACTATTCGCTACTACGGATTAGTACGTATTACTGCGTCGATGGCAGAGCGGCAAGCCTCCACGGAGCTGGCTGAAAGGCACTCCACGCGTTGACCAGTTCCGAGTACCGTACAGGCAGAATTAAAAAAAAAGCGGGAGCCGGATGTTAATTCGATTTAAATAGGGAAATCGGTCACACAGGGCAGTAAATTGAAGTTTCTAAGAATGCTTAGAACATGTATTGATTTCCCGCAGCAAAAGACGAGTTCAGATTCCTCTTCACTGCACCTTTAAGGTCTCGTGGTCTGGATCTGCATTACGTTTTTACCCTAAGACGCTCTATTCCCGTAGCATCTACACTTTTTCACTGCCTATCGGGAACTATTGTTCTTTTCAAAAGGGATTAATCAGATAGCATTAGGGCTCCTGCTCAGGAGAAAAGCCGGCGTCCATCCGTCACTGTCAAGAAAAAGCATGTGGCATACCTGCACACAGCTGCCTCTGCCCACAATGGCAGGTGGCAATAAATTTATTCAAATAAATTCAGTGCAGTCACAACCGGCCCGGCATGGCACTGCGCATGAGCTAATAGATCAAGAAGTTGACAGCTTCCCGAAGAACTATCTTCGCAGAAATCACCCTTGTGGTAGCTCCGGCGAAACAACCACAAGCCCCACTGGTTGTTGCATTTGAAACAGCCGCATACTCGTGTAGTGGGGCTTCGTTGATCCTCTGCACCACTACGCCAGTGGTGGTGTGCGGGTTTTGTGTGATCTATGAATGAAAGAAACGAGTGCTTGCGCGGGAGGGATTTCTCATGCTATTACACTGCACTCATTGTCAAAGTTTTTGAACATTATATTAGTATTCTGGTACCAATTTTAGCACTGCTTTGAGAATTGCTATGTCGTTCGCTGTACAACACCTAGGCACCCCAAAATGGCATTGTTAAAATGAGAACAAAGCATAGAACTGAGAAACTGCGCACATGCAAAACTATGACGTCAAATATCAGTGATGAACAGGAAAGGAAAAAGCTTTAGTTCCTGCTTTTTCCACGCGGCCAGAAAATAGAAAGTCCCGGTGGGAGGCTGAGGCCTTTTTGCGCAGCTCCGAAATATTTTACGAAAGAGTTCCAACAGTTGGCTATTTCTGTCCCAAATTATGCCAAACCGTCTGTTTTACTGCGGAATTTTGATTCAGGAGATCCTAAACCCCAAATAAAGGCAACCACAACCTAACGTTAGAAATTGCCTCGTACCCGTCATTTTCTTTCAAGCGGAACCCACTGTACGTGATAAATTGTAAAAAAGAAATTAAGATGAGAATCGGACCTTGTCTTCCGTGAGATCGACTATTACGGTGAAAGAGATGTTGTGTATGCGATAAAAGGGTCCAGTGAGATCGTTTCCGAAATTCTGCTCGTTCCAAGTGGCTAGGCCTCGACGGGCTCCTCTTCCATTCGTTCCATGGACTGGCAGTAGTATGGCCATCGATGTCTCCTGTGTCCGTAATTCTGGAGCACCTGCAAGACACATAATTTAATAGTGCTTAATGATTATCAAAAAGGATGCAGGGTACCCGCATGACATATTAACCGCTTAACGGTATAATTCAAAAGTAACAGAATATATTACGTCCACATATAGCTCCAAATATACCCACACTAAAATGCTGATATGAAATATTCGTTACTGCCTTTAAAACTTGGGTAGTTTCTTAATGGAGAATTTAAAAATGAGCATGCCCTAGATATGTGAAACGATACCTTGAGGGCCTCCAACGAGTCCCAAATACCAGGAACAGACAACAATTTTTAATCAAAGAAATGTTTTCGAATCTGTCCTGTAAAAAATGTCTAGAAATAAGCGCTCATGAGTTGTGGAATGAGGCTAGAAGTTACGCATTCACGCCTCATTCGGATTGGCACAACTACCTCAAAGCGTCGAAAGAGTTTTCTCTTGGACAATGTGCTCTACTGAAAACGTACTGACGTCAGGCTTTATATGCAGTTTTCTCGAATTAATTTACACACGTCGTGTGAACAATCGGTCAAAATATTACGGCAGGGGTCCGCAAAGGTTTGAAATATTTACCAAAATGTTAAATAATTCAGCGGCTCGTTACGACAGCGATATGCAGTCCTTGACAGTTCCAAATATAGTTACTCAGAAAAAGGAAATGGGAAATGTTTTCATTTTGGTAACATAATTGGTGGCGTTTATCAATGGGCAATTAGTGGTGCAACCACTGTTTATCTGGAAGGTGACTGGCGTTAAAGTAAAAAAAGAAACAACCGCAATTTGGCATGCCGTTCTATAGGGTGTGATCTGAACCGACGAGTTCCGCATGACTCGTCGCGCACGACATGAGCAGGACGTGGTTAGGACTGCACCAGCTGCTCGGAGTTGCTTTTTGTCCTGCTTTCTAATGAATGAATTTTTTAGGTAACATAGGTTACACAGAAAATTTCTCATTGGTCAACCATACAAATGATATAAAAGAAAAAACAAACACCCTCCTCTTCTAAAAAATGACGTCCTACAGGACGCTGCGTCGCGAACAACTAGCGAAACGTCCTGCGGTCAGCACAGAGCAAGCACGAGCGTTGGACCATTCAGCGCTTCTTTCTTTATCGCCAGTGGCTGAAGGTTCCGGAGCCGAAGGCTTGTCTCACATCTTCCCCCGGGCGAAAAGGCGCCATCCTGGCGACCTAGGGTGATCGGATGCCGACGGGGTCGTAGTATGATTTGAGGCTCTCCATGTGTAGAAATTCATGGCCTCGGCCACGGTGATCAGTAGACAGCGTAAGGGTTTCGATGAGGAAATTGACCGGGGATGTCTGGTTAAGAATGCGGCAGGGAGAATGGCACTTTCAAAGATGTTTGGATGAGAGGCCGGAACTTGAGAAAGGTGCCCACAGCCATGCGAAAGAGCCAGTAAGGGAAATTGGGAGAAGCGCAGAGTGAACATGGGTGCTTTTCTGTTGGTGATGGGCGTGAGAAGTGAAGGGCCGGGCAAGCTGGAAGCATTCGTCGCAATAAGGTGCGGCTTGGGAAAGAGTCGTGAATTCAGAATCATCAGGTCGGCATGGCATGCCCATAGTCCATGAAGGCTCACCGCCGTACAGGAGAAAGTATGGAGATAATTCTGTGGTGGCTTGAGTAGCAGAGCTATATGCATAGGTGACGAAATCTAGAACGTGGTCCCAGTTGCAGTGATTGGAAGCAGCACACATAGCCAGCATGTCGCTGAGGGTGCAGCAAAAAAGGTCAACTATGTCATTTGTCTGCGGAAGGTCGGCGGATGTGGTGCGGATAGCGATGTTGCATTCCTGAAAGACAGCTTCTACAACTTCAGAGAGGAAGGCGGGACCTCTATAACTCTTCAACTCTTTGGGAGCACCATGGCGAAGAATGATACGACGGAGGATGAAAGAAGGAATGTCGTGGGCTGTAGCAGACGGGAAAGGTGACGTCTCGGCGTAACGCGTAAGATGATCGATGGCAGCGATGATACAGCGATTGCCGATTGATGTGCTTGGAAGAGAGCAGTACAGCTGAACGCCAACACGCTCGAAGGACTGGGCAGGGCAGGGGGCGCAGAGGAGCAGCAGGTCGGCGAGGCGGGTTTTATAAGCGCTGATATTCGGGACAGAACCGGACGAAATGACGAGTATAACGGTATATCCCGCGCCAGTAATACCGATGTCGTATGCGGATGAAGGTCTTCAAATGGCCGGTGTGGGCGCAAGGGAACATCTCCGTAGTAGGAGGAAATTACGGAGAGCGCATGGTATAGAGTCTGAAGCAGCCATTTGTGACCATCCAGGAGGTTGTTCTGACTGTAAAGAATCTCGGCTTCGATACGAAATGGTTAGATTGGGAACGGAGAGCTCATGAAGGAGGTCGTGACGATCGGCCAGATAAGAAATTTTAGAGGGAAGAGAGCCAAGTGTCTGCGTTGCTCGGAAGCCATATTAATGGGCTCAAACGAGGAAGAATGCAGACCGGATGTACAAGGCGCTGCCTCACACGGCAGAAGGATATATGAGATGGCATCAGCATCTGCTTGTTAAAGGCCGGACGATAGACAACAATAATGTACTCTTGGAGTCGCAGAGCTCAACGCGCTAGTTGACCGAAAAGTGAGCGTGGTGACCGGTGATAACTTCAAAAGGGAGGCCGTACGGGCGAAATTTCACGTTTGCCCAAATGATGGCTAAACACTCCTTCTCGGTGACGGTATAGTTGGCTTCAGCCTTTCTTACTGTCGGCATACTCGTCAAAGCCAGACTGCGCTGAGAGAGTAGTGCACCCAGGCGACACCGCTGGCATGGGTGTGGATTCACGTGGGAGAACGAGAGCCGAAATGACGACAAATTGGCGGGGTCGTGAGAAGGCGGCGAATGGTCGTGAAGGCTTCACCACAGGCAGCCCACAAGGCCGAAAAGTCGTGGCTGGAGACAAGCTTGGTCAATGAGTCCATGACAGTGCCAAAATTGTGAAAAAAGCGGCGGAAGCAAAGGCACTTTCACTACCGATGTAACGGGCCGACGGAAACAGTCATGGCCGCGAGTGTGAGCGCTTGAAGGCTTTCGCCCTAAAAGATGACAACGTCGTCCAGGTAACAAAGGCATGTGTGCCAACTGAGCTCTCTGAGTAGGTTATCCGTTATGCGCTCGAATGTGACGGTTGTATTTCAGAGGGCGAAGGGCATAACAGTAAATTTATAGACCCCGTCGGGTGTGACGAAAGCGATGTGATCGGCCTCTGCCATCGGCGCCTGCCAGTAACCGGAGTCCAAGGACGAAAAGAACTCGGCTCCCTGCTGGCAGTCGAGGGCGCTATCGATAGGAGGCAGAGGGTAAATTTCCTTGCGTGAAATCTCGTTCAGAAGGCGGCAGTCTACACAGTACCGGATGGAACCGCCTGTT
This sequence comes from Amblyomma mixtum, assembly GCF_055824585.1. NCBI lineage: Eukaryota > Metazoa > Arthropoda > Arachnida > Ixodida > Ixodidae > Amblyomma > Amblyomma mixtum. Next base: position 26,527,497 of record NC_143021.1, on the reverse strand, counting down.
TTGTTGAACAGGACCAGCGGAGATGCCAACGGGCTGTGTGACGGCTGAGTCACGTGGCGCTGAAAAATGTCGGTCACCTGTTTCTCAATGATGCGACGCTCAGCGGCTGACACACGGTACGGACGTTGGCGCAAAGGGGCATGGGTGGCAGTGTCAATACAGTGGGTAACGGTGGTTGCGCTGCCCAAACAAGGTTGCTGGTATTTAAACGAAGCTTCAAAACGCTGTAGGATGGCGACAAGTTGGGCTCGTTGTGTAGGCGTTAGAGTAGCGTCTACGGATCGGTGAAAAATATCGAGAGAAAACGCATTGGCGACGGGAACAGGCGCAAAAGCGCTTACATTAAGGCCGGCGGTGCTATCGACGGGGGGAGGGGGGGGGGGGGTATGATGCGGCTGTATCGAGCAAGGCGCCACTGTCTAGCGATTGGTAAAGTGGTAGGGCAGAGAACAAGTTGGACACATCATTAGCGTTTAAGCTAAGAAAAATTGCCAGCATGGAATGGGGCAGCAAAACGGATTTCTGGTGAGTGCATCGTAAAGAGGGCGTGTAAATTACATCGGCGTCGGAAAAAGCAGCAAAATAAACAGGCACCAGCAGTGATGAGAAAGGCAGAACACATATGTGCTTCTGAGGCGACCACAGTAGCGGTAGCAGCACCGAGTATGTAAAAGGGAGCGTCACTGAAGGGCGATAACTCAAGCTAGCACGGACGCAGTTAACAAAGGCGTGATGAGAGGAGAGGTCCCAGCCAAGGATGACGTCGTGATAAGAGTGGATGAGGACGATGAAGTCTATTAAGGGGAAAGCCTTTAATGGCTCATACTCATGGCCCTGGCTCTGTCCATCTGTCGCATCTGAAGTGAGAGTCATTACTAGTCAGAAGTCCTGGCTAACTTGTCATTACCCAGAAAAAAACCTAAAATCTTGTGCACGGCGAGAATTGAACCACCATCCTTCCATCCCATAACCGAGCGTGCTAACCACTGTGCTACGCCGACTCCCTGCCAACGTATATGCAGTTCACCTTGTCTGACGTAAGGACGCTGGAGATCGTTGCGCGAAAGGCTTTGGCCTCATGGCACTTTGATCACCAAAGTGCCTCCTCGAAATTTTTGTGTATGCAACGTTCTCGCTAAGAAGGCGGGCGCTGGAGGCTGGAGTGTTCTCACCGCTGACGGTGAGGAGAGAAACGGCAGGAAGAGGCATTGTCGCCTTTTTCAGTCTGCGACAAAGCGTGTGACTGAGAAAGGAAACGGCTGCGCCAGTGTCAACAAGTGCTTTGACGGCGACTCCCTAACTAACGCGGCAATAATATTGTCGAGCAGGGAAGCAGCCGGGTCTTGAGTAAGTCCCTAGCGGCGCAGTTGTTCTCCGGAACTGCGGCCGTTAGTTTTCCGCGCGGACTGCGGGCTGGCGGCAGAGAATTGGAGAACGTGAACGACGGCCTGGAGACATCGAGCAGTGGGAGCGGATTTGACAACGAGGAGAAGAGGAATCCGGAAGCGGCCCATGTGACGAAGGCGAGGCGGAAGGACAGCGAGGCGAGGAGGACGGCGGAAGGTCACACTTCAGCTCACGCCTATTATCATTAAAATGGCAATCTGCATGTGTTACCTGGATGATGTCATCATTTTCGGCAAGACCTTCCAAGAGCACAATGAAAAACTCAATATTGTTCTCGAATGCATAGGATCGGGACGGGACGGTAGCCACCACTGCGACGCAGAGCCAAGTTGCCCGCGACTCAGGTGGCGTTGCAAATGGATCGGCTGTCTCGCATGCTCAGGGGGATGACAGGCTGCAGCCGTGATCGGGGGCTGGCAAGCGGACAATTATTTCGGGTCGCAGATCGCTGGCCTTTCAACAGGAGGTGAAGCGGCTTGTAGACATGGGCAGCAGGTGAGGGCCGCGATCGCGCCACAGCATCAGCGCACGTTAGACGAGCTGCGATCAGAGGCTGCGATCGCAGAAGACAGCTTGAAGACCGTGAGAAGACAGCCTTCGTAACCCCAGATGGTTTGCACGAATTTATTGTGATGCCATTTTATTATGCAACGCCTCCGCAACGTTCGAGCGATTTATGGACACGATCCTTCGTGGCTTAAAATGGGAAATCTGCATGTGTTACCTGGATGATGTCATCATTTTCGGCAAGACCTTCCAAGAGCACAATGAAAGACTCCATATTGTTCTCGAATGCTGCGGATAGGCGGGACTCAATTTGAAATCAAAGTGCCATTTTGGGGACCGGAAAACTCTAGTTCTTGGCTTCCTCGTCAACCAGGATGGTATCAGGCCGGATCCGCAGAAGATCGCTGCAGTACGAGATTTCGAACCTCCACGCACCCTGAAAAGCCTTCGGTGCTTCCTCGCACTCTCTTCATATTGTTTTCGCTTCATTGCTGGCTTTGCACAGATTGCCCACCCCCTCAGTTCTCTTCTGCTTAAGGATTCGGAGTTTGTGTGGACCCCCGAGTGCGATTCCTCCTTTCATCAGCTGAAATCTTCTCTCACGTCAGCACCCCTCCTGCGGCACTTCGACCCTTCTGCTCGGACGGAGATCCACAGTGACGCCAGTGGCGTTGGTCTTCGGGCGATGCTTGTCCAGCTGTCCGGTGGGGCTGAGTACGTTATTGTCTAGGCCAGCCGCACGTTAACGAAATGTGAGCTCAACTACACTGTCCCCGAATTGGAGTACCTCGCCGTTGTGTTCGCTGTGCACAAGTTCCGACCGCATCTATATGGACGCCACTTCACTATTGTCACGGACCACCATTCTCTATGCTGGCTCATCGGACGTCGCGACCCATCTGGTCGTCTGGCGCGCTGGGCATTGCGCCTACAAGAATATAACTTTGCTCTTTCCTACAAAAGTGGGCGCTGTCACAGTGATGCAGACTGCTTGTCACGGCACCCATTGCCAACCCGGGCCAATGATGACGGTTTTGAAGCATGTTTAGCCTCGTGCGAGCCGACTTTCCCCAGTATGGCGACCTTTAGCCGATAGCAACGTAGCGACCACTCACTGCAGCCCTTCATAGGAGCGGCAGAAGGACGACTATATTCGACTCCATTTATTATCAAAGAAGGTATTTTGTTCAAGAACTACTACTCCGTCGACGGTGCTGCCCTGCTTTTGGTCGTCCCGAAAAGTCTCCGCGCGCAAGTTTTGCACGCTATGCACGACGACATAACATCTGGTCATCTACGCTTCTCTCGTACCCTCCATCGAATTGGCCAGCGTTTTTATTGGCCGCAAGTTTATAAGACCACCAAGCAGTACGTTGCGACAAGTGAATAATGCCAATGCCTTAATGCACGAACCACCACGACAGCCAGCCCTTTGCATCTCGTCAAAACACCCACTTCCTCTTTCGAAAAGATTGGAATTTACCTGCTTGGTCCTTTCCCATAGTGTTTAGAGGGACGCCGTTGGGTGATTGTATGCGTGGACTATCTCACCCGATACGCCGAAACCGCTGCTCTCGCTACCACTAAGGCTGATGATGTTTCGTCGTTTCTTCTCCACTCTGCTATTCTTCGCCACGGTGCACCCCGTGTTATAATAAGTGATCATGGACGGCAACTTACTGCTGATGTCGTGGAAGAAATGCTCCGGCTTTGTGGATCAGACTACCGGCACTCTACACCGTACCACCCGCAGACCACCGCTCTTACCGAACGCACCAACCGCACCCTGACAACTATGTTGTCCCTGTACGTCTCGTCTGACCATCGCAACTGGGACGCCGTGTTGCCATATGTGACGTACGCTTATAGCACGGCAAATCATGAGGTCACCGGGTATTCTCCCTTCTATTTGCTGTATGCCGGAACTTCCCGCGTTTTACTCAATACCATCTTCCCGTTTTCCCTAATCGACAACGTCTGCATTGCCCAGATACTCTGCCGTGCCGAAGAAGCCCGTCGTATAGCCCGTTTACGTACACTGGCCTCTCAACGCCGCTCAAAAGAGTACCACGACCTACATCATCGTGCAGTCACTTACTCTCCTGGAGACTTTGTCTGGCTTTGGATGCCAACCCGCAGGAGAGGATTAAATCAGAAGTTTCTGTGTAAGTACGATGGTCCTTTCGTCGTGTTGGACCGATTGAATGACGGGAATTATGTCATCGCCAAGGTGACGACAGATAAACGCCGTTCCCGCAAAACAGAAGTCGTTCATGTGGCCCGCTTGAAGGGCTGCCAGCGTCCATCTGCCTGACTTTCCCGAGGACGAGTGAGCGAGTGAGTGAAAAATGTTATTAAGCTCAAGATGTGCTTTTCTTCTGCGGCTGTCAGATGGCTTCGTCCATCAGCTTGTACAAAAGTCGGCTGCCCTTAGTCCAGGGCTCCGCTGGAAGCTGCTGCCAGTTGTGCTCGCCGAATCAGACCTTCTTGGTCGAGTCGGCGATCGCTGGAGACCACTCCCTCCCATGTCTCCGCACTCCGGTTTGTTATAACGGGTACCACGCTTATCCTCTGGCATGCCCACGTTATGTGGTACAGCGTGGGTGGTTCTTGGCACTAAGGGCATTTGTCAGTGTATTGTGCGGGATAGATTTTGTTGAGTACCTGTAGGTTCGGGTACGAGCCCGTTTGTAGCTGCCTCTACGTGACAGTCTTCTCTGCTAAGGGAGTTGTGTGGTGGTTGATACCACTTTCTGCAGCCCTTGTAATAGTTTAGTATCGCCGAATAATCTTGGGGTACAGGTTCGCTCCCCTCGAGGTCGCCTACTTTGGGTGCTCGGTAATAAGTGTACCTTCGAGCCATCCTGTCCGCCTCTTGGTTCCCTGTTACTCCTGCGTGTCCCGGCGTCCATACTATCGTATGCCTGATTGGTTCTTCGTTTGGCTGTCGTTGTGTTGTGTGGCCCCCAGAGCGGAGTATGCGGAGCGCTCTGTGCCCTATTCTGCCGCGTAGGTAGTTGCGGCATGCTGTTTGTGAGTCTGTAAGGATTTTTAGAGACCGTTTAGATCAATAGCCCTCCGCTGCCGCTATAGCGACGGCCGCTTCTTCAGCCTCGACTATCCTACTGTCTTCTAGTGATGCGCTGGTGATCTCGCGTAGGGTCGAGTCAATCACTGTTGTTACCGTATTGCTGCTGTGCTGCCCCGCTGTTCCGGTGTATGTGGCTGCGTCCACGTATACTGTCGTTTCTTGGGGTGCTCCCAGAGAGGCAAGGGCTGAATACCCGAGGACGAGAATCGTCTGCCCCGGGGAAATTGTTACGCCGCGTAGCGGCTTAGTGAGGAGTTGGAAGATTCGTAGGGAGGCGCGCGCAGACTGATCTGGGCTCTGAGCCGTTTGCAGCTAGCTGCGTTCCGTCCAGCCTTCACCTGTATAAAACCCATTTCATCCGCTACAATATTGTTGATCTTGTCAGCCTCGCTTATGTAAGGGTTTGTACGCTTGCAGAGACCGCCGACATCCTTTATGTAGCTGGTGCAGCTTTCGCCGGTGCGTTGCACCCGACTTTGCACATGTTGCTCGGCGCGAAGCTTACGCAGAGCGGGACGGCCAAAGATCTCGTTCAGGCTGGTTTTGAGAGCCGCCCAGCTTGAGATGTCAGCCTAAAGAGATGATCAGAGACGACAGATCGGCAACTTGGCTCAAATAAAATATAACATTGGTGCGCCTTAGGCTGTGCTCTACCTCATACGAACTTAACCGTTCATATTCATATGAGGCCAACCAGTCCTCCACATGAGTGTTATCTGTGCCGGTGAATTTGACAGAGTCGCTCTGTCATGCTGCGACCGTGAAATGACAGCGAGGGAAGCGGTAATGCAGGATGGGCTACGGTCTCAGGCATCGCGGAAGCGGTAGGAAATTCTGGGCTCCGGTGCTCGAGGGGAAGAGGATCGATGGCACCTGTACCACGTCTAATAAAGGATGTCCTAGAGGGCGTTGCGTCGCGAACAACGGGCGGAATGTCCTGTGATCATCCCAGAGCACGCACGAGCGACGGAGCGTTCATCGCTTGTCGTCGTCGTCTTCTTTGAGCGCCCGCCACTGAAGGTTCCGGAGCTGAAGGCTTGTGTTGCACCATGCTTTCCTCGATTTCTGTGACTGTGGAATGTTGTCATAGATCAACCGGGCAGTGAATTATGTATTGCTAAGGGAGAGATCGCCTATTGTGCACCGACGATGCGAAACACGCAGGAAACACGACAAAACGGAGTCCACACCAGTGAGAGTTCTGTAACACTGCCCACAGCCAAACCAGGCTCAGCTATGCATAATGGCGCTGTCTAAAACAAGATTACTTACGGGACTGCTGCGCAACTGGCGGCCTCTACAGACTTGCTTTCGGTTTTTCAGCGTGCGTTGACAAGATGGTTTCGAGTTTTGACCGCCGTTTCTTTTTTAAACGAGTTGTTTTTTTCATACTTTAGTTGATACCTGTTTGAGAGGGCGGAACGTTCTGCCCTGCTACGCTAGGTAACATTCCTGGTACAGGACATCATTGGTCGAAACTGCCACTCGCACTCGATCGCCAAAGGCTTTTTGGTCCTCAGCCCAGAGCAGTTGATTAGGGTCGCCGCCCAGTCCTCTCGGATGAGATTGGGGGCAGGGGGCAGGTTAGGGCTTATTTGACATGCCCACATCATGTGAAAGCTGACAGCAACTTTCACTGAGTGTTTTCATCGCTCGCTCTATTTTTGATCAAAATATTTTTTAATTCGTCGGCCTAACAACGTGCTATTCTGCAGACGCCTCTGAGTTTGCTCACCTGCCTTTCCCAGACCCCGTCCTGGAGGGGGGATGCCAGCAATGACTGTCGCGGTAGTAATCCTGAATTTTTCGGAACCTCAGAAGAGGCTTACTGCGTTCGCCCAAGGGTTCTTTCCTCAAAGGTGTAGGTTACAGGAAAGTAGGCGCTCGGGGCTGCTGCCACGGCAGCTTCATTACCTCGGAGTCCCTGATGTCCAGGAGTGAAAACTATGCGTTTTGAGGTGCGATACAATTCATGGACACAGTGTCTCAACAGTCGACTGGCAAGGGTAACCCGCTAGGTAACCATCACGGCCCTGTCCAGATTATGAAAGGATAAATTTTGAGTTCGGGTCAGCTACGGCAAGAACAATGGCTACCTCCTCTGTCTGTGTAACATTAGGAGCTCGAAAGGAAAGTCTGTCAACCTGCTTTTCCTGGTGTATGACTACTGCTGTACAGAACCCCCTGGGCGAAGGGCCAGCGACAAAAACGTGGCAGGCTTGTCGTTTTAAGCCGTGTTGCTTATCGAACACCCGAGCGCGCGCGCCGATCGTCTTCCTTCGTGTATGTCTTTAAACATGCTTCGGTGGAGCGGAGGAACCTAGAGGTTGCTGCGCTAGATTCGGGATCCTCGCTGTTACCGTGGGGGGTCGCTCATGCTGTATGCGCCAGTGGTTCAGCAGGCGGTGCCCAGGGGCAGTCTGTGCGAACCGCGTGTATTGATTAATTAAATGGACCTCTTCGAGCTCCTGAAAGGAATTCACTACCCCCGTGATAGCGAGCCTTTGGTTAGATGCAGTGATCGGGAGTTCCAAAGGCCGCTTTGGAGCTGATTTTTTTTTTCAGTTGAAACGAAACTCAAGGCCGGGATAAACACGCCTTTCAAACGTGTTGTTGTTCTGGAAAGTCCAACATATATTTCTTTTGTCACAAGAAGACCGAATTGGGAATGTCCCTGAAGCATTATTTTTCTTTAAATTAATAAAAAAAAACTAAGTGCCACCTTTGGCACTTATTATCTTCTGTTTATTCAATTTGCCGCGTTATTACTGGTAGGTGCCTCGAATGAAATCTGTACCCCATGGTTAGCAAGTTAAATGCATCGCGGCTTCAGTCTTAGCGAAGGGTTCACCAATGTTAAATGGGCTCAAAGACAAGTCGAAGAACAATGATATAAACGTAAATATGCGGTAACGGGATGTTGTAGGCTAAATGAGCGTTGGCAGTATCACATTTCGCTTTTGTATCGATCGCCTTCCCAATGCACCTTTGAATTTGATTTCGTCACCGATTTTTCGTTCAGGTGCTACTTGAGCTCGTGGTGGGTGGCAGCTTCTGTAGGGTGGGAGCTGGTGGTTACGCTGGGTGAGGTGTGTAGGAGGGAAACGCATTTTTACTGGCGTCTGCCCTTAGCTGCTTCCACCGCAGGGTGTTTCCATTGGAGGCTGACGGCTTCATACACACATAGAGAAAATGGAATTTTGTCCTAAGAGCACTATACTGCGAACGCAGTAAAACGCAGCCTACGAAAGTGAATTAGAGGTAATGATACTGGTATAGCTCTCGTTATTGTCAACTTGCCGCACAGCACCCTGCTTGTAGGATTGAAATGATCAGCAAACCTCAGGAGAGGATACACGGATATGTCTTGTACCACTTGCGTCTTCTGTACATCAAATTCTTAAAATTTTATTAAATGCATAAACCAGTATGAACGACTTGTAAACGAGAAATCTTTTCACCCGTTTCATCACACATGTTTCCAGACGTAATGTTCAAATCAGTTAGAAGCATGAGGGGGAGGAATTGTGGGTGATTCATATCAGCTTCTATAGCGCGCAAATTTGAACTCGAGGTTCAATAGCGTGAATGGACAAATTGGACAGCATGATACGGCAGGCCTATAAGGCTGAATTAGGACTCCCACTAAATGCCTCAACCGAAAGGCTTATGAGGTTAGGAATACACAACACCTACAATGAACTGAAAGAAGCCCATTTAATGGCTCAAACAGCGAGATTAGCCAATTCCAGAACTGGTAGGAGTATTGTTGCCAGGCACGGAATTAACTTTCAACCCACGAATAAAGATGCTAAAGTAGACTTACCCCGAGACTATGGGACGGCCCTACTAATCAAACCACTCCCCAAAAACATGCACCCCTCACACCATGAGGGTAGAAGACAAGCACGAGCCAAAGCCTTACATAATAAATACAGACAGTGCGCTGGAACACTTTATGTAGATGCGGCAGAATACAAACATACCAATGACTTTGCAATTGTGGCTGTTAACGAGAATGGTGACCACATCGCCTCGGCAACAATCAAAACGAAATCCTCTGAAACGGCAGAAGAGGCGGCTATAGCCCTCGCCCTAGCGCATACCCAAGCGAGTATCATCCTGAGCGATTCCCAAACGGGTATCAATAATTTCGCAAAAGGGCGAATTACAAACACCTCCCTTAGAATCCTGAAAGTAACCAAATTCTCACCAAATTATTCCGAATTGATATGGGTCCCAGCCCAATCGGGGAATCCGGGGAACGAGGCAGCCCACAATAAAGCCCGAGGTTTCGTCGACCGGGCAGTGGATGAGTCTGGCTCCCTGAATTTCACGAATGACTCCATGATCACATATCATGATCTCACCAATCATTTTAAACTAGAGCGGAGAATTTTCCCCCCTCCGGACAAAAGCCTCACTAAAGAACAAGAGGTAATGTTGCGCCGTCTACAGACGAGATCGATACGCACCCCATCACTCCTCGCGCACATTTATCCAGATCTTTACATACCAAATTGTAAACACTGTGCCCAAAGAGCTACCTATGATGGCATCCAGTAGGACTGCAAAATAGAGCCACCTCCGGGTGATCTAGTTACTGCTCCTTCTCTCGAGCGGTGGGAGACCGTGCTGGCTAGCTCTAACCCCAGAACGCAAGTTTTGGCGGTGGAGTGGGATGACAAAGTCGTCGCGGGCTGCGTACTCTCGACCACTTAACGCGACCTCTTACCAAGCTCTTTCCGGAGAATAATATGTTTTACAATAAATCAACACCTGCTATGTTGCGCCATGTTCAATCGACTTTCGCTGAGAGCTTTCCGCGGGAACAAAAATGATAGAACGAAGATTGAAATACCGAGGACAGTTAAGACCGTGCGAATAGGAAGAGAACATCAGGCAAAAAACGAATAGAGCACCAGAGGCACAGTATAAAAATCGCTTTCTTCGGGCTAATGCCATCATCCTATTCACGCAGTGTTACATTTTCTTCAAATGAACCACCTAACTCGCAAAATTGTTCAACTAGACGTACCGATTGGATCGGCGACAACTTGCTTCAGCTCGGTTGACCGAATGTAGAAGACGCTTTTGTCGGTATTATTGGCAGTAACGACCACATCATATTGCCCTATTCCTATCAGTTTTGAGAAGGTAACTGAGTAGGAACCGTCATTTGCAGACTGGTCACCACCTGGTTCACAAAAAAAAAACAGATTTCACGAGTTAGCGAGGAGGGGAGGACATGAAATTCTTTTCTGACTCTCTCCAATACAAATATTTTAATCGCTGATTCGAGATCGCCTTGTAAAACTGCTGTAATAACTGTACACAAAAGGCGAACAATCCCTGGTCTGCTGAACAACGTTAAACGCGACACCAAAGTTCATCGCGCGGGCACCTGTGGTGAGGGGAAATTATATAGGACCTTCCTTCGCACCATCGAATTCTTTTTCCTAGGTGTTACTGTGGCTACCTGCTAAACGAATCAAAATGTTGCTCATGAACGAATTAGATAAACTCGGCACATATTCCTAGTAACCGAAAAAAAGCAGAACATTACGAAACCCTCAATCCCCAACTCTTAAAGCATCTGGATTCAAACTTCACATGCAGTGCAAACAAAAGAACATTTCCTCGTTTCTGTACTAGGCTCCTTTGTTTTCATCTGCAGCCCAATGCATTCAAGCTTCATTGCATATTTGCAGCATTAAAGAGAGACTTCAATACTCTATTTATGAATGCACACTTCTAAGAGAATCATTAGTTCGGATATCAGTATGTTTTTTTTATTTCTGTTAATGTGCCGTAGTTTGAACCAATCGCTAGGATGTGTATTGTGTTCATTTCACTTTTTTTACATACATTCCTCCAAGTGCAACAGTTATATATGTAAGCAGAGTTAAGTGGACTTGGGTAGGTCGTAAAGTCTCACCGACACCATTGTCGTAGAGCTGGACGTCGACCGTCGTCCCACTCCCAGGCTGTTTCACTGTGGCTTTTACAGACGCGCCCACAACTATGCACGGAGCCTTCTGCACAAGGCCCACTATCTGCACTCCGCCAATCGCGCTGACCTGCGACGGAGCGCTGGCCACAACCTCTAACGTTCCGTGACACGGGAACGTCCCTTGCTGGAGATTGGCAACGTCGACTACGTTGCGGTCGGCCGCGGGACTTTGCTGCAGAACGCCTTCATCGGCCCCGGACGCGTTAGAGCCACTGGCAGCGGCTGAGTCCTGCGTGAATAGATATCCAGACTTTCTTCCAGAGATCTGTATATATATCGCCTATCATGCGCATCAGGCAGGCCGATTAGGCGCAGACGCCTACCATGTCATGGCGGAGCGGAACAAAACCTCGAAAGATTTCACGATCAAACTGGTCATATTCCACAAAAATTCAGGGGGGCACTTTGTTTAGCTAAAGTGCGGTGAGGCTAAAGCCTTAAGCGCGTTGTTGGTGCTTCTGTCACTGAAGCGTTGTAAAGATGTTAGGCTTCGCCTCTAAGAGTGAAACGGGCCAGCGTCTTGAAACGCTGCCAGGGAGTCCACAGAACGACATCGCTCATTCGGTTCTACGCCTTGCTTGTCGGTAAATTGGTTTTTGAGTAAAGGAAATGTATCTGTCTCGCATATCTGGATGGACACCTAAACCTCGCCGAAACGGGAAGGGAGGAAGATGGGAGGGAACTAAGATAGCGTATTCACTAGATGCGCCTTTGTTCATTCCAAACCATCCAGCTGGCATGGTGGAGTGGTTAGCATGCTCGTCTCGCACTCCGGAGACCGAGGTTCGATTTCCGTACTCGACCAATTTCGTTACTTGGAGCATTACTATACCATCCCTTTAAATGGTTACATGGTTGCTAGCCAAAGTAAAATTGGCCCGTTTTGAAATTCGCGCACTGTGACGTCACGACTGTTTCGACCAATTGAAAAGCGTTGCAGTTCTGTCAACTCCTGCTTACAACGATGAGGCATTGAAGATTTCCGCCTTAAAACATTGTCATGTTATCGGTTTCATCGGTTGGTATATTCCCAGTTATCGTAACAACCAATCGCAGGTCAGGACCTATGTGCCCGCTCCGTAGCCGGACCTATAAATTCGGTAGAAAGCTCTGGCACTGAATGTGCGCTTGGAACCCTGGTGCGTAGGAAGCCGTGCGCGCTCACACACTGCTGATAAAATAAGTGCTGGGCGATCTAAAAAAGTTGGTGCTGCGGTTAGCAGCGATGCGAGGTGTAGGCAAGAACTCGTAATGCCTACAATGCTTTCCCACCTATTAGCCAGACGGAATTACCAGGCGGAGCGCTGCGTAGGATCCCGGTTGTCAACTGGCACAGCACGCGGCTACGGCAGGCGCTTACGTTTATTGATGAAGTAAAGCCGAACATGTGCAATGTACAGAAATAAAGTAATCGTGCATAGCTCTCAACCTCCGAGCCAGTACAGCATGCGGGATTGCTAGTGGATGCAAACTAGACAATGTCATGGACGACGTGAAGCAGTTTCTAGACATGACGAACTTTTGGATGTGCTTCCTGTTGTGTCCGAGCCATCCGAGCCACTGAAGAAGGAAAGAAAGAAAGAAGGAAAGAAAGAAAGAAGGAAAGAAAGGAAGAAAGAAAGGAAGAAAGAAAGAACGAAAGAAAGAGAGAAAGAAAGAAGGAAAGAAAGAAAGAAAGAAAGGAAGAAAGAAAGAGAGAAAAAAGAAAGAAGGAAAGAAAGAAAGAAAGAAAGAAAGAAAGAAAGAAAGAAAGAAAGAAAGAAAGAAAGAAAGGAAGGAAGAAAGAAGTAAAGAAAGGAAGGAAGGAAGGAAGGAGGATGGACAAAACAACGGGAGGTAAAAGAAATGGCCGTTAAATCCCATAAACGAAACCAAACCAGAATGTAAGAAAGGTACAAGGAAAACAAAGTTAAAATGAAAGGAAAAAGGATGACCCTAACTACGCGTTCCAAGCACATCACTGCATTTCTGTTTTACCGAGTTAGGATTTATATTCGTTTTTGAAAGTGCGACAGATAAACAATTTTCATTTAGATTGACCTAACATGTGGACTCGTTCCTGGCGGCGATCATACTAGCGCCTGTTCTGCCCGAAAATATTAATAAGGGCCGTGACCAATACCGAAAGACACCTCACCTTACCGACGGAAAATGAGTCGCCCTTGCCCGGGTGGGCGACAGCATCGAAAAGGACCTGGGTGATCTTTGAGCTGCCCTCGGCGGTGCTCCCCAGAGGCTGCAGTTCCGTGTGGAAGGCTCGACCACCCGTACCTACGGCGAGCTGCTGCAGGTATGGCGACGCCTTGCGCCCTAACGTGACGGTGTTCACGGTGACGAGCTCACTGCGAAGAAGCGGCAGGAGGTCCGGAGCCTGCCACGAGCGGCGGCCATCGCTGTCGTCGCTGATAAGGATGATCACCTTGCGCCTGGCTAGGTCAGGCTGGTACGCCAGAACCTGCGAGCAGTCGGGTTATATTGGAAGCGGAACTACCCCGTAATATCTTGGTGGAGGTGCTTTCGATCCCCTGGCCACAGCTCCTCGTATTCCGCTCCAGAAAACTGGATTTGCGCAGTGGACGCCATCTCCCCGAGCTCACCCCACCGACTGCCACAGTAAACATGGCATCCCAGGATGCATCACCCGCTCCGGACACTCCAGCTTCCCACATGGTCTTAACCAAAATCCGCCATCCTCCTATTTTTAACGGCGAAAACAAGACGGATGTTGAAGATTGGGTCGATGAATACGAAAGGTGCAGCAAGATTAACCGGTGTGATGCTAGCATAATGCTAGCAAACATCGTCTTCTATCTAGCGGGAACGGCGAAGACCTGGTTTACCAACCACGAACAAGAGATGCCTACTTGGGACATCTGCAAACAAAAACTTCAGGACTTGTTCGGCAAGCCAATTGGGCGAGCTCTAGCAGCCAAAAACGTCCTGGCTACTCGCGCTCAATCGTCAACTGAATCGTACCCCGCACCTCCACCAAGATGTTACGGGGTAGTTCCGCTTGGGATTGCAGACAGGGCGGACACGGAAGACAGGGCTTTCAAACGACAGCCGTTTACTGCAGGCACCAGCCGACTTCTTCTTGTTCTTCTTCTTCACACTGCTCGACCGTCGTCTTCTTCGAAAACTCCCGAGCTTCGTCTTCATCTTTCCTGATGCGCATATCAGAGCATGCACCGCCTAATGTAACAATATGATCGCCACACAACTTGTAGTCGGCTGATCGGTGCACAAAGAGGGAAAATAAGATACACGCGGATTGTGTTTTCTGCCCGCACTTTCTGCTTCCCGAGCACGCAAGTACAAATATCGAAGCGGCAGCGTTAAGCACCCCTTTGCATGGCAACCCACTCTTCGACGGCGTGGGCGTGTCGACAAAAGCAGGTGGCCCACTTGACATCTTGGTCACGTACCTTCGGTCGTCATCACAATCTGCGCACTGGAGTTCGAGAAAACTGCCCACCATGCCAAGCAGCAGCCAAATTAATGATTGATCTAGATAGGTTGCTCGGAAAGAGCAGCCTCGTTCTCACAAGCCTCACCGGTGGTCGTGTTTGAAATAGCCACCTGTAGGGGCAGTGGCGGTTCGGTTAAGCGATGCACCACTAAACTAGGAGTGGCATGTGGATATATGAAGGCAAAGTAGAAAATTACCAAATCAGCATATTAGTGCGCGAAAGCATAACACCGACAAGAGAGAAAGAGTGCTTACGTGGGACCGTTATCTAACGCTATCACAGTGTACTTTTATTGTTAGTTTGAGCGCTATGTGATGCTGAACGAAAATCAGTTTCCGTGTCAATGAACTGATACGCAAAGGGGACCACAGCCTGCTGAAATAACCTATTACCGCTATCGCGGCACTCACTTAAGGCCGGGCTAAACTATCTGCTCAAACTTTTTTTTTTCCACGGAGCACATTTTCTAAGAAAGCAGGGTTGTCCTGTACGCGCTTAGGAGGCTTGCGTTTGCACTTGGGTAGTTTTCTGCAAGAGAAGCAGCGTAGCGAACAGATCATCATGATTCATTATTTTCATTTTTGTGTTCCAAATAGAAACGACACTCTTGTTTGGACGACATTGAAATTAAATTGAAAATGATTTATTTATTCCTCGTACAAGCGAGAGGACGCAGGGACTGTGTGCTATGTGAAAGCCTGAAAAAGGCCCCTGCCCGCCTGCACGGATTCGGCATCGTATAAGCTCGAAATATAAACATGTATCAGTTAGTGCTGGCAATTACAAACAGTATCAGGATAAAAGAATACATAATATACAGACAGTGATGTACGGTTACAGTCACTTCTACTATATACTAACGGCAGAAGAAAATTTCAACTGAACTGCTGGGATATTTGGACACCAAACGTTCCCATCGTTTTACAACCATTTGAAGGAAATTGACTGAATGCACCTAAGCAATTGCTGTGAATTATTAAAAGTACGTACAGAAAAGCTGCACACAACAGAGGCAACAAATAATGAAAACAGCAGGACATGCTGATAATCAAATGATAGATGGACTGAAAGACACGTTCCGGATTCCCTGATAGCGTACATATGTTGCATGACGCAAGAAATAAAACACTCCTAGTAGTTATTCGGTTTCAAAAACCAAGTTTTGCCGATTTAACAGCTGCTTTCTGAATATATACTTAGAGCAGCTAAACTCTACTAATTCCTTAACATTATCCAGCATTTCAATTAGTTATAAATGAATGTTTTCCTTGATTTGTTCGCATCTTGGCCGTACGAATTGCTTTTGGCCTGAGGCACTGGTTTGAGTGCGGTGCTTTTTTTTTAACCGCCATCCCGTTTCCTTGCAAGAAACGCAGCATTTTTTAACAATACACGTGGTCTACTTTTAGCAAACATCTACATGACCACTACAGCCTAGCCCCATCAAACTAACGCGATGACCAAGCACTTTAATCGCACTCTAGTACTTTAATCGAACTCAGGATATACAGCCCCCGTCAAAAGTATATACCCCAAGGTGTTTGCTTCTAAGCTTTTTAGTGGGGCCCACTAATGCATCTAGCAATCCAAACCTTGGAAAGATGGAGCACTGGTAGCTCTTCCTCTTTCGAAAGATTACGGTTGGTTAAGGTTCGTTAGAGTGGAAGGAGAAAGGTGTAGAAAGAGCATGATATGACGAAGGCGGTGCCTAGTTGTTGTGGGAAGCAACCGGAAGGTAGTTACAAGGAGGACGGAGGGGGGAGGACGAGAGTGGAGGAGTATAGTATGGTTCATCTGTGGCAGCTGCTGTGAGACGCGCCGCCCAAGGGGAGGATCATTGCAGTCGCTGTGCTCCTACAGCGGCGGACTGGAAAGAGACCTACACAACAAATGACCGTGTGAGGAAAATTAAAAAAGTGCCCTAGGATTGCACAGGTGTGAGGTCAATTGCATATTCTCTACCACAACATAGTAAAGTATAAATCAATTTACAGCCCTACCTTAATATTGCATTAACCAGAGGCAACCGTCCTGTATCTCTGTTACTGGCTATTTTACTCCAGCGTATCATATGGAAGCAGAGCTTCTCACTAGAAAGCAGTACGACATATTTTAAGAAAGTGCACACAAGGATTTACCCCTCAATGTAGCCAAACAAGTGAAATAAATAAGGTCGCTACAGGTATTGTGGATAACATATAATGAGTTTGGAAAAATGTAGCTTAGGAAGGATCTTTATGACTCCAGGGGGGTACAGATGCTCTTCTAAGTTTTTTGTTGAGCACGACAAGCGTTTTCAAATTGGAAAGTGGCATCATGAGCGAGACCTTAAAAAAAAATAAATGTTTCAGGGGCGTCTTTCACAAAGACATGCTGTGAGAGTGCAGCGCTTTTCTGGCATCTTTTCTATTCAATCCAGTGTTTCTTTCCTTTCCCACAGCAAGATGGAGCCTCGCCAATGTGAATCACTTTGCGTCAGAGTACACCCAGAGGCGTTCGCAGTCAGTGCAGTCAAAGTTCACGTAGAATATAAATATGTAGGACAGCGCAGTGTTTCGCAAAAGTAGACGCATCTGTAGCACTCACCTCGAGAGCGGCTATGAGGGAGCATCCCGTGCACGTGCTCGAGAACAGCGCCGTCTTGCTCAGCTGCTTGGAAAGGCTGAACCGCGTGGCGTTGTCCAGCGTGGCGAGTGGGGAGCGAATGGACCGGTCGCCCGTGAACATGATAAGAGCCACCTTTGCGTCACTCGGTATTCCACGCCAGAGCAGCGTTTCGAAGGCCCTACTCAGGGACTGCAACCGGCGGTCTCGCTGCATAAGTTCGTGATCGCTACCTCTATAGGAGCGGGTACACGTATAAGCACTTCTAAGCCGGCAATTTAAAGTCTTGTAGGTCGAGCGCTTAATAGATGGAGTTCTCTAAAGGCTCTGACGCGCAGTCACTTGTGCATTACATCAAAGAGTACAGGAACTCCTCTCACTCATCGAATTCCTCTCTCTCATCTAGTTCCTCTCTCTCATCTAATCTAATGGTCTCTGTCATCTAATTCCAAGCTTTTTGGAGAAGCTTTATAAATAAACAAATGTAAGTATGTCTGGTGGCAGCACTATATACCGCTAACTTTCTCTTTGCAGTTCGTATAAAGTACACAAGGTGAGAGAGCCTTACAAATGCGCTTCAATCCATTTTTATTCTGCTGAAAATTTCTTTATCAAGTCATTTATCAGCAGGCACTGCTTCCATTGACAGACGTAATTCCTTTACTTGTTACAATGATATACTACCTTTCGTAAGCTGCACCTTCCTTCTGAGTACTTGAATATTACATTGCTATTCGTTTGATTCACTCTCACAAATGTCTTTCTTTGCACTGTTGAGTATATTTTTTGTCTCTAAGCCCGTATTAAAAGGATATTGCTGAGGGCTACTCAGTCGCACATTCACGTCCGCCTTAATTATATAAAAGGTTACCTTGACCCACAAATCCGATGTTATAAGCATACCAGTCATTACCTTAAGAAAGGTTTGGTTTGGAAGAAAGGTTGTTAATCTGATTGGTTCACTAATGACTGCAAACGAGCCGCAGTGGTGGCTCAGTGGTTATGGCGCTCGGCTGCTGACCCTAAGGAAGCAGGTTCGATCACGGTCGCGACGGTAGCATCTGTATGGAGGCGCAATACTAGAGGCCCGTGTACTGTGCGATGTCAGTGCGCGTTAAGGATCGAAGGTAGAAAAATTATCCAGAGCCATCCACTACGGCGTCCCGCATAAACGGCGTCGCTTTCGGGCGTAAACCACAAAAAACCAAATCAAACTATTTACCGTAATTTGTGTAGCTGGTGGTCTAAAATCAAAGCCCTGTTAATATTTATTAATTATGCATTCATTAATGGCAAAAAATCGTGTCTCCAAGGTGGAATTCTTGAAGTTCTCACTCTCCTCCTGTGAAGGGCTAAGATTTATGTGGAGTTACTGTACAAGTCGCACCCGCCCCTCCACACGCGCACATCTTAAAACATTATGACCTCACTTTAATGATAATAAATTTCTCGTTAATTTCCCCACTGCCGGATTCGACCATGGTAGAGAAAGAAGTACTTTGGCTTAATTAGGTAAACGACACCCGAAGAAGAAATGGTTGACATTGCTCAAGGCCCTGGATGTAAATGCCGATATAAACGCGCAGCACGCGTACGCTATAGATACAACAGTTTTGCAGTTTATTACTCCGAAAGGCAGCTGGTAAAAAAAAAATTAGAAATCACTGCGTATGAACGCTATAAACCTTTGTCATGTCGCCAATATCGAAGATGAAAACCATGCTGGTGGCTGTGGGGCGCTGCGTCACTGTGAAGGTGGTAGTCAGTGACTTCGTTAAGAGCGAGGACTTCAGCCTGAAAGAGAAAAATATCGCCCTATAAGAATAATCAATACTTAAATAAAGAGAAAAATATCGCGGAACATGAAGACTGAATACCAAAACAGAGAGGGTTCTTAAGTTTGTTGCTGAGCCTGCAAATGTATTTTGGTATGATTTGAACAACAACGATAATAATTGGGGATGGAAAACTTTTTGTAAGCTAGCGCCATTGTGAGCAAGACTGCTCCTGAAGTGGATTGGGCGGCGCCACAATGAGGAGAAGTATCGAATAAGTAACGCTTTTCTTTCGCCCTTTCTCGCCCTGCAACTTTTAGTAAGATGCTTAGTGAAATCCCCGAGGCTAGAGTGGATTGGTTTTCATCGGGCTCACTACACACATTGTAGGAAAAAGGTTTCTCTCATATCTCCCCAAAGAACCCTCTCCTGTGCAAGCTGCGGCCACTATATCGCTTCAAACTTCCTGGTCTCACCTAACATCTGACTTGCAGCCGCATCCTGCTACGCTTGCCGTCTCTTGTTATACTCTTCGTTATAATTAACGATTATCGAATACCTTGCCTCCGCGTTACATGCCATGTCCAAGCCCAATTTTCGACTAGGATATGATTAATTCCAGCTTGTACCATCACCTAGTCTGCTCTCTTGCGCCCTCTTAACATTAAATCTATCATTTTCTTTTCCATAGCTCGCTGCGATGTCCTTTAGTTAAACTCATTTCGTTAGCCTCGACGTTTCTGCCCCGTAGGTGAGCACTGGTGAGATACAGCTGTTTTATACTTTTCTCCTCATGGATACTGGTAAATTGTCATGCATGATTGTAGAGTGTTTGCCTAATGCGCGCCGCCTAATTTATATTTTCTTGCAGACTTCAGAGTCGTGGTGTGGATTTGCGATCACTACGATTCCGTAGTAGGTGGTATACCTTAGCACTTCGAGCGTGTCACACCGATAAGCTTTTCGTTGTTTCCTTTTGAGCGTGATGAATATTACCGTACTTCTTTGCATGCCCAAATTTAGATCCACCGTACCGCTTTGCGTGACTATAGGCTCTCATATTGCTTTCCAATTCGACACCTGAGTTATATAGCAATGCAATCTTATCGTCAAATCTATATTTCAAACGTATTTCATGTTAATGTTTATCCCCTGCTCTTCTCAATCCATGTCTCCGAAAGCATTATATGAACACGTTGTGAGCACTATCAGAGATAATTCATGTTGCAGCTGCTTGCGTGACGCCGTTCCTGTTTCCTGTTTTTGTCTATCATTTTCCCTGTGAGCGACTCGATGGCTCTGCCGCCTTCGGAACCGATGCTTCGACCATTATAGAGCAGAATGTATCGGCTACTTCAGAGATCTGTGCAATTTCTCCACTACCTCAACCATTTTATAAAATGACACTGCTGATTACACTGATCTCTCTGGTTCGTAGCGCGTACAACTGATTTCTGCTTATGACTTTCTTCCTCTTTACAACCTATAGGGGACCCTTTTTTTAGAGAACGCTCCCTTCTCTTCGCATAACACTTTCTCATTCCGACTAAATTAAGCTTATTTGTCAGCTTTCACAATATGACCAATTCTATTTTATCCAGGCGGTTCGAGGTATTTACGCTTCCGCTTTTCTTCATCAGGTCTTCTGCCGCCATAAACAACTTAGTGCTACCCCGCATTATTACTCTACAGCGCGAAATGACGCATGTCACTTAAGGTTAATTGCGTGCTGTGAAAGCGAAAGCATGCACGAGGAGTGTTCGCCTGCGGCGATGGCGTACTACTCTAATGAAGCGGCCACTGAAGCTGATCTGTCCGCGCAGCCCGAATGGAAGCTGATGAAGACGACCATGTTTAAATTCTAAGCGGCAGACTGGCAGTTTAGCGCGAGGGGTGTTGTGTTGCGCCGATGATGTAGTGCTCAAATGAAGTGGGCAGCAAGCTGATCTGTTTGCGCCGCCCGAATGGTAGTTGTTGAAGATGACGATACTCAAACCCAACGTGAGAAACTGGCAATTCAGCGTTGGGGGTTTTCTCCTGCGGCATAGGCTCAGTGCTCTAATGAAGCGACATGTCAAGCGGATGTCTGCGCGCCGGCCTAGCACCGAAACCCGCTTCTGAGGAAATTTAATTTAAGAAACTTCATTATCGTTTCTCTGCTGATGGCGTCAGGAGTGCCACCAGTTTCTAGAAGGCGAAACACCGAGCATCCGACAAGTGAGCCATAATGAGAGCTTTCGCAATAATAGAGAGTAGTTGCTCATTAGCAACTACACAAGCGAAGAGATACGGCTACAAAGGAAAGCGTCACAGATTTGAAAGTTCGTAGCTGTAGAGAAATTCCTCCTTGTTCAAGGACTGCCTGCGACCACCACCTATAGCTATGGATGCACAGGGATTGATGCTAAAGAGCAATATTATCCCCTTATTACAAATGTTTTCTAGCTTGGGGTATCCCTCTGAAGAGTGCGCTAATAACGTTTCCACTTGACCAATTCGATCTTATATTACCGTCTGCTAGCCGCTCTCGCTAGCTTCCATTCGATGCTAGAACGACTGCCCTGGACAAGCGGTTGTACTGGGTTCGATTCCCTGACCAGGTCGAATTTTTCTTCATCTATAAAGATTCTTCGAAAGCTGTGCAGTTTTCTTTTCTAGCTGTTCGGCTGCACTAGGGTGGATGCAAATAAGTCAATACTTTCTCTTTACTGAAACATGTCAATATTCTTCATAGTTTCCTGGAACAGAACCACACATTCTGATGACGAGGTCTATCAGAATGCACTGGTCAGGAGACTAAATTCTAAGAGGCCGGAACCCCTGCGACATGCTGGGAAGGTGGCTGAAAAATTTGGGAAAGCTTTGCAAGGAGACTATGTTCTGGGGCTGCCAGCCTTGAAGGTTTGAAGGTTTATTAAAACGAAATACAAATGAGTTGTAAGTTTAATAAAAAAGTTAGTACAGTAGGAGGTCCCAAAGTGAAAACTGTCTGGGGGACCTCCCATCAGGAATACATAAGGAAAGTGCATAAGTTTGGCAGAGGAGCTGGAATAAAAGTATACAATCAAGTTAAAACCCATTAGTGTAATTTGCGGCAATGAATAAGTTATACAATAGTTAGCGGGCATAATTTAACAAAAAAGGCATAAAATAGCAAAACATAAAAGCAATAGAAAGAACACAAAAAGACATCAGATAACAATGGGCATTGAATAAATGCAGATATAAAACACAGGCGGAGAAAGAAAGAAAAAAAAAAGAGGTTCCAGATGATTAACAATATGACCGTTTGCTGTCAGAGTGGGGAACAGAAAATAAGATGAAGGCAACCTTAAGCATGGCATGAAGCTGAATGGGTTGATAGGAGATGTTTTTTTAGTAAAGTGTAGAAAGCGGGCTGCGAACGTGCGGATTTGATTGCTAGTGGTAATGAATTCCAGGTTTTGATGGCGGAGAAAAAAGCAATTTGTTTTCCATAATTTGTGTTCACTTTTGGTAGAAGCATATTGTTTTGTTCAGAGAATCTAGTGTTATAGCTATTAGAAAGGAAAGATGCGGAAAAACAGAGAAGTTGATTGTTATTATTGCGAGCGCGGTAGATTAGAAGACCTAACCTAAGATTAAGGAGGCATTTCAATGGCAGAATGTTTAGGTCAGAGTAAAGAGGTGAAGCTGTGGCTGTGTATGGGCTGAAAGATAAAATTCGAAGCACTTGATTTTGAAGATGAGAAATACATGACATATGGCATGAATAGGTATTACCCCAAGATGATAGGCAATAATTAAGGTGACTGTTAATGAAAGCATAGTACAGGGATAAGAGAACATGGCGTTGAAAGAAAAGTCTAGTTTTTATTAACACCCTTATTCCAAATGAAATTTTTTTACTGATAGATTTGGTGTGTAGATGAAATTTTAGATGACAGTCAAGCGTGATGCCGAGAAATGTAACGGATTCGGAGGCAGTGATAATATGGTGTCCCAGATAAATGGCTGGGCTCGGGATGACATGCTTTTGATGAGAGCGGAATATCTTGAAAGTGGTTTTTGTAGGATTAAGTTGTAGTAAGTTATTTTCACACCATAAAACAATATTCTGTAAGTCCATGTTTAATTTGTTTATTAGGCTTGTGAAATTGCTGTCCTGAGTGAATAATGTCGTATCTCCGCGTAAAGTATACATCTTGTGTTAATTAAGGACAAAGGTAAGTCATTGATGAAAATGACAAAAAGAAGCGGACCTAAAATGGAACCTTGTGGCACTCCTAAATTAATAGTTAAAGGGGAAGACAATGTTTCTTGTAGCTGGACAACTTGTATGCGGTTAGTGAGATAACTGCGTAAAAGAGCTAAAGCAGGCCCACAGATGCCTAGAGATTCTAATTTAGTGTACAGTATAGTGTGGTTAATTGTGTCAAATGCTTTGGTGAAATCTAAGAAAACAGCACCGGCAAACAACCCATTATCAATATGTTGCTTAATACTGTCTGTGAATTCGATTAAAGCTAGTTCTGTGGAGTAATTAGGCCGGAATCCAAATTGATGATCTGCTAACAGCTGGAATTTAATGAGGTAGTTCATTATGCGATTAGCAATTAACTTTTCTATTATTTTACTAAAGAAAGCCAATATAGTTATTGGGCGGTAGTTACTTAGGCATTCTTTGTCGCCTTTCTTGAATATCGGCGTCACCTTACCTTTTTTAAGTTCAGTTGGAAAAGCACCAGTCCTAAATACTAAATTAATAATGTGACTAAGAACATTAGACAGCTCACGACCCACCAGCTTTACTTTGAAAGAAAGAATTTCATCGATCCCAGGAGCGGTATTTTTTAGGCTAGAAATTATTTGGAAGACTTCGTCTGGTGAAGTAGGGCGCAAGTAAAAAGAGTGAGGGCATCGACGAGGGCCGTAGTAACTACTTGGAGGCGGGGAACCGCGGCGCGAGAAGAAGGAATTAAATGCATTAGCAATGTCAGTTTGATCAGTTAAAGTACACTCACCGTCAGAGACTTTCGTTATGCTCGTTTTGTTTTCAGCTATATTCAGAAATTCCTTAATTGTTACCGAATTCAACGAGTGCCATTTCCATTTCTAAGTATTTCATTTTGGTAGTAATCTTGTTTGGAGCGTTTAAGTGCTGCGGAGAGAGTATCCGAGTATTTTTGATAGCGCTGTTTTAGGTGCACGTTAAATGGCTGCTTTCTAACCTTTTTGAGAAGGTTATTTTTTTTATTTATACAGCTTAGAAGGCTTTTGGTTATCCATGGATTCCGGGGAACTGAATACCAATGAGTGATGGGAGTTACTGATGTGCATGAGCTAATTATTTCTTTGAGCTTCGCAGAAAATTTACTGAACACTTTATTGGCGCATGTTTCTTGTAGTATGCTATCCCAGTTAGCCTCAGCCACTATCGCAACAAACCGGTTTCTATCAAATGTTTGCTTATAGCGTTTTCTGGGGGGCGTGTTATTAGGGCATTCCTTAACCTGTTATTGGAAGTGGTAATGACTGTTTTGATAATTGCAGGCTAATCCATGCTTTACGACAACATGGCATAGAAGTGTAGTGACCCAAGTAGCAACCTTGCCAGATAGCATACTGTTGTACGCACCTTTTACAGGCATGTGAACATCAGTTCTGTCGATACCGAATTCGAATTACAAGCTAGTCTGGAAGCCAACTGAGGGCATCATCATGCGTTATATTCTGGTCTTCTGAACGCCGTCGTGAGGTTACTATGTGGTATCGTACTCTCGAAGTTGCGTCGTTAGTCAATGATTTTATCCTCACTCGACTTTTTGGAATCGGCGCACGGCTTTGTTTTTTTGTCAGGCGGTATGAGCATATCTATGAAACGCTTTTTGATATCAATATATGTACTGAAGTCGCACCTGGACAATGTCTATGAAGGTTCACTTGAGGCAAGGAAATTAAATGCGTCTCTTACACTGACAGAAGCGCTACGAAAAATCGTACTTTTTCACGCATTTCTCTGTAAGGTCAGACTCAGATTCTTGGGTGCAACAAACGTGTATGCAAGCCGACCGCGCTGGAATTGTTGGCAAGAAGCAGTCCTAGAAAAAATAAACTGTATGGGTATATTCGCTAACTTCAGAAAAACGGCACTTAGTCTTCTCAACAATGTGTTACGTACGGTGATTTGAGCAAGTTAGAAAAACGAGGGCCGGTAACCGCTTTGGCCGCCGCGACAGCCCCCGGGGTCCATGATCTCGACACTGAAAATGTTGTCCTGTGGCGCCCCTATAACTGATGGTCCCTCAGAGTAACGGACTGGTTTCCGAGAGAAGGCAAGCATAGCAGGGGTAGGCGGAGAGTTAGGTGGGCGGATGAAATTAAGAAGTTCGCAGTGACAGGGTGGCTGCCGCTGGAACAGGAAAGGGTTAATTCGAGAGATATAGAAGAGATCTTTTTCCCACAGTGGGCGTAGTCAAGCTGATACGATGATGATGGTGCCCGTGGCGGCATCTCTTGACGGCGAATACAAGCACCAACTGCCACATGCTTGTCAGCTAGGAGCATGGGGTTTCCTCAGCACATTTCCTACTTGAAAAAAAAATGAAAGAATTCTGCCAGGTCTCTTGGCACCTGTGATGCAAAATGTTAACAGCGCACACAGTGTTAATTCAAAAAGCAACAAGATGGTATCTTACAGGAAGAACGGCGGCAAGACCAGTCAGGTAAATGAGCTTTGTGGGCGACGTAACGTGGCGCGCAAAGCTCCAAAGACTGAAGACACGCGCAAAATACAGTCATCATCATCATCAGCCTGACTACGCCAACCGCAGGGCGAAGGCCTCTCCCACGTCTCTCCAATTACCCCTGTCCTTTGTCAGTTGCCGCCACCGCATCCCCGCAAACTTCCTAATCTCATCCGCCCACCTAACTTCTTGCCGCCCCCTGCTAGGCTTGCCTTATCTTGGAATCCACTCCACAGTTGGCCACAGCAAAGCCAATGGAAAAGTTCTGTTTCATCCAGGTTCGTTTTGCCTCACCAGCCCTTCTTACCCTTCACCGTGCTCTCGTTGCCGCTGGTGTTGGCTACTAATTGTGGTAAATGAAATGTGATGGATCTTAAGCACAAGAATATTTACAGTTAACCATTTTCTTACAAACATTTCAGGGGAATATTGCTTCGCAGTGTGTTCTTCACTATGGCATTGCACAATGGTGTGTTTACGTGTACTGTGGCTCCCTCCTGTGTCGGTTTCTTTTGTAAAGCCCCACTCCGGCTTTTCTAGGTATCTAAACGAAGAAAAACGATTCTGTCAACCTTTACTATATATCGCGAACCCATAAATCGATGGCAGAACGATCACAACTTTAAGCAGCCATAGCATCGGTAGAAACGATTTATATTCGGCAAATACAGAGTCTGTTCTGAAAGTTGTAGGACTAGTTTTTTCCTGGGCGAACGGGCCGGCAAGAGGCGGTCTGCGCGTGCAGGATCGTTGAAGGGGGATATTGGGAATGCTGGGGAAAATCGGCAGTCGGCTCTCGGCCGTTGAAGAGAGGAGGTCGCTTGTACTGTGAACCCCAGTCGAAACGTCTCGTCACGCAGAATCGTCGAGCGTTTACTGGATCAGCGATACGCGATCAAATTTTGAGTAGATCTTGGTAAAACGGGCAAAGAGACTAACAACATGATTAAGGAGGCCTACGGTGACGCTTTCATGGGTAGATCAGGTGTTTTTTGAGTGGCACAAGCTTTTCCGAGAAGGTAAGGAAAGAGTGGAAGAAGACGACCGCTCCGGACGCCCTTCGACCAGCAAGACCAACGAAAATGTGTAGCGAGTGAAACATTTACTTAACAGTGATCGTAGAATGAGTATAAGAATGATTGCTGATGACTTGAGCATTACTCAAACCCAAGTTTTTGAGTTCGTGACAGAAAAGTTATCCATGAGGGAAGCGTGCGCGAAGTTGGTGCCGGGAGTGTTGTCAGAGGAGGAAAAGGCCAACCGGTAGGATCTTCTTCATCATATGAATGAGGACCCCGATTGTTTGCCCAGCACAAGGCGGCAGCGCTGCCTCAGCCCCCCTACAGCCTCGACGTGGCCCCGCCAAACTTTTTTCTATTCCCGAGAATAAAATCGACGCTCGAGGGGAAACATCACGGATCGGTAGAGGTGGCTCAACAGGCCGTGACGAGGGAGCTAAATAGCATTACGGTCCAGGCGTTCCTGGAGGCGTACGAAAACTGTAATACTCATTGGCAGCAGCGTGTAGGTGCGGAAGGATGCTACCTTGAAAAATTGTAATCGTTTGTACTATTCTCTTGAATAAATTTTGTTTAAAAAAAATCTCTGCCTCTCCCGTAAACGAGAGTAGAGTAAGCATGAAATGTTTACGGGCCTAATGTCATCTCGGTGGACACCCGAACCGCACCGTACAGGAAGGGAGGAACGCCACCACCCGTTCAGCGCGATGCCTTGCCATTTGACCGCAAGGTTTTTTGAGGAAAGGAAATGGCGCAGTAATTCTCTGCCATCTCGGTGGACACCCGAACCGCACCGTAAAGGAAGGGAGGAACGCCACCACCCGTTCGGCGCGATGCCTTGCCCTTTGAACGCAGCGCTTCTCCCCCGGGCCCCTGTGCGCCTGCGCGGCTTTGCTTCGATGCGCGAAGCCCCTAAGAGATCACGTATGACAACGAAGTGTAACGTGGCATTTATGTGCTTTTTGCACGCGTTATTAGAAATCGGAAATTATAATTCCGTGCATTATCAAACCCACAGCTCCACTGATATCTTGATAAACATTGAGAAGGCACTGGCAGCAGTTATTTTTTGTCTCGTTTGGAGACCAACCGGCGCTTGCATGCCGGTCGCGTAGGAGGGCTTAGAGAGTCTCGTTAAATCTCGTTAAGTCTCGTACGGTGCCCGGATGTTCTCGTTTCAGAGCCCGGATGACTGGAATTCAGTGCCCGGATGAGTGGATTTCAGTGCCCGGATGACTGGAATTCAGTGCCCGGATGACTGGAATTCAGTGCCCGGATGACTGGATTTCAGTGCCCGGATGACTGGATTTCAGTGCCCGGATGAGTGGATTTCAGTGCCCGGATGATGGCTCTCGGTCTGGGCGTGACGTCACCACACTGCCGACAACGGGGGCTAAAAGCATTCCATGCTTAAAAATGAGTCCTACTACTTTCAGAACAGACCACGTATATCTCAAAGGCAAGGTGATCG
Organism: Amblyomma mixtum; assembly: GCF_055824585.1. Classification (NCBI taxonomy): domain Eukaryota; kingdom Metazoa; phylum Arthropoda; class Arachnida; order Ixodida; family Ixodidae; genus Amblyomma; species Amblyomma mixtum. The sequence continues at coordinate 26,499,415 of NC_143021.1, read as the reverse complement.
GCTTTCATAGGAGTCAGTGAGACACATATATTGGCAAGTGTCAAGCTGGTAAGTTCGGAATGCCTGATTTTATTTTTTTTTCGCCAACATTTAAAATGGTAATAAATTACTGATTAAATCCACGAAGATATGGAGGCTTCTAATCTGAACGCTGGGTAATGCGGAAAAACTTGATCATGCCGTCATGGAGGGTGTGACTTCTAGTTCTGCACTGTCTTCGCCCCACCTTGCTGGACGTGAAGGGATCCGGGCAAACGACGCTCTGAGAGATTTGCCTTCGAGGGTATACTTCGAGGGCATAGCCCTATGATCGTCTCACTCTTCGTCCTGCTATGTGTGTGTGTAAGAATGCGTTGTTGATTTCATGATATCGGTGGCTCAGTGGTTATGGCGCTCGGCTGCTGACCCTAAAGACGCGGGTTCGATCCCGGCCGCGGCGGTCTATTTTCGATGGAGGTAAATTTCTAGAGGCATGTGTACTATGCAATGTCAGTACACGTTAAAGAACCACAGGTGTCGAATTTTCGGTGCCCTTCACTACGGCTTTCCTCATAGCCTGAGTTGCTTGGGACGTTACACCCCAATAAATTAAATCAAACTTCATGGTATCACTAAAGAAACCTTTATGAACTCTTCGTTACGTGACTTGTAGCGGCCATGCCATTCATTGAGGGTATTGCGGATTCATAAACATATAAAATGCAACTCTGGTTCGGGGTATTTTATAAATCTTTTTGCTTTCCTCCTTGTGCTTCACTGCGTACCGAACTAACCCTGCTGTTTATGGCGCACTAACTGCAACTATTACATGATCAAGTTCCTTTTGCATAAGCTTCTACGAACAACATGACAGGGAAATCTACTAGTAGCGCAGTTTATTAACCTCGCCACCAGTTCTTAAAGTGGCACTCCAAAGGCGTGGGTTCGAGTCCTCGAGGGACTCGAGAGATAGCCTAAACCTTTTCGCTTGTTTCACTTTCACGAGTTTTCGCATGGTGTGGACGGACGGGCAAAACATCTACTGGCAAAGAGGTTAAAATGTTGCCATTAAATGCATTCCTACATTGAAAGGTTTCGCCATCGCGAGAGTAAACTCCAAGCCATTGCCTGTAATATGCCATATCACACGCAGCGAATACCGAACCTTTGGCTCGTGATTTGAAAATCATTTTGAGCTACATGCAACATACCCTTTGAAATCCTCGCTTTGTGTAATAACTTCCCACGTAGATTTCCCGCCGCAGGTCGAGTTGTGTTTGCCTGGCGGCCCTGCGTTGTCCTTATGAGTGGTGTTGTCGCAGAACGGCGCCACCTGCGCATATGATCGCCAGGTGTGACTTCTAAAAAACTAAGTATATTAATGATCCACGCAGTGCTATCCGCGACATAAGACTTCGATGAATCGCCCTCTAAGATATGTCAGTATAAAAGAAGAAGATTACGACTTAACGATCAGTGCAACTCGTTCTTATGCATCAGAGAACACAAAATAAGGCATTCAGTTTGGAATCGAACTGTACCCACCCGCTCCGTAGCCAAACTGCGCTCAAGGACACTGCTGTTGGGCCTAATTGGCGCATGGTAACACTACAGGTAATCGATGTGCGCAAAACATTAGACAATCAACGTAGATGAGAGCAACACAAGAACAGGCGCAAAACACACAGACCGTTGCGCCTGTCCTTGCTTTTCTCTCGTGTACATAGATTGTGTAATTTTTTGCGCACATCGATCGTCTGTACTATTATCGTGCGCTCAAGAGGATGACAAAATTAAGAATGCTCTACTTTTGCTATGAATGCGGACTACGCGTGCAATACATGCAGACAATACATGCAGGAAACACTGCATAAACACCCGAAATAATAGCGAAACGGCTGAAGTGCATTCCAGCGCCACCTAGCCAGGGCGGAGAAAAACACAATGCGGGGATCTCGTTCTCACTGCCCGCTGTCACCCATGCTGTGACCGGATCGCAACCACTGATTGAACGGATGCCAGGGGGCGGTAGACAGTGGTGCATTATAGCGCACTGACGCTGACGTTGCTCTGTGAACCTCTTCAAGTACGACAGCTACTTGTGCCTGTGAAGTGGCGGACAACATCAATTGACGTCTGTCATCCGCATGAACTTCGAACGCGGTCTAGAAACAAATTCCAGCGACATGTACTAGCGCCAGTGAAACTGGAGTGCCGAAACAAAGCGTACAAACATTATAACGAAAGATATCGTTTGAGCACATACTTGCGACTCAAAGCCTAAAACACAATACAAGTTATGCCTATTGTTGTGTATAGAGGGCGTTAGTCTTATCATGCATGCGCTGTCCTTATCATGCATCGCGAGCACCACCCACTTTCATGTCTATATTAACATCGTCACCGGAATAAACAGGGGTCATTTGGTGGCACGCCGCAGGCCACGAACCTTGGCGTCCTTCTTTGTTTTGGCGCCGATGTTTCGGCGCCACCACATACTGGCGCAATCGACGGTCCGGTGGCTTGACGCTTGGCAATTTTGACTACAGGATCGCGGCTCGTCACGCGGGAGGCGTGTCAGGCGATGGATTCGTTTGCGCTACCGCCAGTAGCCCTTTTTCTGGAAGTACCTGGTCAACCGCCTGTACCGTGGCACCAGTGGAAGGAGGACTTCGAAATTTTTCTACAAGCAACAGGATTCGACGAGAAGTCCGAGATTCGGAGGAGAGCCATCCTACTGCAATGTCTAGGCGTTGAAGGTCGTGGGGTTTCCGCACGCTTGATCCGGGACCGAAGACCGCGGGCGCTGCAACGGATTCGCTCGACCAAAAGACTGTGCAAACAGGTACCCCTGTTAGCGTTTACAATGAAGCGCTCGCCTTGCTGGAACGCCATTTCCCAAGCACTGTGAATGTTCTCGTTGAGCGTCGCCGATTCATGCTGCGACGGCAGCTTCCGGATGAACCGATACGCGACTACGTCACAACCCTCCGACAACTGGAAAATACCTGTGATTTTGGCGGCTTTCTTGAGGCAGCTTTGCGTGACAATGTTGTCGATGGCATTGGAAGTGTGGAACTGCGACAGAAGCTGTTATTGAAAGGATCGACGCTTGCGTTGAATGAGACAGTCGACATCCTGCGGACGTACGAAGAGGCAGTAAACGGCGCCCGACTGTTTGAGGACGGTTACGACGCTTACCGAGTTCAGCGAGTGATGGAGGCAAGAGGTCCGCTGCTCAAGGGCATTTCCTCGTCAGGTCCGGGGCGCAAGTGCTACCGGCGCGGCTCAGATGGACACCAAGCCAACTCGCGGGAATGTAAGGCTCGTGCGAAGCGTTGTGCAAGGTGCCACAGGGTTGGGCATTTTCAAGTAGTGTGTGAAGGCCGCGGAGAAGCAGAAGCGCGGACTGTTCGAGATGAAGACTGCATAGAGGTGTTGGGCGTGCTGACGGTGACGCAGGCGGAACGGGGAACTTTGGTGGTCGATGTGTGCATCGAGGACGAATCAGTTCCGCTCCTGGTAGACACAAGCTCAGCTGTGTCCATGTTACCTCACCGTTTATACCAAGAAAAGTTCGCTTGCCGGTTTGACTTGGATCCTGCCGTGGCGACGCTGCGCGACTTCTCTGGCCAAAGGATTCCGGTCATCGGTAGTTTTGTGGCAAAGACTGTGCACGGGAGTGTGTCGGCCAACGTTCGTTTCCACGTGGTTCCACAGGGCATTGCGTTATTGGGCTTGGATGCAGTGCAACAGCTACGGTTACGCATTGATGGAGCATCCTTGGCTTGCTTGCAGACGACGGCGATCACCGAGTCGTTTCCCTCAGAATTATGTGAGTTTTCTTTCCTTTTTGCTGACAAATTGGGCGTGGCGAAAGACGTAGTACATGAAGTGAAGCTGCGAGCCGATGTGAAGCCCGTGGCAGCGAAGGTTCGGCGCCTACGCTTGAAGCTACGAGAGCAAGTCTCTAATGAATTAGCAAGGTTTGAACAGGAAGGCATAATTGAGCGTGTGAACGCATCGGAATGGGTGTCGCCGATAGTTGTAGTGAAAAAAAAGATGGAAGCACCGGCCTCTGCGTCGATTTGCGCGAAGCAAATAAAGCAGTTGTGGGCGATGGATTCCCACTGCCCAGCACTGAAGAACTATTGAACCAGCTTAATGGAGCAGCATGGTTTTCAAAATTGGACTTGGCATCCGCATACTACCAAGTGGAGCTGGTAGAAGGCAGTCGAGAAATAACAACGTTCGTGACGTATGAAGGACTGTTCCGTTTCCGCAGAGTATGTTTCGGCCTCGCCTCAGCCCCTGCTGCATTTCAGCGGATGATGCAGGAGATACTGAAGGGTTGCAACGGCGTTCTGTTCTATATTGACGATATCATTGTCTTCGGCAGGACGAAGGGGGAACACATCGGCCACTTACGTGAGGTTTCGTGGCGGATTGCTAAAGCCGGCCTGCAACAAAACAAGAAATGTGTGTTTGAAGCGCAGGAACTGTCTTTTCTGGGCCACCATGTCAGTGCTAAAGGGCAGAGGCCCCTCAAGTCAAAAGTCGACGCAGTTCTTTGCGCGCAGCCACCGACGGACGTGGTTGGTCTGCGTTCTTTTTTGGGACTTCTGGGGTATTATGCTCGTTTTATTCCACATTATGCAGAGGAAGTGGAGCCACTGCGGCTGCTCCTTCGCAAGGGCCAAGAGTTCTGCTGGGACCAGAGCGCAGAGGACCGTTTCTGCAAGGCCAAGGCACTTCTGGCATCGTGCGGGGCTGTGGCCATGTTCGACAAAACGCTACCTGTACAAGTGACTGCTGATGCCTCAGCCTATGGGTTAGGGGCTGTGCTGCAACAAGTTGTTGATGGTGAGTCACGCACAGTGGCATTTGCATCCAGGGCCTTGACACCACAAGAACACAAATATTCTACACGAGAACGAGAAGCATTAGCATGACTATGTGCTTGCGAGTATTAGCATGTGTATTTGTGGGGCCGAAAGTTCATTCTAAGGACTGACCATCAGGCACTGGTGACTTTACTATCCAGCAATGACACACGTCGACGCCCCCTTCGAATAGAAAGGTGGTGTGTAAGGCTCATGCGGTATAATTTCACTGTACAATACAGAAAGGGAGAAACCAATGTGGTGGCTGATGCACTGTCCCGGTTGCCCATGCCATCAGTGTAAGGTGAGCCTTTGGAAGAAGTAATTGCTACAGTGTCAAGTGTTATTATGAAAATTCAACTCCAGGAAGCAACAGAGAATGACCCAGTGCTGCAAGAGGGGATGCTGTATGTCTTATCTGGGTGGCCAGAAAAAAAGGAGCTCGCAGAAAAACTGTTGCTGTTCACACGCGTACGAGATGAACTTTCTGTTGTGGAGGGGATGTTGTTTCGTGCAGAGCGAATAGTGCCTCCAGCAGACCTGATATCTAAGTTTGTTGCAATCGCTCACGAATCTCATCCGGGCATTGTCAGGACGAAACAACGACTGAGAGAGTTATATTGGTGGCCCAGAATGGATGATGACGCGGAAAATAGCATCAGGAGCTGTGCAGTGTGGAAAGCAGCAGACAAGTCTGAAAAAGCTGTGACCGCCCCCCTGCAGCCAGTGAAATGGCCAGAGAAGCCATGGCTTAAGTTGGGAGTAGATATTGTGGGGCCAATGGAACGAGCACCGCCCGACTGCAGGTTTGCATTAACAGTCGTGGATTATCACAGCAAGTGGCCTGAAGTTTTTTTTTTTTGCGTCTATAACTGCTGCAAGATGGTGGGTTGAGCTAGTTGGTACATCTTCAAAATTTCACCAGCGCTGCGACTAGGAACAATAACAGAGAAGGAAGACAAGGACAAGCGCTACTAACAACTGAAAGTTTGTTTCAAAAAACACAGATTATATGCACACAGCTGACAACCCAAAGCGCCTGCGCTTCCCGCAAAAAGCACGCAAAAGAAAGTTAAGAATCTAGATACAAAATTTCACTCTCATGTAAGTTAAAGATGGTGTGCTTACGCACGTGTCGCTGTTCTTGTGAATGTGATAGGCTTCACACCACTCCCTAGTTAGCTGATCTGGATGTCTGAATTTTGAATGGATGTTTGAATGGTGCTCCTTCATCAAATCTGTCCCTTCATTACAGAGACTGTCATCTGAATAAACCCGGTGTGTCTAATAAAAAAGCATGCTTTCCACTGCTTAACAGGGCTAAGATTAAATTCAGACATCCAGATCAGCTGACTAGGGAGTTATGTGAAGCCTATCACACTCACAAAAACAGCGACACGTGCGTTAGCACACCATCTGTAAACTTACATGAGAGTGAAGTTTTGTATCTAGATTTTTAACTTTCTTTTGCGTGCTTTTTCCGGGAAGCGCAGGCGCTTTGGGTTGTCAGTTGTGTGCATATAAGCTGTGTTTTTTCAAATAAACTTTCAGTTGTTAGTAGTGCTTGTCCTTGTCTTCCTTCTCTATTCTTGTTCCTAGTCGCAGCGCTGGTGAAATTTTGAAGTCTATAACTGCACAATCAGGAGTCAAAGTCTTGCTAGAGATTTTTGCACGGGAAGGGTACCCAGGCAGTGTGGTCAAAGACAATGGCCGTCAATTCATGTCTACATATTTTCAGGAACTTTTACAGGCAAGGGGCATTGAACGTTGTGTGACATCTTTGTATGACCCTCAGTGCAATGGCCAGGTCGAACGGTTCAATCGCGTTCTGAAGGAGTACATGCAGACGGCAGCACTGGAGCGCAGGGCATTGAGGAAAGCCATCCTGGAGTACTTGAGTGTCTAAAGGGCTACACCACATGCCACAACAGGGGTGTCTCCAGCATTCTTGCTACACGGAAGGAGACCTCGAACTAGGTTAGATGTTGTTGGCCTTCCAGGGGACGGTTTCTTCGATGAACCAGTGGTGCACATGGCAGACTTGCGACATCGTGTCAGAAACCGACAACAACTAGTGAAAAGTTACACGGATAAAAAACGGGGTGCCAGAGATTCCACCATCAACAGAGGAGACTGTGAAAATACGTGAAGATATTGGCACGAAAAGCGAACAGAAGTTTTCCTTGCCACTGGAGGTGAAGAAGCGTATAGGAAGGAATTCATTTTTACTGAAAGACGGAAAGAAGTGGAATGCGTCGAAGATGACATTAGTTGCCCGAGGGGGCCAACAAGATGCGCGGCTGTTGGTTGAAAAGGTGAAGGGGCATCATGGTGCAGTGGTTGATTTCGAGACTGATTTGCCCTTCTTCAGGACTTCTGCAGGTCTCAATACTACGGTAGCAGCAGACACTGCAACAACAGCTGGTGATCGTCATGAGCCGGTACAGGATGCAGCAGAGGCGGATACAAAGCATCAAGAAGTTACGCCGATTGCTGGTGCAGATTGTGGAGTGCCTGGCGGGCAACACACAGAGCACTGTCAACAGCAAGCAACCACTCTGCGGACGGAAAATGCGGCTGAAGAAGTGCCGCGAAGACCGCAGCGAAAACGTACAGTGCCGACACGGTATCGGCACTATGTAACCGGAATACGCTAGTTAGTGTTCTGATTTCCTTTCGCCTGCCTGAAGCAATTTTGGAGTTTTAGCATGCGTTTTTCTATTTCTTGTTCTAGGGGGAGGGGGGGGGGGTGATGTTGTGTATAGAGCGCGTTAGTCTTATCATGACTTTCGTGAAAGTGCTTGTATAAATTTGTTAACTTCGTTCTTGTTTTCTGCACTGCATGACTTGCTCCTTGTTCCTCGTTCCTTGTTGTTTTGAATTTCAAAAAGCTGCTTTGAGTAATTAGATTCACTTTGTTAAATCTGATACATGCAATGCCCACCTGCAATGGTCTCAACTAGAGACTGGCAGTATTCCAAATAAATAAATAAATGAATGCGCTGTTCTTATCATGCATCGCGAGCACCACCCACTTTCATGTGTACATAAACATCGTCACCGGAATAAACAGGGGTAATTTGGTGGCACGCCGCCGGCCACGAACCTTGGCGTCTTTTTTTGTTTTGCCGCCGATGTTTCGGCGCCACCACACCTATTTACACACATTTTAATGAAGTACTATCGGGGGTAAAAGTAAGTCACTCCCTCTGTAAGTCCCTGAAGTTTACCGCACTGCATACGGGCGCCACCTGACGCCGCACTTCTGGTGTAGAGATCGGTGCACTGAGGCGCGGGTCGGTTCTCAGAGGCGGATCAGTGACGTTTGTACACGATAGTACATTTTGTTGGAAAGAACAACGCTTTTCTTGTCATAAAAATGCTTTGTTTCTTTAGGCAATCTTACAGCCACAAGCGGCGGCTATGCCACGAGCTGCCGGCCCTGGCCTTCCAGTGTCGGTCTCATAGAGATACGTTGGCTCGTTACCTCGTCACTTTGTTGCGTTGGGGTCCTCAGCTTTTGTCACCGCAAGTGACTAAGGTTTGGTTATTTTTGTCCATGTACTGCGTTCTCGTCGGCTCACGCGCTTATTTTTTTTGCTATATTGGCTGCAATTCCAGTCCTAGATTTGACACTACTGCCCTCGAAAAGTCTCCACGTTGTTCGAAAAGAGTGCAGAGCACGTTAAGAAGTGCTCGGTAGGAACGCGCAAGCGCGAGAACTGCTTCACTGGCATCACAGTGCGAACGTAGGATATTAGAGTTACTTTGGTACTTGTATGCCGTTGTAACTGGGTGCCGATAGCTGTCACAAAGATGTTTAGAACGCCTGTGTGGTGAAGTTGGGTGTGACGTTACGATGACCGCTTTCTAGTTTCTACGTCAAAACATGTCGCATGGTGAATTCTCTTCAATTTCTAGCACCTGCAATATGACTGAATAATAATTAGTTATGTTGCATTGAATGGATAAAAAAATACAGACGAAATATTTGCGTTCATTATGAAGAAATCACCTAATCAAAGTGTACGTGGTAAGGCTCTAATGTCTGAAATATGGTTACGTCTCAAAGTTTTTCTTAAAGACAGGGTTACGCCAGGCGTACGACGACAGCTGCCGGCAGACTGAGGGCTTAGGGCGAGCGAGCCCGGCGGTATTCTTTTTGTTCTGTCCGCGAATCCTAGTTCGTCTTTGCGCCGTTACAATTTTCTCCCGCGCTGACAAATCTGCTGGGCGAACATTACTGGCTGGGAAAAGTCGCCGTGATTCAAACGAGTGACGTTCGACATTTCAGCGTCCGTGCAACGGCGAGCAGTGGCGGTGAGGCGTGTAATCTAACAAATTGCGTAACTTATTCTGGCAAGAACCTCATAAGGTCCGTCGTAATGGGCCGCTATAGAGCTTATGGTGCAAGCAGCAGCTCTTGAACGGGCGAAAAACCAGGGCACAATGCCTGGAGCTCAAATGAAATGCTGCCGGCGATTATTAAGCTGGACGCGGACTACAGGAACTCTCGTCTTAAAATTGGAGTCGTAGCAGTGAGAAACGAAGCCACACAACTCCGTACCTTTCTGCAACACCTTAAATAAACCCCGAATAAACATTATTGGTTGTAATGACGAGCCGACCACGCGGTAACTCGGCTTCATTTTAGGCCTCTAGAGCTCTTAAGAGGTTCAGAAGAGCACCGTTCTGGGCTAGTTGGTAATGCATTTAAAAGGAAGAAACAGCGCTAAGAAACACGGACACACGAAGAAACGACGAACAATCGAAGACTATTGCTGGCCAAAATTATGCCTACGAGGCACGCCAATTGAGAAACTGCATACAGTTTGAACGACGCAAGACACCGACACGTGAAAAGCCTAGGAGCACATTTAAACTTCACTGTAGCAATAGGGCGTCATTTAAAGCCAAGTGGAAAGGTCCTTCAGAGCATATTACTAGCATAAGCATCTTATCAACGCAAAATTATTAGTCGAGAACTGTGTGATACATTGAGTTCTGAACTCAACAGAATCGATTCTTCACCGCATTCAATAAACCTATTGCAGGTAAATACACTATGAATAAAGTTTTGTGACGGAGAGCTTCAAAAGAAACATCGTGGAAATAGCCTTTACACATAAATAAGTTCAAGCTCGGCAACATCACGCTAGCTGCAGCAACAAAGTCATGACAGTCGAAAGAGGCGCGATTCATAATCGCCGAAAATTATTGAAGATGCGAAGCTGGGTGTCGCCGCTTTCATGAGGGCGAAAAAAAGAGATTATAGACTGCTCGGACTGTGTCACGTTTGACGTGAGCTAGGACACCACAACTACTGCAAGACGCTAACGGAAAATATTCGCCGTTTATCATCGTGAAACCTGTGCAAACTGTGAAAATTCGTGCCTCAAGTTGAAACCACACCGTCCTACTACGTGCCCGTAGGAAAGAAGCCTTGCTTGGTTGTTTTAAAACGAAATACGTGGGCTACTTCACCAAACTTATGTTTTCTTTCGATCACTTTCACGCAGTATTTTTTTTATTAGTAGAAAGCTTCCCTGTGTTTTCTGAGAAGTAGGTCGATAGTTCTCAACAGAGATAAAACAGATTTTTCAGGCTTCGTTTACTTTCAAAACACTGGTGCTATCTGCACAGGCTCGCGTTTTTTTTTCTGTGTGACAAATGAAACTTCTCCTGCCTGTGTAACCTGGCAGTGAGTAGAGACTTGCGTAAGACAGTTTACATAAGCTTGAAGTCAGTGGTTCGAAACACAAAACGAGATGACAGAAGACGACCATTCCGGTTGTGCTTGCAGCGACTTTTAAGAGGCCGAACGCTACCAAGTGTCAATGTCAAAACACAAAGCGCACAAGCTGAAACTGTTTTATTGGTTGCTGCCTACGGCTCTTTCATGCCGGTGACCTGATCAGTGTCCGTTTGCGTAATTTATTTTGTCAAGCGTGTCTGGCTGAGTCGGCCCACCCCGTGCTATAATGTTGAGTAAGCCCGATGCATTAACCGTTCTCTAGACCCGGGCTGCGCATATCATCCGCACAAAGCATCCCTAGTCACTCTTATTTGAACCATGGAAAGACCACCAACGGTCGCCAGGAGGGTGATTCTGCGGTATTAAGCTGCCTTCTCTTCTCCGATATTTAAGATTTATTTCGATTATGAACACAGGTCATGTGAACATTTTTTAAGCGTGCTTCACTGAAGCACAGTCGGCACCTTCGCTGTGCTGGCTTCTCTAGCTCGTCGCGATGCTTGTCGTTAACACTATCATCATCGTCATCCCTCCAGAGGCGCAAGTCTGTCCCAAAATGATTTTGCTTTCGCAGCCTGTGCAGCGTTTTTAGAAGATGCTGAATTCCTTGCAAAAGCGGGAGGAAAGACAGAAAGAGAAATTATTGAGGCCTTTCTAATTGCTAAGAACGCAGATCGATGTGTGAGTTTCTAGAAGGGAGCAATGCATACCGTCATTGTTAGATTTTCGCCTTCCTCTTAGTCCTGTTGGGTTCATGCGTCACTCTTTTAGCTTTCTATGTTTAGGTTCTCACTTTACACTTGGTTCATGTTTTAGATGGCTTTTGTTTACTGAGGAATGAGATTATTATTTATTTTTTAACTCCAATTTAGTGGCCTCATAGTTGTTTTTCCGCGTTTCTGTTGATTTCGCATTTTTGCTCAGGTTTTAGTGATCTCTTCATTGCCTTTTACCATGTTCATGTTGGGTGTCATGCTTATCATATGTCTTCCTTTCGTTGTTATTATTTATGTTTCGTGGCGTGTTCGACATGGCGTGGACAAGCCCCGTGGCTCGGGATTTTCGTTGTATTGAGAAAAAAATTTGCGCGTGTTTCTAAGTCACTTCTGTGCTGCTAAGGCGCCTGTCCATTATCGTGGAATGTTTGGAACACTCAGAGGAGATAAGCGCACGTGTTTCAAATGTTACGGATGGGTTGGGGTGTGTTGATGGCATCCACAGAGGGTATAAAAGACTGCGACAATCTTTTCGAATAAAATTTGGAAGTCTTCGCTTGTGTTGTGTTACTGTGTTCTTGCTCGGTCCTTGTTTTTGTTCGCGCAGTTTTAAAATATGAACAGCCTGTGGGGTCCTATACGCCCGACTGCTTCAAGTATGGATGGATGGATGGATAGGAGCGCCCCCTTTGAAACGGGGTGGTGGCAATTGCCACCATGCTCAGCTTTTCTTTATTTATTATTTTTTTTTGTTTACTGTGTTGGCAATTCTCATTAAGATTCTCCATCAACTTTGCCTACGGTTTCCTACTATTCTAACCTTATGCCACATCTCTGCTTTTCAGCCACCAATCCTCCAATCGCTTTTTGCTGACTTCCACTGCAGATTTATTTACATGACCATTGTTATCTTTAAACCCTAGGGCCTCAGAAAGAGTGACTGTGCCTGCATCGACATCCGGATGGATACCCACACATTTGATTATGAGGTGTTCAATTGTTTCCACAGATCTACCACACACTGCACATGTGTCATCTTCTTCGTTAAATTTCTTTTTGTAGCTGCGCGTTCTAAGACACCCTGATCTAGCTTCAAAAAGTAGGGCACTGCCTCTTGAGTTATCATAGAAAAATTCTTTCCTGATCTGCCTTTTCCAGAATCGATATAGTTCTACACTATGTTTCTTTTCCATTGAATTCATCCAATTTTTAACTTCCGCGTTTTTAACCTGTCGTTTAATGCTCTTTCTTTCTCCGTCCTCATGACCGGCATACTTACTGGTTAGTTTTCTAGTTCTTTTCCGCCACTGTGAGTCAACGTTCTTTCTGTATAAATATTTAAATACCTTAGCTGCCCATCTGTTATCGTCCAATTTCCTCAGGCGTTCTTCATATAGTATTTTACTCTTAGCTTCCCGTGCCTCGAACGATGCCCAGCCCATATCCCCTTGTACTGCCTCGTTTGTGGTTTTACCGTGGGCACCTAGTGCTAATCTTCCAACAGCCCTCTGATTTACGTCTAATCTCGACTGAACTTCTGCCCTTAAGCACAGAACCGCATTGCCGAAAGTAAGTCCCGGCACCATTATTCCTTTCCAAATACCTCTTAGTACTTCATATTTGTTGTACCCCCATAATGCCGTATGTTTCATTATCCCGGCGTCTCTTCGTCCTTTTGCCCTAAGAGCCTGTTCATGCTTTTCCGTGTATATCTGCCCTTCGTTTAGCCATATCCCGAGGTATTTGTTTTCGGCCACTTTGGGTATTTCGTGGCCTTGTATTGTAAGCACCTGATCAGTTGCATCGTTAAAAATCATCACACCTGATTTAGTTGCGCTAAAACTGAATCCTAGAGCGTCTCCTTCGTCTCCACAGCAATTAACCAAAGTTTGTAAATCTTCCTGGCTATCTGCTAACAGTACAATATCGTCCGCATACATTAAACCCGGGAGTCGCTGCTCAACTACATTTCCGCCTAATCTGTACGATAGATTATAACCCAGATTACTTTCTTCTAGCGTTCTTTCCATATTTATCACGTAAAGCATGAACAGCAGCGGTGATAGAGGGCAACCTTGCCTTAATCCTTTGTGCACCCCTACAGTTGTGGTACTTTTTTTCCCTTCCCATGTAATTTCAACTTCATTATCTCGGTAGATTTCCTGTAGAAAATCAATTACCTCATCACCAATACCTAAATCTTTCAATATGCTCCACAGGAGTTCCCTGTTCACGTTATCGTATGCACCGCTTATGTCTAGAAAGGCTATAAACAGAGGTCTATTTTCCGCCTTAGCTATTTCTATGCATTGGGTAAGCACGAACAGGCTATCATCTAACCGCCTACCCCTTCTGAACCCATTCTGAAGTTCTCCGAGTATCCTATTCCCTTCTACCCATGACTGCATTTTTAATTTCACCGCCTGCATTGCCAGCCTGTACATAACAGATGTTATCGTAATCGGACGGAAGGATTTTATATTCATCTTATCTCCTTTCCCTTTATAAATCAAATTCATTTTACTCTGTCTCCACCTGTGCGGAATTTGCTGATTTGTTATGACTGCCTCCTATGCTTTTATCAGCGCGTCCTTGCTTCTTGGGCCAAGTTCATTAATCAGCTTAATTAGAATTTCGTCTATCCCTGCGGATGTGGTTTTAGGAATATTCGCTTCCGCCTTTTCCCAGTTAAGACTAGTCAGTTCTAAGCTGTTCTCTTTTGTGCTGTCCTGTGTTGCCGCCTCACTTGGGGAGATTACCCCATTGGCGTCGCTAAAAGACGCAGCTATAAATGACGTAATGTAGTCCACAGCATCGTCTCCCTCCAAACATTTTCCCTCAGCATCTATAATCTGTTCCTGTTTTCTTTGATTTGTTTTTCCCAACCAGCTTATATGGTTCCAGAATTTTCTTGGCCCCCCTTTATTTGCCTCGCGAACTTCAGCCAGCCATTTATCAGAGGACTGCTTTATTTTAGCCTGGACTAGGACCTGAACTTGCTGTTTCTTTTGTCGATAAGATTCCCATTTTTTTCCTATTTCCTCTACAGATAACTGCGCCCTCTTTGCTTCTCTGTGTTCCCTTGAAGCCACCCGTCGTTGTTCGATGGCCTCCTTAATTTCCATATTCCACCAGCTTCGTGGCTTCCTCTTTCCTCTCCAGCGGTTAACTCCTTTCACTTGTTTCATTTTTGTAGCGATGAGCAGTTCCAACTGATTATAATCCCAATTTTCCATGTGGCGTTTCTCAATTACTTCTTCTATATCGGCTGATATTAGCGCTATTTGTTCATCGTTTAATTTTGCGTTGTCTTTTGGACTTCGTTGCATTTCTCTTTTGACTAGGGCTCCCAACTGTAGACTAATACGTTTATGATCACTTCCTAGGCTGTCCTTCCCCTCTTCGTCTATTTCCATTATTGCGAGCTTGCTATAGATGCCCTGCGACATTAGACAGTAGTCAATGGTTGTTTGCCTGTTACGGGATTCCCACGTGATTTGTCCCTCACATTTAGTTTCTCTATTGACAATAACTAAGTTGTGCCGCTCACACAAGTCTAGCATTAACTTCCCGTTACAATCTGTGTATCCATCCAGATCCTCGATGTGGCCGTTCATGTCTCCAAGCAAAATAATATCGACACCGTCTCCAATCTGCTTTATATCGTCATTGAGGCACTTCACTAGATCCTTGTTTTCTTGCCTGCATTTGTCCCCGGTCCCTAAATAAACTACCCCTAGCCATGTCCTTTTGCCAGCAATTGTACCTGATACCCAGACATGTTCTTTGCAAGTTGATTTTATTCTTTGCCAATTTGTTCCTTGATGTATCAGCATACCTACTCCTCCTCCCTTCTTCTCCGTTGTTGTTCTGTTGCACCCTTCCCAGACATAGCCATCGATCAAAGGTGGATCTTCTAGATCCCTCAGATGTGTCTCGCATAGAGCGTACACACCTACTGCTTAGTCCTTTAACTGCTGTTCTATTTCTAGCCATTTCGCTCTCTTTCTACCCCCTTGCATGTTTATGTAACTGATCCTGGCGTTAAATTTCTTTTTCGTAGTTTTCTTTCTGGGCCTCCTAGTGGCCATTTTGTTGGGATCAGCCGCCATTGTTACATTTACATCGCTTCTACCTACACCTACGCCCTGAGCCACCGTGGACCCCCTAAAAAAGCTACCGCTCGGCCTCCCAGGCGCCTGCCTATCTCTTCTCCTACCCTTCCACTGAAATGGATGCCATCTCGTATGGATGCCATCATACTTAAAGTCTTAGAACTTGGCGGCGACATCTGGTGGCCACTTTTCGCGCACGTATGGAGGCAGCAGGTAAGCAGCGCATGGTTACAGGGCGGCTACAGGCTGAAGAAAAAAGGAATTGACGTTTGCATGCTTACCAAGCCATCGTCGCAGTATAGGGAGGAGTGGCGACCGTCGCCAGATACGCCGAACTGATCCAAGACGCCGTAACGATAGCGGGCCCACTCGTAGAGAAATTGGTGCGCTGCAATGGACAGTACCAAGAAAAATAACGCATTTAGTTTGCTTAACAAAAACGATGGAGTTAAAAATAATGCCTGCTGTTTCCATCATACTTAAAGAGATTTCGGAGTTCTTGTTCATTATATTTTAAGAGAAAGAAGATCACTTAGCGCACAACTTCCGATGATTTTATTTCTATAATCCTGAAGAGAATCTAACATGATAAAGCATTCATTTCAATGTGTGCACCTCGTTCCTTCTCTGTTGCGATATTTTTATGAACCTGTCAACATAATACGCAGTATAGAGTTATGCTTCGCGAAAATAATACTTGTTAAAGTTGAGCTAGTTGATATGACCGGTATAAAATGCAAGAGTTATCACGGTTCACACTTTGATATTCGGGCTTTACGGGGAACTAATACGTCCAAAAA
The DNA here is from genome assembly GCF_055824585.1 of Amblyomma mixtum. NCBI lineage: Eukaryota > Metazoa > Arthropoda > Arachnida > Ixodida > Ixodidae > Amblyomma > Amblyomma mixtum. The sequence continues at coordinate 26,483,167 of NC_143021.1, read as the reverse complement.
GCAAGAACGATTAAGCGGTCAGAAACCAAGACTTTCATTTCCCATCTTTAGATTTTTCTCGAGAGAAGGAGCATTGTTTCACGAAAAAAAAAACACACGGAGCACGTTTCTAGTAGGTCATCCTTTCTTCAGCTTCGAGCGACTATGGCCGAGAAGCACACTACCATTAGGACGTGTCTGCAGGCATACGAAACCATCGCCCACATATAGAAGACGAGCGTTGAGAACATCAGCTGCAACGTTTTTTCGATACGTCTTGGATTGCCATTTGATGTTTTTAACCACAGTCTAGGGAGAAGGTCCTGCTGAGACGAAAAAATTCTTGAGCACTTTCATTTCATTTGATTTTCATTTTTATTGTACTTAGTTTTCACTGTACAGAAAGCTAAAGGATCAGGGACAAAAGGTACTGTGTACCTCACACTAGGTTCCTGAACCACTGCTTTGTTCGGAAACAGTGCAATTCTCAGACCAAAAGGGCACCATGTCGATGTAGAGGGCACTCAATTTCAGTCTAGTTTTCATATTCTTTGCATATTTCTATTGTACTGTGGTATAAGAGATTATACTAGACGTGCTAAAAGACGGAAATGGCGTAGAGCAGCCGTCTTTGAGAAACCAATCTTAAAAAGACCCAGAAAGGGGCTTTTAAACGGGCTCTCAGTAATGTTGTGGTAAGCTTCAGATGTCAAAAGACGGCGCTACACAAATATCCTGCAGTAAGAATTTTTTTAATGTGCTTGTTGAAGCTGATTTACCTGTACTCAAAATCTGAATTTCTCATTGTGTGCCTTTCGCACTTCACTCGTGACTTCTGGCACGCTGAAAGGTCGACGCTGCCGTCGGGCCCATCACCGACGCACGCGGGAATTCCTCAGCGGGCGGAGCTTTCCTGACCCTCCAGAGCGACGACAGTGACTAGCCGCGGCTATGGTAGCTGCCTAATGCTGGAAAGAATCTTACCAACAGCCACATCTTGACCAATATACGCCGCAGCGTGCGATAGAGAAGGGTGCAAATTCGATGTAGAGGGCTCGACAACTTTCGCGCGCAAATGTGGGTTCTCTGCATCGTTTAGGAGTATATTATTTCGCTCGGCTGCTCACGACAACAAACAGTAGCGACTAGCGAGTTGATGTGCGCTTCTCAAAATGAATTTCACAGCTCCTGCAAATATAGGACTATTCTGCTCGTTCTACTTCTACCTCGTAAAGAAGAGTGTGGACATGCGAATTTCGGTAATATGCGCTGTCGGCTTCATTTAAGCTAATGAAAAGGGACAAGCTTTTGTATTTCAAATTCTATACTTGGTTACAGAAACATAAAAAATGCCCACCGCCGTGGCTGAGCGGTTACGGCGCTTGGCTTCTGACCCGAAAGACGCGGGTTCGATCCCAGCCGCGGCGCCCAAATTTCGATGGAGGCGAAATACTAGAGGCCCATGTGCTGTGCGATGTCACTGAAAGTTAAAGAACCCCAGGTGGTCGAAATTTCCGCAATACGGCGTCCCTCATAGCCTGAGTTGCTTTGGGACGTTAAACCCCAATAACCAACCAACTAGAAACATAAAAATGCTATGAAAGAGTACCCGAACGAAATGTCATCCGGTTCAGAAATTCAGAAGTAATATCTGTTATTTGAAATTCAAGAGGATATACCCGCAACATGCAATAAAATTGCAGGGAACAGTTAATCTCTGGCTTAACGGTATGACGTGATAGCGTATTCATTTAATTTCCGTATATGCAGGAGGTCGATTTCTATTTTCCACTCATATATTCTCGGCAGTCATAATACCCCTCATGCGCAGCGGTGCGGCGATTTAGGGATGCGCCACTGCCCTGCCATGGCAGGTGCCGTTACCGGTGGGCGTTGTGCGATCCTAGTTGCTCTTCCCGACTGGAGAATCATTAATGTAGCTATGTAGCCGCCACCTGCCACGGAGGGCAGTATTGCTCATCATCCGAGAGGCAGATTGTGATGACGCCGCAAGGCACGTGACCTAGGTGGACCACGTGCCTCCTAGGTTGCTCTGTGGGGACTACCTGCCAGAGCCATACTCGGGATTTTTCGAGTATACATCCTCCGTTTCTTTTCTTCGCGCCCTGCTCCGCCTTAGCGTGAATTGCAGGGCATAATGTTTGCAGTTTTTTGGGAGCCGGAAACATGACACTAATGCTATACCTGCCAGCAACCTTTTTAAATCCCGTTTGAAAGTCGCTGCACAGACGGTGCTATCACAGGTTTGTTGTGTTCTTCTTTCTTGAAGAAGTGAAGAAGCAGGCAGTGACACTTCTTCACAGTCACAACCTTCTACGTCTAGCGTCTTCAATGAAGGCAGCCTCGGCAACTCATCTGGAAGCCTTTTTCGGCGTGAAGACGCATAAGGTATGCCCTTCCGTTGCATCATTTCGGAGAACAACTCGTGGTAGGATACCGCAGGATGCTATACGATGCCGGACAACTTGTTAATCAGGTGCGTCCATTGATGCATCACTGGTGGCAACGATGAAAAAGGGTTTATTGAAAGGTACGGTGTGTTCCTTGAATCCTTCTTAAAATTTCTGTCGTTCTATTTGAAATCTACAGGAATTAGTTATGGTGACAGTTTCTTCGTGCAGCGAGCTGGGGTGCGCATTTGGTCAAGGGTAGCTCCTGCTCTTAGTGACATGTTCTTAAGCTTTGTTAACAAGAAGGTAGATCTTATTCAGTTGACCTGTTTCGGAAGGCCTTTCGTTACGTCGATGATACTTAATTATCGCCGACAACTTTGACAGCTTCGTACGCAGGGTAATATACATAGTTAAATTGTTTAAGGATAGCGGTATGGACCTCAAGTTCACGTACGAGGTTCCAAATGGGGGAGGGTTGCTGTTTCTGGACCTTCGATGACTGAGAACACGGACCATCTTTGTTGGAGTTACTGTTCGCGTTCCGCGATAGGCTTGTTAAAGTTTGCGTCAGCCGCCGCGGTGGCTCAGTTGTTATGGCGCTCGATTGCTGACCCGAAAGACGCGGGTTCGATCTCAGCCGCGGCGGTGGAATTTCTATGGAGGCGAAATTCTAGAGGCCCGTTTACTGTGCGATGTCAATGCACGTTAAATAAAACCCGAAATGGACAAAATTTCCGGAGCACATGACTACGGCGTCTCTCATAGCCTGAGTCGCTTTGCGACGTTAAACCACCATAAACCAAACCAAATTTTGCGTCAGCACACTCGAAGCTCATCAAGGATGGAATCACCGCCTCGCGTTTAAAGTGAGCTGCATCGAAGTCTTGCCACCATCGCATCAAGGAAAGTGTTGCTTATCAGGTGGAAATCCTGGTTAACAGCGGATATCCAGGTGTCGTGATCGGTAGAACCAGCGAGAAGATTATTCGCTCGGTAAAGGGCCAGTGAAAAAACGACAAGAAAGAACAACAAAGCAAACCCCTGATAGTACCGTCTGTGCATCGACTTCCACATGGGATTAAGAAAGTTGCTGGCAGGTATGGCATTCGTGTCATGTTTTCGTTTCCAAAAAAACTGTAAACATTATGCCATGCGATTCAAGCTAAGGCGGAGCAGGACGCAACGAAAAGAAAAGGAGGATGTGCTGTCAGACATATGTCACGGTACGTCGCGTGCAAACTGGGCAGAGTGTACAAAATCCCCCTGTCGTGCTCAGAAGTATACTTAGGCCTAAGTGGCCGATGTTTGAATGTGCGGCTGATGAAGAATGCCGGAGATATGGAAAAAGGCTACACTTCAAACAATATTGTTCTTCATTGTCGTAACTCCAGCAAGCGCAAGAAGAAATGTTCTCACCTGTTTTCCAAAACGTCTGCTCTTTTTCGTCACCGAGATCGTGTAACGCGGGAGATAGTTGAAGCCTATCATATTGCAGAAACGGGGCATACGTATGTTAGTGTCCCTTCAGTTGGATTTTATAGTAGGGAGATAAGTTTTTTGAAAGAGCGAGTGAAAACCGTGTGTTATACTTTGCCTGCACATCGGTGACATGTGGCGTGCGACTACTCTGGGTTTGTTTTAGTTGTATATATAGAAGCTTCTGACTAAAAATTCTTGTATACTTGTGAGTAAGCGCTGTGTCTCCTCAGTGTCGTTGTTTGTTAGCGCCTGTATTTTTCATAGTGAACGTATACAAACTAGCTCAGTTTTCTGCCCTTTTACAAGTCATTCTTCATGTCTGCAGCTAGCGGGGCAATGTATTGTTGACCGCGCTTCAACGCCATCAAGGAGCGCCGCCACACCCCACACTTTAAGCACAGCACCGGCGCCACAGACATGGCACAAAAGCCACGCGACGCGACGCGGATTATGATGGCTCGTCACCGCCCGCGTGCTCCCACCTCACGGCAAGAACGGCACAATTAGATGCGACCTGACATATACGCTCTTGAAGAGGTTTGACCTTTTCCGTATTCTCGAAAGCCACCGCTGTCCGCCTCCCCTACCCAGAGCGGTAGAGTCCGTGACTGATGCCCTCCGACGCTGCTCAGCGGAGGCCAAAAAAAAAAAAATCTCATGGAGAATTCGATGTCGCGAACCCAGAAGCGGCACCCACAAGAGATTGTGTAGTTCTCTATCAGCGGTAATTTCTATATAGAGGGCGCTATGCGTTTACCGATCTCGCTAAATGCTCTAATCGTTCATCCTCCAGCCAGGTGCTCACCCGCAAGTCGCATCTCATCTTCGCCAGCGGCCGCCTTGAGAAGCCACCTGGCGGACACAAGGACGCCGTGGCCGGGACTTCCGCAGTGACCGGAATGCAGAGCCCGAGGTCCGGGTGGAGCACCGTCCGGCAAGGGTCTCAGCCCGCTTCGTTCCTCTGCTGCTGCTCCCAACACGCGGACGTCAACGGAAGAGCGGCCATATTCGTGGTAAGCGGTGTCTGCCTCCTCAGCAGGCTGTGACGCGTTGTCGCGTGACCAGCTCCCGGGCAGCGCCAGGACGACGCTCTTGAAGTGCACGCATCCCCGCGATGCTTTGTTGAGCAACACAGAGGCTTTCCGAAACAATTCCTGCGAAAGAAGTCGTTGCCCGTCGTCAATGCAGTGCCGCCGCTTCGAGAGACCACAGAAACACCCGCAAAACGCTCTACATAATGAAAGTGTGATGTCCGAAACGTATTCGTTCGAGACAGAGGGCGTCAATTGTCTAGAAAAATATAATTATTGAGGATAAGTAAAGCAGACTCACCGGTGTCGTTTGCGTACGTTTCACCGCTGTCATTGCGAGCGCACCGGCGGAGCAGGCTTTTAAGGCACGTATTTCGTATTTTTTTTTTTTTTGGGGGGGGGGGGGGGGGGCGTATTACGATGGAGGCAAAATGCGAAAGCACTGCACTTAAGAGCCCGAAGTGGTATAAATAGATACAGAGCCCTCTACTACGGCGTTTCTCACAAGCCATGCATCGATTCACGACGTTAAACCACACATACCATACTAAATTATTTTTATTTAGTTTAGATATGCACCGCTTCAAAGAACAGAGGTGATATAGAAAAAATATATCTTAACTTTGCTATTTCTTGACTAGTTTTGGGATTTGCTCCAACCGAGAACAAAAAGTGCCCCACAACCATTCCAACGATAGTAGCTGTTAACATGTCAGACACGCTGACTGATCTGTGGCAGGTTCAGTGGAGAGAAATAAACGTTGCTCAAAGTGCGCAGCGGTGCGCCCTGCCATTCCTGCGTGCGCACTTGCGCTAGGTTATTCAATAGGTATTCTTGAACAACTTATTTATAATTGATTTAGGAGTTATTTACGTTCGCCACATTTACGTCATTTAATGTTCCGTACCATTTATTTCGCTCTGCGTAACTTACAAAGTTTATTTTTATCTATTATAGTTTAGCTACTCTGAATTGCCTGCATGTTGGTCGCACTACAAGCAGACTTCTCAATCATTATTTAAGTTCGCCGTGTGGCAGCAGGGCATCTGGATGGGCCTCAACAGTTTCAATGGTGGTTCTTCAGTGCGCATTGAAATTGCCTCTTTGACAGTGTCTTTAGACGGTAGGTGCATTGGAGCCCCTTAGTGTTCATTACGCAGGGAAGGAAGCAAAGGCGGCACAGGAAACCGTCACTAATTTTCTGACTTCTCCTCGCACATAGGACGCACTAACTGCTGTAGATGCGAAGGAAACCAGGTTCAACGACCAGTTTCGCGGCCCGACCAAGGCGCAGGCAACTCTTTCGCCTGTTTCCAATCTCCTTTTGTAGTTTTGTACCAAAAGAACGAGTGCTCACGCATGCGTGTGAGTGAGATGCCGGCTGACCAAATCAGCGTTAGAGGGACTGCGCAATTTTTTTTTTTTAAACAGCCCTACAACTCGGCTGGCTACAGTACAATGAGAAGTTTCATTGATATGTGTTCACAAACATCAGTCTGCTGCATTCGCCTTTTTTAGCTCTGTTTTCCGACAGATAGGAAGTGTTGTATGGTATGGCATGGGGTGGTATGGTATGGTATGGTATAGTATGGTGTGGTGTGGTGTGGTGTGGTGTGGTGTGGTGTGGTGTGGTGTGGTTTGGTTTGGTTTGGTTTGGTTTGGTGTGGTGTGGTGTGGTGTGGTGTGGTGTGTGGTGTGGTGTGGTGTGGTGTGGTGTGGTGTGGAATGGTGTGGTGTGGTGTGGTGTGGCACGGTATGGTGTGGTACGGTATGGTGTGGTACGGTATGGTGTGGTTTTTGTATGGCAATCGTTTGGCGTGCCATACGGTACGCTGTGATGTGGTACGGGTTGTATGCGGGAATTAACATCAACAAGCTGCATGTTTGTACCTTGAGGTGGCATGTTTATTATTCGAGATTAAATTTTGACTCCGTGCGCTCTATAATCTACACTGACATCGCGAATGACATAGGCAGTTTGGCATTTAACTTAGATCGACATGCGGCATCCGCATCCTAGATTTCGCGTCCTTGAACTCGGCAGCCGAACGTCATTGCTACTGAGCCTTCGCACTTGGCAGTTCTCAGGAATAAAGCAAATGTGCTATCTTGCACTGGAAACTGTAGATCAATACGCACCGCACATTTTACCAGATGCCGGTGGTGGCGAAAACAACAGACGGTGAGCCCAATAATTACTCACGCCAGCCATTCACGGCTTCTACGAATATTCCTGCCGAGAGTAGGGCTGCATATTGCCACGTATGATTGTAGTGTTCGTTTGTTCGCGCTCAAGCCCGCAGGAGCCATGCGTTATCTTTTTTTTTTTTTCGTGAGACGTGAGAAGCGACCAGACCAATCTCGATTGATCACAGCCATGAAGAACTGCATCTACGTTTTTCCAGATTACTGTAGTTGATTTTGACCGCTTATCTCGATGTTTCCTTGCAGTGTTTAAATTCGGCGATTCAGCCAGCGGTGGTCATTCGTAGATCAACGACTGACGAGCACATTTGTTGCTTACGCCGCTGCCGTGCTGTTTAGTTCTTTTGTGGGTGCAAGTCAGCCCATCTAAAGGGCCTCGTTTGCAACTCTCGTTGCGGTCTTTATTACCGCTGGGCTGCCGTCACTACCACGTGGCAATATACACAAGACAGACTTGGTGCAAGCATATATTTGACGTGTACCGGGAAACTCCAGCTGTCATTCATTATACAACGCTGCGAGCAGCATGAGATAAAAAGCGACTAGAGAACGCTTGTGCCCGCTGTTCTAGAAAAACGTCGTGCATCGTTATCGGTCTTTGAAGTATATCATGATGTAAGGCGATTTCGACTCACGTTGGAAAAACACTGCATATTTGTGAGGCAAACAAAACACACCGCACACTCTGGCGTCAAAAAACAAAAATTACTCACTTTGTTAGCAAATTCAAATAATTCACCAAGAGAAAAAGTACGATAAGGAGCGAACGCCGATGCGGCTGCCAAGCTCCGTTTATGGTATACGTATTGCTTTCTTCTCCACCTGTTCTGTTGTACTGGTGCTGTGTTGCAGCGCGAAGCAAGGCAGCTCAAATATTAGTGCCCCAGGTGGTACAAATTACCTGGATCCCTAAACTACGGCCTCTCGCACAGCCTGAGTCGCTTTGGAATACTAAACACCCTAAACCAAACCAAAGATTTACAAATTACTCACTAGGCAAGCAATAAGGTTGCGCTTAAAAACCAAGAAATCTAAATTTGCTGAGCACTGACAGGAAGGGCATAGTTTCCGCAGTTGAAAAATGTGAGTAAAGTTGCTGGACTTCAGCTTTTCTTTTTGCCATGCTGAACTGAGTGAGCTAACAGAGAACAAAAACAAAATGAACTAAACCGATCGCCTTCCCGAAGGCTTAGCACCCGCTTAAAACCATTTACCTTGATGGCTTCGACAACAGCATGGTCAGGATCGACAGAGTCGTCTATGTCGACTACCCCTTCCCTGTACCCGCCATCTTGTTTGTCGATTGTCAATGAGAGAACGGCTGCAGGTGTCACAGCTGTCTGCAGAGCATACAGCGGCAATAGAAACCTGGAAGACGCAGACAGCCAAGTCGTGTCAGCGCAGATATGGAGCCATGCTTGCAGCAAGTCAGCTTAAGACAAACAAGGTACACAATACACGCGTCGTTTGTTCTCCATTCGGCTCTAATCCACATAAAGCAACTGTTCAGTGCGTATGCTTGTGAACATGAGCACAGCTAACAGGGATACCGAAATTCATACGTAATTAAGTCGAGCATAGCTTGTCAGGTTAAGTGGTTACCATGTTTAAAACAGAGATAACAAAAAGATTGGATGTCGTTACTTACGGGCGCTCCCTTAGTGATGGGTACAGACACGAGCGCAACATAGAAAACTTGAGCTTAGTGCTTCGTCACTCGAAAAGTGCGGATGCACCGGTTTACCACGCAGCCGCTCTTAGCAGCGGCTTGATAGTGCGTCAGCACTTTCCGCAGCTGCACGGCGACCGTTGACTTCGCCACGGTCAGCGGGCACGCTCCGTTTGCTCGAAGCGCCGTTGAGAGCGCTGCAATTTGGTAGCGTACGAGCATAGTTACGTGGTATTTTTTCATATTTCGAGGGATTTCTTTACATGCCGGAAAAAAGGACCCCGTAGGAAACACGATGCTACAATAAACTTAATCTGTTGTTTCTAAACTTGCTCTACAACCTAACGGTCTTGGTACTAAAATAAATATTTGAGAATTTCCGTAATTAATCTCAGTTAATTAACTAATTAAGCGCAATAAACGATATTTAGACGAGCGCCGCATGATGCCGAACAATGTATTGTTGGTTTCAGCGGGCTGCGGTTTACAGCTTTTTGTTAAATCCTTGGTTCAAGGTAGGTACGTGAAACACCTTGTGTATAGGATATATAGGATATTGGTAAATTGCTATTCATGATCTGAAAGAACCTGCTAAATGTGTTTCATCCCATTCTTTTTCTTCTACTTATTTCAAGCTCGTGGTCTAGCTCTGCGGTAACCACCTGCCTAAAGTAGATGCATTCCCTCACCACTTCCAGCAATTCGCTTCCAATCGTAAACCGCTGTTTCCTTTCGAGGCTTGTTCAACCTTACTTTGGTTTTCTCAATACTAATTTTTCAATTCACCATTCTGCTGAGGGAAATAACTCCTGAGGAATTAACTCCTGAGGGAATTAACAGGGCAATACCCCAAGTTAGTCACAGATTATTAAGGCACTCCTCATTAACTCTTGTTCACAACTGTTCCAAATACAGGCCTCTGAATAGCTCCTGTAAACAGGTGGCGAATTGCATTGGGGAGATCGTGTCACCCTGCCGAGTATCCTTCCTGATTATGATTTTATTGGTGACTTTATTGAGGGCTACGGTAGCTGTGCAGTCGTTATAGATACCTTCCAGGATTTCTACATAAGGCTCTTCTACACCCTTATTCCTCAATACCTGCATCAGTGCTGAATTTTCGACTATTACAAACGGTTTCTCGTAATCAGTGAAGGGTATATGTAGGAGTTGGTTATATTCTCCACATTTCTCTATGTGGTCCAAATGTGGTCTATTGTTAAGTGTCCTTCCTTTACGAAAGACTGCCTGATCATTTGGTTGATTGAATTCTAAGGCTGTCCTGACTCTATCGGCGATTACCTTAGTAAATACCGTATAGGTAATGCACTGTCAACTTATCGGTCTGTGGGGTTGTGCTATCGTCATAACATACCCACATTAGAGCATTGGCATTGCGCCTCAGATAGAGGCATATAGTGAACACCTGTGGCTGGGCAACTCGGTTACAGCGAAGAAGGAGGCGCTGCAAACTCAACCCCGCCGTCGATAACCAGTGCTTCATGCAAGAGCGGAGAGCAAGGGCCATCTCCCGGCCTCCGGGTCCACTCCCCCTTCCCCTTCCTATCGAAATAACGCGGCGACCGAAAACAGCAACAACGATAAAAATAAAATGCAAAAAAAAATGCGCTGCAAAGTGCAGTAATCTTTGCGTTAGCGGTTCTCTCTGCGAAAGCGTGACCGGCAGCGACAGGTGGGCACGGTTTCTGATCGCGAAGACTTGCAACGCGCAGTGCTTCGAAAGCTAAGTTCTCGTACGCTACATGCGTGGAAGAAGGGCTTAAATGTTGTGCGTCGTTTTTTTTTATTTGAAGAGTGTGCCACCAGGCATAAGTTAAGGTGGACCACAGGAATGACAGCCGATATGTTCGGTGAAAAAAAAAATACTGTCGTTCTCGTTCGGTACAATGGTGTGGTGCAGCAAATGCTTCCGTCCCTCACTTCGCTGACCACTCTTCTCTGGAACCGGAAGCTAGACCAGCCACTTGGCATAAGCGCAATTGACATAATCAAGGTAAACTGTCAGCGGTGGGTAACCAACACCTAGCGACAGAGTTTGACCGACCAGGTGCCGTGCCACCCTAATTTGAATTTCTCTACCCCCCGCCGTGGAATGATAAGGCGCCCTAGATGGAACAGACTGCGGAGACGAACAGGAACTGCTTAAGTGAGGCAGCCTCTAGGGACACAGGAACGGCGGAGGACGCTGTCGAATACTGCCTCATCGGACGCATGTGAAGTGAAGATTTAATCCGTGAGAAATTACTCCGTAGCAGTGATTACGAATCAGACCTTCTCTAACCTGAAGCCGGAGCAACGTTTTTGGCATTAGCCCAGTATTCATCTGAGGAAACTACATTCGTGCTTGATCACTCTTTCGAGAGGAGGTGGCCTCTTGACACCAAATCAGGACTAATATACCCTTTAAAAATTGGTAAAATGTCTTTTGAGGAAAGGAAAAGGAAGAGTATGTCTCAAATATCTTGGTGGACACCTCAACCGCACCGTAAAGGAGGTAGGTTGGAGTGAAAGAAGAATGAGGTGCCGCAGTGGAGGTCTCTGAAATAATTTCGACAACCTGGGGATGTAACGTGTACTGCACCCAATCTTGACTTAGGCGCGCAGACATTACCCTGCAAATTGCACTTTCTGTGGCGGACGTCCAACCCTCTACCATTCAACTTCGGCATGCAAAAATTCCCTATCACACCTCCCTTAGTAAGCCCCTTCACGTCCCAGTAAGAATCCAACCTGTCTAGCATAGCCCGGGACGACCACCTTTACCCGATCGCCCGGTTCACCCAAGTAGCTACACTACATGGGGCCTGGACTCAGGATACGCCCTCGGGGGGCCTCCCATCTTACGTTTGCTCATATATGTTTTTTTTCTCTCTCGCTGGTAGAAAAATTTGCTTGAATTTAGTCATTGGTTTAGACCAAAAGACGAACAAAAACCTCCTCTGTGACAGGCGGAAGAATGAGATTGTAGAGAGCAATTTCAGCGCACATACCTTAGCGTCGTCATTCCAGCAGTGGGCCGTCGTGTGAGGCAGGCACTGTTCGATCTTCTTTCTCGCCAAAGAAGGGAACTTCGTCGTCGTTTTCTGCTCCGCTATAGCACGTGGAAACAAGACGGGGACCAGTGGAGTAAAAAGAAATATTTTTCAGGCGCTGTTATACGCTGTCGGTTGAAATTCAAAATGAAAGAGAGCCTGCGCCCATATAATATCTTAGCCATTTTTCTGCTTTAATAAAGCCGGCGGGTGAGTTGTTTCGTTCACTCAATATCTACATAAAAATACGACTGCACCAGCCATGGCCTTGATTCGTGAAGAACAATTCCTTTCTCAAAAAGAAAAACACTCCTCCAAAATTTCGTGCCTATCTCCACAATATTTTGCCTGGGCATGCAAACGTAAAGGCAGCGACACCTTCTGCTTATTGGCGCGATCTTGTTTTTAGACCAGGAACCATATTTCAACAAATCAAGACTATTCTTATTTTCGTATTTACGTTTTAATATATTCATGCGGTGTGTAAATAGCTTTCGCGAAAAAAAGGCGGAGGAAAGAGGGAGGAAAGAGGGAGGGAGGAAAAAAATTTCGGGGGGTGTTCTCAACTCCCCCGCCCTGGCTTCGCCCCTGACGGTGCCGTTGAAATAAAGGTGATGGATGTAACACAAGTAGTGGAAGTCAAAATTATTGTTTACTGCAACCTGCATCCGAACTTCATCATCATCATCATCATCTGGCTGACTAAGCCCACTGCAGGGCAAAGGCCTCTCCAATGTCTCTCCAATTAACCTTGCCCTTCACCAGTTGCGGCCGCCGTATTCCCGCAAATTTCTTAATCTCATCCGCCCATCTAACTTTCTGCCGCCCCCTGCTACGCTTGCCTTCTCTCGGAATCTACTCCGTTACCCTTAAAAACCAGCGGTTATCTTGCCTTCGCATTGCATGCCCTGCCCAAACCCACTTCTTCCTCTTTATTTCAACTAGGATGTCATTAACACGCGTTTGTTCTCTGACCCACTCCGCCCGCTTCCGATTTCTTAACGTTACAATTATCATTTGTTACACCTATCAGCTGTTGTTTAGTTTGACGAACTGGGGCCTACTACTAGGATAATTATTTGGAGAACGGCTCCTATGTGAATAGGTTATTGTCCTGTAACATATCACCACAGAAACGTTTAATATCATTTAGAGTTAGTTAGTACCCTCCTTTATAATTATTGCTTTCGCTTTAAAGGGTCTATTACGAGTAGGTCTGGCGTTACCAAGTTGCGTTATCATCATGCCCCGAACAGCGCAAATGAGGCGGCGTGGTAACCCGTTTAACTTCACGGTGGCGCTCCACACGTTACATGATTTCGTGACGTAAATAAACTTGCATTCTCCAGTAACCGGCGTCCGGGTCTGTGTGCTTTTCTATCTGCGATTCTTCTCTTCGAACAACCTCACTTTCTGCATATTGCCACCTAGTATTGCCAGGTGGCGCATAGTAGCTGACGACGACGAAGCAGGGCTCGCGCAGTGTGGAATCTGTTGTTGTTGTTGTTGCCTTGGTTGCATGGCAATACCCACGACGGGGGATTGACAAGGGTTCAGTGAGGAGAGCCCAGAGAAGGCAAATTGGTGCCAAGCTAATGATTAACTTTGGGTACGTATTCCGAAGAATTAAAGATGAAATTACGGATAAAAAGAAATTACGGGAAGAAATCAATGAAAAAAAAACAACCGGCATAAAGATTAGAGAATTGAATACCAGAAAAATTCTGAATGATTTTGCAATGCGGACATTTTGGGTACCATTAGCAAGGGAACGTGCCGGTAGCAATTATGTAATTGTGGAGGAAATCGCAAACTTGATGCAATGCGAAACCTCTGGCGCTAGCACCGAAGGAGAGAAGAAGCGGACCCGACAAAGTGAGTCCCATTCGAGAAATTGGAATTTCGAGATACGTCCTTCTCTGAAGTGCAAACCTCCGGCAATAGAGTAGGAAATGCTCCAGTGTTTCCACCACTCCACAAGTCGCACAAAGGTTTGTGGGACTGAACCCGCATCTGCATAAATAAAGATTTAAGTGGGGAATTCTGCACCGCAGGAGTGTCATTGCACCTCACACTGCCGGGATTTACAAGCACGAACCTTCCATGGGTACGTGAGATGGTGGTAGTCAATAGTAGACAGCAAGGGATCGTTGCACATAGTGGTAATATGCTGAAAGCGCTGAAAGCGAGACATTCCTAAAAGGATCAGATTAGGGACGCTACAGGCGACCGGTGCATTGAGAGCAGATTTTGCTAAAAGGTCTGCTGCATCGTTTTGAGAAATACCGCAGTGACCTGGGATGCAAACGAAGCGCACCTCTTTCACCCATCCAGGAATCAAATACTTCAATGAGCGGCTCAACAGATCGTCTCGTTTAGAATCCAGCGCCAACAACACAGAGAGGCAATCTGACAGGAATATCACCTGGGAGACACTGGGGGGAATCTTTAAAGCAGCCAGCCCAAGAGCCATAAACTCCACTAGAAATATGGGAGTGTAATCCGGGACTCGAAGTGAATAACTCCAAGAGAGATCCTCAGAAAAAATGCCAACGGCTGCGTTCTGGCCAGCCCCGGACGCATCTGTAGCAATCACACTGTGGTGGGGGAAAGAGTCAAGGTCTTCTGAGAGGAGACTAAGTAGGGTCCTGGACGGGAGATGCTTTGCATTAGGTGGGAAATATAATCAAAAGCAATATCCACAGGGGACGTTGCAGAACCTACTCTACACAAAGAACTGAGATCTATACAAATGACCGATAAAAGGTTTTGAGTAAAAACGGCCTGAGGGAGGCGAAACCTTGGCCAATGATGACTAAAAAAGAGAGCCGAGTGGGAAGCAAAAATAGGTGTAGCCACACCAGAAGCAGACTCAAATGCCCGTAAGAAAGTCCTGTCGCCTTTGCTGCCCCAGCTTGCGTGGCCTTGTCTGTCTGGTATTAAAGCCCCCTTCGTCAACAAGTACGTTTCAATATCGAGTAAGTATGCTTTCTCCAGGGGGAATGGGACTGCCGGACTACAGTGGAGTAAAATATGGGCAGTGGGCGAAGGCAGCACAGCGCAAGCGGAGTGAAGCATTAAGTTTTTAGATATTAACCAGTGGAAAAGCTGGTGGCCCCGCACTTAATCCATCAAGAATACTCTCGGCATGTCGCGTAAACTTCACTTCGAATTGGCTTGTGGACGTTCTACGCATCAGATTTTACGGTCATTCAATTTAGTTTTCTTTGAAGTTTTTTTGTGGTTTGTGGTTGTGTAGTTATCCAACTATGCCGACAATTAATAACACTCGCGACTGACGATGATGTTTTCCGCAGAAGTGCCTACTCCAAGCACTTGACTCAAATTGAGCTGAGCGCAGTGTCTGTGGCCTGCTCGGCAGGATGTCCGCTTGCCCCGTAGTTTGCAGCCATTTACGCAGCAAGCTAGGTTTGTCTAGAAGGAACATGCGCATTAGAAGGTGAGTTTTGTTTGTATACAGCCACCTACTGCCACCACTCTGCACTTTTCCCGAACGAGGTATGGAGACACTTGCCTTTTAGAAGCACAAAGCGCTTCAACAAGCGCCATTTATGTTAAGCGTACTCGTCGAATATAGCATTTACTTCATTTCGAAGTCAGGCGGTGGCCAAGTACTGCATGCAGGAGCTCCTTACACTTCAAGAATTAATGCAGCGAAATACCGACACGTGGCGCCTGTCAGCATGAACAGGGCCGTCACTTACTTGTAGCAGGGCAGGTTACGGCTTCCTGATTCATGTTTCTCTTCGCAAAATCCGTAAATTCAGTGCTAGTACATTATGAGAGTAGTAAGGTGGAAAGTTGGGCGAGTTGAATCTTATTCATGATGAAGTTTAGCGCCAAGTTTTGGCGCTAAACTTCATCATGAACATTATGAGAGCCGGCACATTGCACGTGCATACGAGTTTCTGATAGAAGGACGTGGGTTCTGGATAGTTTCGCATGGCGTGAACATAATGCGCGAGACCGCAGTACCAGAGGGCATCAATGAAACATTTCTATTTTTTGGCGCCTGATTAACCTCCCTGCCTTTCCGTCTATTTCTCTCTCTCTCTTTCTATTTTGTGGAATGCCAAAACTAAATCTCTTAAAATGTGCTATTTTAAGCGTTAACATTTTTGTGGAAGAAAATTTGCTCTAAAAATGTGTCTATTAAACCCAGTAAATTTGATCCGATGGTAGCTATGTTTGGCGACATGATGAGAAAGCCCTAGTTAACCCCGCTCAAATTCGCTACTCGTTTGCACATATCTTCTCGTTTGATCATTTATTTCACTGTACAGTCAATAGATGCTAAAGGACGTTTTCATTGAAACTACGTTTGCTTTCAATATTTTTCTTTAGATTTACATTTCTGAAGTCGCAGTTACGTTTTAGAGCTAACGCTAGCCAAGGCAAGTAAGAAAAGTCGTCTTCCTGGCATACCTGCAGGTGATTAATCATTTGCACATACCTGCTCTTCTGATCATTTATTTCACTGCACAGTCAATACATATTCAGGCGTGTTTTGATTGAAACTACGTTTTCTTTCGAAACGTTCTTTAGATATACATTTCTGAAGTCATAGTGACGTTTTAAAGCTAACGCTAGCCAAGGCAAGCAAGAAAACTGGCCTTCCTGGCATTCCTGCCGATGATAAAGTGCTTTTTAAGAAACTAGCGTAGAGCGTATTACCAGATTTCCTTCGAGGCACTATTTAGAAACACGATAATATATGCGCCCCGAGGGGACCCTATGAGGGACACTAAATGAACAGACCGGCAGTGCCTTGTGTCAGCGTCGCCGCAAAAGGCCTCAGTGCGCCGCCTTCAGCACAGGTCCTCCACATTTTTGTAGCGAGAGCTACACTACGCCAGCTCTTCGACCCTTCAGCGTGGCACCCCTTGAGCTCCGTGGCGACGCCGTGGCCTTGAGCCGGTTGGTCACGTGGTGTGGACTAGGTGCTGCTGCCGGCGGCGCGGCACGCCGGCGAAACCGAGCTTCAGCTGTTGTGCGCATGCGCCGTGTCGAGAGGAGGGGGGAGTGGAGAGGCGGAGAGATGTCGCAGTTGTATAAGTAGCGAGCTCAGGCGTCACTCCAGGTTTAACCAGAGCTAAACCACATCCAATTTTCGCTAGCCAAATGGGAGCGATTTTAGTAGGATAGCACTTTTATTGGCTATTCGTTATTTTGGCCATTTTTTATAATTATTTATTTTTTAATTTTTGTAATTCATTGTAAACTTTTTTTACTGATTGCAGTTCGACCATGTATTTGTTTGCTTCACTGACTTGTACATTTGTTGCTGATGCTCTGCTCTTGTATAGGGGATGGGAGCGTAGTCAAGCTGCATTATAGCGGCTTTGTCTCCTATCTCCTCATGTATTTGTATTACATGAAATAAATCAATTCAATTTAATTCGTGCCTTTAGGTGTTGAGTTCGTTTGTATAGCTCTCTGTCTGCTAGTTTGTCTGAAGCCGGCTTTGGATCAGGCTGCCCACCTACCCACTGAGTTGTGGGCAACCTGCCAGGTATTTACATATCTATATTGCACACCATGCAAACTGCCCGCTGTGGCGGGTGGCAGTTCAATTAATGGTAGTTTAGTTTATTGCGGTTTAACGTCCCAAAGCAACGCCAGCTATGAAGGACGCCATAGTGAAAGACTCCGGAAATTTCGACCACCTGGGGTGCTTTAACGTGCGCTGACATCGCACAGCACACGGGCCTCCAGAATTTCGCCTCCATCGAAAATAGACCTCCGCGGCCGTGATCGAACCCACGCCTTTCGAGTGAGCAGTCGAGCTCTATAACCACTGAGCCACCTCGGCGGGCCTCAGTTAATGATAGATGATGAAGACAGTGGCGCATTGCTTAACTTCTGCACCACTGCGTCAGAGCGGTAAGAGGACTCCAAGGCGTCTATGAACTTTAGCAGAGATTGACCGATCCTGCATACATGGGCACTAATCCATTATCGCCATCCGAGCGACTTGAATCCGTGAACAATGGATCCGAATACCGCATCCGACGGGAAAGTTCTAGCGCACCAATTTGCATTTAGGGAAACTACGCAAATCAAACTTCTATTATTTTGTAAAGTGTCTTGATAGCCAGCCGATCATCGTTGGTCAAAATACATGATGCGCTGATATGGTAACGATCTTCTGAAGTAACGGAATACAAACAGTCACGGACATCATTTGTGCATCGTTTTCATTTCCAGCTGCCAGCGGACAATGGCTGACTAATTCCTGGATTTTCCATCTTTCTTCCCCTCTTCACCCAAAACTAGAGTCATTCTGCTCTTTCCGGTGGCCTTCTTTAGCTGTAAACTGTCTGGACGTTGCCAAGGAAACTCCGCGACACCCTGTGCTTGGACAAGTATTGGGATATGTGAAGAGGGTTTGTCCGTACCTACAAGTTTCAACCCGCGAAAAAGCAGTTCTTTCAAGAAGTTTTCAGTGCATCAAGGAGGCCTAGTGTTGGGCTCTAGAGTTGCGATACACGACAGCATATTATGACTGTTGTTGGAAGAAACCCCTGAATGGCACCCCGACATTGCGCGTGCTTAGGAGTTAGCCAGAAGTTACTTCTGGTAGATCGCAGTTGACTCTCATGTGAAAAAGTATATCATGGCCGGCGAAGTTTGCAAACAACAGCGTAGTTTGCCAGCCAGAGACCTTTGCATCCATGGGGTTGGCCTACGAAGTCGTGGAAGCATGTACACGTCAACATTGCTAGGCCATTTAAGGAAAAAAGGGTCCCTAGTGGTTCTTAAGGCTCATCCTGAATTGCCTGAAGGTTTTTTTAATGCAGTCGAAAACATCATTTTGTACTATCGAGAGGCTGCAAGAGCGTTTTTATCGGCTAGAAATGCCTGAAACGTTTCATTTCGAAAATGGCGGCCATTTCACGTAGGTAGACTTCAGAAATTTCATGACAGGTATGGGTATTCGGCATGTGCTAAAAGCGCTTTACCACCCTAGTTGCAATGGGCTAGCATAAAGGTGTGTTAATGGCCTTAAGGCTGCAATGCGCAAAGGTGTTGTAGGGGAATTTATGCAGCAAATATTGAGCAAATATCTGTTGATTTATCGCAACACTCCACACGCAGCGACAGGAGAATATCTTGAAACGCTACATTGTGGAAGGTGTCTGCCTACAGCACTGTATATTAGAAAACAGTCGTGAAAGCTAAATTGGGCCAGCATCAGTTTAAACTACCTATAAAGACAAAATGCCAAGCTAGGGAATTCAGAATCAATTAACGAGTTCAGGGTTTGAATAATCGATGAAGAAACAAGTGTCTCAGAGCCACTATTGTATCCAAAAGTGGTCAATTTGTAAGAAACAGGACCACTTTTGGTGAAAATAGTGGCCCAGAGCCACTATTCTATTCAAAGTGGTCACATTTCTCATGTTGCTGACTTGAACAGGGGCCCAGCAAACATCTCACAGAATGTAATTGTGATGGGGAATATCGCCATTGAGAGCTCCGACAAAAAGCTTAAGACCAAGTTTCCGCACTACAAGTGACACCGGGCAGCTAACTACAATGCGTCGCTACCCAGCAAAGGAACGTATGTCTCCGGGACGCTTTAACCTTGGAGTGAGACTCAGTCCGTGTTGTGCGCCTGGCATGGACTTAATAGCACAGTGTTGGGCGTGTGGTGCTTCGCACAACGAACAGCGTCTTGGCAACTATGACTGCAGTGTGATGCTGGCAACTGGGACTTAGGGACACTTCGTCATAAGCCAATTGGCTAGCCATGCAGCAGACAGTCACGATTGTACTCTTAGTCATGTAACCGGCAGTGTTCATTACTTAGTGTTTGCTGTACCATCTGATGACCGTCTGATCATGCGTACGTAACACAGCAGAATCAAAAGTCGCACGCCGCTATATGCACTTCTGGTTCAAATGGTCTGCAATGCGCGTGCTGCAGCTGTTTAGTCGGAAAAATGATTATAGTGGCACCCCATACTTCGCAGCGTGCAAGGATGTTCAACTTCTTGCAATATAATTTCTTCGAGGCGGCAGCTCTGAAACCTGCGTAGTTGGCTAGCAACCTTGTCAGAACACCTTATCTTGGGAAGTTATCGCATCGCGCTCAAATTTTTCACCTCATTGCGAATAAGACTACAAGACCAAGCACATTTGCATTCGCAGCCCTCATTGATTCCTGTGAAACATCGTCAGTGTAGTTTTCCAGTTCTGTGTATACATTCGTTAGCATGCACTGTAAGCAGTTTGTTCGATCAGGCGTCGGGTGATGGCCGCGCCGGCCTGGTGCTGGGCGCAGTACTTAACTATAATTTTTGAAAACTGTATGCGGGTAAAGACATCTTTCGCAGCTCAAAAGCCACTTGTCACCTTCTGAGTTTAGTCACACAACCACACCACTAACAAGGCCAAACATTAAACAAAAAAAAGCTGAAGCAAGCCAACACCGCTACAACCGTCGCAACGCTGCACAAAAAGACTCATAAAAGCACACGCACAAAGCATAAAGTGCGCACATAAAAACAGTGCTCTTAAAATGCGAACTCTAAAAATGTGATACGGAAAATTAGTGGATGGATAATGTCATTGCTACGCGTGCACATAGTCGCACTCTCTTTTCTGCTATTACCGTATCTTCGCATCCTGCCCTTAATTCCCTTACGTGCGAGACTGTTCTCTAGCGTCTCTAACTTATCCAAAATATTTTATTCCTTTTTTTTCTTAAATCTCTATTTTTTCTAGCAATATCTAAATGCAGTACTTTTTTAAAGAAAAAAAAATGTGCTCACAATATTTGTTCATAATTTAGGATCAAATCCGCCAGTGTTCTGATTTGTTTGAAAAAAAAACTGCCTTCATTCCTTCAGAAAAATAATTATAAGCTGCAACTCGCGCTATTAAAACTGAAGTGTTGCAAGTAAATGTAAAAAAAATGAAGCATTTTATAACCGAAGCTATATGCCCTGGCCATTTAGAAAATTTTTTCGATGTGAATTTTATTTTAGGTTGTATGAAATGTTTTGAAATCAAGCCCCCGAATCGCCGCCAATTTTCCCTCTGTACGGCCACTTCAGTGGACCTCGCTGCATTCTCTGCTTTACTCGAGCCTCCAGGAGTTCATGTTCCCTTTCCGGGAGCGCAGCCGGCGGCAGCGCTTCTCACGAATTCTGAGTGAGCGTGTGTTTATACGGCCCGGGGCGCGTCCAACCGGCGTCAAGGGAATTGGTATTCGTGTGCTGCCAACACCACCGGCTCCGGTGTCCAGTCTACTGCCATTGCTGAAGCTTGCCTTCGGTGCTCGATATCTTCCGTGCTGTCATTTCTTTCCTGGGTCTGCAACCACAGTTGGTTGTCTATTAAAAAAAGGTGTAATACTGTCCTCACCTCAAATTTGTTCTCAGAGTCATTGCATTATGTGAATATAGAAAAGAGATCCCCGCGTGTTCCCTCGCAACTACTTCGTACAGTGTTTGGTTTAAGGATGCTACTAGAGGTGCGGAAAAGGCACTACACTGGTACTTTAGAGGTGGTCAAAGCAGCGGTTGCTCACATCCTAGATTGTGGAGCCGGAGGTCGTACAGCTTTTTTCATACCAAAGCTCCTCAGGCGCTGAGTACGATGTCGTGGAGCACGAACAATAGGGGAAAATGTGGACTCACAGTCCTCTAATACACGTGTGCCTTCCTAAGGCACAGCTCTTGTTACCGAAACTTAGTCCAAGGCAGCGCTGGTATATGATTTGTTCCCTGCACTTCTCGCAACATGTGGCCTCAGAGAGTGCACTACTCAAAGCTGTAGGTTATTAGAAACCACCAACCATGCTGGATCCCATTAAGCAGTCCTACTACACTTTTTGAGCTTCATTTCTGATGTACATTCGTTGGAATGCAAAAGCAGTGACTTTGCCAGCAGCGGCAGCGTACGCCCTTCGGCGCACTCACGCTCTATACTCTGCACAGGTCGGATTCCCCGGTTCAGCACCGCCTTGGTTCACGGCTGATTTATATCTCGTCGCTAGATGCCTTTCGTGTCCTGCGGTCAAGTCGTGAATCCCTCAGGTGACGCCACTACCCGAGCCACTTTGCACGTTTCGAGAGAGGTGGAGCGACTATATGTGCCGACGTGGTTTCCGCCTGGCCTTCACTTTAGCAACAGCAGCGGATGCCCTTGTACGCACTCACGCAGTATACTCTGCACAGGTTAACGCTAGCATTTTTTTCTTTCTCCCTTATTTTATTGACGATGCTGCTGCTGAACTTGAAGTGTACATGAATTATACAAAATTCCAAGTGAAATTTCAAACCTTGTAAAAGAGCTCGGACAAGAAATATGCGACTTGCGCGGTACAGTTGACAATGAACTAAGGAAAGATTTAAAAGAATTGACATCATCTATGGATCTGTTTAAAACTGTAAGGTAGGTTTTGTCCGGTGAAGCTTCTTAACGGGAGCAGGGCTAACAGCAGTCCCAGGTCAGCTGGTCAAGCCAGGAGCGTGCACCAAGTGATGGCAATGCGGCTCGCACGTATGCACGTCGCCTTCCTTAAAAAAACACATATTTCAAGACGACGGTCACACACTGCTTTGAAATTGAAAAAGAAAAATCTGCACTACAAAAAAAGAAAATGCGGCACTGCATGCCGGATGCAAATTCGTTGAACAAGCTCATGTGCGAATCTGAAAAAAATACTAACGTCGAACAGTACTCCCCATATAGAAATTTCCAAGTGAAAGGTGTAGCAGTCATAGAATACGAGAAACTCACAGGCATGCTGAGCAAAATCGATGACATGACTGAGGAGTCGATAACAGCATCTGATCTAGAAGTCGGCCATAGTATCCCTTAAAATACAAAGAATGCCCAAATGTTGTTGTTCAGTTCAGGAATCGTGCGAAGTCAGACGCAATGCTCAACAAAGCACGCAAGTACCGACTCGACGCATCTGAGATTCAGCTACCGGGCAGTAGTATGCTATTCCTAAATGATACCCTACACCCGACGCTCAAGAAGCTTCAGGGCCAAAGTGTTGCACACACAAAGGAGCAAAATGGAAGTACGCCTGGAGCAAAATGGAAGTACGCCTGGATTAAAGACGGAAACATCTTTGCGAGTAAAACTGACACATCGCGTGTACTGCGTATCACTTGTGTCATTGACTTAGACAAGATGCAATAAACACCTTCCTTCAGCTTTTTTGCGCGTTCACGCTGAAATCAGCAGACAAGCTGATTTCAATTTCATGCTGATGATGCAGGTTATATGCGCTCTACACGAACCAATAAAGAGACGCTTAACTTTCTTTCATATGAATCTGCATTCTGCGCGCAACATGGAGTACGATCTGCACGCTTTATTTTCACGCTTTAGCTTTACACATGACATAGTAATGATTTCTGAAACTTGGTACCATAATGATTACGAAGTACTAAATGTTGCCTCGGGCCGCAGTGGTGGCTCAGTGGTTATGGCGCTCGGCTGCTGACCCCAAAGACGCAGTTTCGATCCCGGCCGCGGCGGTCGAATTTCGATGGAAGCGAAATTCTAGAGGCCCGTGTACTCTGCGATGACAGTGCATATTACAGAACCCCAGGTGGTCGAAATTTCTGGAGCTCTTCACTATGGCGCCTCTGATAGCATGAGTCGCTTTGGGACTCAGTTCCCCTTTTTTATGTACCCCTTTTGCTTTCTTAAGCCCAGTATCTCCTGTTTGTTCGTTTTTTTTCTCCTCGCTTTCTTTTCCTGTCTCTTCTTCCTTCTTACAGATCCCCGCACCTTCCCTCCTCCTGGCCGCCTGCGAGCCTGTCTGAAGAATCTGGGCACGCTGGACCCATCCCTGTTTCATGTTCATTTCGTCCTTCTTAATCCTTCAGGGGCGTCTTGCTTTAAAAACAACTTTTCGCCGCCCATCATTTGTGCCTCTTTTTTTTTCCTCTCTTGTAATTGGTTTTTCTTAAATTTTCTTTTGGGCGTTGGCCCCTTTTCTTTTAGGTTTAATTGGATCGCCTGCGATAACCTCTGGTTGGGTGCGGGCTTCCTCTCCAATTTTTGTTTATTTTATTTCATTTCTTGAGAGTTTACAATAAAAGGGACGTAAAACCCCCATAAGCCATAATGTTGCTGGGTGCCCCACGCATTACTTAAACTGCGCAGTGAAAAAAGAGGCGGCGTGTTACTCATGGCGAAAAGTTCGTTAAAGTTAATGTTGTTGCTGACTACACCAAAATGGCTGATGATTTTGAAATCCTAACGGTGTCACATGGTAATGTTGGAGCCTTCCTTATATTTCTGGATGATCTTATTAGCTGCCGAAACGAAACTATGTCCAAACTGAATCTAGGAGGCGATATGAATATTAACATACGAAATGCATCACTGACACAGCGTGATTTACTCATGCTGTTATAGTCTATGATTGCATTATCAACATGAGTGAGCCCACTCGTATCCACAAGAACACTCAGGCGGTACTCGACGTCTTTATCACAAACCAGACCAGCTCTGTGACGCTTTAGGGCGTAATTGGCACTACACAACGGTGAACTGATCCCAATCTATCACTGAACCACATAAACCATGCGACTCGTTGAATATCAAGAGCAGCACGTCTCATTTCAAGACAACAATCCAGATTCTTAGAAAGATTTCGCGGCGATGTACTGACTGTAAACTGGTCTGAAATATATGGTAATGCCGCTGCTGATTTGCGTAGAATTAATTTTTATATCTATAGGAATCCATTTAATTCGCACATTTTTCGTATAAGACTAAAGTGCGCAGCAGAAAAGGCCAGAAACGTTGAATCAGAACGTGGTTACCTCAGACTAAAGAAAAAATAGAATGTACTAGAACTTTTTTCAAATAACGTAGCCAAACGACTACCAGGAATGCAAAGCTTTTCAAATCAAGTTAATTCGTACCCTAAGAAGGGCCAAGAAGAATTATACGCAAAACCTATACAATGCGCAAATAATGAAACGTAATACACGTTGCCTGGCACAGACTAAATGTCCTAGTACGGAGAATAATTCGGGGTGCTCAGCAGCTTCCACAAATATATTTAAATTGCACATCAATTTCAGGGTATTCAATAGAATTCCTTTAATGATTACTTTAATTATTTTGTAAACAGCCTCCATCTTCCTGCAAGTCTTCACCATCTAAAATCTAAAAATCCTGCGAGTGCATTATAAGACCTCTTAATGCCCTGTAAATATAGAATGCATTCATAACTTTTCGAAACAATAGAATCACTGGTGTCGACGACTTAAATTCGCCCCGTTAATTATTGCATAGATATAAGTGTTCCGGGGCTAGAGCAGATATGTAATCTCGCATTTTAATACCCCACTTCCGAAAAGCATGCAACAAGCGAAAGTTGCAATAATTCAAAGGGGCGACAAGAAGCTGTTGTCAAATTACACGCCTATATCAATAATGCGGTCTTTAGAAAAGGTATTAAGAAATTAACGATACAATGAATTCGTTCTGGGAAAGTATCACATCATTACCCACAACCATCGATGGGGGCGACAAGAACCTGTTATAAAATTACACGACTATATCAATAAAGCGGTCCTTAGAAAAGGCATTGAGACATTAACGATACAATGAATTCGTTCTGGGAAATTATCACATCATTACCCACGACCAGTTTAGGTTTACATAACGTCCGTCAACAAAAATAGCACTTTCAACACAAAAAACAAATTGATCCTGAAAGCATTTCTATAGAAATTATTAACATTAAAGGTATTCACAGAAAATTTCAAAGCCTTCGATTGTATTAACTATAAAACACGAATTGGAGCAGCTGGAAACTTTCGGTTTTAGAGCATGATTCTGAAGTCTGGTAAATAGCATTCCCGAGCATCAGTACCAAACGGTGGTAATAAGAAACCATGTTTCGCTTCTTAAATCAATTACAAGTGAGTTACCTCAGGGAAGCATTCTTGGGCCGCTATTTTTTATTTACATCAATATCTACTGCGATACCATATCGACGCCAACATATCTATTCCGATGCCATACCCCTACTATTTACGTCTGGTAGCTGTAGTGAACTTTTAAATCGCGCCAATTCAGCGTTAAATAACTTAAATACATGGTGTCGTGTAAAATGGTAACATTAAAGCAAACAAAATGAAAGAGGTTCTATTTCAAACTAAAAAATCTAGAGCCATTATTGCCGACCGCATAATTATTAGAAACTCAGTTGCGAATGACAGGTTCTCAGTTAATGCCTCGGTGTCAATACTTACACCGGTTAAACCTAGGTTAAACATTTCGACATGCTTTGAGGTAAACTTCCAGGCATCTTAGGCGCCCTTGAAAAAGTTCGCTTCTTCCTGCCCCGTTCTGGCAAGTGACTAGAGCACAACCCCTCTTTTATTTTCCAACAAAAACTGTTCCCTTGTCTAGGTAACGCTACAGGATCAAACATTTCTAAACTTTATCTACTACAGAAAAAGGCTGCAGGAGCCGTTAGCAACTAAGCCCGTGATGCACATACTGAACCTCTTTTTAAGTTTTCCCTGTAAATTTATTTTTTAATGAATTGCACTTGCAAGGCTGTTTAGAGAACAGAAGTGAGGAAGCCACTTTTGCGCAACTACGCAGTTGTCCAAACGTATAAAAAAATAGAACACTCGTCATGATAAGACCTGGTTCCTACCTCGTGCGCACACAAATTATGGAAAGTAACTATGGCCCTGTTCATTACCATACTTCTTAAACTTACTTGGCTTTTGATTCTCACTTCGTTGTCGTGCTCTTTTAACAATAATGATTGTCCTTGTATCACACTGCTAGCGTTACATTTCAGTTAGTATACCTACAGCTCCCTCTTATAATTGTTTAATGATGCCTAACCATGTGTTGTCAGTCTAGTCTTTTCATTACTGCATATGCAAATTTTGAAGCGGCAAAAACCGTCGTAAAGCAGAAACCTTACGACTTTTTGTCTGTGCTGCCTGCATCATCTGCTGATCTATATATTTGTATTTTTATACCCATCAAGTGTTTGATTTGTATGCTGCGCAGCCAAAGAACAAAAGGAACTAAAAATTGCCCTGCCTAAAATTTTGCATGCCAACGAACAAAGCAACGTTTCACGAAAAAGCACAGTTATCGAAGCGCTAAGCTTGCATACGCGACATATAATTTCCTCGGAGTATGAAGTGGCCCGGCCGGTGGTGTTGGTAAAAAACTTAAGGCAAAAGCCTTTAATGGTTCCGGCTATCGGGAAAAATGCTGTCACACTATAGCTGTCAATCAAACTGATGACGTCATCGGTGGTGTAGTATGCCGTAGTAATGAATACTAGTTTTGGTCATTGAGTACATTGCATTGTCGTTAGTAAACAACTAGTAATTAGCCATTGATAATTCATGGTACATAGTCGGTGATTCCAATTAGTAAAAATTAGCAATTGGTCATTAAATAGTATCTAGTGATTTTTAGGTGTGACGTCATCCAGTGGTGACGTCACAAGTGCCATTGGTAAAGTCACTGAGTGCCGCTTCTCCCTACTACGCATGCGCCTGACGCTAGATGGCGCCACAGTACCGTGCCACAAGCGATGTCTTTCATTCACAAATAGCATGAAATCAGCAACAGAGGCAGTCAAAGTGGTGCGGAAAAGGCTTTTGCTTCTACGCACTTTAGAGAGTCAAGTGCCCCTTAGATTTTTATTATGAACGCCGACTGGGGAATCAGTCCACGTGAGCGTGGATTCAGTCCAGGAATCCAATAGCTTCTGGTATTCTGCAGGCTCGAGCGATGAGACTTTTTTGACCGCACCAGGAAGAGAGTGGTGCCGGGGTTTGGGCACTCCCACGTGGATTGGTATAGAGTATGCTGGGCGTTTTCTGTGGCGGGCAGTGAGCGGGATATTTTGAGGGGAAGGTGTGCTTGTGGTGGAGGTTTGGGAAGCAGTTTATCGAAAGCTGGAGCTATATATTTGCGTCTTTTGAACAGGCGAAAGAGTTTGATTCAATGAATTGGAAGTACGTCCGAGCGGTGCTAAACCAAAAATACAATAATGCCCCCAAAACCCCAGAGCGCGACGGCCGTAACACTAGAGAGTTTCAGCACAGTCGTAAAGTAAATTATGGTAACTAGGACTGAATGGCAAAATATCGCCTAGCAAGCTTTTTAACACTAGCATTTGGCGCCAAAGTGTCGCCGTATTGGCCGAGTGATTGTCCGACTCTGCTGAAGCCCTCTACAAGCTCTGAAATGCTAAATATTTTTTATTCTTTATTCAGACCCGCTCAGTACAGAATTTTTGAACGAATACGATGCAGAAAGCACTTTTTCGCATCTAATTAACCATCACTGAGAAGAATTTGCTGGAACAAACTCATTATCCTGCTTGTGTAATACTAAATCACTCGTATTCTTTGTTTTACATAGAGTTTTTTTATTTTGTTGAAGTGCCTGAGAGCAATAGATGAGTATTCCAGGAATTCCCTCTCATTGTACGAAAATTATTTTGGTCATTTGGATGAAAGCAAATATAATTTGTCAGAACAACTAAGGCGTTTGACATAAACCGCGCAGAAAAACAGCGACGGGTGAAAACGACAGACAACGCGTCTGTCTTAACCCGTCCGTGTCTGTGCTCGAGCATGCAAACAAGCTCAGACCCATATCTTACTGGCGCTAACACTGTTCAACGTGGCAAAAAGAATGAGCACAAAACGCAGCTATGTAACAGGGGATTAGAACAAAATAGTTGCCTGCGCGACTGTTTGCGCGTCTGTCGGTCATTCGTATGCAGATATCGCGTCTAGAGCAGGAACTTCAGAAATTTTAAATGGCCGACGAAAATGTTTAAGAAAGGATTCCAGGCGATGCGTAGTTGGCAGGAAAGAAAATTACACTATACTACACTACATGTTACACTACATACTGAACAAATTTTGCGTCCTGATATAATGCTTCATACTACTCTATAACCAAATGGGCGAGTTAGTGGTACATATTGAAGGCCAACAGCGCAACGAAGCAGACACTTCTACTTTGTCTGCGTCGTTGCGCTGTTGGCCTTCAATTCATACTACTATTTGAACAGGCGTGAGAAGACGTTGAGCGCACGTTGGGGAGCCAAAACAAATAAAGAAAACATGAATTCTCCAGTAGTGGTGCTCTGACTGAAAGTTACCCTTGCATTTGCGCTACACAAACAGAAACATGCAGAGAGTGATATACTATAGGCAGTGTTAATGCAGAAACAGTCCCTGGTATAAAATCGTTGCGCACGCACGAAGAGATGTTCAAAATAGGCACCAGTCAAGAACTCTATGAAGCGCCACCCCAAACATATCTTGGCCTCCCGCTGACGCGACGATTAGGCAGCAGCAGGCGCTAGTCAAACAAAGTTCATTGCTCCGTTTGGATCATTCAGGTGACGGCGAAAATTAGCAGCGGGTTGGAAGAACAGAAGAAAGCCGTTCGCATGAATGACGCTGCCATGGAACAAAAAACCAAGGAAGAACAGTGTCCAGGTCCGATGATACCCTCCAGGCTGGCGTAGCAACTCTCATTTTTGGTCCAGGAAGTCTCGGGCAGCCTTCAGACGATTCATTTCGCCGCCGCATTCGGATGGGGTGACGTTCTCAGAAATGCTGTCCACAGACCAGCCGACAATGTAACCGGGTTGATTTTGCATGTAATCTTTCACCTTTTGCATCTGAAACGCGTTGCAAAGCGAAGGGAAGCTTTAGTTAGCAAGCGCCGAAAGCAGGCGCAGAGCCCCTGACTAAAAACAAATGAATCCCCAAAACTATGTCGTTTATCGGGTTCCACAACACGTTTAGCTAGTTTAGGAGTGATGTGGACCTCAGCCAACCATAAGTGTTTAGCGCCAGGATTTTGATAGAATCCAAGAAACAAATCATGACAGCTACAACATACGAGGTGATGAGCAAAGAGTTAAAGCTGTTCTGCCAAAGATTTCTTAGCTCCGGGGAAACTTGAGCAAGTGTTAAGCTGGGAATTCGTAACTCTAGACGTTTGGGTGATTTCGCTCAAGGAGTCTGAAACCCGGCCGGCAGCCTGATTTTTATGCTATGAATTTCTGTCCGGGGAAAAACGTGCCATTCAGCGCCAGCCAAAACAAACCCATGTAGGAGGTTACACTAGATCCTCACCCTTAAGCGTTCTAGTGCAACTTTGCAGTCGACCTGTACAAGCCAGGACGGCCCTCGTCTACCGGTCTGGAGCTTGCAGCCCATTGCTGCACATGCGGCCACGCATAAAATTCGCACACATTTGACGAGTTCCAAATCTTAAGTATGACGGCAGTCCGTCTTGTCACGATGGCATGACCTTTGTCAAGAGTAACGAGCCCAACACTTAGTTTATATTGCAAACATTTGAATCTGCATGGGATGCGAGATACCATCGTCCTCGCCCCTCCGAGATTTAACACATGCACTGTTTCTACAAAGCCCAACCACATGGTTTAGAAGTGAACCCTGTGGGCGTTTTGCTTTTGACAAAAGCGGTGCATGAATTAAAATGGATTGACGGCGTCCAAAATGGTAATAATATTTCTTTTAGGCTCCCACCTGGCAGTCTTCATCAGAGCGAGCTCTCATAAGGCTTTCACACAGCGGGAAAGGCCCAATAAACATATTTTACGCGGAAAGCTATTTTAGCCTTCGCTAAAATGACGCAATTTCTGTCTTTTGAACACCTGGTGACTTATGTTTACGTCACAAATGGCTGTACATGTGGACAAATGTTCGGTGCGTGAGCTCTTCGTCTGCAAGGCTAAGTGACTTGATTTTTACGAACTGATACGCCTACAGAGGTGCGTGGGTGCGATTTTGGATTAGACTTTTCGTAATGAAAAATTTCATAATAACTTCATAATGAAAAATTGCAGAGAAGTGCAGTCTGCTGCATTAGAGAATGCGAAAGCATTTATGTTTGAAGGTCACCAACGTTTTTTGCAAGCCATTGTTATCGCATGACACTTATCACCTGACCCTTGGTTGACGTTGGCAACTTTTCTGCGAGTCATTGTTGTCACGTGACTCTAATAACTTGACCCTTGGATGAGGTCAGCAACTTTTTTTTGCAAGTCATCGTTGTCTACCATCAGTGCACACCCCCCCGAACTTTACCAACATACACACCACAATTCGTTCTCTTCTTGAACCAAGGATCCTTCGCGGCGTGCTGAACAGTGGAGGTTGATTTGTTTGTACGCGCCTGTTACCTAGAAAGAGGGGTTTTCTCTATGCTGTTGGGTAACGTTCTGTGCACGGATTACCAAATCATATTCCTTGGTGATTTGAATTGTGTTAGCAATAATGAGGACCAATCAGTGCTACCTGTGCGTAAGGGCCCTAGTTAAGCTATTTTAACTAATTTGTTCTGTGAACATAACCTTGCTGACACAGGGTGACAAAATAGGATAGTAGGCACTGCACACATTTCCAATCTTCCTCAAACGCTCGGTTACACAGTATCTCTGTTTCTGCTAGACTGTTAATTAATGTGCATAGCTACTCGGTACATACGGTTTTCTTTAGTGATCATTGCAAGGTGTCTGCTAAGATTCGAAGGGGTTGTTGTCGTGTTCTATAGCCTCGGTGGGTGTTCTGGAAGCTCAATAACTCTGCCGATGAAATTTAAGATACATGGGCCCGTGGTTATATTTCGGTCTTTCAGAAGTGGGGCCTATTCAAACAGGAGGATAAGATTTTGTAATCTGAGCCTCAGCACGAATCGCATTTCTGAAGCGTCATAACCATCGTGATCTTGGACGTACATTAAAGGACCTGCATGAGCTAGAAAGAATTAATCCGGTGGCTTACGTTGATGACAAACAATATTAAAGCACAGTTGCAACAGTTTAAGGCAAAAAATATTAGGGGGCCTTAATTAGATTTCGGACGCGTATGTTCCTTGAAGCAAAGCCGTCTGGATGCACATTAAGTGATGAAAGGCAGGCTGCTCTTGTAAAAGAGGTATTAGCAGTTCAATACAACGAAAATACTTACAGTCACACCCCGGGGAATCTCGCCAATTTTATGAATATTAAGGGTGTTTGTTTGGAGTGCTTGAAGTCAGACTTGTGGGTCAGACTTCAGTAGCTTATATAATGAGTTTTCTCTACTTGACGTGGAGCAGCGAGGTATAATCGAGGGCCCTCTTAGCTTGGACAAAGTCGAATAGGCGATTTTCGCTCTGCAGGGGCAGAAATCTCCTAGCCCGGACGGCTCGAGTGGCAAATTCTACAAAATGTTCAACAAGGGGAAGCTTTGCGCCAGTTGGTCTGACATGTTGGACATGTTACCGCTCGTCCTGTCCTCTTCTCGTTCTTCAGTCTCGTCCAAGTTCGCGGTTATTCCTCCTCTACAAAACGTTTTCGCCATTCTTGGTGCCTGCATGTGTTACTATAAGCCATCAGAGGGCTTTTTTACCCTCCACTTTTCATTCTGGTCATACAAGACTCATTTCGAAAAGCACAGATAAGAGCCTGTTGAGGACTATCGATGGGTACCGTCTAATTTTTTTTGTGTAATGTAAACTACAAATTATTAAAAAAAAATACTTTTTTCCAGATTGCACCTTATGGCGCTTCATTAAAATGGCTCACATTCATAATGTGGCATTCCAGGCCGCCGTATCCAATCTCATATACATATTGCAAGTTCGATGTGGGTGTCAGTAACAGTTGAGGCCGGGCAGGTTGCTCTAATTCAGATTTATCTGGCGAAAGGTATTGATAAGGTGCGTCATGAGTTCTTGTTTGCCGTCTTGGAACATGCAAATATTTGAGACGTACTGCTTAAGGGCATTAGACGATGCTACAAACAGCTCTGCACAAGGTTTATCGTAAATCATGAACTTACATCAGGAACTTTAGAAAATTCTACAAATCTTGTTTATCCGGCAATGTTGCCCACTGTCACCTCTGTTATTTGTTTTATATCTTGAAATCTTGTGTCGTAGTATAATCAGATCCCAATCTAATCGAGGATTTTCACTATCAGTCGGAAATTAAAATTTTAGCTATTCTGGTGAAGTTGTCCTTTTCTGCTCAGATAAAAAGAGAGTATGCTTGAAGGTCTGCATGTAGCAGTGCAGTCCTGTAAAGTCTATGGCCCAGCTCTAACTGCTGGGCCAAGGAGACTGCTGTACGACGGTGCAGACTTAGAACAACGCAGGCGCAGACTTGGAAGTCTGCGCCTGTGTTCCTCGTTCTCCTGTCCTCTCCCATTCTCGCAGTACTAATTTTTTCTGCGGTGAACTGTCGCCTGTGCGTCCAACCATGAGACGATCAATCAATGCTTTGTGTAGTGCGTGATTCAGTGCTTTTATGGGACAAAGTACAGTGGACAAACAAAATGTCATTGAGATCTACACTTACAGTATAAGGTTATTGCCTGTCTGAGAGACTCCGATGTTCCATGCAATATGTTAATGCTAATTGGACTTTACAGCCCGTGGAAGAGGCGCATGATAGATCGACACACAGAACCACCTCGTTCATTTAAGTCTCTGTTCACTGAACAGTGCGCCTTGGTGCGGGAGGTTTATGCTGTGCAGGAGCGGCCACTTGAATGGTTGCCGATTCTTGACGCATGTGTACGTCTCCCGCAATTTCGAGGTGCTGGTGGAGTGCAGTGTACGAAATCATGAGATTGTGTACCTGGATTACAAAATTGTACGTGCGTACATAAAGCATTTCGTAGCTCAAAGGGTTTGATTTCCATGCAATAAAAAAAACATGCTTCGTGGCGTACGCGTTTCGTGCCCGTCTGGCATACAGAAGGCATGGGTTCGAACCGCAATGCCTGTGGATTTGTGTTTTCCAATAATCATTTTCGTGCGGACACGTTGTGATCCAACGCTCTGCTGACAGGTACTGTACGCGCCACTCATGAGGTAAGAAATGCTTTCGCATTTATAAAGTGGTAGGGTTTTAACGTAGTTGACCGAGTAGACG
This sequence comes from Amblyomma mixtum, assembly GCF_055824585.1. Lineage (NCBI taxonomy): Eukaryota > Metazoa > Arthropoda > Arachnida > Ixodida > Ixodidae > Amblyomma > Amblyomma mixtum. The sequence goes on along the minus strand of NC_143021.1, from coordinate 26,449,360 downwards.
TGGGGAAAAGCCTGGGTTTAGCCCTGTTGGCTCATGGCTTTGTTTTGCTGGTTCGTCACCACGGCTGGAGACAACATTATATCGAAAGTAGTATTAGATGATGAAAACGACGAGATGCAATGCACAGCGCGAGAGTGTGTTGCAGTTTAACATCAGGCGTGTTCGGTTGCAAAGACAGCCTTAGTGCAGTCATGAAGCGGCCACCGCGACTCCCAGTCGTGGATATTTATTTCATTTCTTTCTTTTTACGCACGTACTATCGGGGACAAGAGCGCCCAGCTCACGCGATTGACAGCCGAAGAATAGAGCTTTGTTATCAGCCGGTGGCTGCAGGTCGCCATTGCTAAACAGCCAATTCTCTCCGATGCATTTCACAAAGTGCTTTAATGTTCTGTGCTCGAGAACATTTTGATGCGTGCATGGGAATAAAGTCAGTCAATTATTTTGTGCATGAAGATTTTCTCAATTTTTGAGAGTATTGAAATTTCAGAAATTCCCAGTTGCTGGACGCTTGACCGCCACGCAGTAGTAATATATTGATGACATGGAAACGTGACATATGAGACCACCGTTTACAACTTTATAACACATTCATCAGCAGCTGATAATTTGCTCAGGTATAGTTTGAGAAGCAGTGCCACTAAAATGCGATTTCTAATAACACTTTCCCGCCATTCTGAGGAAAAATTAGCTGTAAAACATTTCAAATTTTGACATAAAAATAAAGCACAACTAGCAGTAAGAAGTAAAAGGTTTCACGACACACAAACGCCTAAAAGACGAACAAAAGCAACCTTCTTGCAGTTGGAAGCTCTAATAAAGGTTTGAAGAAACTTACCTTGCCTTGAATTGATAGGTCTGTTTCAAAACTATACACAACATTAAGCGTAGCGTCGTAGAAAAAGTTTGCCGCACACTGGTGATCGTAGAATAGTTGCAGACTTGGGTTTCCGCCCGGATAAAAAACTGTACAGTTCTGAAAGGAGGCACATTTCTTTGTTAAGCAAAAATTGACCGCATCAGTGCGCGGCGCCTGCCTCAGTGACGAATTATAAGTATCAATAGTTTACGATATGTTGAGCTAGGGAATATGATAGAAACTTATCTGTATTGTCCTAGAGCGCTCTTTTCTATTTTATATTTTCAATTCGACTACCCCGATTTCCCGTGCGCCGCTCTGTGCGCGTGACGTCAGCGGTAACCCTCTTTTCATGTGGCGCGTTTTGCAGCTCGAGGGGGGGGGGGGGGGCGCATATACAGGGTGTCCCGGCTACCTTCGACCAAGATTTATAAAAAAACTACACGTTCTTCTCAACTTGAGACATAAATGGTAATAGCGCTGCAATAAGACGTACACAAGAAAGACTGACACAGGAGATGCGCTTTTCTGTCTCAAATAATGCACCACCACCAAATTGACGTTCTTCTGAACCTTCTGAACTTGAATCACATGGATGTTGTTAGGATTTATCTAAAGTTACTGTACCATTTTTTTCGCTTGTCCTATTTGAATAATTAGTCGAGATATATAAACTAACTTTTTAAATATAGCGTGAAATCTTCGGGCATCAATAAAAATGTTTTGTAGGTCCACAACTATTGTCCGACCCATGCACTTCCATCGAGATAGACTCATAGCGTGGCCGTTTTTATGCGGCAAAAAAGAAAGCCTGCGGAGTTTAAAAAATACCACGTGACAGCGCGCACCGTGTGCACGGATGCGCCGCGATTACAGCGCTTTCATCCATGCTTTGTAAAAAACATCACTCGTTTCGCACCTTTCGTGCTGCCCAAGAAAGGGCTTCGCGTTGTGCTTCGTTCCAAGATAAGCGCTTGTGGGTACGGGCGGCAGTTGAAAAAAAGCGCGGCTCTCTAGGCTCTTGGAATGCTTTACGAATCAAAGTGATGAAACTGACGCAATACGGGGTGCTAAACAATTGCTTAACACCGATAAAGTAACGTTGGTGAGCAACTCTGCAACAATGATATTTTGAACAATTGTTCAAGGGGGGCCGCCAGCAATGTCAGTCAAGGCCGCCAGTTAAGGGTATGGTTTGGTTTTGGTTTTATGGGGTTTAACGTCCGAAAGCGACTAAGGCTATGAGAGACGCCGTAGTGGAGGGCTCCGGAAATTTCGACCACCTGGGGTTCTTTAACGTGCACTGACATCGCACAGTACACGGGCCTCTAGAATTTCTCCTCCAAAAAAATTCTAGCCAGCAATGTCAACATGAACAACACATACGGGATCACACCCTAACTAAATTGCGGTTTCGTGGCTAAGAGCTTGTCCACCAGAAACCACGTGATATGTCATAGGTGCTTCAAGATAAATGTATTTTTTATTGCTTTGGAAACAAAGAGCCCAATTTCACTTCAAGATAAGCTTCATACTGCCAAGCATTTGTCTAATATCGGCTTAACACCGCTGTACTAAGCAAATGACAAAGGTTTTCAGAAATTCTTCTTTTTATTAGTTTTTCATTACGACTGGTTTTGCATAACTTGCTCTGGCCAGTTTTTTAAGCAGCCAAAAGGGCACGATTGTACGTGAGCCGCTCGCTTTGAGAAACCTAATCTTCTTCCATACCTTTTTCTTTGGTATCCCATCAAGTGAAATGCTCATGAAAAAGAGACACATGCTTTACTACATATCAGCGATTTCTACACTGTGACACAGTCGAGATTTAATTTCGGCAATGACTATTCTCCATAGAAAGAGTTGCTCATTGGGCGATTACACGTTACATCCTAAACCGAGATCTACTCCTCTGGCTCAGCTGATCATCGTGAACCGGAACTTGTGTTTAGTCACCGTGTTTAATCACCGAGGTCCGCATAGCCGGCAGGAAAAGAAACAGATGACGCTCTCGATGTGGCAGCAGCACTGCACACGATTGAGTGCCTTCCCACAGGTTACACGGGCCGCCAGTCCAATGTCGCAACCCGAGAACCAATCCCAAAATGCACAATATGGAGCACCAACGCACTGAAGAGTCGCGACGGTGTGGTTGGTGCGGCAGAAAATAGCCAGACGACCGTGCGGCCTAGATCGTGTTGCACGCAAGACAGTTTTCAAGCACAGTACACATACCAACCCCGAACGAAATCGATAATGGATGCGTGGCCGAAACAATTTCGTGTGGCTACAACTGCAACAATCGGAAAGAGTGCCACCAGCCGCACAACACCAAGCTCATTTTAACATTAGGAAAAGACGGCGTGTGTAGTGGCCTTTTGGCATACACATTTCACTGGCTTGACAAAATAACCCTCGCGCCTATATTTATCACTTTTTCTACGCGGAAGCTTGTTGTGCGATGCTTAATCACGACCAGTAAATTCACCGTCTGCAGCTGTTACTGCCGCTGTCCATGACGATTGTCGCAGGAATTAGGAACGCTTGCGACAAACGAAAAACGACTCCAAATGCGCTCTTCTTGATGCCGCCACCGTATAGGTCTTGGGTCGGATTGATGACTCCTCTCCCAAGTCGAGCAGCGCAGATGATCACAAAGCCGCCACGGTGGCTCAGTAGTTATGGTGCTAGGCTGCTTGTCTGAAAGACGTGGGTTCGATCCCGGCCGCGGCGGTTGAATTTCTTTGGAGGAGAAATTCTAGGGGCCCGTGTACTGTGCGATGTCAGTGCACGTTAAAGAACCCCAGGTGGCCGAAATTTCCGGAGCCCTCCACTACGGCGTCTCTCATAGCCTTAGTTGCTTTGGGATGTTAAACCCCATAAACCAACCAACCAAGCAGATGATTCCAGAATTCAACTTGGGAGGAAGCGTCGCTCACCCGCTGCTGCCCGCGGAAAATTTCGCATTCACTCTAAACATTTGTAATAGCAACTCGTGGTTAAAACAATAAGTTTTCCCGGAGTAGATGAAAAAATCTAGACCTCGATCCCCAGTTCGATCTATCCACGCTCGGCAATCTCTGCCCTAGTGAAACCGAGGAGCGGACTGAGACATCACACAAAAGAGAAGCAACAGCTCCGGTCGTCGTCCGGACCACCACGCCTGCACAGAATTTGAAGTTTGTTTTTCGTTTCGACGTACGTCTACTGTTTGGCCAGTGCGGTCCTTCGTTCTCATGCCGTGCGGAACAGCGGAAAAACGATCGCATAACGGCCTTTCGAGCGCAGCATTTTCGTGCAAGTATTTCTGGCTTTTAAATGTTCTAAATGCGCGGGTGTCGGCTTTGACACAAATCGATTGATGATTTTTGTGGCCCAGAGCTGGAGAGCGACACGAGCAAAAAGTAGTGCGTTTTCCAGTGTGCGTAGGGAGCATTTGCGCCGGCGCTGAGCGGAGGTATGCTACCAATTGTGTGTAATCACTGTAGCGCATATTCTGCTAATGTATTTTTAAGCTTTCTTTTGTTAGCTGCATTTTACACTCTCTGGCCTGATTATATATATATATTAAAGAAGCCAACAGCCACAGAAACCAAGAAACAGTGGATTTAATATTTACGAGGTCTGTTAGAAAAGTATCCGACTTCATTTTTTTGCGAACACCTGATGGATATGAAACAAGCGCGCTTGCACCAGCCGACCTTGAACCTTCGTGCGCATGTACGAATATTTTCCGGCCTTCCGATAGCGTCAGTCGCTGGGACGCAGCGTTTGAGTGAGGCAGTGCGCAGTGATCTCGTCGGTTTTTTATAACAAGGAAAATAGCGGAGTGACAGGAGCATCGCTACTGCATCAAATTTTGCCAGAAAAGGGATGACAACCAAGTGGAAACTGTTCGGGATATACAGTGCGGCTTTCGGTGAAGATGCTATTAGCAGCACACAAATTAAACAGTGGTACAATTGGTTTAAAGATGGCCGCACATCGGCGGAGAGCGAGCCACGCTCTGGTCGGCCATCAACATGCCGAAATGACTAGGTCATTGCCGAAGTGAACGCTGTGGTGATGCGGGACTGTCGTGTGACTATCCGAGAAATTGTAGAAGAGGTGGACATCAGCAATTTTTCTGCACATTCCATTATCCCCGAAGATTTGGCCATGAGGAGAGTTGCGGTGAAATTCGTGCCGAAGCTGCTCACGGCGGAGCAAAAGCAGCTTCATGTTGAAGTCTCGCAGGACATGCTAGATTCCACAAACATTGACCCCGACTTCATAAACACCATAATCACTGGTGACGAGTCTTGGGTGTACGGGTACGACCCGGAAACCAAATCCCAGTCGTCACAGTGGAAGCATTTCATGTCACCGAGACCAAAGAAGGCCCGCCAAGTGCGCAGCAATGTCAAAGTGATTCTGACAGCTTTCTTTGACTCCCTCTATGTGGCACACCACGAGTACGCACCCTACAGGGTCAAACAATGACCAAAGAGTACTATAGGGACGTCCTCCGTCGCCTACGTAGTGCTGTGCGGCGCAAGAGACCAGAGTTGCGGTCAACAGGAAATTGGCGCATCCATCACGACAATGCTCCTGCACATTCCTCGCACTTGATTCAGACTTTTTTGGCGAAAAACCAGGCTCCTGTAGTTCAACAGACTAGTTACTCTTCTGATATGGCGCCCTGCGACTTATGGCTGTTTCCGAAAGTCAAGAGAACATTGAAAGGAGCGCGATTTCAGACAATAGAGGACATTATGGCTGCAACGACAGCTGAGCTGAACTCCATTCCGAAAGAGGCCTTTTCGGAATACTTCCAACAATGGCAGTACCGCTGGGAGAAGTGTGTGGAGTCCCAAGGAGATTACTTTGAAGGTTATTAGGTTTCTAACGCTCCAGTTATGCCAGTTTTTTTTCTTCGGCCAAAGGTCGGATACTTTTCTAACAGACCCCATATCTGTATATTTATATATTTAGTGGTGTTAATCAATAAAAAATATCACTCATGTAGTGTATTGCCTGATTCTTCGCCATGGGGCTCCTCTCTTCAAGAACTGCTTTGCGACCCTGGATGCGCATTCCTGCCTGACACTTTTGAGGCCCTCCTCAAGGAATGCCGCATTATCCATCGAGCCGCTTCTTCTTACCACCCTCAGACCAACGGCCTGACTAAGCGCTTCAACCGAACCCTCAGTGACATGCTGGCCATGTACGTCGACGCCAACCTCTCCAACTGGGACCAGGTTCTTCCCTTCGTCACCTACGCATATAACACTGCGACGAAACCCACCACTGGATTCTCTTCCCTTGTTCTTCTGTACGGCCGCGAGCCCCCCTGCACGATGGACACTCTTCTTTGCTACCAGCCCGACATTTCCGAGTCCACGCCACTCTCCGACACTGCCAGGTACGCCGAAGAATGTTGTCAGCTTGCTCGCTCGTTTACCACACAGACCCAGTGGCAGCAAAAGCATGACCGCGACACTTGCGAGGGCTCTACCTTCTATCCTGTCGACTCCCTTGTGTGGCTCTGGGTGGCTCCCACAACTCCCGGCCTTTCGCGGAAACCGCTGGCTCGGTATCATGGTTCCTAGCGGGTTCTCAAGCAAACCTCTCCGGTCACTTACATTTTGAGCCCGTTGCACCCTCTGAGGACTTGCGTCGCCGTGGCCGCGAAACCGTCCACGACCACCGACAGAAGCCGTACTACGATCTCTTTGTCCTTCCTTCCCCTTAAGACGCCAGGTTAGCTCCTTTTCCCCCGGGGGAAACTGTTGTGTGCAAGCTGTGACGAGTTCCGCTACCGCCATGTGCCGACACTACGCTGCGCCTGACGACGATGAAGTTGCGCCGCTCCCTTGGTGCTGGCTACGCCTGTCTACGCTGCCAGATCCTACACAGCGGTGCGGTCTCTTGAGGACGCCCAATAAACGCACAGCTACACTCAATATGTTATCGCTTAAAGACAACTGATTAGAAAAGCAGAAGAAAAAATTGCTGAGGCTCAGCTTGGCTAAGCCTGGGGACTGCGAAGCATATTAGTGGCTAGGCTTGGTAATACATGGCTTTCCTTGGTTGAATACTTGGTCATTTTAATACAACCGCTAGAAGCCTTCGTCGTGGGGGAAGACAACGGCATGGCTACAGCGGAACGCCGACTAACCCCGAGACGCGCGTTGGGTGAGCGCCTGGATTGCCACGGAAGCCTGCGTTCAAAGGGCAAGGCATCGCGCCGAACGGGTGGTGGCGTTCCTCCCTTCCTTTACGGTGCGGTTCGGGTGTCCACCGAGATGGCAGAGAATTACTGCGCCATTTCCTTTCCTCAAGAAACCTTGGGTTCAAATGGCAAGGCATCGCGCTGAACGGGTGGTGGCGTTCCTCCCTTCCTGTACGGTGCGGTTCGGGTGTCCTCCGAGATGACATTAGGCCCGTAAACATTTCATGCTTACTGTACTCTCGGTTACGGGAGAGGCAGAGATTTTTGTCCTGATCGTTTGGAAGTCAATAAACTTCTCTTTGTAGTATGAGACACAAGGACATTCAAGTGGTTGTATTAGAAACAACGCTCTTCCAGCCGGTGCTCTCGTTCTTCGGAGGATTCCATGGCGCGCCTTTGTCGTCTATAGGCATTCCGACGCTCCAAACGAGTCGACATACTACTACACTCAATACCGTCCACACTGATTGAAGCACAGTTTAACTCTTGCACCAGAGTCGATACACCACTGTCCGCTCTGGTTGAAACACAGTTCGACGGCGCGAGGTGGAGGCCGGCTCTCTCATCCGATGTCACGTGGTGTGACGGCTAGGGGTCCCGCGGCGACGGCGCGAGGTGGAGGCCAGCTCTCACATCCGATGTCACGTGGTGTGACGTCACGGTGTCACGTGGTGTGACGTCACGGTGTCACGGGGGGGTCCCACGGCGACGGCGTGAGTGGTAGCTCTAGCAATATGCTTCGCATAAAAACAACCACATGCCGCCGGTGGGAACCGAACCCACGACCTCCGAATTACGCGTCTGGTGCTCTACCAAGTGAGCTACGGCGACGGCTGTCAGATGTTCTGCCTTCGGAGGTATTTATGTTTACAAGTGACCTAAACTTCACAGTGTTCATCAGCGCACGCTCACAAACGGCGGACGTAATACGTCCTGAGTTACCGCTGGTGTGACGTGGAACGTCATCGAACGACGACAGTGGAAGCTATATATATATATATATATATATATATATATATATATATATATATATATATATATATATATATATATATATATATATATATGCGGCCTCTGCTTTCTTAAGCACCACAGGCTTGCTTATTGACAGGCGTGCCCAGCTCCGAGAGGCTCGACAGGGTGCGTGGCCGTGTAGCAACTTTCGCGGAAAAATGCGGGAACTTGTCCCTTTACCTGGCCGCGAGGGCAGGAAAAAAAATATATCTGACTCCCAACTGAGAGCGCATCGAAGAGAAAAAAGAAAACGAGAAAACGAAAAGCGCAGGGAAAGGACGTCGGGAAAAAAAAACCTTTAAAGCGGTGCTTTTTCTTCGCCCTCCGCAATAATGCAGCCACCCCTGGTTGAGCAGAAGTATCGGAAGGAATGTCAAAATATGTAAGCTTACATAGTAAAATTAAAAAAGGAAAAAAGAGAAAAGAAATATTATGTGGCATTCGCGGGACCGCCAGGTGAGCACACTTGGGGGGGGGGGGGGAAGGAACGGCACAGATGTGGCATGCAGAAAGGGGTATGACCTCATACGACATAGTCAGTGGCGCTTTGTTTAATTTCGTAGGCCTCTGACCACGGAAGACAGGTGAGGGTGCCGTAGGTTTCATTAAGGCCATTTTGCACTGTGTTAAATTTAAAACTAAAATATGATTCTCGTTGCTCGCGCTCTCTAGTGTTTTTGAAGCCACTCTGTAGTATTGTTACTTTAAGTTTGTTAAACTCGTGGCCTTCCTCGCGGAGGTGTTTCGAAAGAGGGAGGTGTGGGAGTGATTGAGTATGTGAACGGTGGTTATTGAATCTGAATCGGAAGGAATTGTCATTTTGACCTATGTATTGCATTCTACAGTCGCCACACTCGAGCATGTAAACCACGTTGCTGGAATCGCATTTAGGTCTTCCCGGATAGAAAGATTGAAATTCGAAATGGGTGCTTTTAGCCAGTGCCGTGGTTTCCGTGTGTTTGCAGACTTAGCATCGGCTTTTCCGGCATGGTGTGCAACCTACAGCTCTCGGTTTATTGACTGTCTAATGAACAACATGGTTCTGTAGATTTTTTGGTCTTCTATATGTTGTCTAGGGGACCGTTGTGAAAATTTTTGAAAGCCGGTCACTCTGTTCTATGATATTAAAGTGTTTTTTTAGGATTTTGTTAATATTCGGGAGGTTAATAGTGAAGGTTAAAGATTAAAGCGCTGTGATGTTGGTCGAGATTCCTTAATGCGTTATTAATATTAGTTGCTTCCGCCTTTTTAATGGCATCGCTGAATATAGAGGACGGGTAATGTTGTTTGTTTAGTGTGTCTCGCGTGCGATTAGCATTTTCGTGAAAATCCTCCAATCGTGAGCAAATTCGTTTGAATCTGGTGGCCTGTGAGTATGGAATTGAAGTTTTGCAGTGGCGTGGTTGGCAGCTGTTGAAATGAAGATACTGTTGTCTGTCCGTGGGTTTCTTATAGACACTACTGATAAATGTACTTCCCTCTACTCGAACCAGAACATCCAGGGAGTTAATTTCATTGGTTGGGTAGGTGTGTGTGAAAGAAATATTGGGATCGATTTTGTTGAATGAGGAGATAAACTGGATGAGTTCGTCCTCGGTTTCTGTCCAAACTATGAATATGTCACCCAGCAAGCGTTTGTAAAAAGCTGGTTTTGTTGGATATGAAGAGAGAAAGTCTGATTCAATTTTGTTCATAAATATGTTGGAGTAATTTGGAGCCTTTTTGTGCCCACAGCATAACCGCTAGTTTGAAGATAATGATTTGTTGAATTAAAAGGTGTTAATTAATGACCAAATTTGCAAGCATCTCGACGCCACTTGGACTAGGGGTGTCTAGAATTTTGTATTCTTTATGATCCGATTATTGCCTGAATTCCGTCGCCATGTGGGATGTTTGGGATGTTAGTGTAAAGTGATAACACGTCTAGGGTAACCTGGAAAGCGCCTTGAGGGAAGGTGACATTGGATAATTCTTTCAGGAAGTGATTAGTGTCGCGTATGTAAGATGGATGTTTCGGAGGTATATGTTTGATGAGAGAATCGATATACTCTGAGATCGGATTTGTTATTGTGCCACTACCAGAAAGAAACGGTCTCCCTGGATGATTCTGTTTGTGTATTTTCAGGAGCATGTAGAAGCGCCCCGCGAAGCCATTTCTTGGCGTAAGCGCCTTACCTACTCGCGGTGGTAATTCCCCTTCATTTGTTAGTTTTTTGATAGTTTTCGTTACGATGTTCTTTTGCTCAAGCCATTCTGCAAATTCTGCCCAAGCCATGGCAAGTATAACGAGTACAAGTTACTCCAGAATCTAGATAACTATTCCCGAACTCTCAGATTACGGGAATATTTCTTCGACAAACCCAACACAAATAATAGTCAGTACCCCCAACCTCAGGAACAGTGAACACCCAAAACTGGTAGGGATAGACATCTAGACCTATATATAAAAGCGGTACAAAAGGAGATTCTTCAAGCTCTTGGGACACGAAAATCCGGGCCACCTAACCTCAGAAAAAAAGAGCGTAACGCTTTAGGCTCACTTAGCAAAGGAACTGACATCATCATTAAGCCCGCCGACAAAGGTGGAGGCATAGTTATTTTAGACACAGATAACAATATTCCGGAGGGCAACCGCCAGCTCAACAACCCAAAATTCTATACTAAACTCCCATCAGACCCTACCACTGAGCAAAAGAACATCGTAACGAAAACTATCAAAAAACTAACAGATGGAGGTGAATTACCACCGCGAGTAGGTAAGGCACTTACGCCAAGAAATGCCTCCGTCGGGCGCTTCTACATGCTCCCGAAAACACACAAACAGAATCATCCAGGCAGACCGATTTTTTCTGGTATTGGCACAATAACAGAACTGATCTCAGAGTATATCGATTCTCTGATCAAACATATACCTCCGAAACATCCATCTTACACACTCGACACTAATCACTTCCTGAAAGAATTATCCAATGTCACCTTCCCTCAAGGCGCTTTCCTAGTTACCCTGGACGTGGTATCGCTTTACGCTAACATCCCACATGACAACGGAATTCAGGAAATGGTCGGATAATATTAAGAATACAAAATTCTAGACACCTCTAGTCCAAGTGCCGTCGAGACACTTGCAAATTTGGTCCTTAAACTTAACACATTTGAATTCAACAACTCAGATTATCTTCAAACTAGCGGTACAGCTATGGGCACAAAAATGGCTCCAAATTACGCCAACATATTTATGAACAAAATTGAATCAGACTTTCTCTCTTCATATCCAACAAAACCAGCTTTTTACAAACGCTTTCTGGATGACATATTCATAGTTTGGACAGAAGCCGAGAACGAACTCATCCAGTTTATCTCCTCATTCAACAAAATCCATCCCAGTATCTCTTTCACACACACCTACTCCACCAATGAAATTAAGTTCCTGGATGTTCTGGTTCGAGTAGAAGGAAGTACATTAATCACTAGAGTCTATAAGAAACCCACGGACAGACATTAGTATCTTCATTTCAACAGCTGCCACCCACGCCACTGCAAAACTTCAATTCCATACTCACAGGCCACCAGATTCACACGAATTTGTTCACGATCGGAAGATTTTCTCAAAAATGCTAATCGCATGCGGGACACTCTAAACAAACAACCTTCCCCGTCCTCTATAATCAACGATGCCATTAAAAAGGCGGAAGTAACTAATATTAATCACGTCATTAAGGAATCTCATACTAACCTTCACTAGTAACCTCCCGAACATTAACAAAAAACTAAAAAACGATTTAATATCATAGAAAACAGTTACCGGCTTTCAGAAATTTTCACAACGGTCCCGCAGGTAACATATAGAAGACCAAAAAATCTACAAACCCATGTTGTCCATTCGACAGTCAATAAACCGAGAGCTATAGGTTGCACACCATGCGGGAAAAGCCGATGCCAAGTCTGCAAACACATGGAAACCACGGCACTGGCTAAAAGCACCCGTTAAAATTTCAAGCATTCTTTCCGGGAAAACCTAAATTGCGATTCTAGCAACGTGTTTTACATACTCGAGTGTGGCAACTGTGGAATGCAATACATAGGTCAAACAGACAATTCTTTCCGATTCAGGTTCAATAACCACCGTTCACATACTCAATCCCTCCCCAACCTTCCCTTTTCGAAGCGCCTCCGCGAGAAAGGCCACGAGTTTGAAAAACTTAAAGTAACAATACTACAGAGTGGCTTCAAAAACACTCGTGAGCGCGAGCAACGAGAATCATATTTTATTTTTAAATTTAACACTGTGGAAAATGGCATTACCCCTACAGCACCGTCACCTGCTGTCTTCCGAGGTCAGAGGCCTACGAAATTAAACAAAGCGCCACTGACTAAGTCGTCTGAGGTCACACCCCTTTCTGCATGCCACATCTGTGCAGTTGCATTCCCCCGCGAATGTGCTCACCTTGTGGTCCCGCGAATGCCACATAATTTTTCTTTTTTCTTTTTTCCTTTTTAATTTCACTTTGTAAGCTTACATTTTTGGCATTGCTTCCGATACTTCCACTCAATCAGCGGTGGGTGCATTTTTGCGGAGTGCGAAGAAAAAGCACTGCTTTAAAGGTTTTTTTTTCCCCTAGGTCCTTTCCCTGCTCTTTTCGTTTTCTCTTCCCTGCTCTCTGTTGGGAGTAAGATTTTTTTTTCTTCTGTTTTTTTTCCTGCCCTCGCGGCCAGGTGAATGGACAAGTTCCCGCATTTTTCCACGAAAGTTGCTGCGCGGCCACGCACCCTGTCGAGCCTTTCGGAGCTGGACACGCCTGCCAATAAGCAAGCCTATGGTGCTTAACAAAGCAGAGGCCGCATCTGGACGCTGTATTTTCTTACTGTGTACCTGTTCATCGCACTTTTTTTTTCATGTGGGTCGCACTCCCTCTATATTTTTTATGTGTATTTTTCTGCTATGTGCTTTGTGTTTCTCACTTACCTCCTCTGTGCCCACCCCTATGAAAGGAAATGCAGGAAAGAGGGATCGCTCGTAGTACTTCATTCGCACCACATGCACAACGTCGCTGCTCTTGTCGTTGTGCGATGAACGAGCTGGCGAGGCTGGTGCAACTTCGTACGTTACATCGCTGTGGCGGCGGACACCAAGGTAAGGGCCGAAGTAGCGGCGCAGTAACTTTTCGGACAGCCCGCGGCGACGAACGGTCGTCCAGACCCTCACATAGTCGTCTGGGTTGTAGGTAACGTAGCGGCGTCCAAGGTTGTAGCGGTCAGCATCGATCTGCTGGTGACGGTGAATGCGGTGTCTGGCCAGTTGCCGCGCTTTTTCCGCGCGCTGAATATAAGTGCCGACGTCGACATCAAGTTCACTCTCACTGTCGGGGGGGTCCACGGCTAGCATAGCATCCAGGGGGATGGTAACCTGTCGACCGAAGACTTATTCGAACGGAGTGAACTGCGTCGTCTCTTGCTGCGCGGTATTATACGCGAATGTTGCGTATGGGAGAATTTGGTCCCATGTTTTGTGCTCGATATCAACACACATCGAAAGCATGTCGGTCAAGGTCCTGTTGAGGCGTTCCACCAAGGCATTTGTCTGCGGGTGGTAGGCCGTTGTACATCTATGGCTGGTGTGCGTGAGCTTGAGCACAGATTGAGTGAAGCGGACCATAAATGCAGGTTCACGGTCAGTAATGATAGCTGCAGAAGTGCCATGACGCAGGACGATGTTGTGGACGAAGAAGTAGCCGACTTCAGCAGCAGTACCGTTTGCAAGTGACGTCGTCTCAGCGTATTGGGTCAAAAAATCTGTCGCGACCGCAATCCACTGTTTTCCTCTGGACGAATTCGGAAAAGGGCCGATGAGGTCAAATCAAATCAAATCAAATCAAATCTTTATTTCCATCGGTGCTACAGATGGAGGGCTACGGAAAAAAAGCTGCCACTTGGCAACTTGACGAGTCCGCAGCCCCAAATATAAGGCAGCGTGTAGACAGCACCAGATAATGAAAAAACAATAAACAAATCAAGACACTTCATCAGTGCAGAACAAAGGAAAAAAAAAAGTCCTGAGCTAGGTAAAACAAACATCAGAATAGATAAAATCAGGTTAGTCAATCGGCAAACATGTCTCTAAGTTTAAGAGTGGAACAACTAAATAAATCAAAATTCAGTGACTGATAGTAGTTTAACAGAGATGGCAAAGAATAACACAATCGCTCCATACCAGAATTCAAGCGTGGTACAGCAACCTTCCAGTTTTCTCCATGTCTAGTCTGATAACATTTAGCATTTCCTTCTAAATGTGCCAAGGTATCCAGGCTGTGAATATTTTTTTTCACTTCATATTTAAACCGAGCACTCAAACGGTAACGGTATAGCTTGTGGGCTGTGATAACATGAGCACTGTGAAAAAATTCTGCAGTAGTTGCATTGTAGCCAGAATTGTACACGTGACGTAGATAGCGTTTTTGCATATTGAATATTTTTTGTGTGTTAGAGAATGTAGTTGTGCCCCACACAAGCTGGCAGTAGTTGACATGTGAACAGAAAAGAGAATTATAGACCAATATTTTTGTTTTAGTAGAAAGCATATATCGGAGGCGACCAACTACACCGGTTATTCGAGCAAGTTTCACTAATACAAAATTCACATGAGATTCCCAGGACATATTGGCAGTGAATATCACACCAAGACATTTGAAATGGTCAACAATGTCAACAGGATGAGAGTTTAAAACAATATCAGCATGAGGAGGAACAGGTTTATTTTTCGGCCGGAAGACAACTGCTTTTGTTTTATTTTCGTTAATCTTCATGTAATTGGATGAGGACCATTTCTGCAGTTGGACTATGGTGTCGTTACAATCAGTGATGAGTTTATCGATGTGATTACCAGAAAAAAATATGCTAGTATCATCTGCATATATAATAAATTTGGCGTTCCGGTTAATGTTAACAATGTCATTAATATACAGGTTAAATAGCAAGGGGCCCAATATGCTGCCCTGTGGGACACCACAAAGCAGTGGCAGGACTGGTGATCGCGAGTTGTTTATTTGGACTACTTGACATCGATGGGATAAATATGATTGTAATAACTGTAATCCACACCCTCGTATACCGTAAAAGTCCAACTTCTGCAGCAGAACATCATGGTTCACCAAGTCGAATGCCTTGGAAAACTCGACAAATAGGCCGACTACTATTGCCTTGCTTTCAAACTGCGTTAAAATATACTCTTTCTGGTGAAGCAGAGCTAATTCAGTAGACATATTCTTCCTAAACCCAAACTGGTGTTTTGTTATTAATTCGCAGTGGTCAGCAAAACTTACAAGCCTACAGTGAATTATTTTTTCAAGAGGCTTAGAAAATATAGGTAAGATAGACACCGGACGGTAATTGCCCAATTCATTTCGGCTGCCCTTTTTAAAAAGCATTACTACTTTTGCAGTTTGCATTTTCACCGGAAATGTCGATGTCGTCAGACATTTATTAAAGATATGCGTTAGAACTGGTGCTATGACATCTGCGACATACTTTACTGGTTTTATTTGAATTTCGTCGATATCCCTACTGGTGCTGTTTTTTAAATTTTTTATTGTTGAAATTACTTCCTGTTCGTTCACTGGCTGTAGAAATATTGATTTTTCATTTCGCGTGCTGATATACCGACATGCATTTGAGGAACTGCGTGGTGTACTCATACTTGTAAGAAATTTATTGAACGCATCAGCCAGTTCCTCCTCATGCAAAACTTTGCCATTAATTGTTAGTTTAGAAATGCAGCTACGTTGGTTATCGCGACGCAGTAGCGTGTTTAATTTGTCCCAAAGCAACTCACTCGGCACATTTTTGTCGTCCAAAAAACGCGAGAAGTACTCTTTACGTGCAGTGCGCAGCTTTTTCGTTAGCTGGTTCCGATACCTTTTAAAGACGGTCAAATCATCAGCGTTGCGGGTGTTTAAAAACTGTCTGTAGAGCTTATCTTTTGCTCTCATTTCTTGGTACAGTTCATGTGTAACCCATGGCTTTCGAATTTTTCTACTCTTTTTGCGTTCGCTTAACAGGAAAATGAGCATTGTACAATCTTTTGAAGGTATCTAAAAAAACATTGTAGGCGTTGTTAGCATCATGTATATTCAGAACTTCGCGCCAGTCTATTTGCAGCAGCTCACTTCTAAACGCATTGAGAGCCGAATCAGTTACTGGCTGGTAAAGACTGTCAGCCGACGAACAGTTTAGAGTGCGGGCAACTCGTAAACAAAGGAACACGGGAAGATGATCACTGATGGAACACGATAGGGCACCAGCTTTTATATCTTGCGATGAAAGGTTTGTTATAAATATGTCTAGCACTGACTCACATTCAGTTGTTATTCTGGTGGGTACATTAATAACGTTGTCAAACCCATATGAAATGAGAAGGTTGCTAAAATTTGTACTAATAGGAGTGTTAACGCCCATATCAATATTATAATCACCCGCGGCGATCAGCTTATACTTGTTCTCTACAACAAATGAAAGAAAGCCTTCATAAAAATCAAAAAATGATGAAATATGACCATTTGGTGGTCGATAACAGACCGAATATATTACCTTATCTGCAATTAAAGTTAACACTTCATAGTCTGGAGTCACTATGCTAAATGAATCAAGCAGTTCACAGTCCATTTGTTCCAAAGTGAGGATTGCAATGCCACCTCCGCGACCACAAGGGCGGTTGACATAGTACGTATTGTAGCCCTTCATTCTGAAAACGTCACTCTCGTTCGTGCTCCATGTTTCGCTGAACATAATAACAGAAAAACTAAAAGAAAATTTACTGAAGAATTCTTCTAAAGAAAAAGTTTTGTTGCGGACAGATCTTGCATTTAGGTGTACACATTTCAGTGTGGAAGACCTAAAATTAGAAACCGTAATGTTCAGCTCATCTGCCGAGTAAAAGTTGTGCTCATACATCTTTGCCCTTTTCACTTAAGTATAGCATTCAGTGCATACTTCATTCTGGCTTAAGGCGATCAAGATCCTTGAGGCATTTAATATGAATTGCGTTTGCCCCATCCATCATCCGCACAAGAACCTTTCCATGGGTGTACCATACATATTTGAACTCAGCCTCTTTCGCCCAATTTTTTGTTGCTAGAAGCAGTTCGCGGTTGTGCCTGGTTAGGTTTTCTTGGATGAAGATTTTTGGCTTACTGTCTTTTAGGTTGTTCTTCTTACTCAACCACGATTCCCTGATCGCCTGTCGTGTGAAGCGCACGATTATGCCGGGTGTCTTATCTTTCTGAGCGGGCAGCCTGTGTGCCGAGACAATGTCTTGTTCGACGAGATGAGGCGTGTCGAGCTTATCTGCAACCTCATTCAATATGGTGAGCAAATTTTCATCTTTCCGAAAAGGAACACCATGAATTTCAAGATTAAGTTGCCTATTTCTAAACTCAAGCTCATTTACTTCTCGTTGAAGCTGAACCTGAGCTAATAGGTTGTTTTCTTCCCTTTCCTCCAGTTCTTGCACCTTCTTTCTGAGCACTTTTATCTCATTGTCTTGCACACCGATTGTTTTTTTTCAAATCTTCAAAAATGGCAGACATGTGCGTGACAGATTCCTCTATGGCTTCCACTCGAGTTACGAGGGCTGGTAGGCTTTCAAGCTTCAGATTAATAGATGTAAGGATAGCCCTTATATCTCCATCGGTCTTACTTTCATCACTGCAGCTACCATGTGACGTCGAACTCCGACAATCTTGGCATCGCCACGCTTTCTTAGCAGCGTCAGATTTTCCCTTGAAAGACTTTTCCGCTATCCCAGCACATTTTCCGAAATGGTACTCCCGTGCGCACTCTGAACAAGCCACGCGTCCCTCGCTCTCAAGAAGGACCACATTACAAGTGCAGCAGACGTCAGACATGGCTTTCCCTGCGACAAGATGTCGCCAGAACCAACACAGGAAAAAACACTACACTACAGGTCTTTGGCAGCGACCGCAGCACAAGCACCATAAAATAGAAGAATATGAGTACAAACTAACCTGCACAGTTTCGATAGCAGTGTAAGTGGTGATGCTCGCAGGGTGCTGCCGCCGCTGCCAAATGACCGCTTCGCCAGCTGCTTCTGATTTATATCCGGTCGATGGCTCCGTTAGGCGCGCACGCGCACTTGTTGCTTGCAGCGGTGATAGCAGCAGTGATTTCGTGCGAAGCCGGTAGTGCGGTAGGGCAAGGTGACGAGTGGCAGGAAAATCCAGGCAGCCCGCCGCGTCCGATGGAGCCGAGCAGCGTTAGACGATCCGGGAAAAGACTGCTCTCCGTCGTATCTGCACAGTTTCGATAGCAGTGTAAGTGGTGATGCTCGCAGGGTGCTGCCGCCGCTGCCAAATGACCGCTTCGCCAGCTGCTTCTGATTTATATCCGGTCGATGGCTCCGTTAGGCGCGCACGCGCACTTGTTGCTTGCAGCGGTGATAGCAGCAGTGATTTCGTGCGAAGCCGGTAGTGCGGTAGGGCAAGGTGACGAGTGGCAGGAAAATCCAGGCAGCCCGCCGCGTCCGATGGAGCCGAGCAGCGTTAGACGATCCGGGAAAAGACTGCTCTCCGTCGTATCTGCACAGTTTCGATAGCAGTGTAAGTGGTGATGCTCGCAGGGTGCTGCCGCCTATGCCAATTTGCTGAAAAGGGGTCTTTGGGGGTGCTACGGGCTGAAGAAAGCCGGCTGGCTTCAGAGGAGATTTGCGCCGTTGGCAATCCCGGCATGTTGTTACGTATTTACGCACTGATGGTAGTAAACTGGGCCATAAATACTTAAGCCGAATCTTTGCTAGTGTGCGACCGACCCCCAAGTGGCCGGCGGATGGTTCATCATGACAAGCGCTTAAGATTTTGGAGCGTAACTGGGATGGAACAACAAGCAGAAACGTCTCCTTGCTGCTGTCAAAGTTGCGCTTGTAGAGGACTCCACGCCACAGAATGAAGTACTGTTGTCCACGGCAAAACACACGAGGTACACGAGCATTAAAACCCTCCACATACTTAATGAGTGGCGCCAACTCAGAATCTGCTCGTTGAAGCTCCGCCATACGGGAGATGCTAATGGCCCAAAGAATAGGGCAATCTTCGGTGATGTCTTGCGTAGCCGGTTCCACGGGCGCTCGTGATAAACAGTCCACGTTTTGGTGCTGCTGACCCGATTTATAGACGACTGTAACATCGTACTCCTGCAAACGGAGGCTCCATCTGGCGAACCGGCCAGAAGGGTCTTGAATGCTGGCTAGCCAGCATAGCGAGTGATGATCGCTGACAACACGAAACGGTCGGCCGTAGATGTATGGTCGTAACTTACTCAGAGCCCAGATGACGGCAAGGCACTCTTTTTCTGTCGTCGAATAGTTCCGTTCCGATCGAGAAAGTGTGCGGCTCGCGTAGGCGATTACTCGCTCTGCGCCGTCCTGCCACTGTACGAGGATCGCTCCGAGGCCGACATTGCTCGCGTCAGTGGGGTCGCGCCTCGTGTAGGTCCATCACAGCACCGTTTTCATGTAGAAAGACGAGGTCCAGGATAAAATGTATCGAACACTCGTGAAAGACGACGAATTCACCCACGTAGACGTAACCGCGGATGCCGACTCGATCTGTACACCTTCCGGCCGGGCTAATGAAGTGACCTCCAGCCGTTCGAATGCTAGGGCCCAACTATGGTGCCAAAACTTTGATCAATTCCTGGGCGAGGGCGTGGCTCATCACTGAATACTCTGCACCAGTATCAAGTAAAGCGATGGTGTCAGTTCTGTCAATTGTCACACACAAATCAGAAGTACCACGTCGGACGCTGTCGCTACCCAGCTCCTGTGAGGAATCAGCGTATCGGTATATCGGCGGCGGAGGGTCTTCAGTTTTTCCGACAGCAGCGGCCTTGCCTCCGGAGACCGCTGGAATTAGTTTTCCCGACGTGGACTGGGAGAACGCCGCTCAGGATAGCCGACGTCTCGGCGAGGGCTTGGGGAACGGTAACGCAGCGGAGATGACGACCTAGAATTATAGCGACCGCATGTCCCAGGCCTCTGACAGGCCGACAGATGAGCTTCAATTTCGACTGGTCTTTCCCAATTCCGGGGGCAAGGGTCGTCGGACGCGAAACCATGCAGACCCACTCGGCGGTATGGGCAGGCCCTATAAAGATGTCCCGCCTCCCCACAGCGGTAGCAAAGGGGCCGCCGGTCCGATGCACGCCACACATATCCCACTTCCGTGGCCGCAGATAAGCTGGTCGAACAGGCACACGGGAATGACCAGACTGCTGCGCTGCTTGAGTCGCGGTATTCACGTCGTAGTCTGACGTCGGGGCCCGGCAGAGGACAGATGCATAGGTAGGTCTGACCTCAGTCTGTCTTGGGATCTCAGAGAGTTGTTGCTGCTGCGCTGCTAGGCACACCTCGTCCCGGACGACTTCAGACAACGATGTAACAGGCGGCGCGCTGGGAGGCAGCTGGAGGGCTTGTAATTCCTCCCTAACGATCGAACTAATTAGGTCACGTAAAACGGTCGCATCACTCCCTAGCGGCATCGAAGAAACAGCGGGCCCAAGCGTGCTTACATCTTGATTGTATTGCCGGGTTCGTTGCAGGAGCGTCGTCTCCATGGTAGTCCCTTCCGTGAGGAATTCGGCAACAGTACGCGGTGGACTGCGCACAAGACTGGCGAAAAGCTCCTGCTTGACCCCGCGCATGAGATGGCGAAGCTTCGTCTCCTCCGCCATGGATGGGTCAGCACGCTTGAAGAAGCGCGTCATGTCCTCCACAAACATGCTGACGCTTTCGTTAGTCCGCTGGTTACGGGAGCGAAGCGCAGCTTCAGCTTTCTCCCGGCGGTCTGCGTTGGGGAATGTAGGTAGGAGATTTTGGCGAAATGTCTCCCAGGTGGACAGGTTGCTCTCGTAGTTCACGTACCATGTCGTAGCGGAGTCCTCGAGCGCAAAATACACGTTATGGAGCTTACGGTCGTCGCTCCAGCCGTTGTAGCGGGCGATCCGCTCGAAGGTGTCTAGCCAGTCTTCCGCATCTTCGTACACGTCGCCGTGAAAGGATGGCGGTATTCCCGGTGTGTGGTAGAGGATGGGCGCCGGGGACCTACTATCTGTGGCCATTTCCGGTGGGACCGTCGGTCTAGGCTGCGTCATCCTCGTCGGGTTGGCAAGAGGCCCGAATTGAGGTGACTCACCACGGAGGCGGCGGCTTGGGCGCTAATGTACCGGTGTGAGTTCCGTCTTTATCTCGTAGGCCTACGCAGGTCAAGAAGCGTACCCAGCACCTCCACCAGATGTGTAACAGTTGTTACACTGAAAAGGAAATGCAGCGGCTGAACGAGGGCACCAGAGAAAACGGACCTATACTTCAGCGTCGTCTACTTGTACCGGCTGCGATCTCTTCTTCTACTTCCGATCCTCGTGTCAATATATATACAGGGTCTGTTCTGAAAGTAGTAGGACTGGTTTTTTCCTGGGCGAACGGGCGGACGAGAGGCTGTCTGCGCGTGCAGGATCGTTGAAGGGGGATATTGGGAATGCTGGGGAAAATCGGCAGTAGGCTCTCAGCCGTTGATGAGAGGAGGTCGCTTGTACTGCGAACCCCTGTCGAAACGTCTCGTCACGCAGAATCGTCGAGCATTTACTGGATCAGCGATACGCGATCAAATTTTGAGTAAATCTTGGTAAAACGGGCAAAGAGACTCACAACATGATTAAGGAGGCCTACGGTGACGCTTCCATAGGTAGATCAGGTGTTTTTTGAGTGGCACAAGCTTTTCCGAGAAGGTAAGGAAAGAGTGGAGGAAGACGACCGCTCCAGACGCCCTTCGACCAGCAAGACCAACGAAAATGTGTATTGAGTGAAACATTTACTTAATAGTGATCGTAGAATGAGTATCAGAATGATTGCTGATGACTTGAGCATTCCTCAAACTCAAGTTTTTGAGATCGTCAGAGAAAACTTATCCATGAGGAAAGCGTGCGCGAAGTTGGTGCCGGCAGGGTTGTCAGAGGAGGAAAAGGCCAACCGATAGAATCTTCTTCATCATGCGAATGAGGACACCGATTTTTTGCCCAGCACAAGGCGGCAGCGCTGTCTCAGCACCCCTACAGCCTCGACTTGGCCCCGCCAGACTTTTTTCTATTTCCGAGAATAAAATCGACGCTCGAGGGGAAACATCACGAATCGGTAGAGATGGTTCAGCAGGCCGTGACGAGGGAGCTAAACAGCATTCCAGTCCAGGCGTTCCTTGAGGCGTACGAAAACTGTAAAACTCATTGGCAGCAGCGTGTAGGTGTGGAAGGGTGCTCCTTGAAAAATTGTAATTGTTTGTACTATTCTCTTGAATAAATTTTGTTTAAAAAAATGAGTCCTACTACTTTCAGAACAGACCATGTATATATATATATATATATATATATATATATATATATATATATATATATATTGGAATGAAGAAGATGACTCAGCACCGCCACCAACGACGACGAAGCGCTAGCGCCACCGGTGGAGAACTCGTGCTGGAGAACTGCCGCTTGTGTGCCGGGCTCTCGCCACGCTGGTTCCTAGACGACTTGCGCCCGGGTCTTCGTCGCCAGCACTTCAACGTGCCAATAAACCACTCTACATTTGGTGTAGGTGCGGGGTACTCGCGGGGTACTCGCCCCCATCAAAGACTTAGTGCGGGAGGAGGTCGCCCGGCAGCTCTCGCTCATATCTAACTCACACCTGTCACCGCCCGTCCTCAGCCCTGAGATCCGGAATGCCATTACGCAGGAGGTCGCCGATGCACTTCCTAGTCTTCGTCAACCGGCACCCTTGGCTCCCCAGGCCGGTCTTCTCCCGATCCAGCCCACCCCGGTTGCCTCCCCTTTAAGCTACGACCCTCAAGTAAGCGTGCCGCCTGCGCCCGCACCCGTGCCTCTCACGGTGGCTGTCAGAAGACCACCGCGGCCGCAGGCCTACGCATATGTTCCTCCTGCGGTGCCTGCGCCTGTTGTTTCCCGACAGCGTTTCGCGCCCGCTGCCTACAATCCTTGGCGCACTACAGACAACAGACCGATCTGCTACGCCTGCGGTTTTCCAGGCCACGTCGCTCGCCTCTGTCGACGTACTCTGCCGGCGCCTCGCCACCCCCTGCCGGACTACCGCGATGCGGACCGCACCTTTCGCCCTCCTTTCGAACCACCCCTTCAGGGGACCTCACCTGACCACGCGCTTGGCCGCCAGCCCTACGTTTACCACCACTCGCCCTCCCCTCGACGCCGCTCCTTGTCGCCCATGAGGCGTCGCCCCGTCCCCGCCGATTCGGAAAACTAGCAGCCGCAGTTCCTGGGGCACGAACTGCGCTATCATCGCCCTGCTTAAGTCCTCGCCTTTCACCGCCGAATCTTCTTGATGTGTTTGTAGACGGCGTCAAGACACTTGCGCTTGTGGACACTGGGGCAACCGTTTCTGTCATTAACGAAAACTTCTGCCGTTCGCTTCGAAAAGTTACCACCCCATCTTCTTGACTCTCCCTCCGTACAGCTAGCGCCGAGCCGGTTCATCCTTCTGCCGCTTGCACAGCGCGCGTAGTCATCGCCGATGTTTTATATGTTGTCGAATTTTTAGTTCTCCGTGCAAGCTCCCATGACGTCATCCTTGGCTGGGATTTTCTATCCCGCCGCAGTGCCGTCATTGACTGCGCCCGTGCGCATGTTGTCTTTTCTACGCTATGTGATGCGCCCTCGACGAGCCTTCGATTCGCCGTGATGCTAAGCTTGTTGTCGCCGACGACACTCACATTCCCCCTGACAGTGCTGTGCTTGTCCCTGTTTGCGCCGCCTTTGTTTCTGACGCCACCGTCCTCTTCACGCCTTCCCCCATCCTTGCTTCTCGCCGACGCCTCTCTGTTCCCTTCGCCGTCATCGACATTCAACACGGTGCTGCCGCCATCCTCGTTTCTAACACCTCCTTCTCTGCGTTCTCCCTGCTCCGTGGCGAGTGCCTTGGCCATGTTGAAACCGCTCACTTGATCACTTCCTTGGACACCGATGTTACCTCCTCCAGTCCCGACATCGCTGCCCTCACCCCACGTGGCGCTACTCCCAATCACACACTGCCTTCGGACATTTTCGACCGCTCTATTGACCCCGCCCTCGACACGGCTCACCACGCGCAGCTTCTTGCCCTGCTCCACCAGTTTCGCTCATCGTTTGACCACCAGTCCTCTTCTTTGGGCTGTGCGACCACTGTCCAGCACCACATTAAAACCGGTACCCATACTCCTCTCCGCCAGCGCCCATACCGTGTGTCACTTCTCGAGTACCGCCTCATCGCTCAGCAAGTGGACGACATGCTACAACGCGGCATTATTCAGCCATCTGCCAGTCCTTGGTCATCCCCCGTTGTCCTGGTGAAGAAGAAGGATGGCTCGGTACGATTTTGCGTGGACTATCGCCGGCTCAACAAAATTACGCGCAAAGACGTCTACTCGCTACCCCGTATTGACGACGCCCTTGACTGCTTGCAAGGCGCCGAATTCTTCTCCTCTCTGGATCTCCGTTCCGGCTATTGGCAAGTCCCGATGTCTGACTCCGACCGTCCTAAAACGGCATTCGTTACCCCGGACGGTCTGTATGAATTCACCGTAATGCCGTTCGGTCTTTGAAACGCTCCCGCCACGTTCGAACGAATGATGGACATCTTGCGCGGCCTCAAGTGGAACATTTGTCTCTGCTACTTGGATGATGTTGTGTTTTCGCCCGATTTTCCGACGCATCTCCAGCGCTTGCGCCAGATATTGAGCTGCCTCACCCGTGCTGGCCTTCAACTTAACCTCAAAAAATGTCACTTTGGCGCCCGGCAACTGACAATCCTCGGCCACCTGGTATCCAAAGATGGCGTCCTACCCGATCCTGACAAACTCCGTGCTGTAGCTGACTTCCCTAAACCGACTTCTACGAAACAGGTGCGCCGATTTGTAGGCCTCTGCTCCTATTTTCGGCGCTTTGTCCCTAATTTCGCCTCTATCGTCGCGCCCCTTACGAAACTCCTCAATGGTCCCGCCAACCTGTCTACGTGGGACTCTGCCTGCGATGAAGCTTTTGCTGCCTCCGTCGTCTTCTTACTTCACCCCCTATTCTTCGGCACTATGACCCCAGTGCTCCTACTGAGGTGCACACCGATGCAAGCGGAATCGATCTCGGTGCTGTCCTGGCCCAGCGCAAGCCCGAATTTTCTGAATACGTTGTTGCGTACGCCAGCCGTGCTCTCACCAAAGCAGAGCCGAACTACACCGTGACTGAAAAGGAGTGTCTGGCCGTAGTGTGGGCTCTCACGAAATTCCGCCCATACTTATATGGCCGCCCGTTCACCGTCGTTACTGATCACCACGCCTTGTGTTGGTTGGCCTCCCTCAAAGATCGCCCAGGACGCCTTGGCCGCTGGGCACTCCGTCTTCAAGAATTCGATATTACCGTAGTCTACCAGTCGGGCCGCAAGGATTCCGACGCCGACGCCTTGTCACGCTCGCCACTGCCCTCTCCTGCGCCCTCTTCCCTCGTATCTGATTCCCTACTCGCAGCGCTCACTACTATCGACATGCCCAATCAACAACGCCAGGATCCATGGATTTCTTCCTTGCTCGATGCCCTTCGTGCACACTCTACGTCCTCCTTCCCTCGGGCACTTCGTCGCCAAGCTTCCCATTTCGCCATCCGCGACGATCTCCTCTACCGCCGCAACTATCGTCCGGACGGCCGAAAGTGTCTCCTCGTGGTTCCCCGACATCTTCGATCTGAGATCTGTGCGCACTACCATGGCGACCCTCAAAGCGCTCACGCTGGATCGCCAAAAACCTACGAGCGACTACGCCAGAGGAACTACTGGCGTGCATGTACAATTTCGTTCGTCGCTACGTTCGCTCCTGCACAGCCTGTCAGCAGCGGAAGTCGCCTCCTCGACCCTCGACTGCCCCGTTACAGCCCTTATCGTGCCCGGCTCGCCCTTTCGATCGTGTGGGCATCGACCTATATGGGCCGCTCCCCTTCACGACCGCCGGGAATCGATGGATTATAGTAGCCATCCCTTTTATAGTCGCCATCGCTTTTGTCTCGCGAACTGAAAGGTTCCGATTAAAAGGGATCTGTTTCTTATACAGTTGTAGCACATCTTTTTGTACAGCACTAATGTACAATTCTAGACACTTGTCACGCTGTGTTGGAGGAACCCAGTGTTTGTAAGACGGCAATGTATTGCACGATGCATTTGAATTAGGGTTATTATGAAAAAATTCTCGAAGGCGAAGATTCAGAGCAAAATTATCCAGATCTCTCATCAACTGAAACACCCCAAAACCGCCTGTGGCAGGACAAAAGATGAGGCCCCGGGACAGCACTTTATTTTCTTCGAAGCTTAATTCATGATCTGAGATATTAATTATATTCGAAAAATCGGGAGGACTGCGTTCTTTTTTAACCGCTAGTGCCGCCGTGAAAGAAGACGGGCATTCTTTGTCAGTTGAATTATGCATGAATTCACGGTCATTGCTAACTACGTTGGAAGAATAGCCTACGTTGTCTCGTAACAGCTTTTTTGTTTTAATGGCGCAAAGCTCGTCTCGCTTTTTGGTTTTGCACTCTTCCAACGCGAACGTTTCAGAAGAGATTAGTTTATAGCGAGAGCACAGTTGGTTTGCGGTATTACGTAATGTATTCCCGGAAGATACATAGTGTTCTAAAACAACACGGGTAAGTTCAAGCGAAGCGGTTGATAGCATCGTATTCCATCGTGATATATTCTTTTCTTACATTTCAGATATAGCTGGTTGTACGGTTATGCGAAGGCCTTTCGGGGCTATGGACGATGCTAAGTAGGTCCTTAGGGCGGCAACATGCAACTCGTGGCGAATGCACTTATCGGCTATTTTTCTGAGCTTTAGAAATCCGACAGAGTAGTGTGTAGGAGCACTGTTACCGGAAAATGACGTGGCTAGTCATCGCTGTCGCTCGGACCGGGAGGCTTTGGAGTTGGTGCTGCGGAGCTTGTATTCGTCACGCTCAGAGGCTACGACAGATTTGTCATTTTTCGTAGGGCGACCATTTTGTCTGCGTGGTTGAGACTTGGAGGCACTAGATGAACTACCCGGGACTGATGCAGGTCTTGTTTTCCCGCACAGTTGGTGAGGCGAAGGCACAGCCCCTGACGACGCTGAAGCAGGCCTTGTCTTTTCACCCAGATGTTGAGGAGAAGGCGCATTCCTTGACAACGATGCGTTGGGCGTGAAGTACGCTGAAGAGCGGTGGCCTTTTGCTGTAGGAGCTGTTCCGACTTGAACGGGTGGCAGAGGTGGTTGCTCATTTCTGGAGGACGGTTGGGTGCTGGGGTGGCTCGCTGTGTCGCTATTTGTCACAAACAGCCACGGAAGCATTCGTAGTGGCAGAAGAACCGTTATTTTCACAAGGCGGTTGAGCACGGGAGACAGTCGCGGAAGTCCTGGACGTTAATGAAGGCCATTCATCTTCGCAGGATCGTGGAGCGATAGGATGAAGTTGTGTATCAGTACTGGTAATCTCAGTGGAAAGTTGGGGCTCACTGGAAGGTGTGCAATCATTCCTGGAAGGTGAAGATCTGTTGTAGGAAGACTGGAAGCAGATCTCTCTAAAATGGCCAGCCAGTTATGAGACGCCCTCAAAACTGGGATGCAGGCCATCAGCCGCGAGGAAACGGGCTGTTGGTAGCCAATTGAAACCATGTTGTAGAAAGCGGACTTGCTTTGAATGTCGGCAGTAGTGCTGCAGAATGTGGTTGAAGTGGCTGGCCTCTTGGTTACAGCGGTGCACGAACGCACCATTGTTGTCCCTTCGACGGCGGTTTGGCGTCCTTGGCAAGATGAGACTTGCATATATTCTGGTGATATCCGGGTGTTCTTTAGAAATGTAATCCAGCAGGGAAGTGTATTTTGCAAAAGATGCTTTTCCGGAACTTGAAGCGATGTCGTTTGTGCCGACATGAAGGATCAATGTCGTTGACGTCCGGGGTACAAAGTCCAAGAGTGCACTTAATAATAATAATAATAATAATAGTTTATTTTTCCTCTTTTACAAAGGAAAGGAGCAGACACGAAAAAGCTGCTTCAGAGAGCAGCTTGACGGGGCGACTGCCCCCTTTCTGACGGCATTTGGCAGCGCAGGATAAATGAACTGATTGAATTTTTACATCAATAAATCAAAATAAATCAAAATAAATCACTTACATCGTCGATGACAGCCCCGCATTGCGTAACGAAGGCTCGGGTTCCACTGACGTGTGGGTCAAAGTGGTGGAAAAGATGTTTCGTCTGTGAATCACCTAGAATGGTTGTTGAGGCTTCGTTCTTTGGGAACTTCCAAAAGACGCGTTTAAACGTGGTCTTCCCGTGATCCATTGGTATTCAATAACGCAGCCAAAAAAAGGGGAAAATCTTGGCACGGTATGTAGTAGTAAGAACGTAGACCAACGTTTGAAACGCTTGAAACAAATTATAGACGTTTTGACCGTGGAGCGGCCTTCGTCAGAATGTCTGGATCGAGAGGGATGGCACAATGTATGTAGGGAAGAACAACGCACAGGATAACAGAGCCAAAAAATTCGATAAAAAGCATCAGGCGCATGTCTACAGAACGATAAATGAATCCCAATGTCAATCACAAGACGATAAAT
The DNA here is from genome assembly GCF_055824585.1 of Amblyomma mixtum. Lineage (NCBI taxonomy): Eukaryota > Metazoa > Arthropoda > Arachnida > Ixodida > Ixodidae > Amblyomma > Amblyomma mixtum. The sequence goes on along the minus strand of NC_143021.1, from coordinate 26,420,587 downwards.
GAACCACAATACACAACAGTTACTCTGTGAAATTTAGTGTATCTGCTGTGTTAGCTATATATAATAAACATGGCAATGTACTTTGCTTATAATCAGTCCTAAGATGAGAAGTGACCATTTTGAACAGTGAGATTGAAGAAGGAAGAAATTACACATGATCAATGAAACACATGGAGGCAATGAACAGCATAATCAGTATAAAGAATACCTATTACTAAATCTAGAAAAGAAACCGATGACGAACCAGAATACACTGACCTAAAAGCGAAATATTTGGGCATTAAGAGGGTATGGAACTCAATTTTCCTGTGCTTTCATTTAAACCGGAAGACACTGTATTGAACTTATAGATAAGGTAAGACGCCCTAATTTCCCGGTCATGATTAGTTTTAAAGCCTGATTCCAGAATGGTAGCAGAAATCTGATCAAATGAGTGGCCGGTGAGTTAGACATCCCTTGATAGCGGTAAGTTCGGTAGGGCTTGAACGTAATTCGGGTGTCGTGGGTTCGGATCCCACCGGCGGCATGTGGTGTTAGCTTTAAACGATAACATATTCAGTAATATTCAAAATCGAACAACAGCTCAAAATAAATAAGTAAATTAAAAATCCCCTGCGTCCCTTGGTTTCTGCGGCTGTTGGCTTCCCTCATATTTATAACGAGCCCCTCTCACCCCTTCCCTTGTTTGCTTAATTGCTTAGCGAGGGCCTCGGTTCTGGCAGCCTTGACGCCATAGGAAGCATAAGAGGGTTCTCACACAGCTTCCACCCTCGCCGTTCGATGACGTTCTACGTCACACCAGAGGTAACACAGGACGTGCTACGTCCGCCGCTTAAGAACTTAAGTGGCGCAGATGAACACTCTCACGGTTAGGTTATTTGTAAACATAAATACCCTCGAAAGCAGATTTGACAGCCGTCGCCGTAGTTCAGCGGTAGAGCACTGGACGCGTAATTCGGTGGTCGTGGGTTCGGATCCCACAGGCGGCATGTCGTTGTTTTTTCTTCTGCTTTTCTAATCAATTAGCTTTAAACGATAACATATTCAGTAATACTCAAAATCGAACAACAGCACAAAATAAATAAGTAAATTAAAAATCCCCTGCGTCCCTTGGTTTCTGTGGCTGTTGGCTTCCCTCATATATATAACGAGCCCCTCATTCCCCTTCCCTTGTTTGCTTAATTATATATATATATATATATATATATATGGGATATTTTAAATTTATTTATTTTGCTGTTTTGATCAATTTAAAATATTACTGAATACGTTATTGCGTAAATATAATTGATTATAAAAGCAAAAGAAAAAAGAACCACATGCCACAACCACAAAGAAATCCCCTGTGCCCCTTGGTTTCTCTGGCTGTTGGCTTCTCTCACATATATATATATATATATATATATATATATATATATATATATATAGCAGACAAGGAAAGGGTAATCAGGGGCTCGTTATAAATATGAGAAGCCAACAGCCACAGAAACCAAGGGGCACAGGGGATTTTTAATTGGTTTATTTATGTTGTGGTGTTGATCAATTTATATTACTGAATATGTTACCGCTTAAAGCTAATTGATTAGAAAAGCAGAAGAAAAAACAACCACATGCCGCCAGTGAGATCCGAACCCATACCTCTGAATTACGCGTCCGGTGCTCTACCGCTGTGCTACGGCGACGGCTGTCAAACTTCCTGCTTTCTGGGGTATTTATGTTTACAAATTACCTAACCTTGGGAGTGTTCACCAGCGCCACCCACGTTCTTAAGCGGCGGACGTAGCACGTCCTGAGTTACCGCTGATGTGACGTAGAACGTCATCGAACGGCAAGGGTGGAAGCTGTGTGAGAACCCTCTTATGCTTCCTAAGCCATCAAGGCTGCGAGAACCGAGGCCCTCGTTAAGCAATTAAGCAGACAAGGAAAGGGGAATTAGGGGCTCGTTATAAATATGAGAGAAGCCAACAGCCACAGAAACCAAGGGGCACAGAGGATTTTTAATTTGTTTATTTATTTTGTGGTGTTGATCAATTTATATTACTGAATATGTTACCGCTTAAAGCTAATTGACTAGAAAAGGAGAAGAAAAACAACCTCATGCAGCCGGTGGGATCCGAACCCACGACCTCCCAATTACGCGTCCGGTGCTCTACCGCTGAGCTACGGGGACCGCTGTCAAACTTTCTGCTTTCTGATGTCGTCAACTAACAATGGTTACACTCGCCCGAGTAAGTGAATGCCCAATATAAGCTTTCTACACCCCGGCCACGCGACATCCAGTGGGATCCGCATCGAAAATTCGTACATACGGGGCAAGTGAGAAGCAGGTTTGTTAAAAGGCACTAGACGCGTATTTCTGCAATTGAAAGGACTGTGTGACATTCTGAAGGTATGAATAGCCAGTATGAATCCCACGATTGAAAGCTCAACTACGAACCCTATCCAAAGCAGGCAAAAGCCGACAATTACCAATATTAAGGCGGAAGCCTTTAATACCTCATAGTTGTAAGCAGGAGTTGTCGGCAGAAATGTCACGCTTTTCAATAGGCCGAAACGGTCGTGACGTTAGAGGGCGCGAATTTCAAACGGGGCCAATTGTACTTTGGCCAGCAACCATGGAAGCAATTAAAGGGATCGTATAGTGGTGCTCTAAGTAAGTGGGACTGAGTTTACTTAATTGCTTAATTGTCCGCTTATCCTAGTTAACGTTTCTAGTCAGACCAGATAAATAAATAAAACCGAGTAGGAAATTGGTCGGGTTTGGGAATCGAACCCCGGTCTCCGGAGTGCGAGATGAGCATGCTACCACTCCGCCATGCCAGCTCGATGGTTTGGAATGAACAAAGGCGCGTCTAGTGAATACGGTCTTTGCGTTCACTTCCATCTTCCTCCCTTTCCGTTACGGCGAGGTTTAGGTTTCCACAGAGATATGAGAGACAGATACATTTCGTTTCCTCAAAAACCAATTTACCGACGAGCAAGGCGTGGAACCGAACGGGCGATGGCGTTCTATGGACTCCCTGGCAGCGTTGCAAGACGCTGACGTGTTTCACTTTTAGAGGCGAAGCCTAACATCTTAACAACGCATCGCTGACACAAGCAGCAACACTGCGCTTAAGGCTTTCGCCTCACCGCACTTTAGGTCACCAAAGTGCCCCCCTGAATTTTTTTCGCCTTTGTCATTAAAAGTACCCCATCACCGTTATTGCTCTGTGTCCTGACTATGATGAAATCATTTTTTCTCAAGGCCCTTTGTAAGAATGTTAGTTTATAATCATGTGTTACTTACCTGTTATAGATCTTTCTAGCGATACACTTAAACGACCAAGCGTATCCAGAAATGAAGCCATTCAACGCAATAAGACCGATACACATCGTTGCTCCGTCACATATTCAATAAATAATGTTTATAATTCATTGTATTCTTATTATTCTGTTTGTTTTCACATTGTGTACGCCCTTCTGCTCGATCGAGGAAGGCGCAGAGCAAATTCTAGCCTTAGTAACCAGAGGCAACAGCTATTCGGGCAGCGGTTCTGCCAACTAGAAGTTCTAAACCGGTGATGAATAACGAATTATAAAACATTTTGTGTCAATCAAGATTTTTTTTTCAACAACTTACAGTGGGATATATAAATCTGTCGTAATCCCTGCACGTTTTCTTCGCTGGAGATTGCACGTGCACTTCAAGCAGAGGAGATGTGGCAACGTTCGTGAAATACCGAACATTCAGATCTACCGCAAGGAAATATTTTGCAGTCGGACTGGTCATATTTGTTATAAACTTCAGCATTCTCATCTGTCAAGAGAGAAGAGATGACAGCATAAGCAGAAACATCTTGTACATTGTTTTAGAACTGCAATAAGAAACAGCGAAACAGTAAATACCAAGGAGAAAAAAGCGAAAACCAAACACGTCTGTACACCATTCAGCAGATTTCATGCAATAGCTTCACGTTTCAACAGACTTTCGGGCAAAGAAAGTTTTATCACGTTCAGTCCAGAATGGTGGTAGCAAAATTTTATTTGTCAAGAAATAAATAAATAAATAAATTAGAGGGCCACAAGCCCCGGGTTGTCCGCACGACACCAGTCACAGTTTAAACGTTCGTGTGGTCCACTACATATACGGCCTGGCTGACGATCTTCTTCCGGGTCAGAATGCTCTGTGTATTATGCGCTGTGTGGCCAGTGATTGGAAGCTGAGAATTTAGAGTCCAGTGCAAGCGCGCAGCCGGCACAGCTCACACCCAGCATGAGCCGCGCAAGAAGCCTGCGACTGCAGTGACGTTTTCCTGCCTTCAGTCAAGAAGCTGTTTAGGTATTTGCTGAGGTATAAAGAGTCAGCGCCCCTTTACCTGTGTAATGATCATTGCAACTTTGCATTTCCCCGAGTGTGTTAGCTGTTAATTACCGACATTACCATTGTTGTCATCATACTGACCAATAGCAGCAGTCACGTCAATTTCACTGCTGTATGGAGTGGCTCTCATTGTTCACTTACCCTGTCCTATCTACAGCGCGCGCCTGAAACCGCCAATGATTTAAAATTTTTACCGCCTTCGCTAACAGCTGTAAACACTAATTCGGTATACTTCTCTGTCTTTCACATTCGCCGCCTTGTTTGCACAAACAACAAGTGCTCCTTTCTGTACATTTTATAACATGACCAACTCACTGCCTTCCCTTAAGTTTATCTACAAGGCTATAGAAAAGCCTTGCCTTGACGTGGACGTTTTATGCAGTGAGGGAAACCTGTCGCCAAAACCTTCAAGAAATGCTGCCACCTCATCTTTACTGAGAAGGGTGTGCTATGTAATACCGAGAAGAAATTTAAAACTGAGCAGTCGCCAAAAATGTCGCAATATGTTACAATACGCGGTAAACTGTACAGCTTTCAGCGCACGAATAGGGCAGGTCAATCATGCTACTTCTTTTAGGGCTTTCAGTCGAAACATTGGCGTAGCCACCGATTAATCAGGGACGTCCTGCTGGTTTCTTGCCATAGCATATCGCCACGATGGTGTGTGGAAGTAGCACACAGGCGGACATGACGCTAACCAATGGGGAGGTCCGACTTTCACTGCTTGTGATCGCGCCGTGTAGTGCTCAGCCAAATGCCGCGCACAGGAACGGAGCGCTTGCGCTCTTCTCTCTATAGCCTCTCTTTGAGCATTCCTGCAGTAAAAATGAGACAAGCTGGCCCACTCAGGCGTTCACGCCTACAGCCCCCAGCCAAAGTGAGCTCAAAGGCTTTAAAAGAAAACGCATGCCTGTCCGTAGCGGGACACTTTGTGGCCTCCTGAGCCAGAAAATAACAAGAAATTAGGGCATTAAGCATACACATTACTTTAATAAAACGTCAAAATAGTGTACATGACAATGAGGGACCGCATTATCACAGCACCAACATCACTTCGAGTGGACAACTACAGCTCCGGCGGCAGCTAGGAGGACTGTGCATCAGGTGGTGACAAAGCTCAAAACCAAGACGAATAATGCTGGGAAGCCGCTAAATCTGAGAGTGATTAACGTAACTTCTACTGTTCGGTTCCAGTTTTGATGCTCTTGTCTATTTGTGTGCTGCCTAAACTTACCTTATCACCAACCAGCTCAGTTATGTGTCCATCGATAATAACACCTGTATTCGTACAACTGGAGGATAAACAGAGTTAAGACCAAAACGTAATGGTAGAGGAGGAATAGACAATAACAATAAAATTACTGTAGGCCGTATGCCTATGACAAGGTAGTGAAAGCACATAAAGCGTAGAACAGAGGACAGAGGATGCTTCGGGATACCGCAGTACAGCAGCCATCAACTGCCATTTAAGCGGGAGAATTACTGCACTTCTCAATTTGATGTAGGTATCCCTTGACCAAGCTTTCATTAGTCGGATAGGTGAAACGTTTAGGACATCTGCATCCGAGTATAGCAATGGTCATAGTTGCATAATGTCGTCGTAAGCAATGACCAGAGGTTCACACGTCATTTACGACCAATGTACTGAACGCTTGTTAGGGCCGCCATTTTCGCCAGTGCCGTACAGATATATCTGAAGAGTTTTCGGATGGTGCTCATTGCGTGCGTGAGACTGCCTTGTGGACTTTAATATCGACCTAGTCAGAAGTTTCCGATATCATGGCGTGGTTTGTGCTTGAACATCTTTTTCGTGAGCCTTAAAACAGGAGGTAAATGAAAATCTACTATATCTCTATCTCCAGAGTCGTTCTATAGCAGAATGCCGTCGCTCACCACGCTGGTTTGGTAGCTGTCAATGAAGCACGAATCATCCCAGGAGCTGATGGGTTCCACATGACAATCTCCGGCATATCTGCCCCGCTCGGCTATAGAAGTGGTCAAAATCATAAATGTCACCATCCTGTGAAGAACATTCAACATTGATGGCTATCGGGCAAATTACACACTTCCATTTTTCTGAGGAATTTCATAGTTACAAATACCAGACTGGTTTACTTTTGTCACACAGATTATACCCACGCATTAGGTCTCCCAAAGGAAAAAATCTATAGAAATGACACTGCTACCTAATAAAGAAAAGAGTACAAAATAGAGCAAGCTTTAAACTGCCATTTTTGGCATGATAGAAAGCATTTAACGCTCTTCAACATATCTTGCGAAAATAACTGTACATAAACGGCGCATGTGGAATAGCATTGATTTTAAGTAAAAATTTTCAGTGATTGGTATCACTGTGTTAAAGCTAACGGCATATCATCTAGTCAAAAATCTTATACGCCGTCTCACACGGCTATAATTTAGGGCCATACTTACTTCTAGTCTGCATTAATGATAATACTTTAGTACCTAGTTACGCATAAAGAGTTTTATATGCTGACAACAATATCACTTTTAATGGCTTAACGGATGAATACTGTCACGTTGTAGTGACGGCAGTCCAGCGGTCACGAAAACACCAACAAGACCTGGAAACGAAGCTCTTTATTTCGGCTGACTTGCGCCCGCAAAAAAACTGGATCACTTGGCGGCGGCGTAAGCAACAAACGTGCTCGTCAGCCGTCGAACTGCTAATGTCCGCCGCTCGCGGCATCGATCAATTTAAAGCCGGCAAGGAAACTTCCAGATAGCAGGACAAGATCATCTACAGTAATCTGGAAAAACCTAGATGCAGCCTTTCATGGCTGCGATCAATCGAGATTAGACTGGTCGCTTCTCACGTCACGAACAAAAATAACAGCCCTTTCCTGCAGCCTTGAGCGTGAACGAACACACAATACAATGATACGTGGCATTACCCCCTTCCAAAGAAGCATCGTCTCGATGCTTTAAAGTGAAAATAAACACGGAGAATGAAAACTTCGAGTCCTTTAGCGTTCATAATATGGCTTCAGGCGTACGACATGTACGACTTCCGGGCGTGGGCGGCGTCGCTGAGATGCTGTCGTGCCATCGGGGATGACTTCATAGTCGAGGTCACCGATGCGACGGAGAACCCTGTACGGGCCAAATAAGCGTCGCAGAACTTTTCGCTCAATCCACGGCGGCGAACTGGCGTCCATATCCAAACCCGATCACCTGGCTTGTATGCGAGTCTCGTCGGCGCAGATTGTAGCGTCGGGCGTCGCTGTGCTGCTGGTCTTGAATGCTAAGCCGCGCAAGTCTTCGGGCTTCCTCGGCGCGATGAAAGTAGGCGGCGACGTCGACTTTGTCTTCTTCGGAAACGTGCGGGAGCATTGCGTCGAGTGTGGTTGTGAGCTTCCTGCCGTATACCAGCTGGAATGGAGTAAACCTGGTTGTCTCCTGGGCGGCAGTAGTATAGGCGAAGATCACGTAGGGCAGAATAGAGCCCCACGTCTTTTGTTCGCCGTCGATGTACATGGAGAGCATGTCTGCGATGGTCTTGTTCAGACGCTCTGTGAGTCCGTTGGTTTGCGGATGATAGGCAGTTGTCCTCCGATGGCTTGTCTGGCAGTACTTTAAAATGGTTTGCGTCAGCTCCGCTGTAAATGCCGTCCCCCTGTCTGTGATGGGCACTTCGGGGGCGCCGTGTCGCAGGAGAATTTGTTCGACAAAAAATTTTGCCTCTGTTGCGGTACCATTAGGCAAATCTTTTGCTTCGGCGTATAGGGTCATGTAGTCGGTGGCCACGATGATCCACTTGTTGCCTGATGATGAAGTCGGAAAGGGGCCGAGGAAGTCCATCCCCATTTGCTGAAAGGGCTTAGTTGGAGGTGGTATGGGGTTCAGGAGTCCGGCTGGTCTAATCGGAGGCGTTTTGCGTCGCAGACACTCACGGCACGTTTTCACATAATGGGAAACGTCGGAGCTAGCCGCGGCCAATAGTACTTCTCCTGGATGCGGTGCAACGTGCGAGCAATCCCGAGATGTCCCGCAGTCGGCTCATCATGACATGCCTGCATAATGTCTTGCCTAAGATTCTTGGGCACGACAACATGTACTTTCCAGTTGGACGCGAAGTTCTTCAGGAGGACATTATTGTGAATGACGAAGGACAACAGTTGGCGCTTGAATACTCGAGGAGGCGATGCAGTCTTGCCTTTCAGGTAATCAACTATGCTTTGCAACTCAGGATCGGAGCGCTGCTGCTGCGCGAAACTGCTGGCGCTTACCGGTCCTAAGAAAGCATCGTCGTCTTCTTCTTCGTTTGCTGCGTCGACGGGGGCTCGCGACAAGCAGTCAGCGACGGAATGCTTTCGGCCAGATTTGTAGACTACAGAGTACAGTTATGTCGAATTCTTGAAGACGCAGGCTCCAACGAGCAAGGCGGCCGGAGGGATCTTTCAAATTGGGTAGCCAGCACAGAGCATGGTGATCGCTCACAACCTTGAATGGTCGTCCGTACAGGTAGGGGCGAAATTTCGACGTGGCCCAAATAATGGCGAGACGTTCTTTCTCGGTCGTCGAATAGTTAGCTTCGGCTTTCGACAGTGAACGGCTAGCGTACGAGATAACTTTTTCTTCTCCACCATTTTTGTGAACGAGCACCGCTCCTAAGCCCACACTGCTTGCATCGGTATGGATTTCGGTTTCGGCGTTTTCATCAAAGCGCCCGGGCACAGGAGGGGACTGTAAGCGGCGCTTTAGCTCTTTGAAAGCTTCCTCTTGCGGCATTTCCCATTTAAAAGGCACGTCCGCCTTGGTAAGTTGGATCAAAGGCTCAGCGATGCGCGAAAAGTTCTTGACGAATCGCCGGTAATAAGCGCACAATCCAAGAAATCTCCGTATAGCTTTCTTGTCATTAGGCTGTGGAAACTCTGCGATCGCAGCCGTCTTCTGAGGGTCTGGGCGAACTCCATCCTTGCTTACGACGTGACCAAGGAAAAGCAGCTCCTCGTAGGCGAAGTGGCACTTCTCTGGTTTCAGTGTTAGGCCTGAAGACTTGATTGTTTCCAGCACTGTCCGAAGCCTTGTGAGGTGGTCTTCAAAGCTTGTGGAGAAGACAACAACATCATCTAAGTAGACTAGAGAAATTTGCTACTTCAAGCATGGGAGCACCGTATCCATTACTCGCTGGAGCGTCGCTGGGGCAGAGCAGAGGCCGAATGGCATCACCTTGAACTCGAAGAGTCTGTCTGGTGTGATGAACGCAGTCTTTTCGCGATCTCTTTCGTCGACTTCAATTTGCCAGTATCCGCTCCTTAGGTCCATCGATGAGAAGTGCTTAGCTTTGCACAGCCGGTTCAATGTATCGTCCATGCGGGGGAGGAGGTACATATCCTTCTTCGTAATGCTGTTCAGGCGGCGGTAATTGACGCAAAAGGGAAGGGTGCCGTCTTTCTTTTTCCCTAGGACGACTGGTGCTGCCCAGGGGCTCCTCGACGGCTGGATGACGTCGTCGCGAAGCATTTCCTCAACTTGCGAGCGGATAGCTTGGCGTTGTAGCGGCGATACGCGGTAGGGGCTCTGTCACAGTGGTCGGGCGTGTTCGTCTGTGACAATGCGGTGCTTGGCAAGCCGGGTTCGTCGCACATTCGATGCTGATGAGAAGCAATCGCTGTACTTTTGAAGAAGACTGCGTATTTGGTCTTGTCTGCTCCGTGGTAATGCTGGGTTGATATCCAGCGTTGGTTGATGGCGTTGGTCAGATGGTTCTACAGGTTGGTCGGGCAGGGAAAATATGTATCTGATGTCTGCCTGCTCGTTGAGGAAAGCGATCGTTCTACCTTTGTTTAGATGCCGGTATTCTTCGGTGAAGTTGGTTAGCAACTCCTGGGCTTGGCCATTTCGGATTTGGGCGACTCCCCTTGCGACGGCCAGTCCTCGATCCAGGAGTAGCTGGGTGTTCCCCTCGATGACACCTTCGGCAGTTTAGATGTCTCCAGTACCTATGCAGGCGAGGACACTCGATCGGGGCAGCACGCTCAATGCTTCGTCGAGGACGTTTAAGGCAACGTGATGAGTTGCGCTCGTCGCAGCAGGTATGGCGTTCTCCGTGGAAAGCTTGATCGACTTAGATCGAAGATCGATGATCGTCCGATGTTCATTCAGGAAGTCCATTCACAAAATCACGTCTTGCGGGCATTGCTGTAGGACCAGGAAGGTTGTAGCATAGGTTCTCCCATTTACAGTAACTCTCGCGGTGCAGCGTCCTGTAGGCGTAATCAGGTTACCACCTGCGGTGCGGATCAGCGGACCATACAGAGTTGTTGTCACTTTCTTCAGTCGAACAGCGAATGGCCCGGTCATGACGGAGTAGTCACCTCCCGTGTCGATCAAGGAAGTAACCGCGTGACCGTCGACCGTAACTTCAAGGTCACTTTGTTCGCGTTTTTTATTGCACGTTGTCTATGGTGTCCGATCTCGGCTTCGTCGGGTATTGAGGTTGCTGTGGGCGTACTCCGACGTTACTTCTATGGGAAGCGGTAAAGGCGTCAAGTCTGGGCGCGTCGTCGTCGCCGTTGGTGTTGTCGTCGAAGTTGTCGTCGTTGGTGTCGTCGGAGTTGTTGTCGGAGTTGTCGTCGGTGGAGGATCTTTGTCCTTGCGCTTAGAAGCAACCTCACCTCCAGGGGCTGCTTTATTCAGTTTAACCTTTGGGGGATGGGGGAGCGTCCACGCACGGCGTAACCTCGGTTAGGAGATACAAAGCGTGGTGACGATGGCGACCGGGAACGTGATAGGCGGCTCGGCGATGGGCATTCTTCCCGACGCAAAAACTCTTCGATTTCGGATGGTCGCTGGCCGGGTCGGGGTCGTGGAGCGTCGTAAGAGAACCCTCGGATGCCCAGTCTTCTGTATGGGCAGTGCCGGAGGACGTGACCGGCTTCGCCGCAGTGGAAGCATAGTGGGCGGCGCTGGTCGAGAGTTATCCACTCGTCGCATTTCCTTGGCTGTGTGCGACGCTTGTAGGACGGGCGGGTTGGGGCGGGAGGGCGGTGGTCCAACGCAGCTGGCTGAGGGCTATTATTGCTTGGGTCCCGTCGTCGAGGTGCACGACGGCGCACAGCTGCGGCGTAAGTCATGGCTGGGGGCTGCAGAGGCTGAGTGGGTGTCGGCGTCACAGCCAAGGCCTGTTGAACCTCGTCCCGGACGACGTCAGTGAGCAATGAAAGCTGCGGCTGCGTTCCCGTTGGCAGGAATCATCGGAGCTCTTCTCACACAACCTGACGGATAACCTCCCGCAAGTTACCGTTGTTAACGGTGTCCAGGCATCTTTATGAGAAAACGCGCTGCTGGCGGTCATATGGCAGGCTCTGGCATCAAGTGTTTTTTTCCATGGTGGATGCCTCTTTGACGAATTCCGCAACGGTTTTCGGTGGGTTCCGTACGAGGCCCGCAAAGAGTTGCTCTTTAACTTCTCGGATAAGCAGCTTGACCTTTTTCTTCTTCCTTCATGCTCGAGTCGGCAATCCGGAAGAGACGCTTCATCTCCTCAGTGTACACTGCAACGGTCTCGTTTGGGCGTTGTATGCGAGACTGTAGCAGCTGCTGGGCTTCCTCCTTTCTCACGACGTTCGCGAAAGTCTTGAGAAGCTGCTCCTTGAAGGTTTCCCAATCCGTAAGGCTAGCTTCCTCATTCTCAAACCAGACTCTTGCTGGTCCCTCCAAGACGAAGAAAACGTACCTAATTTTCATGGCGTCGTCCCAGTTGTTAAAGAGAGCCACACGGTCGAACTGTTCCAGCCATTCTTCGGGGCCAGCACCAGGCGAAGCGTGAAAGGTTGGTGGCACCCGGGGCTGCTGAAGAACGATTGGAGCCGTCGTCTGGGGCAAGCTCATGGTGGACATTGCTACTGGCTTTCGCTTCCGGGTAGGGTCCGGCAGAATCACGAACTCAGGTGCGTCGCCTTGCAGACGTCGGCTTGGGCGGTGGACTGGACTCAGGTCCTGCGGTAAATAACTCAGAGGGCTGGCGTCACGACTTGTACGGGGGTGTCCGGAACATGGGACGCTACCCAGCACCTCCCCCAGATGTCACGTTGTAGTGACGGTAGTCCAGTGGTCACGAAAACACCAACAAGACTTGAAAACGAAGCTCTTTATTTGGGCTGACTTGCGCCCGCAAAAGAACGGAATAACTTGGCGGCGGCGTAGAAAAAGAAGTTTATTTTTTTCTAAGTCAACAAAAATACAAAGCAAAACTGCTGAACTCATTGCTCTGATCAGCCAAGCACATGGGCTGTGACGCAACACTTAGCACGTCAGTAAGGCAGAAAGACGTAAGCAACAAACGTGCTCGTCAGTCGTCAAACTACGAATGTCCGCCGCTCGCGGCATCGCCCAATTTAAAGCCGGCAAGGAAACTTCCAGATATCAGGACAAGATCATCTACAGTAATCTGGAAAAACCTAGATGCAGCCTTTCATGGCTGCGATCAATCGAGATTAGACTGGTCGCTTCGCGCGTCACGAACAAAAATGATAACAGCCCTTTCCTGCAGCCTTGAACGTGAACGAACAAACACTATGATCCGTAACTACAGCGCAAACGACAGGACAGCGATGAAGAAGGGACACCACACAGCGCTGACTCACAACTAAATATTTATTGGATGCCAGCAGGTATAAATACCTCCCTGGCGGCCAGAAAGAATGCAGTCCACATTAACATGCGTGACTGACATACTAGTATACCAGTCACGTGCTACGAAGCAAATCACATGCGCGAGAATACAATATAATCAGTGAGCAAGCACTTGTCAATATTCGCAATCAAGGTATCGTCTTTCTTTTTCTGACAACGCGACAGATGAAGCACTGATGCATTCTTCCGAGAGCCTAGCTATTAAGTGAGCTTCAATGATCTCCCTTGCTAACGAGACACGGTTCTTTTCTAACACTGCACTTTCCTGATAGTTTGGCGCAGACATAGGTATCATCGTCATCTTCATTGCCTTTGCAGTGCCTGCAATGTTTCGCATCGTGGCCAGAGATAGCGACACGGGAGACATTATACTCATGCTCTTTGAGCCTTTCATTTAAACATCGGCCGGTTTGGCCGATGTATCGCTTACCACAAGACAGTGGCAGCGAATATACCACCCCTCCCTGGCAAGGCACAAACTGTTTTTACATATACCACCCCTCCTGTGCCTTGCCAGGAAGGGGTGGTATATTCGCTGCCACTGTCTTGTGGTAAGCGATACATCGGCCAAACCGGCCGATGTTTAAACGAAAGACTCAAAGAGCATGAGTATAATGTCTCCCGTGTCGCTATCTCTGGCCACGATGCGAAACATTGCAGACACTGCAAAGGCAATGAAGATGACGATGATACCTATGTCTGCGCCAAACTATCAGGAAAGTGCAGTGTTAGAAAAGAACCGTGACTCGTTAGCAAGGGAGATCATTGAAGCTCACTTAATAGCTAGGCTCTCGGAAGAATGCATCAGTGATTCATGTGTCACGTTGTCAGAAAAAGAAAGACGATACCTTGATTGCGAATACTGACAAGTGCTTGCTCACTGATTATATTGTATTCTCGCGCATGTGATTTGCTTGGTGGCACGTGACTGGTATACTAGTATGTCAGTCACGCATGTAAATGTGGACTGCATTCTTTCTGGCCGCCAGGGAGGTATTTATAGCTGCTGGCATCCAATAAAACTTTAGTTGTGAGTCAGCGCTGTGTGGTGTCCCTTCTTCATCTCTGTCCTGTAGTTTGCGCTGTAGTTATGGATCATCGAAAACCCCAACTCGCCCAACAAATGCTTTTGTCGAACAAACACTACAATGATACTTGGCAATACTTAGAATCAATTGCTGACGCGCAACTGCTCAAACGGCTGTAGAGGCTATTCAGTAACTAACTGAGCTAAAATACAAGCTGTACAAAAATACAGTCTTCAACCCAATAGTCACAGGAGATTGCGCCACAACACAGGTTGCGACCAGATTTTGATAGAACAGGTAAAACGAGAAAATTATTTACACGTCACTCTGTGAAGAACTTTCATGCACCAAGCATGTTGGTAAAGTGAAAGCTGACTATACCATTTGTAATTTCCGGAATTCCATTGCTGACTGATTAAAACAGTTCCTTTAAAATTATCTTATTTACTACAGGCTACAATGTAAAATTATACTACCAAAGTATATGCACCAAACCATAACTTTGGGAAGACAATAATAAAAATTTATGCATAAATAAAAAAGCACTGTGCATATTTGACAACTACAAAGGTGATACACGTAACCTACGAGGCCTAAATGCACAAAATGAGATATGCTAAACGCGAACCAGGTTTTTCGCTACAAACTGCTGCAGTAGATCTAAGAAAGCAGACTGCGTGTACTTAAGCAAAAAGCCCCGCCGCGGTGGCTCAGTGGTTACGGCACTCGGCTGCTGACCTGAAAGACGGGGGTTCTATCCCGGCCGCGGCAACCGAATTTCGATGGAGGCAAAATTCTAGAGGCCCATGTACTGTACGATGTCAGTGCACGTTAAAGAACCCCAGGTGGTCGATATTTCCGGAGCCCTTCACTACGGCGTCCCTTATAGCCTGAGTTGCTTTGGGACGTTAAACCCCAATAAACCAAACTTATGCAAAAATACTTTAGCACATAGCTAAGCCGCAATCTGATGAGGCGGGTACCAAATTATTTCTGCCAAGTTTTAATTTATCTGCCTACTAAACCATGAAACAGATCTTGCGAATGAAGAAACTTTTGGTGAATGCTGTGTTACTTATATATTTAAGAATTGTAGTATCAACTGTTTTACACTAAAACTAATTGTTTACAAGGTTTATGCATGGCCGGCATAGCTTGCGCTTGCCACTGTACAACTGCGGCTTTGTCTAGCATGGGTGTTGCACTGCAGGTGTATTGGTTTAAATTTACGGTTAGGCATATTGATGGCGCACTTCTTGATGATTCTTCCCTGTGCTTTGTGCACACTGGCCTGCAAAGTGCTAACTGCTGTTTCATTTTGCTGAGCGATTACGACTTTGCATCGCCTGCGTACGTCAGCTCTGTACAGAAAGACACAATTTTCGCATTTAAGGTTTGTTGCCAATCTATTCTTCTTGATATTTGTACAGCTGCAACGGAAAAAGAATGGCACAAGTGAATCATGACTGGAGCGAAAAAATCGCGACACGCGGCGCTATTGTTGCCGAGTACACCGATAGCGAGGGTGTCAGGAACATTCCATTTCCTAAAGCGGGGGTGGCCGGCTGAAAGCAGCCCACCTAGACATTCGCCCATCAAAAATGCAACGTCGTAAACGAACACCTGTAGATGCATGTCTTATCAGCCAAACCATGTGCTAAGGCGACTAAGCACATGAGATCGTTTTATTTATTTTTTTTTTGCGCTGGCGTGGCGAGCAACGTTATCTTTATCACCGTTTTCCTTTAAAAATGTGCTGGGGAAGCACTTTAAAGAGTGGGGACGCACTGGCAAAAGTATTGTGTGGCAGCGCCTGCTTTCGGATGGGCTGCCACCCCCCTCTGGAAAGTGGAATGTGCCAGGCACTCTCGCTATCTCGCATACAGCTACGATAGCGCCGCGTCTCGCAACTTTTCTGCTCCGGTCATGTGTGACTTGTGCTAATCTTTTTCCGTTGCAGCTGTACTGCAGTCCGAGAACGTTAGGGCAACCTCAGGGTTTTTATTTCTTAGCCTTGGCGTTCTCTAATACACTATCAAAGCAACAAATAAACAAAGAACAACAAGCTATCAGGCAGCACAAACTGTCGGCCCAATACTGTGAGAGAGCTGACTATTCTTGCCCTATATATAGGACCAATACTGACTTCTTTGACGCCATATTGGCATAACCATTCAGTATCATATCCAACAATGGCCCTACTCATCCGCTATTTTCCCCATATTGGCTATGCTCTGTTACATCATCTCAAACATTGGCCCTAAATGCGCGCGGTTGTCTCTATATTGGCAATGCCGCTTCATTACACCTTTAATGATGGCCGTACTTGTCAACTGTAGCCCCAATAATAGCAATGCCACTTCACTAGACCTTCAACTATGGCCCTACTTGTCTGCTCTTATCCCCATATTGGCAGTGCCACCTCTTTGCACCTACAATGATGGCGCTACTTATGCGCTTAGTTAATATTCATTCCCCAAGGCAACAATTTTAGGAAAGCGGCGTCTTTTGTCATTATGGTATGTGGTGTAGAGGGCAAAGAAACTTTGTTGCTTTCAATTTTCATCCGACATGGGTGAGGAAAAAACACCGAAACGATCTTTTGCGTGTGCCTGGAAGATGCGCATCACTGTGTTTCGTTTTTTCTTCTTCTTCATGCAAGCTCAGTGCTTCCCTATAACTATAAATGATACGGTGTGATCGAAGTGGGTATATAGTTTTACCACAAACAAGCGCAGACAACCAATTTCCTTACTTGATGCTCATTTGATGCGTGCAAGGGCGAGTGACGCTGCCTACTGCACTGAGAGCAGTCTAGGAGTGGGAAAAGGATGTGTTACATAAACAAAAATAAAAATTATTGATCCCCGTTCTCAAGAAGCGAAGCTGTTTTTCAAGCTTTCCCGAAATAAGGAGATTAAGAACATTAGCACTGCTGTAGCTATAAGAGAATTAGGTGGGCGACGACGAAGACACGTTAACACGGACTCCTTGTACATGAATACCACATTCGATAGGTTGGGGCAACCAAAAAGAAATAAATATAATAAGCCCCTGTCTTCACCACGTACGTACAACACGCTTAACCCAATTGGAAAATAAAAGAATAGGCCAGTAGGCAAATTGTACTTTCGCCAACCGTGGGTGGAAAAATAAAATAAAACGGAAAAATGCTACTGTAGCGACCCACAACCGGGGGAGCGGGCCCGGGGAGACTTCCCTGATCTCCCCTGGGAAGTAGCGGAAGGGATGGGCAAATGGATGGGAAATTGGAAATTGGTTTGGGTTGTAGGAATTGGGTGGGATTGGGGACAGCAGGGATTTTGACCAGATTTGGTTTGATTTGATCCTGAGTTCCTTTTCAGGCCTCCTTGAAGGGCGAGCACTCAGTCCACCAATAGTGGGCCCTCGGCGTCGAGCGTACTCCCACACCACACAGAACGTTTTGTGGGCAATCTCCGACCGTCTGAGAGAGGGAAAACCTACAGGGGCTCGACTAGGATCCCCTCCCCCAAGCCAGGTTCCGCCACACCGACCGTCCCACAGTACTAAGATGACGGATTTTTCACACCACTCGTTCGGTGCTTCGGCTCTTACTCCACTGGTACTCGCACACGCAACAGTTATCCTTTCACGGTTTTCGCGGCGTTCGTGCCCACAGACGATCGCCCCTGGCATAGTATGTGAAACTCCAATCCATTCTCCCACGCTTCCATGGTTGAAGTCTCAATTGATGTCCGCAGTTATCATCACATGCTACCCCAAGGTAGCATGTTGTCTCTCTGCGATTTCGCCGGGTCTACTAACCGTTACTCAGACAACCGCCGGGCTTTCCCGCTTTTCGGAGCTTACTGGCCTCCCGAGCGTGTTACTTACTCCATCACTTTCATGTTTTCGGGCCAAAGGCGGCTTCCCTTGTACTTTTTGTTTTGTGCTTTTTTGCATTGTGTTTATTGTGCCCCTCTTGCCAGGACCCTTCACTGAGCCTGCAGTATGTCCTAAATAAATAAATAATAAATAAACAAAGCTTGGTTCGCCCAGCCGCATGCCCCCGCGAGGCACCGAGCTCTTCGTGATCGGAAACCAATGCGTCCGCGGCTGGGTGGTACGCCCTCGTACCGAGAGGGAACCGTGCGACTTTCGATTTTGCGAATTTTGGAACGACCGCGTCTACCTGGGCGACTCGTCGCTCGGCAAAACGACTAAGTCAGAACCGCGTCTACCGAGGCGCGAACACCAACGGCAAAACGACTAAGTCCCGACCGCGTCTACCGGGGCGGCCACGCCAAAAGCAAACAAGTCGTTCTGGTCACCAGTTCTGCTTTTGAGCCGGATTCCACGTGGCCAGTCCGTCTCCCTTTTCGGACCTGCCCTCCCACTTAGGCAGCGGGCATCGTGTGCGCGACAAGCCAACAATGTCGTGGAAAGTCGGCTGAACCTTTCTTGGGGATTCGCAAGAACCTTTCTTGAGGATTCGCAAGAATGGGTTCCGGCGGCTCCACTCACCGCTGTGCGTTGCACCAAAACAAAACCTAGCAGCCGAAACCGCACCGGTCCGTATTTGGGGGGGGGGGGAGGTAGGGGCACGGGCAGGTTGCACAGTCTGAATACCACAGTCTGAATACCACCGGCATGAATACCACAGTAGCACATCGTATTTCCTAGTGTATCACGCGGAGGGGACACGCCATGCTTGCGTGCACCACATCAAGTCAAGCGAGAATAGTGGCCTCTTGTCCAGGGCACGCTGCGGGAACGCAGCCGCTCACTTCTTGAGCATGTTCTGCATGCTTTGTTATCCGTCTGAGGGGGTACTGTGTAGGCGCCTAGGGAGAAGGAGGCATGCCGGGAAAGCCAGGGCGCCTGGATGCGCAGGGGAAAGGGGGGGGGGCGCACACATCTAGGCGCCCTACCAAAACCTGTTTCGGCTCACAACAGCATACTTTCACCTTGAAATGTGTTCGGAAACTAATATGGTTCTTGCGGCTTTGACTCTCGCCGACCTTTTTTTTCTCCCGCAGGAAAAGCGACAAAGCACTGGGACGACTTCTGAATGCCAACTCTCACAGCGAAATGTCTAGCGCAGAGGAGTGTACAGAAAGGTGACAACTTCATTTTTCAGCTTCGACGAAATAGATTTGCCAAACGTTGACATACGTCTTCAATCAGCGTGGTGGAATGTTGTGTGGTCCGATTCATATTGCGTTCACTACGACATCGGTCGTCTATTGCTTGTGCAAGATTAGTATTAGAAGCGCTTATTCTTCCACAGCAGCGGGCCTCTCAGGACACATGTAATATTTCCGTGCCGTGTCCCTTTGTCTTGGTCACTTGCAGGCATGCAAGAAAATGCGGAATTCCTGGTCCCAGCGAATTTTACCCCACGTCTGTGAATTAATCACCCATAGACTATCAGAACAGTGCTTTCGTGTGGTTTTCAATAAGAGTTCCGTCTCCCATGTTACATGCATGCGAAGCGACATCAATAATCTGCTTGCTTAAAAAAAAAAGTGTACTCAATCTCCTGTTTTCATCACCGCATTTTGCAAAACTGTGCAAGCCATCTTTGGAAGGCATATTTTATTCCATGCAGAAAAAAAAAATTGCTCAAAGCTGTTCAATGGGGAGATGCTCCCAGCTGTGCCATACTTTGCTGGAAAAAAAAGGCAAACAACCAGCTCGCAATATAGACACGTAATTTTGATAGTAAATATAAAAATATATTCTTTTGTATTAAACACTATATTAACCTTGTTTGTAACTTCTAATATGGTTGTATTTCAGGGTGCGACACGGCAAATTAGGGTTATAAATTAGCCGTACAGTGGAAGAGGAATTTAGTAAATTCGATTCCACATTTTGCAATGTGGGGATTTATATTAAGCCTCATTTAGAAATTATTCTTTAAAAATCTGTTGCTAGCACCATCTCGCACACTGTGCGCCATAAAATTGAATGTGTTATTTTAGTTCTTGTCTTTTTTGTGCGATGGTTGCGCTTGCACTGATGATCGCATCATGCATCTCTTTGCAGCTTCGATGTACAGTGAGGTCATCGCGCAAGAGCTCGGCGAAAAATTTCGTTCCGGAGAGTGCAAAAGTTATCTTACAAGAGGAATGCAACGATTAGTGCCGGTAAGACTCATCGGTTCAGCGGCTCCGGCCAGAGTGCATCTCACGATGTAGTGGCACCGTAGATGGAATAAAGTTTATTCCTTGAATCCTTTCTTCCTTTCTTTCTTCCTTTCTTTTTTTTATTTCTTTCATCCTTTCTTTCCTTCTTTGCTTCTTTCCTTCTTTCTGTCTTTCTATCTTCCTTTCTTCCTTTCTTCCTTCAATTCTTTTATGCATGTCCGCTGGCTGCTTATTTATAAAATGTTACATATACAAGCTCTAGCTGATAGAAAACAAGCACAATAAGTCTGCATTATTCTTCGTACAAAAGTCAGCGCAAAACACGACACTCACAAGAAAGGTGGACAGGACAACGCGCTACTGACAACTGATCCTTTATTGGAAAGAAACACGTAATATATAGGCACACCGTCACACCATCTATCAGCTGCAGCAAACGTCAGAATGATGTAAAGGGTCAAAAAAGTGATAAACGACACAAAGACTGAAAACACGACATAGCTAAAAACGATAAAAAGCGGCGAAAGAACATTAAAAGCATGACACGTGATGTATAAGGCCAAAGAAACATGACTGAATGGAATCCAACAGGGTGATAACAAAACGATATTGTATAAAAAACGTAACAAATGCAGTAAAAGAAAACACGTGAAACAAGAAAAACCTGATAAAAAAGCCTGTGCGCTGAACACTTGATATTACATTGGGGGGAAAAAACACCTGTACACATGCTCTTACTAAGCGCACAGGCTTCAGCGCACAGGTGTTCAGCGCACAGGCTTTTTATCAGGTATTTCTTGTTTCACGTGTTTTCTTTTACTGCATTTGTTACGTTTTTTATACAATATCGTTTTGTTATCACCCTGTTGGATTCCATTCAGTCATGTTTCTTTGGCCTTATACACCACGTGTCATGCTTTTAATGTTCTTTCGCCGCTTTTTATCGTTTTTAGCTATGTCGTGTTTTCAGTCTTTGTGTCTTTTATCGCTTTTATGACCCTTTACATCATTCTGACGTTTGCTGCAGCTGATAGGTGGTGTGACGGTGTGCCTATATATTACGTGTTTCTTTCCAATAAAGGATCAGTTGTCAGTAGCGCGTTGTCCTGTCCACCTTTCTTGTGAGTGTCGTGTTTTGCGCTAACTTTTGTACGAAGAATAATGCACCAACTAGCCCAGCAACAAGTGTTACTTAAGTCTGCATTGTTGTTGGCCAATCTACATGTATCAAAAGGTTGCTTGCAGTCGTGGATGAAAGCTTGGCTCTTGTGGAGAAAAACAAATTACAGAATACATAGCAAGGGGTCGGGACCCGCCATCACATGCACTTTCCAATTCGCCTTGCAATTGATAGCCCACCTCTAAATGATATTCGCAGTACATCACTGAATTAGTTTCTAATGGTCAGGTCCTCTCCGACGGTGAAGAGAAGGCAACGTGTCTTAATGACTACTTTCAATCTGTATATTCACCGACACACGACTTAAACAGTGTACCGCCTGTGAGCAATGTCCCTCCAATGCAGTCAGTAGAAATTAGTGTAGGTGGTATTATGAGGCTGTTAGCAAATGTTGACGAAGGTAAAGCTATTGGTCCTGATGATATTTCGCCACGTATTCTTAAAAGGTGGTCGGTATCGATTTCACGTTATCCCTATTTGATTTACAACAAATCTTTGGCAACAGGCAATTTACCGGATGACTGTAAAATCTCTCACGTGGTTCCTGTTAACAAGGGTGGTCCAAAAAAAGAACTTGGTAATTATAGACCCATATCACTAACAGCAATAGCATGTAAGATTCTTGAACATATCCTATATACAGAGGTAATAATACACATAGCTCAAAACAAATTGTTAATTGAAGAACAGCATGGGTTTCGCAAGGGGTTGTCTTGCACGACCCAGTTGGTTGAGTTTTATCATGACTTAGCATCAGGCGTTGACAGGACAAATTGGGTTTGCTTTTTTAGATTTTCACAAGGCTTTTGATAGTGTCACACTCACTCTTTGTTAACAAGCTTCATTTATTAAATATTCACTCTTCTGTACTTAAATGGATTCAACATTATTTGTTTCAGCGGCGACAATGTGTTGTTTTTAATGGGAAGCGTTCAGGCTACGTAAATGTTACATCGGGCGTTCCGCAATGCTCGGTTTTGGGACCACTCTTGTTCTTGGTTTATGTAAACGACATTTCTGATGGAATTTCATCTTCTGTGCGGTTATTTTCCGATGACTGCGTGGCGTACAGAAAAATTGTTACTGACAACGATATTTAATGCTTATAAACAGACCTAACAAGAATTGAATCATGGTGTTCCAATTGGAAAATGAATTTAAATGCCAAAAGTGCATTCATCTTTGCTTTACTAGAAAGAAAAAACGAACTGATTCTCGATACATGATTAACAACGAACTAATACGTAAAGAGGCAGCAAATAAGTATTTAGGCATAACGCTGGCATCTGATTGTTCCTGGAATGCGCACATTGATGACTTGGTGCGCAGGGCAAGTAGAGCACTGAATTTTATTCAACGCAATGTGCGATGTCTGCATGTCAATTTAAAAAACACTGCTTATCTGAGTTGCGTCAGACCTATTTTGGAGTATGGCTGTGCGGTTTGGGACCCTTCGAACAAGACGCTCACTGAACTCACTGAGCACTGGGAACTACTTGCCTCTCGCCGAAGAAAACTAAGACCCAAACTCTTATACACAATACTTCATAATAAAGCCGGCATTAATAGAGAAACCTATCTGAAAGAGCTTCACTATGTTTCCAGGCGCACAGACCATAGTCTCGAAATTCGTGAGTATCACTCAAAGACTGGCACTTACGCAAACTCTTTTTTGTTAAAACAATAATCGAATGGAATCGACTCAGTGAAATGCAGGTGTGCTGTACTCACGAGGATGTATTTTTTTCAATGCGGTAACCCCCCTGCTGTAACGCCTATGGGCGCTGTGGGGTAACCTCTGAATAAAGAATAAAGAAATTAGGGATGAATCTTGAACCAGGGAGGAAAAACTGGACATGGGCCTAGTGCTGGCACGAAGGCAGCGGCATTATTCACAGACTGGTAGAGCATGGGCATATTCCTGCCACAAACTTCGGGCCAGTATTTATAGACGAGCTGAATATGGACATAGGGTCAGTGAGAATGATGGGCCATTATTATGAGGCTGGCTGATCATGGGCATAGTCCGCGCTAGAACGTCGGGCCGCTGTTAACAGACTGGCTGCACATAGGCCCTGCTCGGGCGTAGACGATGTGCCAACGCCGATAGTTAGACTGGCTGAGCATAGGCCCTGTCTTGGCATGAATGAGGGGCCATTGCTGGAAAAGTCTCGGATTCCCCAAATGCCGATGTACGACGCATATTCGTGCCAGTTTTCGCCACTGCCCCGCAGCGGTAGCTCAGTGGTCACGGCACTTGGCTGCTGACCCGAAAGACGCGGGTTCGATCCCGGCGGCGGCGGCTGAATTTCGATGAAAGCGAAATTCTAGAGGCCCGTGTACTGTGCGATGTCAGTGCACGTTAAAGAACCCCAGGTTCTCGAAACTTCCGGAGCCCTTCACTACGGCGACCCTCATAGCCTGAGTCGCTTTGGGACGTTACACCCCAATAAACCAAACCAACCAATTTCCGCCACTATTTTGCCACTGTCGGCGCAACCTTTTTGTGATGCTTGGGTAGCGCTTTTAAGCTGCCGGGACCTTCAGAACGTAAATGACCAACAGGAGTGATCATATAGCAATTACACGAAATCTAACTATTGGCATCAAGGTGGGATCAGGTCCGAGGTGTTATTCCCGGTTTTACAAATGAGATTACGAGGGACACTTCGTGTTTTAAACGGAGCCAGCTTACTCATGCCAGGGCAAATACACATGGCGCACAAATATGTGACGGAGCGAAACGAATTCGTTTTGAACGGAGGCGACAAACAAAAAAAGTTTAACGGCTCCACGGGCGTCTGCAGCCGCAAGGACAAATGTTTCCCAAAAAGTTTTAATGCGGTCAAAAGTAATCGAAGCACTATGTTGTCTCCACTGCTATAAACGTAATTATAAGCGGTCTATGGGCAATTATCATTTGGGGCTGTTCGAATTCACATTTAATTCCCCACTGGACATACAGGCTGTCGAAGAACTCTGTTTGGCATTTTCTGACCATTTCATGCGGTGTCTGAGGCTCAGGCTGAGTGAAGGACGGGCGGAGGTTCCCCTTTACCCGTCTTTCATTTTGCTGTGTGTTCAGATTTCTTCGTCTTAATTCTCTGCCTGTAAAAATGAAACTATAAGAAATGAACAAGTATTGTATAATTACATATTTCAGAACAACGGCACAGAACACTCCCGAACGGGTCTTACTTTACCCTACCAAGGCTTTCTTGAGAGAGCCTATCTTTATCCACTCTTAACAGTTCTTTCGCAGCGACTGTGGGGAAAGAAATTTTTCGAGAGAATTATTTCAAAAAAAGAAAAATTCTATTTTGAGATATCTTCATTTGAGTGCCTGGGTAAATAAAAAGGAATGGACCTAATTTTAATATTCTTGCTCTTTCTTGGCGAAACAAAGTTAATACAATTTTTATGCTTCCTACTTCCTCCCATGGGCTTGGTTTTTCTCCTTGTGCTCTTTTAGCGTCACCGCCTTTGCATTTATGCATTTCATTTAAACATTACTTGGTGTCCACATTTCCGCTACCTCTGCGGGATTGGAGTAGTGTGTCTGGAGGAATTTTCATTCTGCCATTCGAGCTATACTTAGGAACGGTGTTTGCAACTGCGCGGTTGTTCACTGAGCATTGTGTCAAACTTCACGTTGCAGGAATTGCAGAGTAAGGCTTCAATCGCCATATTTTAAAATATGAGACAATATCAGACAGCGACCAAAAATATCCAGTAGTATTCCGAAATATCTTTTCCTTACTTGCTGAGCTCTTGGTAGATGTCGTACGAGTCTTGTCCAAAGTATTTCCAGTTACTTGGGCGGCTTTGAAAGAATGTTATTATCTCATTTTTCGGATAATTCGCATCGTTCTCGAGAACTTGGGGAAGAGTCTGCACAAATGTGGGAAAGAAATAAAAGGAAATTCATTCTTGTTAAGGCAATAGGGAATAATGTGGTATGCGAATTTAAAGTATACAGTGGAGTTTATTTCGGAAATAAAAAGCATACTAGCGGTGCTGCTACCGGTATCAGCGCACTTCATGAAATGACTGAATGCGGGTAAGCGAGCGCGAAAGTTTATTTATTTATTTTCAGAGAACCAGTAGCTACAGTGCAAGAGCAAGAGTCACATAACTTACAGGGTACTGCCACAATCGACGAGTTCGGGAAGCAACCAGTCGTTACGCTCAAACAGCTTGCCACCATTTATCATGAGCTGGTGGCGATTTGTGACCATACCGCGTTTCCTAACAATAGATGACAGTGAAATTCTCGGCATGACAACCAACGGCGACACCAGGCAGACTCACCCCGTTCATGAACCGTGTTATTCTATTAAAGTACAAAACAGCGTTTGTAGTACTGCAGCTTCCCTTAACGAAAACTAATACGTTTGGAATATACGGTGGGCTATTTAAATTTTATTTTAAACATATTTTGTACCCACGAACTCACTAAACATATGGAGGAAATACGTTCCTGAAATTTCATGCTCGGTATTCGAAATATCTTCTTAAAATATGCCAGAAATACCTCACTTAAAGCTTACTTCGAGCAATTTTTAAATACGTGAAAAAATATGTATGTAGTTTTGGCATCTTGTCAATGTATTAAAAGTGTACTTTCATAAATTATTTCATTCAAAGTATACTTCAATTCTAACAAACGGGCAGTCCTTTCCATCGTATTTTCAGTACACTTCAAGCTGCCGTTGAACCGTCCAGTGCTCGAAATCGCGTTTCGGGAAATGGCAGTTGCTTGTTGTCAATGTATTTGAAGTGTACTTCCGTAAATACGCAACTAATTCGTCCAAAGAATACATAAATTCTAGCAAATTGGCAGTCCGCATTAGCATATTTGCAGCGCACTTCAAGCTGCCGTTGAACAATCTAATGCTCGAAATCGAATTTCGCGAAATCACATTTTGGTGTTGGCAATGTTTTTGAATACTTTTGTAAATACGCAATTAATCAGTCCAAAGTATGCTTAAATTCTAACAAATGGGCAGTCCACGTAAAGATATTTGCATTACACTTCAGGCTACCGTGGAACAATCTAGGGCTCGAAAGGACGTTTCAGGGAACAGTGAAAATTCTCCCTTCCCTGTCGTCCTTTTGTTTATGGTATCTTCTAGCAGGGATATAGTCACCACTTATTTACTCTAAGTGCGGTGAAACTGTTAGCATTTTACCGGCAAAGGCGCTTTGGGTACTTCCGGGTCCAAATATGCCAGCGAAAAGGACCCCGACTGTCAAGGCCGACCGGCTCCCTTAGACGCATATCCGTTGGTTTACAGTTAGACTCCTCACCTATGCCTGACGCAAGTTTCAACTAGCAATTCGGTTTAGATCGCTCCCTGATTTGAATGCGACCAGTAGAGCACTACTGCAATATTTTAGGGGCGCACAGTCTTTGCGAAAAAAGCGCCTGACCGGGCAAGAAAGTGCGTCGCTCTCGGAGGGTATTTACATGGCAAGCCAAGTACGGCACCTGTCGGAGTACTTGTTTGCTGCGGCACTTTCGTCATGATTTGCTGTGTTTGTGTCTTTGTCGTTCCTATTCCGTCATGTGACCTTATAATGCTTATAATGTTGAGACAGAAAGGGTATTAGCGCTGCAACATTATTATTCCTAGTATACTTAGAAAGCATTCGTATTACCGTTTAAGCATAGGGACCAAAAATGCGAAATAAATATGAAATTAATACAATGTGTTTGAAATGCATTTTTAGCACATCCTGTTTTTTGCTAAGGGTTTGTATGGAGGACAAAGGGGCTAACCTGCTCAAATCACACTTGAGGCAGAAAAGAACATTAGGGCATGTTGCGGGAGTGCGTTCATCATCATCAGCCTCATTACGCCCACGGTAGGGCGAAGGCCTCTCCCATGTCTCTCCAATTAACCCTGTCCTTCGCCAGTTGCGGCCACTGTATTCCCGTAAATTTCTTAATTTCATCCGCCCACCGAACTTTTTTCCGCCCGCTGCTACGCTTGCCTTCTCTTGGAATCCACTCCGTTACCGTTAAGGACCAGCGGCTATCTTTCCTTCGCATTACATGCCCTGCCGAAGCCCACTTCCTCCTCTTGATTTCAACTAGGATATCATTAACGCGCGTTTGTTCTCTCACCCACTCCGCCCGCTTCCGATATCTAAACGTCACCCCTATCATTTTTTCTTTCCATAGCTCGCTGCGTTGTCCTTAACTTAAGCTGAACCTTTTTTGTTAGCCTCCATGTTAGTGACCCATAGGTGACTACCGGTAAGATACAGCTAAGACAGTAAGAGAGTGGGTTACTGCCATTCATATAGTTTCTGAGCGCAATGCACTGTGTTCTCCTTCTCTGGGTATTGGATCGTCAAAGCTTATAATTATTTTTTCAAATCTACTGATAGTAGTATTATAAGCCTTGCATAATCAAAAGAAAGCATCGAACACCAAAAGGAACGACATAAAGAAATAGCTCCTAAGTAATAATTACGTGAATCGTTTGTGCTACGTTGTGCCCAAAGTATTAAGCAAGTTGCAGGGTGCTAGATTCGCTGCTAGACCCCACAGCGGGTATAAAAGCGGAGAGCAAAAGAGGGCGACCGGAAGGCACGCAGCAAAGAAGGTATTAACCAATTGTTTGTGAGCCAGCACTGTCTCCAGAAGCTATTATGGTGCTAGCCCTCGTGCCGAACCTTTCTACTATGCAAATGTAACTAGTGTATGTCGATCTGTTCTCGTTCACCTAGCCGTTGTGTTTCTGGCTGGTCCTGGTCCTGCTCGGAAGCCGTACATTGTGCTATAAAGCTCAGCCGGACTACCGTGATGACCCTGAGGCCGCAACAGCGCTTACTCCAAGCTTCTGGTGCCGCCATTGAAACCCTTGCATGGTGTTAGAGCCCCGAACCTGGCTTCAAGAAAGGAACGCCAGCCCGTGACTCCTGTTGTGGTACCGTGTCTTGACCAGAGAGTCGGCCGAACGCTCATTGTAGATAGTGCAGGGAAGTACTAGGGCCGCAAGTTTAGGAATAGCGAATGCACACCCTAAATGCAAACCTGTAAACGCATCCGACTCCCTCAGGATGAATCTTCGAAACATTCCTGTAACCGTTCCGAGCCAAACTACCCAACCATTCTAAGCAACCCAATTCCCGTTCTTGACTCGTGAGATTAGTGGAGCCTCCTCGCGCTCTCGTGTGGTTTGCTACTAAATCTACAGATTTATTTATATTCTCCTTCAGGTGCTGAAAACAACCATTGCCTATCTGTGGAGGGCTAGCATTCACTATGCGTACTCATTCACCCTCACCTCCTTAGGGCTAAGTATATTTGCTGAGACCCGAAAACGACCTGTGTCAGTGGTTGTTCTCCACAAATTGTTGACTCTGGACATCGCGTCTTCCCCCTCTGCTCCTGACCAGTTCTTACTTCAGCTGCTTCGCAGGGCGTACTTCCCCCAAGAGCTACCAGACGCGGCTACCTCCGTCTGCCTGTCTTCCATCGTGTCAGCCTTCTCCGTAGATCCTTCCCCCAGGTACTGTCCCCGTCTTCTCTTACGCCACCACCTCGAGAGTTGTACGTTTTCGCCATCAAGCTTCCCGACATCTGGCCATCGTACTTAAAACTTTGGTTCCTCAGAATCGAGGCCTTGTTGCGGCGGCACCGCTTTACTTGTCTGGTGACCATGTTCGACCACGTCATGGGTGCGCTCACACCTACTGCTGCCGCGGTTGTTCGCGACGTCCTAAGCTCTCCACCTGCCGATCCCTTCATGAAAATCTTTGGCGACCCTCATCCAGCGCAGTCCTGAAAAAGAGTCAAATCGTCTGCAGCAGCTTCTCACCTTGGTGGAGCTCGGAGACCGCAAGCTTTAGAAGCTGTTGTGTCGCATGACCTCCTTTGCTGGAGATCTGGATATTTCCCATGACAGCGCTCTCCTGTGGGAACTCTTCCTGCGGCGCCTGCCTCCGCAGGTGCGCATGATCCCTAGGGCGCCTTCGTCACAGACCCTGGAATCTCCGGCTCATATGGCCGGTAAGATTATGGACGTCGTCTCCCCTCCGTTGCCGCAATTCACCGCCCTCCTACCCCTCAATTGCCCAGCGCAGCTGCTGACGATTTTTGTGCGTGTCTCACCGCTGCTAACGAGGAACTCACCGGGAAAGTAGCGCAGCTTACAGGTGACCTTGCTGCCCTTTGGACGCACCGGCCGCGTTCCGCGTCTTCACCTCGCCGACCAAGTCCAAGTCCTCCAGCCACCCGTTCTCTGCCCTCCGGGACCCTTTTCTGGTAACACCGTCGTTTCAGCTCTCGCGCACGGCAGTGTCGCCAGCTGTGCGTCTATGCGGAAAGCGGTCCGGCCGCATACTCAATGCGACTGATGTTCTCGGCCCCAAATACAGTCGCCTCTTCTACGTCACCGACCCTGTTACCAAGGTTCACTACATCATAGGCACTTGCGCCGAGATCTGTCCTTCCCCCGACGGTGGCCGAGGATCGCTGTACCTCAGACTACCCTCCTCTGACCCAATAAACGGGTCGTCGGTATGGACAAATGGTCGATCCGTTGGACATATGGTCAGAAGTCAGTGACTTTTGACATCCGGCTCCGACGTACCTTTAGCTCGGTATTTGTCATCGCAGACGTGTGCTCCCCAATCATTGGCGCCGACTTCCTACGGCACTACAGGCTCGTAGCTGACATTTGTCAAAACCGCATCCTGGATTCTAAAACGACGTTGACAGACCAAGTCCTGCCGCGCTCCACCCCTATGGCTCCTCCAGGCGCGCAGCACCAATCCCGACTCTTACTCCGACTTACTTGCAGACTTTCCAGATGCCTTCTGAGCACCGTCCTTTCAAGTGCCGGCCGCTAACAGCGTGACCAATCACACTGACCACTGGGCTTCTCGTGTTTGCTCGCGCTCGTCGCCTCACACCGGATCGCCTCGCTGTCACCAAACAAGAATTTGAGCGTATGCGGTACCTTGCCTTCATCCGTCACTCCTCCAGTGCTTGGGCATCGTCCCTCCATATGGTGCCCAAAAATATTGTCGATCGGTGCCCGTACGGCCATGACCATGCTCTTAACAAAGCCACAGTCCCTGACTCCTGCCTAATGCTCCGCATACAGGATTTTATATCGGCCCTTCATTGCTGCACCATCTTCGGCAAAGTCCATTCTGTGGAAGCATATCACCAAATTTTTGTGGATCTCTCCGAAACTGCGAAGACCGCCATTATACGCCTTTTGGCTTGTTTGGATATCTGAGGATGACTTACCGTGTTCGCAATGCGGGGCACTTTCAGCGCTTTGTTTAGGAAGATTTGACGGGGTTCTTCGCTAATCTTGACATCCTCGTTTTGAGCCCCACGGCAGAGGCCCAAAGCACTTGACATGCGTCAAGTGCTCCCAAGGCTCAGCCGCTTTGGTCTGGTCGTCAACGATTACAAAAAGCGAGTTCGGTGTAGCAGAGTTGGATTTTCTCGGTCATCGTGTCAGCTCCATGGAATTTATTTGCTAACTGCCTGTGTCAGCGCCTTCATTCAGTTTGCTCGGCCCACCGCCACCTGGCAGCTGTGCGAATTTCTTTCCCTCGTTAACTATTAACTGCGCCGCCATATTGCTGCCTCTCTACGACCTCCTCTCGGGCCACACCAAAGCAACCACTCTGATCACTTGGGCCGATACCCCTAATCGGGCGTTCGGCAGCATACAAGACACCATTGCAAGCGGGGCGGTCATGGTACATCTCAACTGTGACGCACCCTCGTCCGTCATGGTTGACGCATCGGACACTGCTGTCGGTGCGGCCTTGCAACAGTTCGCCGCTGGAACTTGGCAGCCAATCGAGTGCTGTTCCACGAAACTTGCGGCCTCTGAACGCCGCTACAGAATTTTCAATATATTTGGCCGTGAACCACTTACGCCGTTTTCCCGAGAGACGCACCTTCCAAATCCTTACTGACCACAAAGCATTGACGTCCTCGCTTGATCCCAGCAGTACCTCCTGTGATTCTGGCGAAATCAGACAGCTCCCCTACATTTCCGAATTTACCAGCAACATTGGTCACGTCCACTACAAGTAGAACGCATTTGCCTACGCTCTTTCTCGTGCTGAACGCACCATGGTCGTCCAGCGATCGAATTCACGGCTATGGCCGCTGGTCAAAGAGCCGATGACGAGGTACAGTGGCTTGGCACGAGCGACACCTATCTGCTGCTGGACGAAATCTTGCTCCCTGACTGCGCCTCTCCCCTCATTCGTGATGTAGACTGTTTACCCTCGCCTGTACATGCCTCGACCATACCGCCGAACCGTCTTTAATGCCCTCTGCTTCGAATAACAAGACACTGGCACTGTGACTGGCATGAGAAGAACCACATTTATTGCGTTGCGCTTTCTCATACCCTGTGGGTCTGGCCAGTGTAGCCAGAAGACCACAGCTTAACTCGCTACATACCGATACATTTTGCCTTCGGCAAGGAAAACAGACGACAGGGGAGAGCAGGGGAGAGTAGAGGCAAACACACACATAAAAGAAAGACTAGGATAATTGCTCAATGACTTGAGAGTACGTAGGCCTAGATGGCGCCCGCCTGATGAGAGCAGACCTGCGCAGATTACCGAAGCCATCAGCAGCATCGGGTGCATGTTGACTTGACTGGTTCTAGTCATCATGCTCATCTGATTTGGCCTGTGTCATCGGCTCATGTGAAATGCTTGCATTTGGTGAGTTGTGCGCTGAAGCTGGCCACCGTGCGGTCGCAGTTTTGCCGTCTTCACCACTACGTCAATGCCCTGTCGAATTTGGGTGTAGTGCGCGAGTAATACCTCGGAATTGATTCCGGTCTTCATACCCTACGCTCGCGTCTCTTGTCCGATATTCTCTTCTTTTCCGGATGTTTTGCTGGTTGCGTCGTAGGGTGTTTCCGTCTTCTGTCCTAAGAAGATAGGATCGCGCAGCTACTAATTTTGAGCTACTGCCTTTTTTGTACATCCAGAGTGGTCCAGAATTCGTTCCGCATCTCTCCTTCAAAGGACTAGATGTGAAGTGGCTGGCATAGGTTTTGTATGTATTTTTTGACCTCCAGCTGCTGGCTGGACCTGAAAATCAGGGAGGCGGCGCAGCAGTCGTCCTCCCATAAATAGATCAGCTGGGCTCTGACCACCTTAGAAAGGCGGTAAACAACTAATAGTTCAGAACGGCTATCCAGAACGGTCCTCGAGCATCTTTAGTCTTCTTAAGGAGAAGCTTTACGATCTGAGCTTCTTTTTCGGCAAGGGGAAATCTCGTGCTGGAGACGATGTGCTTGAAATCTAGTAATTGGGCAAAGTCGCGAAAGGCACTTCAGCTGAACTGCAGACCACCATCGCTATGCACATCTTGCGGAATGCCTTGTCGAGAAAAATCATTTCGAGCTTCCTAGTTACGCTTTCACTAGAGTTCTGCGCTAGGCGTTCCACCTCAGGGTAAACTGAGTACGCATCGTAGACGAATAGGCACGAAGCTCCTGCATGGTAACAGAGATCGATAGCAATTATTTCCCCTGAGAAGAGCGCTACAGGGATCCTGATGACTCGCTCTTTGGTTCACGGTAGGCGAAAGGGCAGCATGTTCTGCATTTAGAAATCATGTCCTTACTTTTTCTACATCCGGGCCAGCCCTGCCCTTGTTTTTTATTTATGCCGCGATATCCTTCATGCAGGCGTTCGAGCATTTACGTACGCATTCGTCTGGGGATTAACACTTTGCTGCCTATTATTAATATTCCATCAATGTAGGACAACTCTGATTGGAGACTGACGTAAGGGAAAGATTATTTACCTAGGTAAACCGCTTATTATTTCCTGCACTTCTGGATCGTTCTGCGTTTTTTTCTGCAATCTTTGCTTTGTGTTTTCACTTGCGATGCTTGCCAGTATTTTTGTCACATGTCTATTAACTCCTTCCCCTTCGGTACGCGAAACACTGAAGGGGGTAGCTATACGGTATATAACATCGTATAGTAGCAGCTGTTTCCCAGGCATGAAGTGCAAGTAATCTTGAAATCACATCATTTGCAAAAAAATTGCTAAAAACGCGGCGGTATTTCGGCGATGTTTTTCTTTGCAATCGCCAACAACGGTGGATCAGTTTCACAGTTATCTTAGTGTCAACTTTAAACACAAAATTCATGCACATCCAAAGGTGATTCCAAGTGTATCTTTTTCTGTCTGGGCGTATCTGGTTTCGGCCTCAGTGAGCGCACGTGAAGCATATGCCTCCGGTCGCCAGTCCTTATGTCTTTGCGATAGTGCGGCTCACAAAGCTCTGCTAGATGCATCGGTGCTAATCTTGATTGGCTTTCGCGAGTCAAATACCGTCAGGACTGGTTTTGTCATCAACAACACGCATGCTCCTCCACTCTTTTTCATGAGCGCTGTTCCACTCGAAGCACTTGTCTTGCAGGATTTAATTCAGCCCACCTTTTCGTTTCTGTTGCGAAAGCAACACTACTGGAGCCCAGCTCGGCTCGTTGCGTATGCTCGCGGCGGTGCGGCTACCAAACGACCTTGAGCCGCTGTCGCCTAGAAACCACTTCAGCTGCGCTTCAACAGATGGCGCCGCACCGCTGCCGCCTGTCGCCTACACACCCAGAGGGCACCACCCTCGCTCAGGCGCTGGGTTTCGCAGCTCATGACGGTGTCTTGCCGGCTAGGGAGGTTGCAACGTCCAAAAAGCGGCTGCGTCAGTGGTGATGACTGACTCTGCGATCTTGTCGTCATGGAGGGCGCGAAAGACAGGCAACAACGACAGAACGCGCTCAAGAGACGGCAGAAGACCGCGCCGCACGACTCGAGAAGCGCCGTGATAATTATTCTGCCAGTCATCCCACGTCTCGGAGGGACTCTTTGGCAGCCTCGGAAGAGGCCAGTTCGAGTTATCAAGAGCGTTGGAATGAGACGAAGCGTAGACGACGTGCCGAGGAAGAAGCTGCACGAAGACTCGAGGCACGGCGTCCTGTTGCTTTAGCTAAACCACAGCCAATTTTTTCTCGACAAACAGGGTATGCACTTGCTGAAGTAACTCACTGCTCCCAAGAACTTTTGGTCATCGTGCTTAGACGACGGGGTTGGAAAGTTGACAACACACTGAATGAGATAATAATCTGGCTTATTTCCTCCCCTTTTGATTATGTCTCGAAGGATTTTGATTTTTCAGGCACCAGAGATACACTTTTCTGTGTTGTGGGTGCATCCATCTTAGCGAATCGCCTTAAGCACTACCCTGAAACAACCGTCGTGTTCGGTCTGTGTTGCGCCCCATATCAATAAATCGTCTTTGTACACTCTCACACCGGGCAGCCCAACCAGTGTTTGACCGATTCCATATTGAAATAGTTCTGTTGTAGAGCTTAAGCCAAATCGAAATCTCGGGAACCTGTACCGCACGTACTCAGTGTTGAAGTTGCATATTTTGTATGATTGTTCCTCTAATGGTATCTAATAAAAACCGAGATATGCGTCAAGCTTGCTGAAATAAGTTGCATCAGGCAACTCTGCTTCGTTGTCTTCTCTTCTAGGAAATTCGTACCTGCCGCGGTTGATGTTTTCGTTGATACAAAGCGGGTCGACGAAGAAGCGAATGCCATCGCTCTTCTTTTCAACAATAACACGTGGATTCACGAATAAGTCCTCGGGCTCCGTCATATTCACAATGATGCGCCCGATTTCCAAGCCTTGCAGTTTCTCACGCAGGGCAGCTTGTCTTCCGCGGTTTCCTTGATCTTGA
The DNA here is from genome assembly GCF_055824585.1 of Amblyomma mixtum. Classification (NCBI taxonomy): domain Eukaryota; kingdom Metazoa; phylum Arthropoda; class Arachnida; order Ixodida; family Ixodidae; genus Amblyomma; species Amblyomma mixtum. Next base: position 26,385,456 of record NC_143021.1, on the reverse strand, counting down.
CGGAGTAAAGACGCTTGACACATCATCCAAGTTCCTAAAACCCTTAAGTCCGGAAACTCTGCGGCGATCTGATTCTTGAGACTTATCTCCCTTCGAGTCACGTCATTGCGAGAGACAAGACCGATACGCACACGTCGAGAGTCTCAGTAGTGCCTGCTTGCCTTTTCTCACAATAAAAAAGTTTGCCTGTAAAGTATGTCGCCAAATGAGATTGGTAAAGGAACAGTGCCGAAGTGTTGAATGTCATTTCCTTCGTAGCTGGTCGAGAGCATCTTGCGTGGGCTTATATTCGCCGGACAGCGTAGTTTCTCTAGTAGAGAATGTCGCAGTAAATTTGCTTGAGCTCCAGTGTCATTATTGAATGTAACTTTTCGTCCTACCACTGTAGCGTCGGTTAACCAGTCATGTGCCGCATCTCATTCAACGTCACTGATTCTCGACTAACTTCTCGAGCGCGCTTCTTCCTCGTACGCTTCACTAAAACGGTCAACTCCGCCTGTGTATTTCACCTTGAAACAAACGCAAAATGATTGTACTTTCCGCAGTTTGTGCACGCCGGACATCTTGGTGCGCGAATTTTGTTCCCACAGTGCAACGACGAGCAGGGGGTTCTTTAACGCATTGCTCGAACGTGCCTTTACTGCACGCCACTCGCGCGCCTCGAACGCGTTTCTCGACACCGCACACTTTTGCTGCTTGCTCTTCTTTTTCCAGACGAGCGTCTAACTAGTTTCCAGCTCGGCTGCTTTGGAAAATCTATTGCCTCTAAAAGGCAGAATTTTTCTCTCCGAGAAGTCGAGCCCTCACCTTCTCATTCTTTGTTCCATATACTAGCTGGTATCGTATGAGCGAGTCTCTTAGGCTTCCAAAATTGCCAGTTTCCGCTTTTATCTGTGGATCTCGCAGGAATTGTTCAAACGGTTCACCCTCTTACTGGATTCGGAAACGAAAACCGTACCTCTCAAAGGCCTGGTCCGCTGCGGTGTGCAGTAGTCTTCGAATTTCTGAACGATTAACGATCACTGCGTGATCCTCGTGCTGCGTTGACGTGAGGTGAAAGTGCTGAATACGCCGATGGCCCTTTGACCGGCTGTGTGCACAAATAAGGCAGCCTTTCCCGCACCCATGCATTCCTTGCCTGTTGCCTTGAAATGTAGGCCGTTGCGCAGCTTGAATTTGTTCCAATGCTCCGCTGCGTTGTCCGATAGGATGAGCGGACCAGGAGGCAGAATGGTGTCGATCGTGCGTTGTTCCAGCGTTGCGGCTATGGCGCACCATTCACAAGTTGAGGCGTGATTGGGTCACTACGTCTATCTCAGGCTGCACCCCATTTCTCACGCCATGTTTCAAATAACAAGACTCTGACGCTGCGACTGAAAATGGGAAAAAAATTCTGGGGGCACTTTGCTCACCTAAAGTGCGGTGAGGCGGAACCCTTTAGCGCGGTGTTGCTGCTTGTGTCACTGATGTGTAGTTAAGATGCTAACTACACAATTGTTTCTGAATCTTAAATGCTGGAGACACTGGAGGGCGTTTGGAAGACATCAGTCTCATTCGACGGTTTTCTACAAACACTCTCCAGCGTCCTAGACAAGGAGAACTACATATGCGTTGGCAGGAAGTAGCGTAGCCATTATTGCACGCTAAGCTGCGGAACAGAAGGATGGTGGCTCGATTCCCGTCGTGCACAAAGATTTTTTTTTCTGGTCTGACAACCTTCTGCTGACAACCTTCTGTCGACAACGATGAGGCATTAAAGGCTTTCCCTCTAAAACCTTTATGTGCTGTTGTAGCACCTGAAAGAAGAATGCACGGGCCTGACCACTGGCTCTTGCTAGGCCTTAATCACTGCCATGTGCAGAAAGGGGGAATTAAAAGAGGCGTGATAGGGAAGATCGGGAGAAGCACGTAACACAACCGCGTCCGCCTTAGCGACGACGCCGGTTTTGAAAGCAGATAGCTATCCCCCCGTTGTCTCCCCACATTTAATTTATGTTGTTGTTGCGAATGAAGGAAGGATGAAAATGAAAGTACACGGGCCTGCGCACTGGTTCGAGCTGAGCCACAGTCACTGCCACGTGCAGACAAAGGAGAGATGAAAAATGTGACGAAAGATTGGAAGAACATACTTGCATCACAACAACCGCGTCCGCCCGAAGCAATGACGCCGGCTGTAACAGATACCCTGGGCCCCAACCCCCTCCACCAAGGACATATATTGCGTTGCACTTCCAGTTATATCCCGTTGCTCTAGCCAGTGTACTGCCAGACAAACACAGTAAAACCCGCTACATATCGATACACCCTCCATTCTTTCGCCCATCCTCGCATTCACATCACCGAACGCCTCGTCACATCTCGTTAGGTCCGGCCTTGCATCTGCGTCGACATTCCCTGCTGGTCGCGCCCGTGCCCCAGCTGTCAGCTGCAAGGTGCACGGGCACACTGAGATCTCCTCTTGGCACAGCCCCGTCCTTGGACGCCAGCTTCAGCCATCTGCACGTCGATATTGTCAGTTCTCTTCCTCCCTGCGCACCACTGCTGCTGTCGCTGTGGTGCGCAGGGAGGAAGAGAACTGACAATACTGACATTCAGATCCACCCTCCTCACAATACTTCTTCCTAGAGGCTGCAGAGGAAGCCGTTACTGCAATTGTCATCACACGCACGGAAGTCCGGTACAGTTTATGTTACTCCAAACCTGCGATTCTAAATTTTGCTCGAGGCACAGTCAATGTTCCGGCGGTTGGCATACTGGGCTCGCCCGATGCACCCCTTCCGCCCCCTCCCCCCTTCCCCCCCGCGCCAAGTGCAGCTGATATGGGTGCCTGCGCTGTCATGGAATCCCGGAAACCAGGCCGCCAACCTTTTAGCCCGAGATTCTTTAAACCGGGCTCAGGAGGCATCGGATCGGGGAATAAATCACGCAGCGCATGCACGCATTCAGCGAGATGACGTATGCCTACAGAGACTCGCGCCATCTCTACCCCACCCCTCCCTGGATATCAAACGCTCAACACACTGGCGCAGACTACCGACACACTCTCCGCTCACCCCTTACCCTGGCCTACTCTACTCCCTCCTTACCCACTATTGCTTGCGTCCTATGCCCAGAATTCTTCGCCTCTTTCCTCCACAAACTCTCCTTCTTCACTGCAGACCCTGCCCTTCGGGACCTAGAGAACCTCAAGACCTGGGAGAACTGGAAGAACCTTCTGCGCTCTTAGGACGCGGTCATGCAGACAATCGCCACCGACCGGGCTGCCAGTTTCATGGACCTTAGAAACATGAACACATGAGTGTAGTGCGTTTTTGCAGCAATGCAGTTGAGTGCCCCGAATTCCTTTCATACAATAAAGCTTTTTCGCTCTCTCTGTCATAAAAGTTAAGAAAAAGCAGTTTCTGCCTCACTAAGTGTAAGTATTTAAGCAATGTTGTACGGTTTTCTGAATTTTTTTGCCTAGTTATTTTCCCTGCAGTTTATTTTCTTCCTTCTCGCTTCCACTATTCGTATCTGATTATTCTTGCGCACATGGATTCAGACATATGCCTGCTGGCGTAATTAAACCTAGTTGTGCTGTAAGTCGCGGTTTTTCGTTCCCTTTTCTTTTTGATGACAAAAAGTGTTGATATGGTATATTACGAATGGAGTATGTTCCTGCCGTAACAATTTCAGCTCTGAGTCCACTGCTAAAGATCAGTAAATGATAGGCTCCTTCTAGGAAAAACCGCGACACGCAGGTCTGCGGCCTTCACCAAGGCTAAGCTATTCCTCTAGAATCACACAGGTAGGCAAGCTTCATATCTAGGAAAAGTATTACCCGCATGCTAAGGCAGTTTTCTCACTTGGTTATTTCCTTTGAAAGCAGACTCTAACGGGTGTACTTTCCGCTTGTTTATAAACCCACGGCTGCTGTGCACATTTTAATTGCATTTGAGGTCATGCATTCACGCCTGTATTAGCAGAAATTGCATCCGAATAAGAAAACTATTGCCTAGTTTTCACATCAATTTCCCAGTTTTCACATGCAGTTTTCTGACTCGATATTTGTTGCTTACGGTGGCTTACACGTATTGTAGAAAACTGCGTTGTAATTTTGATCATAATTTGTATCGCCTTCTTGACTTGCTGCGTGGGATCTGTGCTCGGTTAATATTTCGTGCCAGATTTTTCCTTCAATGCAAGAAGAAATTGCTGTCGCATTCCCTTCTTCCTCTCGACTCACCAGAGCAGAAGAAAGGTGCAGTGTTTTCCCGTAAACTGGGCATTGGAGGGCATTTTCTTTTCTTTTGCTCGACCCCATACTTCTTATTTGATGGTTAATCTCACATAGTTTTTTGCAATCGTGCTATAGACTCAAATGCGTAAAGTATGGGAGAAAACTTTTCACTATATAAGATGCAAAGCAGTAGCCTGAATGATGAAAATATGAGAAAGACCGCGGAAAAAGCGATGAACACGAAAGATGCTGCAAAAAGCTTTGAAGAATAAGTCGCACAGACAATGTGTTCATTAAAACAGTAACTTCGACAAACACGTCGCCAAGGCGATGTTCTCACCGTAAAAAGCTCTCTGAGCTTGTCGGCATAGACGTCGGTCGCGTAGGATCGAAGGAGTATGCCGAATCCTCGACATGTCATTGTACTGTAGAGAGTCTTAGCATCATTGATGAAGGCGGGCCATCTTAACTTGCCCGCCGTGGAAGGGCCGTAGTCCAAGTAGAAAAGAAATGGTGTAGTTTTTCCAAGGCCTGTAAAATATTGGTATCCTGATTCTGGGGGCGGGGGGGGGGGGGGGGTAGAAAAAATGAAAAAGTAAGCAAAGTGTCAGCACTATGAAGAAACTAGATTGTGTCGCCTTTCGTATCACCAGCTATAGTAGTACTTAAATTTTGTGGCTAAATAAAACGTCTCCCCACCGTCCATCATAGAGATGGTGGCACTTAAATTACGCTACGGATTTTGGATGGCGACAAACGTAGGTTGCTTCGTGGATTGTAGCAGTTCATATGTCAGATTAACAATGCCCTTATGTAAGGCGTTCTCCTTTTTCTAGATTTCAAAATTTCCAAAACACTTGTTCTTCCCCACCCTCTGCCCGATTTGCCAAGGATACTGACCCGCACTGTATCATTCCGTTTGGGCCTGCACAATACCTCCCAGCGGCGTCCCGCCTATAAACCTCCCCACCCCTTCCTCTTGGGAAGGTGTCCTGACAAGCACGGAGCCGACCGACCGCCGCCGGCTCGTCGAGCGTGCCGACAAAATAGCGGTGGAAAGCGGGGTCATGGACTGAGAGCCCTGGACTGAGAGCCCTTCATGAGACTGATCTGACAGGCACGAATCCACAAGGCCAGAGACAGCTGCTCTTGTGGGCCTTCAGGATCGCGGCGGCACGTAGAGCCCTGAACTGAGGGCTCCGCTCAAAGAGAGGAGCCCAGTATAGTTTTCTAATGAAAGGTTTTCCTCCTCCTTTTTAAATAAAAAAGGTTTCCGCACGTAGAAAGTGGAGCAGTAACTCAGTGCCTGTGAAATTATGCCGCTGGACACCAGTACACCTTAATTCACGGCCGTCGTAGCCATATTCGGACCAAAAGTTAAGGGCCGGCGTAACGAGATTAGATTGCAGGTTAAAATTATTGGAATAAAAATATATTTACATGCATTTATCTAAATTGCTGGACCAGCCGTGACCAACACCTTCAAGCCAGTCAGGTAGTAATGGTTTTCCTCTCACCTTGCCCCGGATGCACCGGATGCAAAGAGACTACCTGTCCGCGGTTATACCATTTTCGGGAGAGCGGCCTTTCTGTGAAGCAGGGCGCTGTCTTCGTCGCAGTGCCCTCCGCGTTCATCAGTTCAGGCGCATCATAAGGAACGTCAACTAGTCTCTACTCAGAATTGCTCAAAACCGACTAGTCAACCGCGCCACGTCACCTTCTATAACGCCCGACCACTACAAGAGTGCTTCAAAGCCGAACGAGAACACCAGCCGGATACTGTTTCCAGCACAGCAACTTTTCTTTAAATGGATGGTGAAACGATGATGCCATAATATATATAATGTAAGCTTCATAATGTTTATTTGCCTGCGCTGAAAACCGCCGGCAAACGGCTTCATCGCTTTGTGACGCGAGATCAAACCAGATTTATCTGGAAAAAATGCAGCACTGCGCAGCTGCCTCTGAGATTGCAGTGGGTGATTTCCGTGCCTTTCCCTGAAAGCATTTTTCCGGCTTCAAAATGAGCGTCCCCAAGAGCAGCAGTGATTCCAAAGTCTATACATGTTCTTCATGGTCGCCTACAAGGCACCAAACGCGACATCAGTTTCAACGTTTCATTGAAAAGACTCCTAGAACGTGGTGCCACAGCACTGACCAGGAAAATATATTTTGCAGTAGAAAATAAAACGATAAAACATTACTACCATGTGCACAAGTGGAAGCAGTTCATTCCTTTAGCTTAAAAAGAGACGCGTCATAAGTGCTTGTATGAACCGTTTCTTCGTGGCAGGCAACGCAGCGATGGCTGCGCAAATAGCACGCCCGCAAAATCGTATTAGTCCCCCACGTATGATTATTTCCTCTCAAAGCCATGGTGAGTGCTTGGACGAAAACAAGGAGCGGTAAACAAATAGCTAGCGTTGGGAATAACGGTCGAATCTGTAAGGCGCTCAGTGTTCGCGGCTTCTGGCCATAGTTTTCACTGAGTGTGTACTACTTTTCAGACATGGATGGAGCCCGATCGATTCGCCCTACCAGCCTGGTATCACACCACCAGATGGCCGTTTTCTTCACGAAATCTAGATCAGTCGCAAAACGCAAATATGGCAAGCGGTGAAACGAGGTGCCGGAACAAAGTTGATAATCAAGGAGCTTGAAATTTGTGGAAACAAAATATGCCTGGTTTCATATTGATGTAATGGCGAACTACCTTTCGGGTGTGACGTAGTTTGCGCGAACGGGTGGGCTAGCTTTGGCAGCGTTCACTGCTATGTATGAAACTGATATAGTTCCCATATTTCAAGTCGTTTCTCGTGCCATTCCTCAGCCTTGTAGACCCGGCAGCCAGCCTTGCTTACGAAGTAAGGTATAAATGCGGCAACCTGTTTGCATGCGGGAAGAAAGCGGCGCCGCTACAGCTCTATCATGACGCCTTTCACAAGCAACTGCGCAGAACATTGTTTATCTGCGTCAAACTTTCCCCTATTCCTATTATTGGTACAGCTAAAGTTGTTGGTTGCAGCAAGCCCAAGACGGTGAGCCGACGCGGTGGCTCAGCGGTTGTGGTGCTCGGCTGCTGACCCGAAAGACGCGGGTTCGATCCTGGCAGCGGCGGTTGAATTTCTTTGGAGGAGAAATTCTAGAGGCCCGTGTGTCACCCAGACTTCGCGCACTTTTACGTGGGAAGCTCCCAGACACCCTTAGAGCGTGTGGGGGTAGCGGTCTCGGACTCAAAGGAGATGCCCTCGACTCAGCGTGGCAAACTCAGCGGAGACCAGCTACCAAGTGACAAGAGGTTTTTGGGCGTTCGGTGCCCAGCTTTCGCTGGTCGCAAGCCAGAGAATGGGTCGGAGCCAAAGGTTTACAAAACAAAACAAGGTTTATACAGCAATTGAGACGATACAGAGGATTTCACAATCACTAGTACAGACAAATACATAGTGATTAACAGAACTATGCATCTCGTGCAAAGTTAAACTCGAGAGAGAATACAAGACAAGGGCAATATTGCACCTAAAGTGCACTAACACACGAAAGAGAGGTAAACAAACAAAACACAATTTGTTCACCGGGCACTGCGGCAGTCCGACGACCAGAGTTCCACGACGATGCCGTCCCGCAGACTGGCGAACGTTGCCTCGTTGGTCCGATGCTGGCCGAGTGGTGTTTTCCCGGGAGTCGAACGGGCGCGCTTCGATGAAGCTTAAATGGTGGTCCGGACTGACTGATAGCGGTCAATGCCTTCTTTTATAGACTCGCTTCCACGTCTGTTTGTTCTACGCGCCAGAGTAGGCGCGCACATACACGCAGCATTGGCAGTGCTGTCTCCCTTCCGTTCTCTCGCCGGCCGCGCGTCCTCATTGGTTAAAGTCAGGAGTCGTTTCGCGAAGGTTCCAGCGTGTTCTAGCGTGGCGCCGTCGTGGCGGCGTAGCCGACGTCCGAGTGCAGAGGAGGGCGACGTGACTTAGTGCACGCAAGGCTACGCCCTTTTCCTCCGGTCAGCAGTAGAACCGACTCGCATGTTCGAGAATCTTCGGCGTGGATGACTCATTCCTTTGGCGCACGCCGTGGCGATGGAGAGAGAGGCACGCGCTCGGCGGGGGCTTTCCCTCTCTCCCGTTGGGCTCGCGCCTGCGAGACGCCGTGCGCGCGGCGGTTTTTCTTTGTTTGTTTCTAAAATGCGCCGAAGTTTGTGACACCGTGTACTGTGCGATGTCAGTGCACGTTAAAGAACCCCAGGTGGTCGAAATTTCCGGAGCCCTCCACTACGGCGTCTCTCATAGCCTGAGTCGCTTTGGGACGTTAAACCCCATAAACCAAACCAAGCCAAGACAGTGAACGCACTATCAGCGTAAAATAAAATGGGAACAGCGGGACGCGTGGCCCAAGAACTATTTTACTTCATCTGCCTGTAGCCATCAGAGATAGGCGTACACTTACGCTTCGCGACAGCTTTGCGTGTCTTTGCTTTGACGTTCGTTTTTCTCGCTTTACCACTGGAACGGCATATTTCTGCTGGAGGGTCAGGAACAATGTTCTGCTCAATGCCAGAATCGAGAGATTCGGAAATGGCCACGTTCGATACCGACCGCAACCCGATCAGTTTTTTTTTTTCCTGCTTGCATCACGACCAGACGCTGATAACCGGGCGATGATAGAATCAGAACGAAAGCTACAACATCAGTGTGTCAGCGCTGAAAGATAAATCAGGGTTATCACTCCTCTCAGTTCGTCGTGGCACCGCCAGCCTTTGCTTATTCTACAAACTTTACCACAGTTCACTTTCCTGCGCGCCCTATATCGCCCCGCCAACCCACATATCTCTTCGCACTGTCATCCTTTCCAAGTTTCTCGACCACGAGTCCACACGGTCACTTTTGCAGCCTTATTTTCCCCCGTACCATTGTGGACGGGAACGACGTTCCCAGAGATATTGGAGCCATTATGTGCTCCGCCACCTTCGCTGACAATCTTCATGCCCATTTGTTATCATATTAGCACTTTTCGCCAACGAATATTGTACCCACCCCTTATGCAATGCTCTTACCGGGCCTTTAAGGAAAAAAAATTAAATGAAAAGATCAGAGTAGGCCGTAATGGCGTGTGCTGATTGCCAAGGCCCCACGCGCCAGCTGCCAACCAGCTTCAAATGGCGCAAACCGCACTTCAAACCTATTGCAGCAAGCATCAAATAAATGCCTTGTGTTGCAACTTAAAAGCGACAAACACCCTTTCGGATCGCCGAAACTGTTCGCCGGACTTACGATATAGCGAAGGCCTGCGTTACAAACCACTGCGACATATCTTTCCACGCGGTCGCGCCTGCCATTTACTTCTCGCAGAACCTGTACAGTGGTCAACAGTCGGCGCAGAAAAGTTTTAAACAACGGCTGGAAAGTTTCTACGAGTAAAGGGAATTAAGCGCGGTCGCTACACCAGCGTGGGCTACAGCCGCTCCTGCCAGCAAAGTCGCGCTGCGCAATTTGCGATCGGTGGAAAGTATGATCATGGTTGGGTCGTGTGTTTCATATTCGTACTGTGCGCTACAGCCATCGTCTGTTTTGCGCCGACTGACGTCACAGCAGTGCCATTGGCCGAGCCTAGCTGCGGCGTTACGTGCTATTTTGCGTAGCGCATAGCGCGCTAATTTTTTCATTGTTGCCCGAAGAGTAATTCGTAGCGTGTGAATAAAACTATGACTGTACTGCCTCCGCAAGTCGTCCCGCCCGGATGACGGACTGCTCACGAGCAGAAAAGACTGCATGAACTGCCTGCCTACGAAATAAGCACGACTCCTGCGTCACGGCGCTCTTTGAGATTCTTTTGGGCTGATAAAACAAAACCCCAAACAGTACAGGCTGCCCCATAATATAAATTCCTACAACGGCTGTGCCCCGGCTTTGTGGCTGCGTCGCCGCAAAATGGTAACCATTTATTTGCGACGATATGAAAGCCGCACGCACAATGACAAGCAAGAGCTCTTACCTGGGAAGCCGCCACTGCTTTCTTCCTGAGGTGCAAAAAGGATAAAGATATCACAAATACCCGTCGGCGGCAGCTGCTGGGTTTGTAACCTTCGCCTTCTATCACGCTGTTGCGTCAGAAAAAAATGCTCTCCGCTCATTAAATGGCACAGCAGCGGCGGCGCTTCTGAAAAGAACAAGAGCACCTTTAAGTTGTTGGCTTGTTGTAATTAACCACGAGGTCTTAAAACAAACAACACAAAGACGAGAAATGTAACGTGCGCGAACTTTCGAGTGTTTATTAGTAGAGATGCGACCCCTATTTGGATGCACATAACAAAGAACAAATGTACAAAACAACTAAGGAACCCAACAAGATGGGAAGTGCCATTCATAAACCGAAACCCATGTACCACCGCTTCCCATCGCGCTGCTTGTCAACAATTCAATCTCACTCTGCGTCAGGCGGAGGCCGTTGAAAGAGGATTAACCACGGCTCAAACGGATTAACTGCGATGTCATGAAAATCGTTGGTGCCGATGGCTTCGAGGCCTCCTTGGAGGAGCACCTGTTGCTTCGTCCTTGAGTTCTATCCGACTATAGTTACTGTTCTGTTATCTTGTTTATATCTACTCTTTAATGTCCACGTACAAAATGCAGCTAAACGGCACTTCAAAAGAATTTTATCGCACGTGTGGTGGTATTCCATGCTGCTGCTACGTGCTGTCATGCACCACGCTTCCGAAGAGCCGGACTTGTGCTGTGCTGTCCCAGATTGCCATCAAACGAAAAAAACTCCTCTGCAGTAAGTTCTCTAGTATAGCTCCGTTGTCACGTAAGTTATATTTCTGCCATATGCTCCACGGGCTTTTCGAGAATGCCCTCACACCATTGCGTGCCGCACATGCTGCAAATCTAATGCTCCAAGAAATCCCGAAATGTCTTACCATGAACTGGGATCGAACGTAAACGTTCAGAATGTGGGCCGCGCTAACTTTCGCGGCAAGGTGCAGATACAAGGCCATAAATTGGCTTTGTATCTTTGTATAAATTGGCTTTGTAACGCTCAAGTGCTCTTGTGTGCACGCTACGTTTCAAATCGGAAAACTACAGGAAAGGAATGAAGAGCAAGGTGCTGAAGCCAACAGCGGTTCCGAAAATTTTGATTTGTACTCGACATACAAAGGACCCCTGCTTTCCAAGAACCAGAGAAGGCTGATCTGGCGCTCTGACCTCTCATGCGAGCAGTGCATCAGAAAAAGACATGCAGAAATCACGGAAGGCTGAGAAGAAATGCAGACATAAAGCTGTGACTGTGGAAACGGGGAAAGAGAACATCCCAGCATGCTGCCGCACGTAGCGTATAGGCATGCTGCGGACGAGTGTTTCGTTATCGAGGTATGCCATGTAAAAGACTGAAGATAAGGACAAAAGAGAAGGAAAAGAAGACTCCTGCGCTCATGAACAACACGAGCTTGGCACTTGGTTCCAGAAGTAACCGCTTACTGGGCTGAAATTGTTTCCAGAAAGCTACATTACTACTCGCCATCTTTTAGAGACGTCCGCAATGGTCAAAAATATATAGCTCCATTATTTGATAACGTCCTTTGCCCACGCAAAAACAATTAAGTAAGCTTCCTGGAAAAATAGACAAAGACTGTTAGTGAGCATACTCTAAACAGCGTCAGTAAATAATACAACACGTTAAATTACACCTTCTGTAGAGCTTCATGTGATGTAAATATTTAACTGTTCATGCGAATAATATCTTTGTGCGAATTCATGCTCATTTTTATTGTTTCACTTACTGAAGTTACTTGGCAAGTTCTCTTTTGTGAGTCATTGCAGATATTTAATACTGTAGGAGGGGGTTGTGGCTCAGCAGAACCTAGGTCGCTTTGTAACGTTCAGCAAAGGTTCGGGCCACGCGTTCGGGCTGCGACCGAGCTTCACGCCTAAGGATCGCCATCGTCTTTCACCACCACAGTTCACCACAGAGAGCGAGCGCGGCTGCTGCACTACAATACACAAGAAGACATTTAAACGACAAATGCTTTATTTCCAAAATAGCAGCACACAACACGACTGACGAAAGCTAGTGGGTTACACACAAAACTGTGCTTTCGTCGTATCACATAAACTAGCTTAACCACAAGGATCCAGGGTTTCAGAAGACGTTTCGTACGCTAGTACAAACAATGTTAGGAAGCGCAGTGCATACGGCCACATAAAGGCGATAATTCGGCGACATATGGGGCTGCTGCCAAGCCAGCTCCTCGGCTCCGATGGATGGATGGAACATAGGGGCGTCCCCTTCGAAACGGGGTGGTGGCATTTGCAATCATGCTCCGCTTTTTTGTCTTTATTTTTGTTTCATTGTGTCGTAAACTGTCAATAAAATTCGCCATTTTCTTTGACTACGGTTTCTTACACTACTAACCTTATGTCCCACCTCTGCTTTTCAGCCACCAATCCTCCAATCGCTATTTTCTAACATCCGCCGCAGATTTATTTACTTGACGTTTCTTATCTCTAAACCCTAGGGCCTAAGGAAGAGTGACTGTGTCTGCATCGACATCCTGATGGATACCATCACATTTCAGTATGAGGTGTTCAACTAGTTCTGCAGATCTACCACACACAGCACATGAATCATCGTCATCGTTAACTTTTTTTTTGTAGCTGCGCATACTAAGACACCCTGACCTAGCTTCAATAGTAAGGCACAGCTTCTTGAGTTATCATAGAACAATTCTTTTCTGATCTGCCTTTTCCAGTATCGATATATTTCTACACTATGCTCCTCTTTCATTGAATTAATCCAATTTTTAACTTTCGCGTTTTTAACCCGTCGTTGTTATTCTCTTTCTCCGTCCTCGTGTACGGCATACTTACTAGTTAGTTTCCTAGTTATTTTCCACGCCACTCTGAGTCAACGCTCTTTCTGCATAGATATTTAAATACCTTAGCTGCCCACCTGTTAGCGTCCAGTTTCCTCAGGAGTTCCTCATACAGTATTTCACTCAAGCTTCCCGTGCTTCGAAAGATGCCCAGCCCATATCCCCATGTACTGCCTCGCATGTGGTTTACCGTGGGACCTAGTGCTAATCTTCCAACAGCTCTCTGAATTACTTCGAATCTCGGCTAAACTGCCCTTAAGCACAGAATCGTATTCCCGAGAGTAAGCCCAGGCACCATTATTCCTTTCCAAATATCTCTGAGTAACTAAAATTTGCTTTACACCCATTAAAAAATTTTGGCGCGTCATCAACCCACATACCGAAGAATCTATTAACTTGACTGACGTGTCAGGGGACCCTATTCCGGCTCATTTATGCGCATCAGAACTTAACGAAACCTTTATTCAGAACTTCTCGCGCACATCAAACACCACACATCCCGTTCCAATCCGGTATAATTACCCTTCTATGCCTCAAATTTTCATCGATACGTCTGGCGTTGCTAAACTTATTGATGCCCTAAAACTTCATTCGTCGCCCGGTTTTGACTGCATTCATGCTAAATTTTTAAAAAACACAATTGCCTCTAGCTCCTTAATACTAACAAAGATTTTTCTGCAGATTCTCGATAATTCCATTCTGCCAACGCAATGGAAAGTCGGGAAGGTGGTTCCATTATTCAAATCAGGAAATCGAACCTCCCCTACAAATTATCGCCCCATCTAGTGTAAACACTTTCTTGACACACACACAGGTCACACCAGTTAGGAAACATAGCAAAAGGGTTTACTGACTTCGCACATTAACGTGGTACAGAGAAAACGCACGATTATCGCACAAACTCACGGGAACGTCCGCCAAGTACGCACGTCGACGGACCGCCTTCCCCCGGCACACACACACACACACACTCAACACTCTGTCCCCTCTCACCACCCAGCCGTGCCTCAACAACGCCATTCAGGCTCCCTAACGTAGGGGGCGCCAGCAAGCGGCTGGTAAGGAAAAGTCTACACTAGTACTTGTTGCAAACTATTAGAACACGTCATTTTCACTAACCTTGTGAACTTACTCGAGTCTAATTCCTTTTTTACACCCGCACAGCACGGCTTTCGGAAGTCATTTTCTTGCGAAACCGAACTTGCCAGCTTCACTATCAAACTTCACCATATTTTAGATCGCGCATCAGCAGCTGACTGCATTTTCCTTGATTATACTAAGGCATTCGACAAGGTATGTCACCGCTTATTATTTTTAAAGCTAACCCAACTGAATATCGACTACAGCGTTCTGAAATGGATTGAATACTTTCTTCTTAACCGATCGCAGTTCGTTTCCGCTAATAATTTTAACTCACCTTTCAGCGAAGTTTACTCGGGCGTGCCGCAAGGCTCCGTGCTCGGACCCCTTTTATTTCTTATTTACATCAACGACCTCCCTTCCGTTGTATCATCTAACATTCTTTTGTTTGCTGACGACTGTGTTGTTTTCCGCGAAATAAAATCCCCCGACGATGCTAACCTTCTTCAGCGTGATCTCTCTAACATTTCTCTTTGGTGTAATGAATGGCTTATGGAACTTAACACTGATAAGTGCAAATTTATGCGAATATCAAGAAGTGCCAACGCTCCACCTGTGTACTACCTAAATAACGTTCGCTTAGAAGCGGTTACTTCATATTGTAACGTGGCGGCCAGCCGAAGAATGAGGCGTGGTGAACGATGGTTATGAGATGATTTAATGGCCGCTGGCCAAGCGCGGGCGCTCCGTCCCGCGCCACTGCCAGCTTCGTCTTCGTGGATTGGCCGCTAGGGGGCCCGAGTGAGCGGACGCGTTTATTATCGGCTCCGCCAATTTCTGGTTCCTGTGCCCAGCTAAGTCCTTTCTAGGACCCACCAAGGCCCTCAACGGATCCTGGAAGGTTCACGGACCCCAATCGCTACCATCTTTTGGATGTGCCCAATGACCTCGGTGAGCTACCTGTTGAAAATGTCTCTGGCAGCCACGCCGCTGCGCTCAGCCTCGCCTCATCGAGGAGAGCCTCGCCGGCGCGCCGCGTTCCTCACTCCCCAACAGCCATGGAGGAGCCCGTGGATGGAGAGACCTTGAACCCATTGGACTGCCACCCTGGTGAGTGGAAAACTGTGCTCCATGCATACCGTAATCGGACCACGGATTCGAATTCGCCCCCAAAACACCAGGTATCGGCCACCGTTCAACCTAAACCAAACGCCAGCAACGCCGGCGCGCCACCGGACGCTGCATCTGGGAACACCCGAAGCGCGTTCAAGGAGACGCCACAGCTCCTACGCATGACGCGCGCCGTCGTCCATAGAAGCAAGCAACTCGCCGCACTGCCGGCGGGTACCATCAGAGTAGTCTTTCGCCCGCGAGGCGGCCTCTCCCTGGAAAAGATCCCGGCTCCCAGTATCCTGCAGGCACTTCACTCGACGCTCAGCTGCTCAGTGATTGGCGAGTTGCACATAAGAATCCACCCAACTAACAACACCTTCACAGTGGCGACGGTGGCGGAGGCAACAGCTCTGGCATTGGTGAAAATTCAACAAATTACCTTAGATGGACTACAATACCCGGTAGCCGCGTACATCGCGGCCCCTCCAGCGGCAGTCAAGGGCGTCATTTCCCGGGCCTACTGGAACGAGACACCAGAACAAATCCTAACTGACTTACAGTACAGAAACCCGGACGCTAACATTATAGCGGCCCGACGCATGGGTAAA
The DNA here is from genome assembly GCF_055824585.1 of Amblyomma mixtum. Classification (NCBI taxonomy): domain Eukaryota; kingdom Metazoa; phylum Arthropoda; class Arachnida; order Ixodida; family Ixodidae; genus Amblyomma; species Amblyomma mixtum. The sequence continues at coordinate 26,369,570 of NC_143021.1, read as the reverse complement.
ACAACGTCCATCTTAATAACTTTTGCCTCAGGTCCCGTGCCTCACACAATTAAATATATGTGTGTGGTACACCGCTGCACCAAATACAAGGGAAGCCCCGATGCCTGCACAAACTGCAGGAAGCCTGGACACAGGTACGACGTGTGCCCTCTCCCGAAGGCTGGACTCTGCCCGCGGTGTGGCGAGAAGCACACCCCTCAAGAGACCCCATGCACGCCCAGCTGCATTCTTTGTGGTGGTTCCCACCTTACCGGTACCGGCTCGTGCAAAGCCAGGACCCCTCCACCTCGTAGACAGACCGCGCCGAAACCCAAGCAACCAGTGCCCACGCCAAAGGACTTTCCACCGCTAGTGCCTCATCAAGATCACCAGCGAGCCTGGACCAAACCCACCAGTACACCCCAAACCTCACAGCGGGAGGAAGAGATAGCTCTCCTGCGGGAAGAGGTAAGGCATCTTAGGGCAGCCATTAATTCCATCCCTCCTACCGTTTCTCCACCCACTCCTTCACCAACACCCCAAACCTCTTCACCTACTCCCCAACCCTCCACACCCCCTCCACAAAAGAAACGCAGACCAGAAGACATTCCAGACATGGATTCTAAATTACAAAACTTTACCCAACAGCTCGAAGCCAGTATTCTGGCTCAGACTCAAAGTTACATTGAAGCCGCCATCACTAAGCTTACAGAAACTATTATCAGTCAGGTAACCTGTGCTATTCTACAACAAATTCCACAAATAATTGCTGGAATGTCTTCACATATCCCAGCTAGCAACCCCATAGCTGCTCCCATCCTCCGCCCCCCCACCCTCCAGCATGGCCCAGTTGACGGGCAATAATCTCCAATTAAGCATCCTACAATGGAACTGCAGGGGGTTTCGTCGCAAACGAGACCCCCTGCAGCAGCTCCTCTCTGCTTCCTCCACACCCCCTGATATAGTAGCACTTCAGGATGCTGGCACAAATTTATCGCTGCCAGGATACGCTCTGGTACCGTCCGACACCACTCCAAACCCCAGGGTTACCACGTATCTCCAACATTTCGTACCATACACTTGTCATGTACTAACCTCGCCGGTAGCTCACACATTCCTAGAATTAATCCCCTCCACTCACAGATCTCAACCCCTCTTCATCCTCAACTGTTACCTCCTTCCGAGGCAACCGGTCTCAGATTTAATCTCTCTAATTAAAGCCGCCTCCAACGCTGCAAAAAAGGACCCCCTCATTATATTAGGTGATTTCAACTGCGCACATGTAGACTGGGGGTACACACGCACTAACAAGAGAGGAGCGGAATTGCGCAACACCCTTCAGATGCACGGCCTGTCCATATATAATGATCTGAGCACACCTACAAGAATCGGTAATAGTGTCACTGCCGACACAAGCCCAGATCTTACTTTTGGTCGCAACCTTCCCACACCGGTGCGGACAAACTCAAATGAGGCCCTGGGCAGTGATCATTATATCATAACTATACAGCTTGATTTCGCTAAAAAAGCTAAAAACTACCGTGTCAGGATTACCAGCTGGGATAATCTTCGGAAGCACAGAGAGGCCAAAACATTAGAATCCCCCTTTAACCTCCACACATGGATGACAGAGCTGAAACAGGATGTCCAGGCATTCACGCAAACATTAGACGCCACCCCCGAGACTCCCGTTGCAGACAGTCGCTTAGCGCACCTACTCCAAGCTCAAAACAGTATCCTCACACGCTGGAAAACCCAGAAGCAAAATCGGAAACTTAAGCTAAAATTAGCGCAACTACAGAAACAAATAGAAGAACACAGTGCCGCACTCAGTAAATCTAACTGGCACCAATTATGTGACGGATTACGAGGTAATCTCTCCTCCACCAGGGCCTGGCATCTTTTGCGACATATGATAGACCCCACTCAAGCTAAAAATCAAACTCGGCTCACACTGAAAAGACTTACCCATAAAAATCGTCAAAATCATCAAGCACTGTTACGCCAACTCCAATCAACTTATACCACTGTGGGCCAAGCTGTATCATATCCCGACTATGTAGGCCCCGATCAACCCTCCCTCGACGCCCCCATTATGGAGGTTGAAGTCAGAGCAGCCCTTATCAAGCTCCGAAACTCAACCCCTGGGGAGGACCAAATCACAAATGTCATGCTCAGAAATCTAGATGACCGTTCAATTTCCCTTCTCACCGACTACTTCAATGAGTGCTGGGAAATGGGGGCGCTACCTGCTGAATGGAAGCACGGGAAAATAATTTTCATTCCTAAACCAAACAAGCCCATTAACGCCCAAAACCTCCGTCCCATTTCGCTGACTTCGTGCTTGGGCAAACTGTTTGAGCATGTCATCCTCACCCGTCTCACGCAACACATGGAATCCCATGGACTATATCCACATACTATGGTAGGATTTCGATCCCACCTCTCGGCACAGGACGCCCTACTGCAGATTTCACACGCTATCCTCAATGACATGTTACATCATACCAGAGCAATCCTGGCAGTCGACCTCACCAAAGCATTCGACAAAGTTACGCACAGCGCCATCCTGCAGGGCATCCAAGAGCTGCAGTTGGGGCCTAAGACCTACAACTATATCCGGGCCTTCTTAAACGGTCGCACAGCCTCACTGCATATAGATGATATACAGACCCCCCCCCTTCACGCTTGGTAACATTGGTACCCCGCAAGGGGCGGTGTTATCTCCCTTCCTCTTCAACCTCACCCTCATCCCCCTGGCCAAGGCTCTCAGCCGCATCCCGCACTTAGGACACACACTTTACGCGGATGATATAACGGTTTGGACCACATACGGCTCGGATGGCGACATAGAATCGACCCTTCAGGAAGCCGCTACAACTATCGCTACTCACGCGGCAAACATTGGGCTTGAATGCTCCCCCACAAAGTCAGCACTCCTCATAATCCGCCCGCGGCGCGTCCCTACCTCCCCCATCACTATCTACCTGCATCACACTCCCATACCGCAAACACCTACCCTCCGCATTCTTGGCCTGCATTTACAGGACACGGGGAAAAACAACCTTACACTGAAAGCACTAAAACAGTCCACCTACTCCGTCATCCATCTTCTTAGAAGGGTTTCACATTCACGAGCTGGTCTAGATGAAGCAGATAATCTCAAGGTGCTGCATGCGTTTGTGCTTAGCCGCATTCTTTACGCCACTCCTTACCTAAACCTCTCCTGTTCGGATAAAGACAAGATCAATGCTCTTATCCGCATGGCTACCAAAGCAGCGCTAAACCTACCAAAGAGCACTAGCACGGACAGACTCTTAAAATTAGGAATGCACAACACTATACAAGAACTTATAGATGCACATCGCTACACACAGTACCTTCGTCTGGCTGGCACGGAAACTGGACGATATATACTGGATTCTCTGGGAATTCGCATACCAGCACACACGACAGACTTCATCTCTCTCCCTCGCGCCATACACTCCGCGCTTATCCTGAAACCCCTTCCTAAGAATGTCCACCCTGAATACCATCAATCCCGCCGAGTCGCGCGAGCCAAAGCTCTCCATAAAGAATATGGCACTTTAGAGGATGTGCGCTGGGTGGACGCCGCGTGTGGTACAGACCGTTCAGTAGCTGTGGCTTATCATCCAGCAGCCCCCCCATTTACCCATTTCATAGACCCACCTTGTACCCCGGAAGAAGCAGAGGAAGCAGCTATAGCAATAGCCATTGCCAAAACCAATGCGGCTTATATACTAAGCGATTCCAAAACAGCCATTCTTAACTTCGCCCGCGGACGCGTCCATCCCCCTGCGTGGCAGATATTGAGAATGTGCACCCTAAATCCCGATAGGCGTATTGAGCTCGTGTGGGTGCCGGCTCACTCTGGCAATCCCGGAAATGAGGCCGCCGATAACATAGCCCGAGGACTTATTTGCCGGGCAAATGGCGACCCCAGCCGGGATTTCTCGAGGGAGCGGGCACACACGTTCTCAGAACTAACTCAACAAGCACGCCTTGCCCGTCGACTCTATCCCCCTCCCCACCCCCGCCTATCCCACTCCCAACAAATCCTCTGGAGGCGACTCCAGACCCGAACTCTTCCTACCCCTCAGCTTCTATCCCACTTCCGCCATGTTTCCCCCGAGTGCACTCTCTGCGGAGAACAGCACGCCACCCTAGACCACATCCTCTTCGGCTGCCCTGCCGATCCTCCCCCGCAGGGACAGCCCGCCATCGGTACATGGGAGGAATGGGAGGCCCTCCTTGCGTCGCAGGACCCGGACGCGCAACTTCGCTGTGTGAACCGGGGTGCCAGTGCCATGGCCCTACGTGGCCTGGACACATGCGCGTGATGTGAGGGCTGTGCGGTGGCCCTGAGACCTTGTACGGTCCAAACTCACTTGCTCAATAAAGTTTTCCATCCATCCATCCATCGTCTTCGTCACACTACCCGGGGCCTCCGAGCGATCGTCCTGATCGGTGACGAACAGACGGCGAAATGGCGATGGTTTTGAGTGAAGGGTCGAACAATATGTAGAAGATGGTGCAGCGCGGGCCGCCACGATGAGAAAGATGAGAGAATGAGTCCCGATCCACGAAACATCCGCGCCGTAGGGTGCCATGAGCTGACGGCCGAGGTCTCTGGACGCACCGGACGGCGGGGGCAGGGGGGCGGTGTCTTCATGTGTGGGTCTTGGGTCGGTGGGGTCTTTGGTCGGTGGGTTCTTGGGTCAGTGGGGTCTTGGGTGCGTCGGGTCTTGGGTCGTCGCGTCGTGTGGTCCGGGCGGGGGACGGGGCTGGGGTGAGCGGCGAGGTCGGTTCAGGTCGGGCGGGCTGGGGCACGGCCGTGCGGCGCTGACCAGGTACTCACGGCCGACGTCCACGGCAGGCCCAGGACGCCGAAGCTCCGTGACCAGGATGGCGATGAATGGACCCCAGCACCTCACACCAAATGTAACGTGGCGGCCAGCCGAAGAGTGAGGCGTGGTGAACGATGGTTATGAGATGATTTAATGGCCGCTGGCCAAGCGCGGGCGCTCCGTCCCGCGCCACTGCCAGCTTCGTCTTTGTCACAATATAAGTACCTGGGTGTTCATATTTCTGCTGACCTTAACTGGAAGCGCCATATTGAGTACATTGCTAACAAAGCTAACCGCATGTTGGGCTATGTGCGCCGTAACTTTTCCAAAACTCCGTCTTCCTTGAAATTATTGCTTTATAAAACACTAATACGTCCTAATCTGGAATACGCCGCCGCCATATGGGATCCCCATCATGAAAAACTGATATCTTTGCTTGAGCTAGTTCAAAATAACGCTGCTCGTTTTATCCTGTCCAACTTTAACCGTACCGCTAGTTTAACAAGCATGAAAGCTAAACTTTCTTTGCCTCTTTTAGCATCCCGCCGGCAGACAATTCGTTTGAGCCTCTTTCATAAGCTATACCATCATCCCATGCTACATGATGCCCTCATTTCCTCCCCCAGATACGTGTCAAACCGCATTGACACGTACAGGTGCCCCAAAAGTAATGCGGAGCACGCGAGCGGTGGCCGAAATGGAAAAAACTGCATGCCACCGCGCTCTATCAGCAGATGCGCGGCAAAGAACTAAGGGGCGTCGGCACATCCGGCTGACCCATCTCGATAACTTGATGCTCGCGTTATCGCCGCCACGAGCGAAGTTGCGCTGCTACCATCAGTGCTCGCCAGGGGCACTTTAAATACATCATGCAAGCGTTTGTTGCTTGTCTTCGCCGTGTAGAAAGTGGCGTTCGGCAGGTTGCACTTTTTGCTTTTTCAGGAATGCCACCATTTTCAGCCTGCGAGACCGCCGTGATTCGCTCTTCGCTTCGGGGCGAGTTTGTGATAGTGCAAAACTAAGCAATCTTCACAAAGGACACAAGAAGGGAAGACGAGACACAGAAGCTGATATAACCATGGAACGTCTCACTCTGATCGTCTTCCCTTTCTGCGTTCGTCATGAAGTTCGCGCTGCTTTTATCGTGAAGAACAAGCTCATGATGTGTTCGTCGAGTTTGTGCGCAACTGAACTAATTAAAGATCACTTCCGTTGGCACAAATTTGCTTTCTTAGAATGGAGGATAAAAGACAAACAAAAAACGAGCTTGTCGCTCATTTAGTCGTCCCCTATCGGCTGGCTCTATTTTGCAAGCGTGCAAAGGAGAAAAGGGCAACAGGGTGGAGGCGATTAAAAAAAAACAACTTCCAAAGGCACTTTTCATGCAAACTCAAAGTTTAATGACGGGTGAAGCTCCCGCTCACGTTAATGACAGCGACCATGCGGCGATGAAGGGACACGCATAATGAGTCGACGTATCCGGGTTGCTCTCGAAAGTTTTCCAGTGTAAGAAAGTGAATTTGTGTGGATGAAAATGGTCTTGAATTATTAACCCACTTGCTATGCCGTTGAGCACCTATTTTTATCAAAGACAGCACATGCCTGCTGCTGTTTTTGTTTTTTTGTTTGTCATGCGTTCCCTAGAGCGAAGCAAAGTTGTCACCGCATTTGCCAAAACGTTCCTCGAGTGCTTATACTCGTCAGCGCACAAACTCGCCGCCATGTGTAGCACAAACTTCGGCTGCTCCACAAAGATAACGTAGGACCTGACAAAGCGTAAAGCACACGGTGCCGATGGCAAACATTTCTTCACGGCCCGGACGAACAGCAAACCATGAGGTATTGAAAGCGCCCCTGGCGGGCAGGGATGGTAGCTACGCAGCTTCGCTCTTTGAGGCGATAAGACGAGCATCAAGTTATCGAGATTGGTCAGCCGGAGGTGCCGACGCCCTTTAGTTCTTTGCCGCGCATCTGCTGATAGAGCGCGCTGGCATGCAGTTTTTTCCATTTCTGCCACCGCTCGCATGCCCCGTATTACTTTTGGGGCACCTGTACAATTCCGCATTGATCATCGTCACAAAGTTGGCATTGAAACGTTGAACACTGTAACTGCATTTCAGTCTTTCTTCCCTCGTACATCACGCGAATGGCACCGCCTTCCCGCAGATATCGTCGACGTAAGAGATAACCAGCATTTTCGTTCTGCACTAGCTGACATTGTATAACAGGAATATAATACTTTGTTTTGTATCATTCATTGCATCTGTTTATGTATCTTCATGTTTTGTAACCACTCCCCTCTTTAATGCCTTTGGCTTTGAGGGTTCAATAAATGAAATGAAATGAAATAATGCCCTATGTTTCATTATCCCGGCATCTCTTTGCCCTTCACCGATAGCCAGCGCCACGGTCGGCGCGGCGGCGCACAATCGAGTTTCGTAATCACCGGCTCCGCGGTGTACAGTACGGTCCAGTGTTAAAGGGAACATGCGATCGCGTGACCTCCGCGCTTCGCGGAATGCTGCCACCGAGAACTTGTGGGAATTGTCGGGTAAATGTGCATACAAAGTAAGCATGGCGGCTAGCCTTTACGAGCACGCAGCTAATGCCACCCATTCTCGCCGCATCTGGGCAGCACGGCTTCATGAAGTGCGTTGGCCACGTGATCACATGTTCCCTTTAACACTGGACCGTACTGTACTCGGTGGGCCTCGCGGGCGGCTCCAACGGGAGATTGAGCGGCTGTGCTCTGGAAGAGGAAGTGGTCGTTCCAAACCACGCGATGGAAATAATCGAAAACAACTTGCAAATAAGCGGCTATTCGTTTTCGATCACCCGGAATACGGAAAGAAGATTGGCTCTACCGAAGCAGCCCGCTTCTACCGAGAGGGGAAGTGATGACTAAATGAAACTAGCCTCTGTACCGTACGTTGCAGGGATCAGCGAGGCGTTTGCGCGTAATTTCCGCAAGCGGAGGCGTCAATATTGCGCATGTCCCAGCGGGTAAGATACGGACGGAGCTTGTTAACGTGAAGGGCCAGCTCCTTCGTAGAAACTTTCCAGCCGTTGTTTAAAACTTTTCTGCGCCGACTGTTGATCACTGTACAGGTTCTGCGAGAAGTAAATGGAAGGCGCGACCGCGTGGAAAGATATGTCGGAGTGGTTTGTAACGCAGGCCTTCGCTATCTCGTAAGTCCGGCGATCAGTTTCGGAGATTCGAACGGGTGTTTGTCGCATTTAAGTTGAAACACAAGGCATTTATTTGATGCTTGCTCTAATAGGTTTGAAGTGCGGTTTGCTCCATTTGAAGCTGGTTGGCAGCTGGCGCGTGGGGCCTTGGCAATCAGCACACGCCATGACGGCCTACTTTGATCTTTTCATTTCTTTTATTTTCCTTAAAGGCCCGGTAAGAGGCATTGCATAAGGGGTGGGTACAATATTCGTAGGCGGAAAGTGTTAACACGATAACAAATGAGCATAAAGATTGTCAGCAAAGGTGGCGGAGCACATAATAGCTCCAATATCTCTGGGAAGGTCGTTCCCGTCCACAATGGTACGGGGGAAAAATAAGGCTGCAAAAGTGACCGTGTGGATACGTGGTCGAGAAACTTGGAAAGGATGACAGTGCGATGAGATATGCGGGTTGGCGGTACGATATAGGGCGCGCAGGAAAGTGAACTGTGGTAAAGTTTGTAGAATAAGCAAAGGCTGGCGGTGCCACGACGAACTGAGAGGAGTGATAGCCCTTATCTTTCAACGCTGACACACTGATGTTGTAGGAATATGAAGATGAAGGACTATGGCTGCTCTGTTTTGTACTGCTTCAAGTGCGTTGATAAGGTAAGCATGATGCGGGCTCCATATAGGTGAGGTATATTCTAATTTTGATCTGACAAGTGTTTTGTATGCTAGCAATTTTAAATGATCGGGGGCATGGCGGAGATGATGTCGTAAAAAACCTAGTGTTCTATTATCACGATGCTGCCATAAGCGGCGTGTTGCGGGGTTCTGTTTTATTTATTGTGGTCCATTCGAAACCCTTCGTTTTAGCCTCTTCCCCCTGAGGAATACAATTCGAAGCCGTCATGTAATGACGAAAAAATTACGCTAGTGTGTACGCCAGCAAATACATCCTTTTCGGGTAATGAGAAAGCCCACGAGCTCTCCCGGGCGGACCCGAGTGAGGTGGTCTCCAAAGACAAGGATCGCATGGCGGGATACAGAGAATTTACACAGCATGGATAAATTCTTAAGCGGATACCAAGCGATCAGCTGGCGCCCGTTACGACCTTACGCATTTTTAAACCTGGCCCTCTGGAATGTTATGTACACAGGGAAAGTTTCAGAAAAAGGCGCAAACTGCAAACTTAGATACACCTTGGACCACATATTATGCGAATGTCCCCATGCCCGCCTGGAGAGGACACAAAGTCGAGAGACCAATTGGAAGCCTTACTATTGAGCTCCGACCCGGAGACTCAGTTACAACTTGTCCGACTGGGCCGAAGCCACCGCCGAGAGCTACGACCTCTCGGCAGTCGCCTAGGCGGGTAGCCCTCCAGTTACTCTTTTTCTCTTGAACATTAAAAGTTTTCCTATCCTATCGAATTCGAATGTGACAGAAAGAGTGTGAGAACGCGCTATGAGCGTGTTAAATCTTTTTATATTGCGCAGGCCGCGAATTATAGGTAATAACGCCTATTCGTCCTTCAATTACGTTTATAGCGCATGGTGTACGAGTTATCTCCATGACAATGGATAATCGAAACACATGGGCGCGGGGGGTGTTCGTATGGCATCTGCTGCACGCGGGGACTCGTCCAAAATTGGGCGTGCTAGGGGACGGGGAGTGATGTACCGTTGTCCCCCCGCTGCGCGCGGCCGCATGCCGCACTTTGCTTTTTTTTTTTAGATCGCAGGTCTTTGGCGCCCGTTCATGCGTTTCGTGGCGTCGCCGTTGTCCCTCGTAACCAGCTCCGCGGTCGGGGCAGCGCGCTGCTATAGCTGCGTGTGCTCCAGGCGCATTTCCCACACGCCCAAGCCGAAACGTATAGCCGCAGCTGTTCGCCACTGCGTACCGCTCGTCTTTAGAAATAGTTTATTCTCTGCCAGTTCTTTATCAGCCATCACTGAGGCCACCTGCGGAACTCCTCCGTGACAACCTCGCGAAGTACTTGCATGGACCTCGGGTTTGAGAACCAGGCATTGGTGCAGCAAGTCGAGCATCTATCGACCTATTTCTCCGACCCCAAAGCTTTCTTCATGACAATTAAGAACAGTTAGTGAAGTGTTTCTTGAAGAAGGAATATGGGTGAAAAATGACGTCTGTAACCGTACATACATGTCTTGCTCGAATTATCTGCCTCAGTCTATCGAAAAGCTGGAACAGCTGATGAGTTGCGCTCAAATTACTCATTAGGAATTAACGTAATTGTCGGCAATTTTTTTGCACACCCTTTCTTTGCTGTAGTGGCATATTAAAATTGCTTGTGCTGCTTGAACAATGGGAACCGCAGCGCTGGGACAATGCATGTAGAACAGAGAAAAGAACAACAGATTGCTACGGACACTGGGAGGATGACGAAGGGTTCGGAATGAAGACAACGCTGCGCTGCGCGCTTGTGTGCTGTGCGACTGTCCCAAGCCGCCGATCCTCTGCCTAGAAGACTATATCTGCTGCTTATAGCCATCACGTAAGATTTGCTGGAGGTTGCAAATTCGATCCCGCACCCGAATCCGTCTGGACCTCCGCAGTGGCCGCCATCTCGCGGCCATGTCTACTGAATCCACTTCATCTCTACCAGCAACGCCAGCCATCGCTGTGGCCCACCACCGCAAACCAGGCAGATTCTGCGGGACAGACGATACTGATGTCAACGACTGCCTCTCGCTTTATGAACTCGTCATCATGCATAACAGATGGGACGCGACGCTGATGTTCACAAATATAATGTTCTATCTGACCGGCAGCGTGTAAGTGTGGTCAAAAACACACGAAGATGACCCGACCTCATGGGTATCTGTAAGCAGAAGCTCCGCGTCATCATTGGGAAACCCATCGTACGTCAACTGGACGCCATAAAGGCGCTCGCGCGCACGCCCAAACGGCATCAGAACCATGCATCACCTACATTCAGGACGTCCTGGCCTTGTCCCCTGAAAATTGACAGGGACATCTCCGAGGCAGATAGAATAACCCACATACTGAAAATTTTTACCGACGATGCTTTTAACCTGCTGCTCTGCAAAGACTGTCTGCGGTCGCTTCTGCTCTTTATGTGTGCGGCCGTTTCGAGCACGTCAAACGCCGGTGCGATTCCCACCATTTTGACCGACTCTCGAACATTGCTGCCAGCTCCTCATGTGATGATCTGCCAACAGTGTGGCATCCTTCCGACCTAGTAACTTAACGCGCATCGTGCGCTGCGAATTGGAGGCGATGACACCCGCTGTTTCCACGTTGCAACTGCCGGACAACATCCTAGCACTCATCCAGGCCGTCGTTCTCCAGGGGGTAGCCAACATGGCCGTACCTTCTGCTTGCGTAGTGGACAACGTTAATAATAGCCCGGACCCTCCAGTCATCTCGGCTGCCTTTTCCAGTCGCAGCTTCTCGCCTCGGTACCGGTACCGCAACCCTGACGAATAACGTACTCCGTTTGATCGGCCAAAGTGTTTTACCTGCTGACTCTTCGGACACATCTCCCGTCACTGCCGCAGCTGTTGGACCCCGCCACCACATCCATTCTTTTTCGTCGACCACCGAAGCGACTACCGCCCGCGGCGCTACTACCCGCGTCTTGATCTACTCCCTGACGAATCCGCCCAGCCAGCTCGTGGGTCCAGCCACTCACCTTTCCCACAATGCCGCCGCTCCCGTTCTCCCACCACTCGCCCCAACGGTTCTCCTTCCCCACATCTTGGAAAACTAGCTGATGCAGCCCCCGGAAGTAACGCTGCATCATTGACCCCGTCTGCAAATCCTCTCTTGACCCCCACTGTCCAACGTAATCTCGTGAATGTTCTCGTGGATGGTGACCCGGTTATTTCCCTCATTGATACTGGCGCCCAAGTGTCTGTCCTGAGCACTTCTTTGCGCTGCTGTCTCGTGAAATTTTTAACGCCCGCCACCACGACTACAGTTCGCACCACCAATGGTAGCACTGCTGCGTGGCTAGCGTATGCACTGCGCGAGTCAGCATTGTCGGACGACATATGTAATCCTTGGCCTTCGCTTTTCAACCGCCCACTGAGCTCTTAATTACTCTTCCTCAGGCCGTCTTCAATTGGATCTGCCCCCCTGCTATGACGACTCCTCCTGCACACCTCGCCCTTGCTCTATTGAGTTTGCTCGTCTCCCGCCACAAGCTGCGGTCTACATCCCTATGTCACCTCCTCCTCCTGTCCCTGATGAAGACTCAATCACTTGCCCTATCACAGCTGTGATTCTATTTTGTAACTTCGTATTTCTCTACGTATTTGTCCATATTACCAGAAACTGCACCTACCTCCCTGTCCTCAACATCAGCCTGTCACCTAAGGCACTTTCCGCAGGCATTTCACTTGCTGACCTGTCCCCCCTGACCAATTGCACAGTTGCTGCCCTAGCTCCTGACCCACCGACTGACTTCTCCAACGGCCCTCCATCTCAGCCTTTTCGTGTGGATCCTATTTCTAGGATGATTGCGGAGGATCTCTGTCCTTGAGGACTTTGAGGACCGTCCATTGCGTCAAACCTCTGTTTTCGCTTGAGGCACTGACACTGGCGAGGCCGCCCTATTCACTGTCGGCCCTATAGGGTCTCTCTCTCTCTCTCACAGAACCGTGCCATCAAGGCGGAGGTAAACAAGATGTTGTCCCGCAACATTATCGAACCTTCGAGTAGTGTTTGGGCGCCCCCTCTCATGCTTCTTAAAAAAAAAAGAATTAAAATCTGGCGATTCTGCGCCTATAACCGCCACCTGAGTACCATCACCAAAAAAGACGTCTGCCCTCTGCCTTGAATCGACGCCGATTCATCGAGAACTTTACGGAAATAGCCCACTCTCTTACCACGCTCCTCAACATGGACGTCCGGTTCTTTTGGGGACCCGCCCAAGGTGCCGCCTTTAGAACCCTTATCAGTGCCCTCACCACTCTTACTGTCATTGTCCTCTTTGATCCTTCAGCCCCTACGGAACTTTCGACCGACGTGAGCGGCCATGGCATTGTTGCCTTATACTTTCTCAGCGGTAACGGAATCAGTTTTGCGTCATTGCGTACGCCAGCCGTCTACTTTCTGTTTCAGACGGCAACTATACTATCACCGAGCGGGAATGCCTCGCCCTCGCTTTGGCCATTGCCACATTCCGCCCTTACTTGTTTGGGCCCCCTTATCTGTTATAACGAATCATCATGCCTTAAACTGGCTTTCTTCGCTCAAAGACCATACTCGCCGGCTAGGCCGCCGGGCTCTTCGCCTTCAAGAATATACATTTTCTGTCGTCCACAAGTCCGGCCGCTTGCACCACGGCGCAGATTGCTTCTACGGTCACCCGGTCGATCCGCCTTCCTGCAGCAAATATGAGGTTGGCACCAGCGTTTGGTCCATGTATGAGTTCCGCAACATTACTAAAGAACAGCGCTTGGATTCCTCTCGACGCTCCTTCATCGACCGCCTCTGCGCCAACCAACTGTGATGCTTCCCTCGCCGCGTTCGTGCTCCAGGAGAATATCCTCTGCCGGTGCAATATGCGGCCTGGCCACACTGAGCTCTGGCTCGTGGTTCCTCAACACCTGCGTTGTAGCGTCCTTGAGCAGCTATATGACGTTCCCACGGCAGGTCACCTTGGCGTACACCTCAGGTACGACAGCGTGCGCCGCCGCTTATTTTGGCCAGGTCTCTACTGCTGTGTTCGCCGTTATGTGCCCGCTTGCGAGCCCTGCCAACGCCGGAAGACGCCCTCAGTTCTGCCTCCCGGACGCCTTCAGCCGATTCCAATCCCGATAGACCTGTTTTCTAGTGTTGGCCTAGACCTGCTCTGCCCTTATCCGGTGTCTGCCATGGGGAAGAAATGGACCGCCGTCACGACGGAGTGCTCGACGCGCTACGCTATCACACGAGTGATCCCAACCAGTTGCGCCACTGATGTCGCAAGACTTTCTCCTGTACGAAGTCATACTCCACCACGGTGCTCCCCATCACCTGTTTACCGATCGCGGTCGCTGCTTTCCTTCCAAAGTGGTCGCCCAACTCCTCCGCTCCTGCTCAGTCCGTCATCAATTCGCCACCCACAGACGAACGTCTCAACCGTAGCCTTACCGACATGACTTCCTTGTACGTCTGAGACCATCATCGTCACTGGGGTATTAGCCTGCCATTTGTGACATTCGCATGCAGTTCCACATGTCTCGACACAGCCGGTTTCTCTAGTTTTGGTAGCGAAAAGCTACACTACGCGGGTCAGAGCGGAGTTGCGCGTGTGCGGGAAACGGCAATTCTGCGCATGTGTGAAAACCAAGTGACGTCGTGAGAGGCGCAGGTGCGTCGCCTCCTTACCGCAGCCGTCGCCGACTCTGCCGCCTGACCCACAGATGCGCCGCGCGTTACTGCGCATGCGCGTCGCTTCCTCGCCACGGCCGCCACCGCCACCTGACCTTAACTGGTCGCCGTGTTTACGACCGGTGCGCCGCCTGCTACTGCGCATGCGCGAGGAGAGTGCGCTGCGTGTATATAATGCTCTT